>NC_140595.1:432116483-433328483 GCF_964204655.1 Triturus cristatus | reverse complement strand
GATGTCAGCTTGCTAGGCAACAGAGTGGCCCTCATGTCAGACAACATCTTGCTGTAGCTTTATGATGTCAGCTTGCTAGGCAACAGAGTGGCCCTCATGTCAGACAACATCTTGGTTTAGCTTTATGAAGTCAGGTCACTGCTGGACCAATCGTCCTTGTGGAAGCTGAGCACAGAGAAGGATTAGATATCAAAAGTTATGCAGTAGGCTACTATCTGTATTCATGACTGCAAGGCAAATAGGAGGGTTAATGTTAAAGGACTCTAAACCACTTCAAAGCACTGGGGCCTTTTTGAAAGTGGGATGGAGATATACACAAAAACAGATTATCCTTAACAACAATCCAACTTGAGAGTCAGAGTCCAACATATAGAGTGCAGGGGAAGAGGTTAAATAAGCTTCCTTTCGTAAGAATTTAACACTATCGTTCTAAAGTGAGATAGTGCTTTTTAGCGTCAAAGGCAGCAATTTCCTCGAATGGAACATTGCAAATACCAGGATCTAAAGCAGGCTTTAGTAGCATTGGAAGCAGTCTGTCTTTTATCAACTATCAGGACCAACACAATGTGATCCATATTACTTCCATCTTGACACAAATTATATTCAGGCACAGGCTCCGACTAGAAGGTAGTGAGGACATTCTGATGCTGTGAAAGTCTTTTTAATGCCTAAAAGGAATGATTGTGATTTTTGCTTACCGTATAAATTGGTAAAATGATGCCAGAAGACTTTCTTTAATTTTTTTCCTTCAGTCTCGGCACTGCAGAGAAACTGTTGTGAAACACGGCCACTGGTGGTCATTCAGTATAATCTGCAGATGGAAAAGTCCACTGTTAGCACATTTACTATAAGAAATACCAACAATCTTGTTTGAGGGTAAACAGATCAATACTGTGGAGTCTGTATAATTGTGAAAATCAACAGCTCATTAGAAAATCAAATCTCAATTTGTGTTTTTAACCTCCTATACTTCTCTGAATCCTATGCCTCATATCTAACACTCTCTAAAAAACTGTAGCACATACATTAGGACATAGATAAATAGATCTTTTTCCATCCAAGTGACATCGTACCCTTCTCACTGCATTTGTTTTAGGATAGGGTACACCAGTAGCAATTAAGCCAGCTGATAAGTTGAGAGAGGAAGGGTTTTGCTACAGTTAATGGGAATAATAAAAACTATGAATAGCATAATTACCATCTTCATTTTAGCCAATTCCTACCAGTTCAGCATGAGTGATGTTGGGACTCTTTATGCTTAAAACTTACCATCATACACAATTAGAAGTCTCAGAAAATGCCATAAGGTCTTTCATCTTACATCTTAGTTTTCAGTTTAGCATCCTGTCTACCATGCTACTCATTTAATTACCAAGATAAATGTATACTACTGCTTGCTAGATAACAGAGTGGCCCTCATGTCAGACAACATCTTGCCTTAGCTTTATGATGTCAGCTTGCTAGGCAACAGAGTGGCCCTCATGTCAGACAACATCTTGCTGTAGCTTTATGATGTCAGCTTGCTAGGCAACAGAGTGGCCCTCATGTCAGACAACATCTTGCTGTAGCTTTATGATGTCAGGTCACTGCTGGACCAATCGTCCTTGTGGAAGCTGAGCACAGAGAAGGATTAGATATCAAAAGTTATGCAGTAGGCTACTATCTGTATTCATGACTGCAAGGCAAATAGGAGGGGGATGTTAAAGGACTCTAAACCACTTCAAAGCACTGGGGCCTTTTTGAAAGTGGGATGGAGATATATACAAAAACAGAGATTATCCTTAACAACAATCCAACTTGAGAGTCAGAGTCCAACATACAGAGTGCAGGGGAAGAGGTTAAATAAGCTTCCTTTCGTGAGAATTTAACACTATCGTTCTAAAGTGAGATAGTGCTTTTTAGCATCAAAGGCTGCAATTTCCTCGAATGGAACATTGCAAATACCAGGATCTAAAGCAGGCTTTAGTAGCATTGGAAGCAGTCAGTCTTTTATCAACTATCAGGACCAACACAATGTGATCCATATTACTTCCATCTTGACACAAATTATATTCAGGCACAGGCTCCGACTAGAAGGTAGTGAGGACATTCTGATGCTGTGAAAGTCTTTTTAATGCCTAAAAGGAATGATTGTGATTTTTGCTTACCGTATAAATTGGTAAAATGATGCCGGAAGACTTTCTTTTGTTTTTTTTTCTTCAGTCTCGGCACTGCAGAGAAACTGTTGTGAAACACTGCCACTGGTGGTCATTCAGTATAATCTGCAGATGGAAAAGTCCACTGTTAGCACATTTACTATAAGAAATACCAACAATCTTGTTTGAGGGTAAACAGATCAATACTGTGGAGTCTGTATAATTGTGAAAATCAACAGCTCATTAGAAAATCAAATCTCAATTTGTGTTTTTAACCTCCTATACTTCTCTGAATCCTATGCCTCATATCTAACACTCTCTAAAAAACTGTAGCACATACATTAGGACATAGATAAATAGATCTTTTTCCATCCAAGTGGCATCGTACCCTTCTCACTGCATTTGTTTTAGGATAGGGTACACCAGTAGCAATTAAGCCAGCTGATAAGTTGAGAGGAAGGGTTTTGCTACAGTTAATTGGAATAATAAAAACTATGAATAGCATAATTACCATCTTCATTTTAGCCAATTCTTACCAGTTCAGCATGAGTGATGTTGAGACTCTTTCTGCTTAAAACTTACCATCATACACAATTAGAAGTCTCAGAAAATGCCATAAGGTCTTTCATCTTACATCTTAGTTTTCAGTTTGGCATCCTGTCTACCATGCTACTCATTTAATTACCAAGATAAATGTATACTACTGCTTGCTAGATAACAGAGTGGCCCTCATGTCAGACAACATCTTGCTGTAGCTTTATGATGTCAGCTTGCTAGGCAACAGAGTGGCCCTCATGTCAGACAACATCTTGGTTTAGCTTTATGAAGTCAGGTCACTGCTGGACCAATCGTCCTTGTGGAAGCTGAGCACAGAGAAGGATTAGATATCAAAAGTTATGCAGTAGGCTACTATCTGTATTCATGACTGCAAGGCAAATAGGAGGGTTAATGTTAAAGGACTCTAAACCACTTCAAAGCACTGGGGCCTTTTTGAAAGTGGGATGGAGATATATACAAAAACAGATTATCCTTAACAACAATCCAACTTGAGAGTCAGAGTCCAACATATAGAGTGCAGGGGAAGAGGTTAAATAAGCTTCCTTTCGTAAGAATTTAACACTATCGTTCTAAAGTGAGATAGTGCTTTTTAGCGTCAAAGGCAGCAATTTCCTCGAATGGAACATTGCAAATACCAGGATCTAAAGCAGGCTTTAGTAGCATTGGAAGCAGTCTGTCTTTTATCAACTATCAGGACCAACACAATGTGATCCATATTACTTCCATCTTGACACAAATTATATTCAGGCACAGGCTCCGACTAGAAGGTAGTGAGGACATTCTGATGCTGTGAAAGTCTTTTTAATGCCTAAAAGGAATGATTGTGATTTTTGCTTACCGTATAAATTGGTAAAATGATGCCGGAAGACTTTCTTTTTTTTTTTCTTCAGTCTCGGCACTGCAGAGAAACTGTTGTGAAACACGGCCACTGGTGGTCATTCAGTATAATCTGCAGATGGAAAAGTCCACTGTTAGCACATTTACTATAAGAAATACCAAAAATCTTGTTTGAGGGTAAACAGATCAATACTGTGGAGTCTGTATAATTGTGAAAATCAACAGCTCATTAGAAAATCAAATCACAATTTGTGTTTTTAACCTCCTATACTTCTCTGAATCCTATGCCTCATATCTAACACTCTCTAAAAAACTGTAGCACATACATTAGGACATAGATAAATAGATCTTTTTCCATCCAAGTGGCATCGTACCCTTCTCACTGCATTTGTTTTAGGATAGGGTACACCAGTAGCAATTAAGCCAGCTGATAAGTTGAGAGGAAGGGTTTTGCTACAGTTAATGGGAATAATAAAAACTATGAATAGCATAATTACCATCTTCATTTTAGCCAATTCCTACCAGTTCAGCATGAGTGATGTTGAGACTCTTTCTGCTTAAAACTTACCATCATACACAATTAGAAGTCTCAGAAAATGCCATAAGGTCTTTCATCTTACATCTTAGTTTTCAGTTTGGCATCCTGTCTACCATGCTACTCATTTAATTACCAAGATAAATGTATACTACTGCTTGCTAGGTAACCGAGTGGCCCTCATGTCAGACAACATCTTGCCTTAGCTTTATGATGTCAGCTTGCTAGGCAACAGAGTGGCCCTCATGTCAGACAACATCTTGCTGTAGCTTTATGATGTCAGCTTGCTAGGCAACAGAGTGGCCCTCATGTCAGACAACATCTTGGTTTAGCTTTATGAAGTCAGGTCACTGCTGGACCAATCGTCCTTGTGGAAGCTGAGCACAGAGAAGGATTAGATATCAAAAGTTATGCAGTAGGCTACTATCTGTATTCATGACTGCAAGGCAAATAGGAGGGGGATGTTAAAGGACTCTAAACCACTTCAAAGCACTGGGGCCTTTTTGAAAGTGGGATGGAGATATATACAAAAACAGAGATTATCCTTAACAACAATCCAACTTGAGAGTCAGAGTCCAACATACAGAGTGCAGGGGAAGAGGTTAAATAAGCTTCCTTTCGTGAGAATTTAATACTATCGTTCTAAAGTGAGATAGTGCTTTTTAGCATCAAAGGCTGCAATTTCCTCGAATGGAACATTGCAAATACCAGGATCTAAAGCAGGCTTTAGTAGCATTGGAAGCAGTCAGTCTTTTATCAACTATCAGGACCAACACAATGTGATCCATATTACTTCCATCTTGACACAAATTATATTCAGGCACAGGCTCCGACTAGAAGGTAGTGAGGACATTCTGATGCTGTGAAAGTCTTTTTAATGCCTAAAAGGAATGATTGTGATTTTTGCTTACCGTATAAATTGGTAAAATGATGCCGGAAGACTTTCTTTTTTTTTTTCCTTCAGTCTCGGCACTGCAGAGAAACTGTTGTGAAACACTGCCACTGGTGGTCATTCAGTATAATCTGCAGATGGAAAAGTCCACTGTTAGCACATTTACTATAAGAAATACCAACAATCTTGTTTGAGGGTAAACAGATCAATACTGTGGAGTCTGTATAATTGTGAAAATCAACAGCTCATTAGAAAATCAAATCTCAATTTGTGTTTTTAACCTCCTATACTTCTCTGAATCCTATGCCTCATATCTAACACTCTCTAAAAAACTGTAGCACATACATTAGGACATAGATAAATAGATCTTTTTCCATCCAAGTGACATCGTACCCTTCTCACTGCATTTGTTTTAGGATAGGGTACACCAGTAGCAATTAAGCCAGCTGATGAGTTGAGAGAGGAAGGGTTTTGCTACAGTTAATGGGAATAATAAAAACTATGAATAGCATAATTACCATCTTCATTTTAGCCAATTCCTACCAGTTCAGCATGAGTGATGTTGAGACTCTTTATGCTTAAAACTTACCATCATACACAATTAGAAGTCTCAGAAAATGCCATAAGGTCTTTCATCTTACATCTTAGTTTTCAGTTTGGCATCCTGTCTACCATGCTACTCATTTAATTACCAAGATAAATGTATACTACTGCTTGCTAGATAACAGAGTGGCCCTCATGTCAGACAACATCTTGCCTTAGCTTTATGATGTCAGCTTGCTAGGCAACAGAGTGGCCCTCATGTCAGACAACATCTTGCTGTAGCTTTATGATGTCAGCTTGCTAGGCAACAGAGTGGCCCTCATGTCAGACAACATCTTGGTTTAGCTTTATGATGTCAGGTCACTGCTGGACCAATCGTCCTTGTGGAAGCTGAGCACAGAGAAGGATTAGATATCAAAAGTTATGCAGTAGGCTACTATCTGTATTCATGACTGCAAGGCAAATAGGAGGGGGATGTTAAAGGACTCTAAACCACTTCAAAGCACTGGGGCCTTTTTGAAAGTGGGATGGAGATATATACAAAAACAGAGATTATCCTTAACAACAATCCAACTTGAGAGTCAGAGTCCAACATATAGAGTGCAGGGGAAGAGGTTAAATAAGCTTCCTTTCGTGAGAATTTAACACTATCGTTCTAAAGTGAGATAGTGCTTTTTAGCGTCAAAGGCAGCAATTTCCTCGAATGGAACATTGCAAATACCAGGATCTAAAGCAGGCTTTAGTAGCATTGGAAGCAGTCTGTCTTTTATCAACTATCAGGACCAACACAATGTGATCCATATTACTTCCATCTTGACACAAATTATATTCAGGCACAGGCTCCGACTAGAAGGTAGTGAGGACATTCTGATGCTGTGAAAGTCTTTTTAATGCCTAAAAGGAATGATTGTGATTTTTGCTTACCGTATAAATTGGTAAAATGATGCCGGAAGACTTTCTTTTTTTTTTTTCTTCAGTCTCGGCACTGCAGAGAAACTGTTGTGAAACACGGCCACTGGTGGTCATTCAGTATAATCTGCAGATGGAAAAGTCCACTGTTAGCACATTTACTATAAGAAATACCAAAAATCTTGTTTGAGGGTAAACAGATCAATACTGTGGAGTCTGTATAATTGTGAAAATCAACAGCTCATTAGAAAATCAAATCACAATTTGTGTTTTTAACCTCCTATACTTCTCTGAATCCTATGCCTCATATCTAACACTCTAAAAAACTGTAGCACATACATTAGGACATAGATAAATAGATCTTTTTCCATCCAAGTGGCATCGTACCCTTCTCACTGCATTTGTTTTAGGATAGGGTACACCAGTAGCAATTAAGCCAGCTGATAAGTTGAGAGGAAGGGTTTTGCTACAGTTAATGGGAATAATAAAAACTATGAATAGCATAATTACCATCTTCATTTTAGCCAATTCCTACCAGTTCAGCATGAGTGATGTTGAGACTCTTTCTGCTTAAAACTTACCATCATACACAATTAGAAGTCTCAGAAAATGCCATAAGGTCTTTCATCTTACATCTTAGTTTTCAGTTTGGCATCCTGTCTACCATGCTACTCATTTAATTACCAAGATAAATGTATACTACTGCTTGCTAGATAACAGAGTGGCCCTCATGTCAGACAACATCTTGCCTTAGCTTTATGATGTCAGCTTGCTAGGCAACAGAGTGGCCCTCATGTCAGACAACATCTTGCTGTAGCTTTATGATGTCAGCTTGCTAGGCAACAGAGTGGCCCTCATGTCAGACAACATCTTGGTTTAGCTTTATGAAGTCAGGTCACTGCTGGACCAATCGTCCTTGTGGAAGCTGAGCACAGAGAAGGATTAGATATCAAAAGTTATGCAGTAGCCTACTATCTGTATTCATGACTGCAAGGCAAATAGGAGGGGGATGTTAAAGGACTCTAAACCACTTCAAAGCACTGGGGCCTTTTTGAAAGTGGGATGGAGATATATACAAAAACAGAGATTATCCTTAACAACAATCCAACTTGAGAGTCAGAGTCCAACATACAGAGTGCAGGGGAAGAGGTTAAATAAGCTTCCTTTCGTGAGAATTTAACACTATCGTTCTAAAGTGAGATAGTGCTTTTTAGCGTCAAAGGCTGCAATTTCCTCGAATGGAACATTGCAAATACCAGGATCTAAAGCAGGCTTTAGTAGCATTGGAAGCAGTCAGTCTTTTATCAACTATCAGGACCAACACAATGTGATCCATATTACTTCCATCTTGACACAAATTATATTCAGGCACAGGCTCCGACTATAAGGTAGTGAGGACATTCTGATGCTGTGAAAGTCTTTTTAATGCCTAAAAGGAATGATTGTGATTTTTGCTTACCGTATAAATTGGTAAAATGATGCCGGAAGACTTTCTTTTTTTTTTTCTTCAGTCTCGGCACTGCAGAGAAACTGTTGTGAAACACGGCCACTGGTGGTCATTCAGTATAATCTGCAGATGGAAAAGTCCACTGTTAGCACATTTACTATAAGAAATACCAAAAATCTTGTTTGAGGGTAAACAGATCAATACTGTGGAGTCTGTATAATTGTGAAAATCAACAGCTCATTAGAAAATCAAATCTCAATTTGTGTTTTTAACCTCCTATACTTCTCTGAATCCTATGCCTCATATCTAACACTCTCTAAAAAACTGTAGCACATACATTAGGACATAGATAAATAGATCTTTTTCCATCCAAGTGGCATCGTACCCTTCTCACTGCATTTGTTTTAGGATAGGGTACACCAGTAGCAATTAAGCCAGCTGATAAGTTGAGAGAGGAAGGGTTTTGCTACAGTTAATGGGAATAATAAAAACTATGAATAGCATAATAACCATCTTCATTTTAGCCAATTCCTACCAGTTCAGCATGAGTGATGTTGAGACTCTTTATGCTTAAAACTTACCATCATACACAATTAGAAGTCTCAGAAAATGCCCTAAGGTCTTTCATCTTACATCTCAGTTTTCAGTTTGGCATCCTGTCTACCATGCTACTCATTTAATTACCAAGATAAATGTATACTACTGCTTGCTAGATAACAGAGTGGCCCTCATGTCAGACAACATCTTGCCTTAGCTTTATGATGTCAGCTTGCTAGGCAACAGAGTGGCCCTCATGTCAGACAACATCTTGCTGTAGCTTTATGATGTCAGCTTGCTAGGCAACAGAGTGGCCCTCATGTCAGACAACATCTTGGTTTAGCTTTATGATGTCAGGTCACTGCTGGACCAATCGTCCTTGTGGAAGCTGAGCACAGAGAAGGATTAGATATCAAAAGTTATGCAGTAGGCTACTATCTGTATTCATGACTGCAAGGCAAATAGGAGGGGGGTGTTAAAGGACTCTAAACCACTTCAAAGCACTGGGGCCTTTTTGAAAGTGGGATGGAGATATATACAAAAACAGAGATTATCCTTAACAATCCAACTTGAGAGTCAGAGTCCAACATACAGAGTGCAGGGGAAGAGGTTAAATAAGCTTCCTTTCGTGAGAATTTAACACTATCGTTCTAAAGTGAGATAGTGCTTTTTAGCGTCAAAGGCTGCAATTTCCTCGAATGGAACATTGCAAATACCAGGATCTAAAGCAGGCTTTAGTAGCATTGGAAGCAGTCAGTCTTTTATCAACTATCAGGACCAACACAATATGATCCATATTACTTCCATCTTGACACAAATTATATTCAGGCACAGGCTCCGACTATAAGGTAGTGAGGACATTCTGATGCTGTGAAAGTCTTTTTAATGCCTAAAAGGAATGATTGTGATTTTTGCTTACCGTATAAATTGGTAAAATGATGCCGGAAGACTTTCTTTTTTTTTTTTCCTTCAGTCTCGGCACTGCAGAGAAACTGTTGTGAAACACTGCCACTGGTGGTCATTCAGTATAATCTGCAGATGGAAAAGTCCACTGTTAGCACATTTACTATAAGAAATACCAACAATCTTGTTTGAGGGTAAACAGATCAATACTGTGGAGTCTGTATAATTGTGAAAATCAACAGCTCATTAGAAAATCAAATCTCAATTTGTGTTTTTAACCTCCTATACTTCTCTGAATCCTATGCCTCATATCTAACACTCTCTAAAAAACTGTAGCACATACATTAGGACATAGATAAATAGATCTTTTTCCATCCAAGTGGCATCGTACCCTTCTCACTGCATTTGTTTTAGGATAGGGTACACCAGTAGCAATTAAGCCAGCTGATAAGTTGAGAGGAAGGGTTTTGCTACAGTTAATTGGAATAATAAAAACTATGAATAGCATAATTACCATCTTCATTTTAGCCAATTCCTACCAGTTCAGCATGAGTGATGTTGAGACTCTTTCTGCTTAAAACTTACCATCATACACAATTAGAAGTCTCAGAAAATGCCATAAGGTCTTTCATCTTAGTTTTCAGTTTGGCATCCTGTCTACCATGCTACTCATTTAATTACCAAGATAAATGTATACTACTGCTTGCTAGATAACAGAGTGGCCCTCATGTCAGACAACATCTTGCTGTAGCTTTATGATGTCAGCTTGCTAGGCAACAGAGTGGCCCTCATGTCAGACAACATCTTGCTGTAGCTTTATGATGTCAGCTTGCTAGGCAACAGAGTGGCCCTCATGTCAGACAACATCTTGGTTTAGCTTTATGAAGTCAGGTCACTGCTGGACCAATCGTCCTTGTGGAAGCTGAGCACAGAGAAGGATTAGATATCAAAAGTTATGCAGTAGGCTACTATCTGTATTCATGACTGCAAGGCAAATAGGAGGGGGATGTTAAAGGACTCTAAACCACTTCAAAGCACTGGGGCCTTTTTGAAAGTGGGATGGAGATATATACAAAAACAGATTATCCTTAACAACAATCCAACTTGAGAGTCAGAGTCCAACATACAGAGTGCAGGGGAAGAGGTTAAATAAGCTTCCTTTCGTGAGAATTTAACACTATCGTTCTAAAGTGAGATAGTGCTTTTTAGCGTCAAAGGCTGCAATTTCCTCGAATGGAACATTGCAAATACCAGGATCTAAAGCAGGCTTTAGTAGCATTGGAAGCAGTCAGACTTTTATCAACTATCAGGACCAACACAATGTGATCCATATTACTTCCATCTTGACACAAATTATATTCAGGCACAGGCTCCGACTATAAGGTAGTAAGGACATTCTGATGCTGTGAATGTCTTTTTAATGCCTAAAAGGAATGATTGTGATTTTTGCTTACCGTATAAATTGGTAAAATGATGCCGTATGCCGGAAGACTTTCTTTTTTTTTTTCCTTCAGTCTCGGCACTGCAGAGAAACTGTTGTGAAACACTGCCACTGGTGGTCATTCAGTATAATCTGCAGATGGAAAAGTCCACTGTTAGCACATTTACTATAAGAAATACCAACAATCTTGTATGAGGGTAAACAGATCAATACTGTGGAGTCTGTATAATTGTGAAAATCAACAGCTCATTAGAAAATCAAATCTCAATTTGTGTTTTTAACCTCCTATACTTCTCTGAATCCTATGCCTCATATCTAACACTCTCTAAAAAACTGTAGCACATACATTAGGACATAGATAAATAGATCTTTTTCCATCCAAGTGGCATCGTACCCTTCTCACTGCATTTGTTTTAGGATAGGGTACACCAGTAGCAATTAAGCCAGCTGATAAGTTGAGAGAGGAAGGGTTTTGCTACAGTTAATGGGAATAATAAAAACTATGAATAGCATAATTACCATCTTCATTTTAGCCAATTCCTACCAGTTCAGCATGAGTGATGTTGAGACTCTATGCTTAAAACTTACCATCATACACAATTAGAAGTCTCAGAAAATGCCCTAAGGTCTTTCATCTTACATCTTAGTTTTCAGTTTGGCATCCTGTCTACCATGCTACTCATTTCATTACCAAGATAAATGTATACTACTGCTTGCTAGATAACAGAGTGGCCCTCATGTCAGACAACATCTTGCCTTAGCTTTATGATATCAGCTTGCTAGGCAACAGAGTGGCCCTCATGTCAGACAACATCTTGCTGTAGCTTTATGATGTCAGCTTGCTAGGCAACAGAGTGGCCCTCATGTCAGACAACATCTTGGTTTAGCTTTATGAAGTCAGGTCACTGCTGGACCAATCGTCCTTGTGGAAGCTGAGCACAGAGAAGGATTAGATATCAAAAGTTATGCAGTAGGCTACTATCTGTATTCATGACTGCAAGGCAAATAGGAGGGTTAATGTTAAAGGACTCTAAACCACTTCAAAGCACTGGGGCCTTTTTGAAAGTGGGATGGAGATATATACAAAAACAGAGATTATCCTTAACAACAATCCAACTTGAGAGTCAGAGTCCAACATACAGAGTGCAGGGGAAGAGGTTAAATAAGCTTCCTTTCGTGAGAATTTAACACTATCGTTCTAAAGTGAGATAGTGCTTTTTAGCGTCAAAGGCAGCAATTTCCTCGAATGGAACATTGCAAATACCAGGATCTAAAGCAGGCTTTAGTAGCATTGGAAGCAGTCTGTCTTTTATCAACTATCAGGACCAACACAATGTGATCCATATTACTTCCATCTTGACACAAATTATATTCAGGCACAGGCTCCGACTAGAAGGTAGCGAGGACATTCTGATGCTGTGAAAGTCTTTTTAATGCCTAAAAGGAATGATTGTGATTTTTGCTTACCGTATAAATTGGTAAAATGATGCCGGAAGACTTTCTTTTTTTTTTTCCTTCAGTCTCGGCACTGCAGAGAAACTGTTGTGAAACACTGCCACTGGTGGTCATTCAGTATAATCTGCAGATGGAAAAGTCCACTGTTAGCACATTTACTATAAGAAATACCAACAATCTTGTTTGAGGGTAAACCGATCAATACTGTGGAGTCTGTATAATTGTGAAAATCAACAGCTCATTAGAAAATCAAATCACAATTTGTGTTTTTAACCTCCTATACTTCTCTGAATCCTATGCCTCATATCTAACACTCTAAAAAACTGTAGCACATACATTAGGACATAGATAATAGATCTTTTTCCATCCAAGTGGCATCGTACCCTTCTCACTGCATTTGTTTTAGGATAGGGTACACCAGTAGCAATTAAGCCAGCTGATAAGTTGAGAGAGGAAGGGTTTTGCTACAGTTAATGGGAATAATAAAAACTATGAATAGCATAATTACCATCTTCATTTTAGCCAATTCCTACCAGTTCAGCATGAGTGATGTTGAGACTCTTTATGCTTAAAACTTACCATCATACACAATTAGAAGTCTCAGAAAATGCCCTAAGGTCTTTCATCTTAGTTTTCAGTTTGGCATCCTGTCTACCATGCTACTCATTTAATTACCAAGATAAATGTATACTACTGCTTGCTAGATAACAGAGTGGCCCTCATGTCAGACAACATCTTGCCTTAGCTTTATGATGTCAGCTTGCTAGGCAACAGAGTGGCCCTCATGTCAGACAACATCTTGCTGTAGCTTTATGATGTCAGCTTGCTAGGCAACAGAGTGGCCCTCATGTCAGACAACATCTTGCTTTAGCTTTATGATGTCAGGTCACTGCTGGACCAATCGTCCTTGTGGAAGCTGAGCACAGAGAAGGATTAGATATCAAAAGTTATGCAGTAGGCTACTATCTGTATTCATGACTGCAAGGCAAATAGGAGGGGGATGTTAAAGGACTCTAAACCACTTCAAAGCACTGGGGCCTTTTTGAAAGTGGGATGGAGATATATACAAAAACAGAGATTATCCTTAACAACAATCCAACTTGAGAGTCAGAGTCCAACATACAGAGTGCAGGGGAAGAGGTTAAATAAGCTTCCTTTCGTGAGAATTTAACACTATCGTTCTAAAGTGAGATAGTGCTTTTTAGCGTCAAAGGCAGCAATTTCCTCGAATGGAACATTGCAAATACCAGGATCTAAAGCAGGCTTTAGTAGCATTGGAAGCAGTCTGTCTTTTATCAACTATCAGGACCAACACAATGTGATCCATATTACTTCCATCTTGACACAAATTATATTCAGGCACAGGCTCCGACTAGAAGGTAGTGAGGACATTCTGATGCTGTGAAAGTCTTTTTAATGCCTAAAAGGAATGATTGTGATTTTTGCTTACCGTATAAATTGGTAAAATGATGCCGGAAGACTTTCTTTTTTTTTTTCTTCAGTCTCGGCACTGCAGAGAAACTGTTGTGAAACACGGCCACTGGTGGTCATTCAGTATAATCTGCAGATGGAAAAGTCCACTGTTAGCACATTTACTATAAGAAATACCAAAAATCTTGTTTGAGGGTAAACAGATCAATACTGTGGAGTCTGTATAATTGTGAAAATCAACAGCTCATTAGAAAATCAAATCACAATTTGTGTTTTTAACCTCCTATACTTCTCTGAATCCTATGCCTCATATCTAACACTCTCTAAAAAACTGTAGCACATACATTAGAACATAGATAAATAGATCTTTTTCCATCCAAGTGGCATCGTACCCTTCTCACTGCATTTGTTTTAGGATAGGGTACACCAGTAGCAATTAAGCCAGCTGATAAGTTGAGAGGAAGGGTTTTGCTACAGTTAATGGGAATAATAAAAACTATGAATAGCATAATTACCATCTTCATTTTAGCCAATTCCTACCAGTTCAGCATGAGTGATGTTGGGACTCTTTATGCTTAAAACTTACCATCATACACAATTAGAAGTCTCAGAAAATGCCATAAGGTCTTTCATCTTACATCTTAGTTTTCAGTTTAGCATCCTGTCTACCATGCTACTCATTTAATTACCAAGATAAATGTATACTACTGCTTGCTAGATAACAGAGTGGCCCTCATGTCAGACAACATCTTGCCTTAGCTTTATGATGTCAGCTTGCTAGGCAACAGAGTGGCCCTCATGTCAGACAACATCTTGCTGTAGCTTTATGATGTCAGCTTGCTAGGCAACAGAGTGGCCCTCATGTCAGACAACATCTTGGTTTAGCTTTATGAAGTCAGGTCACTGCTGGACCAATCGTCCTTGTGGAAGCTGAGCACAGAGAAGGATTAGATATCAAAAGTTATGCAGTAGGCTACTATCTGTATTCATGACTGCAAGGCAAATAGGAGGGTTAATGTTAAAGGACTCTAAACCACTTCAAAGCACTGGGGCCTTTTTGAAAGTGGGATGGAGATATACACAAAAACAGATTATCCTTAACAACAATCCAACTTGAGAGTCAGAGTCCAACATATAGAGTGCAGGGGAAGAGGTTAAATAAGCTTCCTTTCGTAAGAATTTAACACTATCGTTCTAAAGTGAGATAGTGCTTTTTAGCGTCAAAGGCAGCAATTTCCTCGAATGGAACATTGCAAATACCAGGATCTAAAGCAGGCTTTAGTAGCATTGGAAGCAGTCTGTCTTTTATCAACTATCAGGACCAACACAATGTGATCCATATTACTTCCATCTTGACACAAATTATATTCAGGCACAGGCTCCGACTAGAAGGTAGTGAGGACATTCTGATGCTGTGAAAGTCTTTTTAATGCCTAAAAGGAATGATTGTGATTTTTGCTTACCGTATAAATTGGTAAAATGATGCCAGAAGACTTTCTTTAATTTTTTTCCTTCAGTCTCGGCACTGCAGAGAAACTGTTGTGAAACACGGCCACTGGTGGTCATTCAGTATAATCTGCAGATGGAAAAGTCCACTGTTAGCACATTTACTATAAGAAATACCAAAAATCTTGTTTGAGGGTAAACAGATCAATACTGTGGAGTCTGTATAATTGTGAAAATCAACAGCTCATTAGAAAATCAAATCACAATTTGTGTTTTTAACCTCCTATACTTCTCTGAATCCTATGCCTCATATCTAACACTCTCTAAAAAACTGTAGCACATACATTAGGACATAGATAAATAGATCTTTTTCCATCCAAGTGGCATCGTACCCTTCTCACTGCATTTGTTTTAGGATAGGATACACCAGTAGCAATTAAGCCAGCTGATAAGTTGAGAGGAAGGGTTTTGCTACAGTTAATGGGAATAATAAAAACTATGAATAGCATAATTACCATCTTCATTTTAGCCAATTCCTACCAGTTCAGCATGAGTGATGTTGAGACTCTTTCTGCTTAAAACTTACCATCATACACAATTAGAAGTCTCAGAAAATGCCATAAGGTCTTTCATCTTACATCTTAGTTTTCAGTTTGGCATCCTGTCTACCATGCTACTCATTTAATTACCAAGATAAATGTATACTACTGCTTGCTAGATAACAGAGTGGCCCTCATGTCAGACAACATCTTGCTGTAGCTTTATGATGTCAGCTTGCTAGGCAACAGAGTGGCCCTCATGTCAGACAACATCTTGCTGTAGCTTTATGATGTCAGCTTGCTAGGCAACAGAGTGGCCCTCATGTCAGACAACATCTTGGTTTAGCTTTATGAAGTCAGGTCACTGCTGGACCAATCGTCCTTGTGGAAGCTGAGCACAGAGAAGGATTAGATATCAAAAGTTATGCAGTAGGCTACTATCTGTATTCATGACTGCAAGGCAAATAGGAGGGTTAATGTTAAAGGACTCTAAACCACTTCAAAGCACTGGGGCCTTTTTGAAAGTGGGATGGAGATATATACAAAAACAGATTATCCTTAACAACAATCCAACTTGAGAGTCAGAGTCCAACATATAGAGTGCAGGGGAAGAGGTTAAATAAGCTTCCTTTCGTGAGAATTTAACACTATCGTTCTAAAGTGAGATAGTGCTTTTTAGCGTCAAAGGCAGCAATTTCCTCGAATGGAACATTGCAAATACCAGGATCTAAAGCAGGCTTTAGTAGCATTGGAAGCAGTCTGTCTTTTATCAACTATCAGGACCAACACAATGTGATCCATATTACTTCCATCTTGACACAAATTATATTCAGGCACAGGCTCCGACTAGAAGGTAGTGAGGACATTTTGATGCTGTCAGTCTTTTTAATGCCTAAAAGGAATGATTGTGATTTTTGCTTACCGTATAAATTGGTAAAATGATGCCGGAAGACTTTCTTTTTTTTTTTCTTCAGTCTCGGCACTGCAGAGAAACTGTTGTGAAACACGGCCACTGGTGGTCATTCAGTATAATCTGCAGATGGAAAAGTCCACTGTTAGCACATTTACTATAAGAAATACCAACATTCTTGTTTGAGGGTAAACAGATCAATACTGTGGAGTCTGTATAATTGTGAAAATCAACAGCTCATTAGAAAATCAAATCACAATTTGTGTTTTTAACCTCCTATACTTCTCTGAATCCTATGCCTCATATCTAACACTCTCTAAAAAACTGTAGCACATACATTAGGACATAGATAAATAGATCTTTTTCCATCCAAGTGGCATCGTACCCTTCTCACTGCATTTGTTTTAGGATAGGGTACACCAGTAGCAATTAAGCCAGCTGATAAGTTGAGAGAGGAAGGGTTTTGCTGCAGTTAATGGGAATAATAAAAACTATGAATAGCATAATAACCATCTTCATTTTAGCCAATTCCTACCAGTTCAGCATGAGTGATGTTGAGACTCTTTCTGCTTAAAACTTACCATCATACACAATTAGAAGTCTCAGAAAATGCCATAAGGTCTTTCATCTTAGTTTTCAGTTTAGCATCCTGTCTACCATGCTACTCATTTAATTACCAAGATAAATGTATACTACTGCTTGCTAGATAACAGAGTGGCCCTCATGTCAGACAACATCTTGCCTTAGCTTTATGATGTCAGCTTGCTAGGCAACAGAGTGGCCCTCATGTCAGACAACATCTTGCTGTAGCTTTATGATGTCAGCTTGCTAGGCAACAGAGTGGCCCTCATGTCAGACAACATCTTGGTTTAGCTTTATGAAGTCAGGTCACTGCTGGACCAATCGTCCTTGTGGAAGCTGAGCACAGAGAAGGATTAGATATCAAAAGTTATGCAGTAGGCTACTATCTGTATTCATGACTGCAAGGCAAATAGGAGGGGGATGTTAAAGGACTCTAAACCACTTCAAAGCACTGGGGCCTTTTTGAAAGTGGGATGGAGATATATACAAAAACAGATTATCCTTAACAACAATCCAACTTGAGAGTCAGAGTCCAACATACAGAGTGCAGGGGAAGAGGTTAAATAAGCTTCCTTTCGTGAGAATTGAACACTATCGTTCTAAAGTGAGATAGTGCTTTTTAGCGTCAAAGGCTGCAATTTCCTCGAATGGAACATTGCAAATACCAGGATCTAAAGCAGGCTTTAGTAGCATTGGAAGCAGTCAGTCTTTTATCAACTATCAGGACCAACACAATGTGATCCATATTACTTCCATCTTGACACAAATTATATTCAGGCACAGGCTCCGACTATAAGGTAGTAAGGACATTCTGATGCTGTGAATGTCTTTTTAATGCCTAAAAGGAATGATTGTGATTTTTGCTTACCGTATAAATTGGTAAAATGATGCCGTATGCCGGAAGACTTTCTTTTTTTTTTTCCTTCAGTCTCGGCACTGCAGAGAAACTGTTGTGAAACACTGCCACTGGTGGTCATTCAGTATAATCTGCAGATGGAAAAGTCCACTGTTAGCACATTTACTATAAGAAATACCAACAATCTTGTATGAGGGTAAACAGATCAATACTGTGGAGTCTGTATAATTGTGAAAATCAACAGCTCATTAGAAAATCAAATCTCAATTTGTGTTTTTAACCTCCTATACTTCTCTGAATCCTATGCCTCATATCTAACACTCTCTAAAAAACTGTAGCACATACATTAGGACATAGATAAATAGATCTTTTTCCATCCAAGTGGCATCGTACCCTTCTCACTGCATTTGTTTTAGGATAGGGTACACCAGTAGCAATTAAGCCAGCTGATAAGTTGAGAGAGGAAGGGTTTTGCTACAGTTAATGGGAATAATAAAAACTATGAATAGCATAATTACCATCTTCATTTTAGCCAATTCCTACCAGTTCAGCATGAGTGATGTTGAGACTCCATGCTTAAAACTTACCATCATACACAATTAGAAGTCTCAGAAAATGCCCTAAGGTCTTTCATCTTACATCTTAGTTTTCAGTTTGGCATCCTGTCTACCATGCTACTCATTTCATTACCAAGATAAATGTATACTACTGCTTGCTAGATAACAGAGTGGCCCTCATGTCAGACAACATCTTGCCTTAGCTTTATGATATCAGCTTGCTAGGCAACAGAGTGGCCCTCATGTCAGACAACATCTTGCTGTAGCTTTATGATGTCAGCTTGCTAGGCAACAGAGTGGCCCTCATGTCAGACAACATCTTGGTTTAGCTTTATGAAGTCAGGTCACTGCTGGACCAATCGTCCTTGTGGAAGCTGAGCACAGAGAAGGATTAGATATCAAAAGTTATGCAGTAGGCTACTATCTGTATTCATGACTGCAAGGCAAATAGGAGGGTTAATGTTAAAGGACTCTAAACCACTTCAAAGCACTGGGGCCTTTTTGAAAGTGGGATGGAGATATATACAAAAACAGAGATTATCCTTAACAACAATCCAACTTGAGAGTCAGAGTCCAACATACAGAGTGCAGGGGAAGAGGTTAAATAAGCTTCCTTTCGTGAGAATTTAACACTATCGTTCTAAAGTGAGATAGTGCTTTTTAGCGTCAAAGGCAGCAATTTCCTCCAATGGAACATTGCAAATACCAGGATCTAAAGCAGGCTTTAGTAGCATTGGAAGCAGTCTGTCTTTTATCAACTATCAGGACCAACACAATGTGATCCATATTACTTCCATCTTGACACAAATTATATTCAGGCACAGGCTCCGACTAGAAGGTAGCGAGGACATTCTGATGCTGTGAAAGTCTTTTTAATGCCTAAAAGGAATGATTGTGATTTTTGCTTACCGTATAAATTGGTAAAATGATGCCGGAAGACTTTCTTTTTTTTTTTCCTTCAGTCTCGGCACTGCAGAGAAACTGTTGTGAAACACTGCCACTGGTGGTCATTCAGTATAATCTGCAGATGGAAAAGTCCACTGTTAGCACATTTACTATAAGAAATACCAACAATCTTGTTTGAGGGTAAACAGATCAATACTGTGGAGTCTGTATAATTGTGAAAATCAACAGCTCATTAGAAAATCAAATCACAATGTGTTTTTAACCTCCTATACTTCTCTGAATCCTATGCCTCATATCTAACACTCTAAAAAACTGTAGCACATACATTAGGACATAGATAAATAGATCTTTTTCCATCCAAGTGGCATCGTACCCTTCTCACTGCATTTGTTTTAGGATAGGGTACACCAGTAGCAATTAAGCCAGCTGATAAGTTGAGAGGAAGGGTTTTGCTACAGTTAATGGGAATAATAAAAACTATGAATAGCATAATTACCATCTTCATTTTAGCCAATTCCTACCAGTTCAGCATGAGTGATGTTGAGACTCTTTATGCTTAAAACTTACCATCATACACAATTAGAAGTCTCAGAAAATACCCTAAGGTCTTTCATCTTAGTTTTCAGTTTGGCATCCTGTCTACCATGCTACTCATTTAATTACCAAGATAAATGTATACTACTGCTTGCTAGATAACAGAGTGGCCCTCATGTCAGACAACATCTTGCCTTAGCTTTATGATGTCAGCTTGCTAGGCAACAGAGTGGCCCTCATGTCAGACAACATCTTGCTGTAGCTTTATGATGTCAGCTTGCTAGGCAACAGAGTGGCCCTCATGTCAGACAACATCTTGCTTTAGCTTTATGATGTCAGGTCACTGCTGGACCAATCGTCCTTGTGGAAGCTGAGCACAGAGAAGGATTAGATATCAAAAGTTATGCAGTAGGCTACTATCTGTATTCATGACTGCAAGGCAAATAGGAGGGGGATGTTAAAGGACTCTAAACCACTTCAAAGCACTGGGGCCTTTTTGAAAGTGGGATGGAGATATATACAAAAACAGAGATTATCCTTAACAACAATCCAACTTGAGAGTCAGAGTCCAACATACAGAGTGCAGGGGAAGAGGTTAAATAAGCTTCCTTTCGTGAGAATTTAACACTATCGTTCTAAAGTGAGATAGTGCTTTTTAGCGTCAAAGGCTGCAATTTCCTCGAATGGAACATTGCAAATACCAGGATCTAAAGCAGGCTTTAGTAGCATTGGAAGCAGTCAGTCTTTTATCAACTATCAGGACCAACACAATGTGATCCATATTACTTCCATCTTGACACAAATTATATTCAGGCACAGGCTCCGACTATAAGGTAGTGAGGACATTCTGATGCTGTGAAAGTCTTTTTAATGCCTAAAAGGAATGATTGTGATTTTTGCTTACCGTATAAATTGGTAAAATGATGCCGGAAGACTTTCTTTTTTTTTTTTCCTTCAGTCTCGGCACTGCAGAGAAACTGTTGTGAAACACTGCCACTGGTGGTCATTCAGTATAATCTGCAGATGGAAAAGTCCACAGTTAGCACATTTACTATAAGAAATACCAACAATCTTGTTTGAGGGTAAACAGATCAATACTGTGGAGTCTGTATAATTGTGAAAATCAACAGCTCATTAGAAAATCAAATCTCAATTTGTGTTTTTAACCTCCTATACTTCTCTGAATCCTATGCCTCATATCTAACACTCTCTAAAAAACTGTAGCACATACATTAGGACATAGATAAATAGATCTTTTTCCATCCAAGTGGCATCGTACCCTTCTCACTGCATTTGTTTTAGGATAGGGTACACCAGTAGCAATTAAGCCAGCTGATAAGTTGAGAGAGGAAGGGTTTTGCTGCAGTTAATGGGAATAATAAAAACTATGAATAGCATAATAACCATCTTCATTTTAGCCAATTCCTACCAGTTCAGCATGAGTGATGTTGAGACTCTTTATGCTTAAAACTTACCATCATACACAATTAGAAGTCTCAGAAAATGCCCTAAGGTCTTTCATCTTAGTTTTCAGTTTGGCATCCTGTCTACCATGCTACTCATTTAATTACCAAGATAAATGTATACTACTGCTTGCTAGATAACAGAGTGGCCCTCATGTCAGACAACATCTTGCCTTAGCTTTATGATGTCAGCTTGCTAGGCAACAGAGTGGCCCTCATGTCAGACAACATCTTGCTGTAGCTTTATGATGTCAGCTTGCTAGGCAACAGAGTGGCCCTCATGTCAGACAACATCTTGGTTTAGCTTTATGAAGTCAGGTCACTGCTGGACCAATCGTCCTTGTGGAAGCTGAGCACAGAGAAGGATTAGATATCAAAAGTTATGCAGTAGGCTACTATCTGTATTCATGACTGCAAGGCAAATAGGAGGGTTAATGTTAAAGGACTCTAAACCACTTCAAAGCACTGGGGCCTTTTTGAAAGTGGGATGGAGATATACACAAAAACAGATTATCCTTAACAACAATCCAACTTGAGAGTCAGAGTCCAACATATAGAGTGCAGGGGAAGAGGTTAAATAAGCTTCCTTTCGTAAGAATTTAACACTATCGTTCTAAAGTGAGATAGTGCTTTTTAGCGTCAAAGGCAGCAATTTCCTCGAATGGAACATTGCAAATACCAGGATCTAAAGCAGGCTTTAGTAGCATTGGAAGCAGTCTGTCTTTTATCAACTATCAGGACCAACACAATGTGATCCATATTACTTCCATCTTGACACAAATTATATTCAGGCACAGGCTCCGACTAGAAGGTAGTGAGGACATTCTGATGCTGTGAAAGTCTTTTTAATGCCTAAAAGGAATGATTGTGATTTTTGCTTACCGTATAAATTGGTAAAATGATGCCAGAAGACTTTCTTTAATTTTTTTCCTTCAGTCTCGGCACTGCAGAGAAACTGTTGTGAAACACGGCCACTGGTGGTCATTCAGTATAATCTGCAGATGGAAAAGTCCACTGTTAGCACATTTACTATAAGAAATACCAAAAATCTTGTTTGAGGGTAAACAGATCAATACTGTGGAGTCTGTATAATTGTGAAAATCAACAGCTCATTAGAAAATCAAATCACAATTTGTGTTTTTAACCTCCTATACTTCTCTGAATCCTATGCCTCATATCTAACACTCTCTAAAAAACTGTAGCACATACATTAGGACATAGATAAATAGATCTTTTTCCATCCAAGTGGCATCGTACCCTTCTCACTGCATTTGTTTTAGGATAGGATACACCAGTAGCAATTAAGCCAGCTGATAAGTTGAGAGGAAGGGTTTTGCTACAGTTAATGGGAATAATAAAAACTATGAATAGCATAATTACCATCTTCATTTTAGCCAATTCCTACCAGTTCAGCATGAGTGATGTTGAGACTCTTTCTGCTTAAAACTTACCATCATACACAATTAGAAGTCTCAGAAAATGCCATAAGGTCTTTCATCTTACATCTTAGTTTTCAGTTTGGCATCCTGTCTACCATGCTACTCATTTAATTACCAAGATAAATGTATACTACTGCTTGCTAGATAACAGAGTGGCCCTCATGTCAGACAACATCTTGCTGTAGCTTTATGATGTCAGCTTGCTAGGCAACAGAGTGGCCCTCATGTCAGACAACATCTTGCTGTAGCTTTATGATGTCAGCTTGCTAGGCAACAGAGTGGCCCTCATGTCAGACAACATCTTGCTGTAGCTTTATGATGTCAGCTTGCTAGGCAACAGAGTGGCCCTCATGTCAGACAACATCTTGGTTTAGCTTTATGAAGTCAGGTCACTGCTGGACCAATCGTCCTTGTGGAAGCTGAGCACAGAGAAGGATTAGATATCAAAAGTTATGCAGTAGGCTACTATCTGTATTCATGACTGCAAGGCAAATAGGAGGGTTAATGTTAAAGGACTCTAAACCACTTCAAAGCACTGGGGCCTTTTTGAAAGTGGGATGGAGATATATACAAAAACAGAGATTATCCTTAACAACAATCCAACTTGAGAGTCAGAGTCCAACATACAGAGTGCAGGGGAAGAGGTTAAATAAGCTTCCTTTCGTGAGAATTTAACACTATCGTTCTAAAGTGAGGTAGTGCTTTTTAGCATCAAAGGCAGCAATTTCCTCGAATGGAACATTGCAAATACCAGGATCTAAAGCAGGCTTTAGTAGCATTGGAAGCAGTCTGTCTTTTATCAACTATCAGGACCAACACAATGTGATCCATATTACTTCCATCTTGACACAAATTATATTCAGGCACAGGCTCCGACTAGAAGGTAGCGAGGACATTCTGATGCTGTGAAAGTCTTTTTAATGCCTAAAAGGAATGATTGTGATTTTTGCTTACCGTATAAATTGGTAAAATGATGCCGGAAGACTTTCTTTTTTTTTTTCCTTCAGTCTCGGCACTGCAGAGAAACTGTTGTGAAACACTGCCACTGGTGGTCATTCAGTATAATCTGCAGATGGAAAAGTCCACTGTTAGCACATTTACTATAAGAAATACCAACAATCTTGTTTGAGGGTAAACAGATCAATACTGTGGAGTCTGTATAATTGTGAAAATCAACAGCTCATTAGAAAATCAAATCTCAATTTGTGTTTTTAACCTCCTATACTTCTCTGAATCCTATGCCTCATATCTAACACTCTAAAAAACTGTAGCACATACATTAGGACATAGATAAATAGATCTTTTTCCATCCAAGTGGCATCGTACCCTTCTCACTGCATTTGTTTTAGGATAGGGTACACCAGTAGCAATTAAGCCAGCTGATAAGTTGAGAGAGGAAGGGTTTTGCTACAGTTAATGGGAATAATAAAAACTATGAATAGCATAATTACCATCTTCATTTTAGCCAATTCCTACCAGTTCAGCATGAGTGATGTTGAGACTCTTTATGCTTAAAACTTACCATCATACACAATTAGAAGTCTCAGAAAATGCCATAAGGTCTTTCATCTTACATCTTAGTTTTCAGTTTGGCATCCTGTCTACCATGCTACTCATTTAATTACCAAGATACATGTATACTACTGCTTGCTAGATAACAGAGTGGCCCTCATGTCAGACAACATCTTGCTGTAGCTTTATGATGTCAGCTTGCTAGGCAACAGAGTGGCCCTCATGTCAGACAACATCTTGCTGTAGCTTTATGATGTCAGCTTGCTAGGCAACAGAGTGGCCCTCATGTCAGACAACATCTTGGTTTAGCTTTATGAAGTCAGGTCACTGCTGGACCAATCGTCCTTGTGGAAGCTGAGCACAGAGAAGGATTAGATATCAAAAGTTATGCAGTAGGCTACTATCTGTATTCATGACTGCAAGGCAAATAGGAGGGTTAATGTTAAAGGACTCTAAACCACTTCAAAGCACTGGGGCCTTTTTGAAAGTGGGATGGAGATATATACAAAAACAGAGATTATCCTTAACAATCCAACTTGAGTCAGAGTCCAACATATAGAGTGCAGGGGAAGAGGTTAAATAAGCTTCCTTTCGTGAGAATTTAACACTATCGTTCTAAAGTGAGATAGTGCTTTTTAGCGTCAAAGGCAGCAATTTCCTCGAATGGAACATTGCAAATACCAGGATCTAAAGCAGGCTTTAGTAGCATTGGAAGCAGTCTGTCTTTTATCAACTATCAGGACCAACACAATGTGATCCATATTACTTCCATCTTGACACAAATTATATTCAGGCACAGGCTCCGACTAGAAGGTAGTGAGGACATTCTGATGCTGTGAAAGTCTTTTTAATGCCTAAAAGGAATGATTGTGATTTTTGCTTACCGTATAAATTGGTAAAATGATGCCGGAAGACTTTTTTTTTTTTTCCTTCAGTCTCGGCACTGCAGAGAAACTGTTGTGAAACACTGCCACTGGTGGTCATTCAGTATAATCTGCAGATGGAAAAGTCCACTGTTAGCACATTTACTATAAGAAATACCAACAATCTTGTTTGAGGGTAAACAGATCAATACTGTGGAGTCTGTATAATTGTGAAAATCAACAGCTCATTAGAAAATCAAATCTCAATTTGTGTTTTTAACCTCCTATACTCCTCTGAATCCTATGCCTCATATCTAACACTCTCTAAAAAACTGTAGCACATACATTAGGACATAGATAAAAAGATCGTTTTCCATCCAAGTGGCATCGTACCCTTCTCACTGCATTTGTTTTAGGATAGGGTACACCAGTAGCAATTAAGCCAGCTGATAAGTTGAGGAAGGGTTTTGCTACAGTTAATGGGAATAATAAAAACTATGAATAGCATAATTACCATCTTCATTTTAGCCAATTCCTACCAGTTCAGCATGAGTGATGTTGAGACTCTTTCTGCTTAAAACTTACCATCATACACAATTAGAAGTCTCAGAAAATGCCATAAGGTCTTTCATCTTACATCTTAGTTTTCAGTTTAGCATCCTGTCTACCATGCTACTCATTTAATTACCAAGATAAATGTATACTACTGCTTGCTAGATAACAGAGTGGCCCTCATGTCAGACAACATCTTGCCTTAGCTTTATGATATCAGCTTGCTAGGCAACAGAGTGGCCCTCATGTCAGACAACATCTTGCTGTAGCTTTATGATGTCAGCTTGCTAGGCAACAGAGTGGCCCTCATGTCAGACAACATCTTGGTTTAGCTTTATGAAGTCAGGTCACTGCTGGACCAATCGTCCTTGTGGAAGCTGAGCACAGAGAAGGATTAGATATCAAAAGTTATGCAGTAGGCTACTATCTGTATTCATGACTGCAAGGTAAATAGGAGGGTTAATGTTAAAGGACTCTAAACCACTTCAAAGCACTGGGGCCTTTTTGAAAGTGGGATGGAGATATATACAAAAACAGAGATTATCCTTAACAACAATCCAACTTGAGAGTCAGAGTCCAACATAGAGTGCAGGGGAAGAGGTTAAATAAGCTTCCTTTCGTGAGAATTTAACACTATCGTTCTAAAGTGAGATAGTGCTTTTTAGCGTCAAAGGCTGCAATTTCCTCGAATGGAACATTGCAAATACCAGGATCTAAAGCAGGCTTTAGTAGCATTGGAAGCAGTCAGTCTTATCAACTATCAGGACCAACACAATGTGATCCATATTACTTCCATCTTGACACAAATTATATTCAGGCACAGGCTCCGACTAGAAGGTAGTGAGGACATTCTGATGCTGTGAAAGTCTTTTTAAGGCCTAAAAGCAATGATTGTGATTTTTTCTTACCGTATAAATTGGTAAAATGATGCCGGAAGACTTTTTTTTTCTTCCTTCAGTCTCGGCACTGCAGAGAAACTGTTGTGAAACACTGCCACTGGTGGTCATTCAGTATAATCTGCAGATGGAAAAGTCCACTGTTAGCACATTTACTATAAGAAATACCAACAATCTTGTATGAGGGTAAACAGATCAATACTGTGGAGTCTGTATAATTCTGAAAATCAACAGCTCATTAGAAAATCAAATCTCAATTTGTGTTTTTAACCTCCTATACTTCTCTGAATCCTATGCCTCATATCTAACACTCTAAAAAACTGTAGCACATACATTAGGACATAGATAAATAGATCTTTTTCCATCCAAGTGGCATCGTACCCTTCTCACTGCATTTGTTTTAGGATAGGGTACACCAGTAGCAATTAAGCCAGCTGATAAGTTGAGAGAGGAAGGGTTTTGCTACAGTTAATGGGAATAATAAAAACTATGAATAGCATAATTACCATCTTCATTTTAGCCAATTCCTACCAGTTCAGCATGAGTGATGTTGAGACTCTTTATGCTTAAAACTTACCATCATACACAATTAGAAGTCTCAGAAAATGCCATAAGGTCTTTCATCTTACATCTTAGTTTTCAGTTTGGCATCCTGTCTACCATGCTACTCATTTAATTACCAAGATAAATGTATACTACTGCTTGCTAGATAACAGAGTGGCCCTCGTGTCAGACAACATCTTGCCTTAGCTTTATGATGTCAGCTTGCTAGGCAACAGAGTGGCCCTCATGTCAGACAACATCTTGCTGTAGCTTTATGATGTCAGCTTGCTAGGCAACAGAGTGGCCCTCATGTCAGACAACATCTTGGTTTAGCTTTATGAAGTCAGGTCACTGCTGGACCAATCGTCCTTGTGGAAGCTGAGCACAGAGAAGGATTAGATATCAAAAGTTATGCAGTAGGCTACTATCTGTATTCATGACTGCAAGGCAAATAGGAGGGTTAATGTTAAAGGACTCTAAACCACTTCAAAGCACTGGGGCCTTTTTGAAAGTGGGATGGAGATATATACAAAAACAGAGATTATCCTTAACAACAATCCAACTTGAGAGTCAGAGTCCAACATAGAGTGCAGGGGAAGAGGTTAAATAAGCTTCCTTTCGTGAGAATTTAACACTATCGTTCTAAAGTGAGATAGTGCTTTTTAGCGCCAAAGGCTGCAATTTCCTCGAATGGAACATTGCAAATACCAGGATCTAAAGCAGGCTTTAGTAGCATTGGAAGCAGTCAGTCTTATCAACTATCAGGACCAACACAATGTGATCCATATTACTTCCATCTTGACACAAATTATATTCAGGCACAGGCTCCGACTAGAAGGTAGTGAGGACATTCTGATGCTGTGAAAGTCTTTTTAATGCCTAAAAGGAATGATTGTGATTTTTGCTTACCGTATAAATTGGTAAAATGATGCCGGAAGACTTTTTTTTTCTTCCTTCAGTCTCGGCACTGCAGAGAAACTGTTGTGAAACACTGCCACTGGTGGTCATTCAGTATAATCTGCAGATGGAAAAGTCCACTGTTAGCACATTTACTATAAGAAATACCAACAATCTTGTATGAGGGTAAACAGATCAATACTGTGGAGTCTGTATAATTGTGAAAATCAACAGCTCATTAGAAAATCAAATCTCAATTTGTGTTTTTAACCTCCTATACGTCTCTGAATCCTATGCCTCATATCTAACACTCTCTAAAAAACTGTAGCACATACATTAGGACATAGATAAATAGATCTTTTTCCATCCAAGTGGCATCGTACCCTTCTCACTGCATTTGTTTTAGGATAGGGTACACCAGTAGCAATTAAGCCAGCTGATAAGTTGAGAGAGGAAGGGTTTTGCTACAGTTAATGGGAATAATAAAAACTATGAATAGCATAATTACCATCTTCATTTTAGCCAATTCCTACCAGTTCAGCATGAGTGATGTTGAGACTCTTTATGCTTAAAACTTACCATCATACACAATTAGAAGTCTCAGAAAATGCCCTAAGGTCTTTCATCTTACATCTTAGTTTTCAGTTTGGCATCCTGTCTACCATGCTACTCATTTCATTACCAAGATAAATGTATACTACTGCTTGCTAGATAACAGAGTGGCCCTCATGTCAGACAACATCTTGCCTTAGCTTTATGATGTCAGCTTGCTAGGCAACAGAGTTGCCCTCATGTCAGACAACATCTTGCTGTAGCTTTATGATGTCAGCTTGCTAGGCAACAGAGTGGCCCTCATGTCAGACAACATCTTGCTTTAGCTTTATGAAGTCAGGTCACTGCTGGACCAATCGTCCTTGTGTAAGCTGAGCACAGAGAAGGATTAGATATCAAAAGTTATGCAGTAGGCTACTATCTGTATTCATGACTGCAAGGCAAATAGGAGGGTTAATGTTAAAGGACTCTAAACCACTTCAAAGCACTGGGGCCTTTTTGAAAGTGGGATGGAGATATATACAAAAACAGAGATTATCCTTAACAACAATCCAACTTGAGAGTCAGAGTCCAACATACAGAGTGCAGGGGAAGAGGTTAAATAAGCTTCCTTTCGTGAGAATTTAATACTATCGTTCTAAAGTGAGATAGTGCTTTTTAGCGTCAAAGGCTGCAATTTCCTCGAATGGAACATTGCAAATACCAGGATCTAAAGCAGGCTTTAGTAGCATTGGAAGCAGTCAGTCTTTTATCAACTATCAGGACCAACACAATGTGATCCATATTACTTCCATCTTGACACAAATTATATTCAGGCACAGGCTCCGACTAGAAGGTAGTGAGGACATTCTGATGCTGTGAAAGTCTTTTTAATGCCTAAAAGGAATGATTGTGATTTTTGCTTACCGTATAAATTGGTAAAATGATGCCGGAAGACTTTTTTTTTCTTCCTTCAGTCTCGGCACTGCAGAGAAACTGTTGTGAAACACTGCCACTGGTGGTCATTCAGTATAATCTGCAGATGGAAAAGTCCACTGTTAGCACATTTACTATAAGAAATACCAAAAATCTTGTTTGAGGGTAAACAGATCAATACTGTGGAGTCTGTATGATTGTGAAAATCAACAGCTCATTAGAAAATCAAATCTCAATTTGTGTTTTTAACCTCCTATACTCCTCTGAATCCTATGCCTCATATCTAAAACTCTCTAAAAAAACTGTAGCACATACATTAGGACATAGATAAATAGATATTTTTCCATCCAAGTGGCATCGTACCCTTCTCACTGCATTTGTTTTAGGATAGGGTACACCAGTAGCAATTAAGCCAGCTGATAAGTTGAGAGGAAGGGTTTTGCTACAGTTAATGGGAATAATAAAAACTATGAATAGCATAATTACCATCTTCATTTTAGCCAATTCCTACCAGTTCAGCATGAGTGATGTTGGGACTCTTTATGCTTAAAACTTACCATCATACACAATTAGAAGTCTCAGAAAATGCCCTAAGGTCTTTCATCTTACATCTTAGTTTTCAGTTTGGCATCCTGTCTACCATTCTACTCATTTCATTACCAAGATAAATGTATACTACTGCTTGCTAGATAACAGAGTGGCCCTCATGTCAGACAACATCTTGCCTTAGCTTTATGATGTCAGCTTGCTAGGCAACAGAGTTGCCCTCATGTCAGACAACATCTTGCTGTAGCTTTATGATGTCAGCTTGCTAGGCAACAGAGTGGCCCTCATGTCAGACAACATCTTGCTTTAGCTTTATGAAGTCAGGTCACTGCTGGACCAATCGTCCTTGTGGAAGCTGAGCACAGAGAAGGATTAGATATCAAAAGTTATGCAGTAGGCTACTATCTGTATTCATGACTGCAAGGCAAATAGGAGGGTTAATGTTAAAGGACTCTAAACCACTTCAAAGCACTGGGGCCTTTTTGAAAGTGGGATGGAGATATATACAAAAACAGAGATTATCCTTAACAACAATCCAACTTGAGAGTCAGAGTCCAACATAGAGTGCAGGGGAAGAGGTTAAATAAGCTTCCTTTCGTGAGAATTTAACACTATCGTTCTAAAGTGAGATAGTGCTTTTTAGCGTCAAAGGCTGCAATTTCCTCGAATGGAACATTGCAAATACCAGGATCTAAAGCAGGCTTTAGTAGCATTGGAAGCAGTCAGTCTTATCAACTATCAGGACCAACACAATGTGATCCATATTACTTCCATCTTGACACAAATTATATTCAGGCACAGGCTCCGACTATAAAGTAGTGAGGACATTCTGATGCTGTGAAAGTCTTTTTAATGCCTAAAAGGAATGATTGTGTGATTTTTGCTTACCGTATAAATTGGTAAAATGATGCCGGAAGACTTTCTTTTTTTTTTTTCCTTCAGTCTCGGCACTGCAGAGAAAGTGTTGTGAAACACTGCCACTGGTGGTCATTCAGTATAATCTGCAGATGGAAAAGTCCACTGTTAGCACATTTACAATAAGAAATACCAACAATCTTGTATGAGGGTAAACAGATCAATACTGTGGAGTCTGTATAATTGTGAAAATCAACAGCTCATTAGAAAATCAAATCTCAATTTGTGTTTTTAACCTCCTATACTCCTCTGAATCCTATGCCTCATATCTAACACTCTCTAAAAAACTGTAGCACATACATTAGGACATAGATAAATAGATCTTTTTCCATCCAAGTGGCATCGTACCCTTCTCACTGCATTTGTTTTAGGATAGGGTACACCAGTAGCAATTAAGCCAGCTGATAAGTTGAGAGGAAGGGTTTTGCTACAGTTAATGGGAATAATAAAAACTATGAATAGCATAATTACCATCTTCATTTTAGCCAATTCCTACCAGTTCAGCATGAGTGATGTTGGGACTCTTTATGCTTAAAACTTACCATCATACACAATTAGAAGTCTCAGAAAATGCCCTAAGGTCTTTCATCTTACATCTTAGTTTTCAGTTTGGCATCCTGTCTACCATGCTACTCATTTCATTACCAAGATAAATGTATACTACTGCTTGCTAGATAACAGAGTGGCCCTCATGTCAGACAACATCTTGCCTTAGCTTTATGATGTCAGCTTGCTAGGCAACAGAGTTGCCCTCATGTCAGACAACATCTTGCTGTAGCTTTATGATGTCAGCTTGCTAGGCAACAGAGTGGCCCTCATGTCAGACAACATCTTGCTTTAGCTTTATGAAGTCAGGTCACTGCTGGACCAATCGTCCTTGTGTAAGCTGAGCACAGAGAAGGATTAGATATCAAAAGTTATGTAGTAGGCTACTATCTGTATTCATGACTGCAAGGCAAATAGGAGGGTTAATGTTAAAGGACTCTAAACCACTTCAAAGCACTGGGGCCTTTTTGAAAGTGGGATGGAGATATATACAAAAACAGAGATTATCCTTAACAACAATCCAACTTGAGAGTCAGAGTCCAACATACAGAGTGCAGGGGAAGAGGTTAAATAAGCTTCCTTTCGTGAGAATTTAACACTATCAATCTAAAGTGAGATAGTGCTTTTTAGCGTCAAAGGCTGCAATTTCCTCGAATGGAACATTGCAAATACCAGGATCTAAAGCAGGCTTTAGTAGCATTGGAAGCAGTCAGTCTTTTATCAACTATCAGGACCAACACAATGTGATCCATATTACTTCCATCTTGACACAAATTATATTCAGGCACAGGCTCCGACTAGAAGGTAGTGAGGACATTCTGATGCTGTGAAAGTCTTTTTAATGCCTAAAAGGAATGATTGTGATTTTTGCTTACCGTATAAATTGGTAAAATGATGCCGGCAGACTTTCATTTGTTTTTTTTCCTTCAGTCTCGGCACTGCAGAGAAACTGTTGTGAAATACTGCCACTGGTGGTCATTCAGTATAATCTGCAGATGGAAAAGTCCACTGTTAGCACATTTACTATAAGAAATACCAAAAATCTTGTTTGAGGGTAAACATATCAATACTGTGGAGTCTGTATAATTGTGAAAATCAACAGCTCATTAGAAAATCAAATCTAAATTTGTGTTTTTAACCTCCTATACTCCTCTGAATCCTATGCCTCATATCTAACACTCTCTAAAAAACTGTAGCACATACATTAGGACATAGATAAAAAGATCGTTTTCCATCCAAGTGGCATCGTACCCTTCTCACTGCATTTGTTTTAGGATAGGGTACACCAGTAGCAATTAAGCCAGCTGATAAGTTGAGGAAGGGTTTTGCTACAGTTAATGGGAATAATAAAAACTATGAATAGCATAATTACCATCTTCATTTTAGCCAATTCCTACCAGTTCAGCATGAGTGATGTTGAGACTCTTTATGCTTAAAACTTACCATCATACACAATTAGAAGTCTCAGAAAATGCCATAAGGTCTTTCATCTTACATCTTAGTTTTCAGTTTGGCATCCTGTCTACCATGCTACTCATTTAATTACCAAGATAAATGTATACTACTGCTTGCTAGATAACAGAGTGGCCCTCGTGTCAGACAACATCTTGCCTTAGCTTTATGATGTCAGCTTGCTAGGCAACAGAGTGGCCCTCATGTCAGACAACATCTTGCTGTAGCTTTATGATGTCAGCTTGCTAGGCAACAGAGTGGCCCTCATGTCAGACAACATCTTGGTTTAGCTTTATGAAGTCAGGTCACTGCTGGACCAATCGTCCTTGTGGAAGCTGAGCACAGAGAAGGATTAGATATCAAAAGTTATGCAGTAGGCTACTATCTGTATTCATGACTGCAAGGCAAATAGGAGGGTTAATGTTAAAGGACTCTAAACCACTTCAAAGCACTGGGGCCTTTTTGAAAGTGGGATGGAGATATATACAAAAACAGAGATTATCCTTAACAACAATCCAACTTGAGAGTCAGAGTCCAACATAGAGTGCAGGGGAAGAGGTTAAATAAGCTTCCTTTCGTGAGAATTTAACACTATCGTTCTAAAGTGAGATAGTGCTTTTTAGCGTCAAAGGCTGCAATTTCCTCGAATGGAACATTGCAAATACCAGGATCTAAAGCAGGCTTTAGTAGCATTGGAAGCAGTCAGTCTTATCAACTATCAGGACCAACACAATGTGATCCATATTACTTCCATCTTGACACAAATTATATTCAGGCACAGGCTCCGACTAGAAGGTAGTGAGGACATTCTGATGCTGTGAAAGTCTTTTTAATGCCTAAAAGGAATGATTGTGATTTTTGCTTACCGTATAAATTGGTAAAATGATGCCGGAAGACTTTTTTTTTTTTCCTTCAGTCTCGGCACTGCAGAGAAACTGTTGTGAAACACTGCCACTGGTGGTCATTCAGTATAATCTGCAGATGGAAAAGTCCACTGTTAGCACATTTACTATAAGAAATACCAAAAATCTTGTTTGAGGGTAAACAGATCAATACTGTGGAGTCTGTATAATTGTGAAAATCAACAGCTCATTAGAAAATCAAATCTCAATTTGTGTTTTTAGCCTCCTATACTCCTCTGAATCCTATGCCTCATATCTAAAACTCTCTAAAAAACTGTAGCACATACATTAGGACATAGATAAATAGATATTTTTCCATCCAAGTGGCATCGTACCCTTCTCACTGCATTTGTTTTAGGATAGGGTACACCAGTAGCAATTAAGCCAGCTGATAAGTTGAGAGGAAGGGTTTTGCTACAGTTAATGGGAATAATAAAAACTATGAATAGCATAATTACCATCTTCATTTTAGCCAATTCCTACCAGTTCAGCATGAGTGATGTTGGGACTCTTTATGCTTAAAACTTACGATCATACACAATTAGAAGTCTCAGAAAATGCCCTAAGGTCTTTCATCTTACATCTTAGTTTTCAGTTTGGCATCCTGTCTACCATGCTACTCATTTCATTACCAAGATAAATGTATACTACTGCTTGCTAGATAACAGAGTGGCCCTCATGTCAGACAACATCTTGCCTTAGCTTTATGATGTCAGCTTGCTAGGCAACAGAGTGGCCCTCATGTCAGACAACATCTTGCTGTAGCTTTATGATGTCAGCTTGCTAGGCAACAGAGTGGCCCTCATGTCAGACAACATCTTGCTTTAGCTTTATGAAGTCAGGTCACTGCTGGACCAATCGTCCTTGTGTAAGCTGAGCACAGAGAAGGATTAGATATCAAAAGTTATGCAGTAGGCTACTATCTGTATTCATGACTGCAAGGCAAATAGGAGGGTTAATGTTAAAGGACTCTAAACCACTTCAAAGCACTGGGGCCTTTTTGAAAGTGGGATGGAGATATATACAAAAACAGAGATTATCCTTAACAACAATCCAACTTGAGAGTCAGAGTCCAACATACAGAGTGCAGGGGAAGAGGTTAAATAAGCTTCCTTTCGTGAGAATTTAACACTATCGTTCTAAAGTGAGATAGTGCTTTTTAGCATCAAAGGCTGCAATTTCCTCGAATGGAACATTGCAAATACCAGGATCTAAAGCAGGCTTTAGTAGCATTGGAAGCAGTCAGTCTTTTATCAACTATCAGGACCAACACAATGTGATCCATATTACTTCCATCTTGACACAAATTATATTCAGGCACAGGCTCCGACTATAAAGTAGTGAGGACATTCTGATGCTGTGAAAGTCTTTTCAATGCCTAAAAGGAATGATTGTGTGATTTTTGCTTACCGTATAAATTGGTAAAATGATGCCGGAAGACTTTCTTTTTTTTTTTTCCTTCAGTCTCGGCACTGCAGAGAAAGTGTTGTGAAACACTGCCACTGGTGGTCGTTCAGTATAATCTGCAGATGGAAAAGTCCACTGTTAGCACATTTACTATAAGAAATACCAACAATCTTGTATGAGGGTAAACAGATCAATACTGTGGAGTCTGTATAATTGTGAAAATCAACAGCTCATTAGAAAATCAAATCTCAATTTGTGTTTTTAACCTCCTATACTTCTCTGAATCCTATGCCTCATATCTAACACTCTAAAAAACTGTAGCACATACATTAGGACATAGATAAATAGATCTTTTTCCATCCAAGTGGCATCGTACCCTTCTCACTGCATTTGTTTTAGGATAGGGTACACCAGTAGCAATTAAGCCAGCTGATAAGTTGAGGAAGGGTTTTGCTACAGTTAATGGGAATAATAAAAACTATGAATAGCATAATTACCATCTTCATTTTAGCCAATTCCTACCAGTTCAGCATGAGTGATGTTGAGACTCTTTATGCTTAAAACTTACCATCATACACAATTAGAAGTCTCAGAAAATGCCATAAGGTCTTTCATCTTACATCTTAGTTTTCAGTTTGGCATCCTGTCTACCATGCTACTCATTTAATTACCAAGATAAATGTATACTACTGCTTGCTAGATAACAGAATGGCCCTCGTGTCAGACAACATCTTGCCTTAGCTTTATGATGTCAGCTTGCTAGGCAACAGAGTGGCCCTCATGTCAGACAACATCTTGCTGTAGCTTTATGATGTCAGCTTGCTAGGCAACAGAGTGGCCCTCATGTCAGACAACATCTTGGTTTAGCTTTATGAAGTCAGGTCACTGCTGGACCAATCGTCCTTGTGGAAGCTGAGCACAGAGAAGGATTAGATATCAAAAGTTATGCAGTAGGCTACTATCTGTATTCATGACTGCAAGGCAAATAGGAGGGTTAATGTTAAAGGACTCTAAACCACTTCAAAGCACTGGGGCCTTTTTGAAAGTGGGATGGAGATATATACAAAAACAGAGATTATCCTTAACAACAATCCAACTTGAGAGTCAGAGTCCAACATAGAATGCAGGGGAAGAGGTTAAATAAGCTTCCTTTCGTGAGAATTTAACACTATCGTTCTAAAGTGAGATAGTGCTTTTTAGCGCCAAAGGCTGCAATTTCCTCGAATGGAACATTGCAAATACCAGGATCTAAAGCAGGCTTTAGTAGCATTGGAAGCAGTCAGTCTTATCAACTATCAGGACCAACACAATGTGATCCATATTACTTCCATCTTGACACAAATTATATTCAGGCACAGGCTCCGACTAGAAGGTAGTGAGGACATTCTGATGCTGTGAAAGTCTTTTTAATGCCTAAAAGGAATGATTGTGATTTTTGCTTACCGTATAAATTGGTAAAATGATGCCGGAAGACTTTTTTTTTTTTCCTTCAGTCTCGGCACTGCAGAGAAACTGTTGTGAAACACTGCCACTGGTGGTCATTTAGTATAATCTGCAGATGGAAAAGTCCACTGTTAGCACATTTACTATAAGAAATACCAAAAATCTTGTTTGAGGGTAAACAGATCAATACTGTGGAGTCTGTATAATTGTGAAAATCAACAGCTCATTAGAAAATCAAATCTCAATTTGTGTTTTTAACCTCCTATACTCCTCTGAATCCTATGCCTCATATCTAAAACTCTCTAAAAAACTGTAGCACATACATTAGGACATAGATAAATAGATATTTTTCCATCCAAGTGGCATCGTACCCTTCTCACTGCATTTGTTTTAGGATAGGGTACACCAGTAGCAATTAAGCCAGCTGATAAGTTGAGAGGAAGGGTTTTGCTACAGTTAATGGGAATAATAAAAACTATGAATAGCATAATTACCATCTTCATTTTAGCCAATTCCTACCAGTTCAGCATGAGTGATGTTGGGACTCTTTATGCTTAAAACTTACGATCATACACAATTAGAAGTCTCAGAAAATTCCCTAAGGTCTTTCATCTTACATCTTAGTTTTCAGTTTGGCATCCTGTCTACCATGCTACTCATTTCATTACCAAGATAAATGTATACTACTGCTTGCTAGATAACAGAGTGGCCCTCATGTCAGACAACATCTTGCCTTAGCTTTATGATGTCAGCTTGCTAGGCAACAGAGTGGCCCTCATGTCAGACAACATCTTGCTGTAGCTTTATGATGTCAGCTTGCTAGGCAACAGAGTGGCCCTCATGTCAGACAACATCTTGCTTTAGCTTTATGAAGTCAGGTCACTGCTGGACCAATCGTCCTTGTGTAAGCTGAGCACAGAGAAGGATTAGATATCAAAAGTTATGCAGTAGGCTACTATCTGTATTCATGACTGCAAGGCAAATAGGAGGGTTAATGTTAAAGGACTCTAAACCACTTCAAAGCACTGGGGCCTTTTTGAAAGTGGGATGGAGATATATACAAAAACAGAGATTATCCTTAACAACAATCCAACTTGAGAGTCAGAGTCCAACATACAGAGTGCAGGGGAAGAGGTTAAATAAGCTTCCTTTCGTGAGAATTTAACACTATCGTTCTAAAGTGAGATAGTGCTTTTTAGCATCAAAGGCTGCAATTTCCTCGAATGGAACATTGCAAATACCAGGATCTAAAGCAGGCTTTAGTAGCATTGGAAGCAGTCAGTCTTTTATCAACTATCAGGACCAACACAATGTGATCCATATTACTTCCATCTTGACACAAATTATATTCAGGCACAGGCTCCGACTATAAAGTAGTGAGGACATTCTGATGCTGTGAAAGTCTTTTCAATGCCTAAAAGGAATGATTGTGTGATTTTTGCTTACCGTATAAATTGGTAAAATGATGCCGGAAGACTTTCTTTTTTTTTTTTTCCTTCAGTCTCGGCACTGCAGAGAAAGTGTTGTGAAACACTGCCACTGGTGGTCGTTCAGTATAATCTGCAGATGGAAAAGTCCACTGTTAGCACATTTACTATAAGAAATACCAACAATCTTGTATGAGGGTAAACAGATCAATACTGTGGAGTCTGTATAATTGTGAAAATCAACAGCTCATTAGAAAATCAAATCTCAATTTGGGTTTTTAACCTCCTATACTTCTCTGAATCCTATGCCTCATATCTAACACTCTAAAAAACTGTAGCACATACATTAGGACATAGATAAATAGATCTTTTTCCATCCAAGTGGCATCGTACCCTTCTCACTGCATTTGTTTTAGGATAGGGTACACCAGTAGCAATTAAGCCAGCTGATAAGTTGAGAGAGGAAGGGTTTTGCTACAGTTAATGGGAATAATAAAAACTATGAATAGCATAATTACCATCTTCATTTTAGCCAATTCCTACCAGTTCAGCATGAGTGATGTTGAGACTCTTTATGCTTAAAACTTACCATCATACACAATTAGAAGTCTCAGAAAATGCCATAAGGTCTTTCATCTTACATCTTAGTTTTCAGTTTGGCATCCTGTCTACCATGCTACTCATTTAATTACCAAGATAAATGTATACTACTGCTTGCTAGATAACAGAATGGCCCTCGTGTCAGACAACATCTTGCCTTAGCTTTATGATGTCAGCTTGCTAGGCAACAGAGTGGCCCTCATGTCAGACAACATCTTGCTGTAGCTTTATGATGTCAGCTTGCTAGGCAACAGAGTGGCCCTCATGTCAGACAACATCTTGGTTTAGCTTTATGAAGTCAGGTCACTGCTGGACCAATCGTCCTTGTGGAAGCTGAGCACAGAGAAGGATTAGATATCAAAAGTTATGCAGTAGGCTACTATCTGTATTCATGACTGCAAGGCAAATAGGAGGGTTAATGTTAAAGGACTCTAAACCACTTCAAAGCACTGGGGCCTTTTTGAAAGTGGGATGGAGATATATACAAAAACAGAGATTATCCTTAACAACAATCCAACTTGAGAGTCAGAGTCCAACATAGAATGCAGGGGAAGAGGTTAAATAAGCTTCCTTTCGTGAGAATTTAACACTATCGTTCTAAAGTGAGATAGTGCTTTTTAGCGCCAAAGGCTGCAATTTCCTCGAATGGAACATTGCAAATACCAGGATCTAAAGCAGGCTTTAGTAGCATTGGAAGCAGTCAGTCTTATCAACTATCAGGACCAACACAATGTGATCCATATTACTTCCATCTTGACACAAATTATATTCAGGCACAGGCTCCGACTAGAAGGTAGTGAGGACATTCTGATGCTGTGAAAGTCTTTTTAATGCCTAAAAGGAATGATTGTGATTTTTGCTTACCGTATAAATTGGTAAAATGATGCCGGAAGACTTTTTTTTTTTTCCTTCAGTCTCGGCACTGCAGAGAAACTGTTGTGAAACACTGCCACTGGTGGTCATTTAGTATAATCTGCAGATGGAAAAGTCCACTGTTAGCACATTTACTATAAGAAATACCAAAAATCTTGTTTGAGGGTAAACAGATCAATACTGTGGAGTCTGTATAATTGTGAAAATCAACAGCTCATTAGAAAATCAAATCTCAATTTGTGTTTTTAACCTCCTATACTCCTCTGAATCCTATGCCTCATATCTAAAACTCTCTAAAAAACTGTAGCACATACATTAGGACATAGATAAATAGATATTTTTCCATCCAAGTGGCATCGTACCCTTCTCACTGCATTTGTTTTAGGATAGGGTACACCAGTAGCAATTAAGCCAGCTGATAAGTTGAGAGGAAGGGTTTTGCTACAGTTAATGGGAATAATAAAAACTATGAATAGCATAATTACCATCTTCATTTTAGCCAATTCCTACCAGTTCAGCATGAGTGATGTTGGGACTCTTTATGCTTAAAACTTACCATCATACACAATTAGAAGTCTCAGAAAATGCCCTAAGGTCTTTCATCTTACATCTTAGTTTTCAGTTTGGCATCCTGTCTACCATGCTACTCATTTCATTACCAAGATAAATGTATACTACTGCTTGCTAGATAACAGAGTGGCCCTCATGTCAGACAACATCTTGCCTTAGCTTTATGATGTCAGCTTGCTAGGCAACAGAGTGGCCCTCATGTCAGACAACATCTTGCTGTAGCTTTATGATGTCAGCTTGCTAGGCAACAGAGTGGCCCTCATGTCAGACAACATCTTGCTTTAGCTTTATGAAGTCAGGTCACTGCTGGACCAATCGTCCTTGTGTAAGCTGAGCACAGAGAAGGATTAGATATCAAAAGTTATGCAGTAGGCTACTATCTGTATTCATGACTGCAAGGCAAATAGGAGGGTTAATGTTAAAGGACTCTAAACCACTTCAAAGCACTGGGGCCTTTTTGAAAGTGGGATGGAGATATATACAAAAACAGAGATTATCCTTAACAACAATCCAACTTGAGAGTCAGAGTCCAACATACAGAGTGCAGGGGAAGAGGTTAAATAAGCTTCCTTTCGTGAGAATTTAACACTATCGTTCTAAAGTGAGATAGTGCTTTTTAGCGCCAAAGGCTGCAATTTCCTCGAATGGAACATTGCAAATACCAGGATCTAAAGCAGGCTTTAGTAGCATTGGAAGCAGTCAGTCTTATCAACTATCAGGACCAACACAATGTGATCCATATTACTTCCATCTTGACACAAATTATATTCAGGCACAGGCTCCGACTAGAAGGTAGTGAGGACATTCTGATGCTGTGAAAGTCTTTTTAATGCCTAAAAGGAATGATTGTGATTTTTGCTTACCGTATAAATTGGTAAAATGATGCCGGAAGACTTTTTTTTTTTTCCTTCAGTCTCGGCACTGCAGAGAAACTGTTGTGAAACACTGCCACTGGTGGTCATTTAGTATAATCTGCAGATGGAAAAGTCCACTGTTAGCACATTTACTATAAGAAATACCAACAATCTTGTATGAGGGTAAACAGATCAATACTGTGGAGTCTGTATAATTGTGAAAATCAACAGCTCATTAGAAAATCAAATCTCAATTTGTGTTTTTAACCTCCTATACGTCTCTGAATCCTATGCCTCATATCTAACACTCTCTAAAAAACTGTAGCACATACATTAGGACATAGATAAATAGATCTTTTTCCATCCAAGTGGCATCGTACCCTTCTCACTGCATTTGTTTTAGGATAGGGTACACCAGTAGCAATTAAGCCAGCTGATAAGTTGAGAGAGGAAGGGTTTTGCTACAGTTAATGGGAATAATAAAAACTATGAATAGCATAATTACCATCTTCATTTTAGCCAATTCCTACAAGTTCAGCATGAGTGATGTTGAGACTCTTTATGCTTAAAACTTACCATCATACACAATTAGAAGTCTCAGAAAATGCCATAAGGTCTTTCATCTTACATCTTAGTTTTCAGTTTGGCATCCTGTCTACCATGCTACTCATTTAATTACCAAGATAAATGTATACTACTGCTTGCTAGATAACAGAGTGGCCCTCGTGTCAGACAACATCTTGCCTTAGCTTTATGATGTCAGCTTGCTAGGCAACAGAGTGGCCCTCATGTCAGACAACATCTTGCTGTAGCTTTATGATGTCAGCTTGCTAGGCAACAGAGTGGCCCTCATGTCAGACAACATCTTGGTTTAGCTTTATGAAGTCAGGTCACTGCTGGACCAATCGTCCTTGTGGAAGCTGAGCACAGAGAAGGATTAGATATCAAAAGTTATGCAGTAGGCTACTATCTGTATTCATGACTGCAAGGCAAATAGGAGGGTTAATGTTAAAGGACTCTAAACCACTTCAAAGCACTGGGGCCTTTTTGAAAGTGGGATGGAGATATATACAAAAACAGAGATTATCCTTAACAACAATCCAACTTGAGAGTCAGAGTCCAACATAGAGTGCAGGGGAAGAGGTTAAATAAGCTTCCTTTCGTGAGAATTTAACACTATCGTTCTAAAGTGAGATAGTGCTTTTTAGCGTCAAAGGCTGCAATTTCCTCGAATGGAACATTGCAAATACCAGGATCTAAAGCAGGCTTTAGTAGCATTGGAAGCAGTCAGTCTTATCAACTATCAGGACCAACACAATGTGATCCATATTACTTCCATCTTGACACAAATTATATTCAGGCACAGGCTCCGACTAGAAGGTAGTGAGGACATTCTGATGCTGTGAAAGTCTTTTTAATGCCTAAAAGGAATGATTGTGATTTTTGCTTACCGTATAAATTGGTAAAATGATGCCGGAAGACTTTTTTTTTTTTCCTTCAGTCTCGGCACTGCAGAGAAACTGTTGTGAAACACTGCCACTGGTGGTCATTCAGTATAATCTGCAGATGGAAAAGTCCACTGTTAGCACATTTACTATAAGAAATACCAAAAATCTTGTTTGAGGGTAAACAGATCAATACTGTGGAGTCTGTATAATTGTGAAAATCAACAGCTCATTAGAAAATCAAATCTCAATTTGTGTTTTTAACCTCCTATACTCCTCTGAATCCTATGCCTCATATCTAAAACTCTCTAAAAAACTGTAGCACATACATTAGGACATAGATAAATAGATATTTTTCCATCCAAGTGGCATCGTACCCTTCTCACTGCATTTGTTTTAGGATAGGGTACACCAGTAGCAATTAAGCCAGCTGATAAGTTGAGAGGAAGGGTTTTGCTACAGTTAATGGGAATAATAACAACTATGAATAGCATAATTACCATCTTCATTTTAGCCAATTCCTACCAGTTCAGCATGAGTGATGTTGGGACTCTTTATGCTTAAAACTTACCATCATACACAATTAGAAGTCTCAGAAAATGCCCTAAGGTCTTTCATCTTACATCTTAGTTTTCAGTTTGGCATCCTGTCTACCATGCTACTCATTTCATTACCAAGATAAATGTATACTACTGCTTGCTAGATAACAGAGTGGCCCTCATGTCAGACAACATCTTGCCTTAGCTTTATGATGTCAGCTTGCTAGGCAACAGAGTGGCCCTCATGTCAGACAACATCTTGCTGTAGCTTTATGATGTCAGCTTGCTAGGCAACAGAGTGGCCCTCATGTCAGACAACATCTTGCTTTAGCTTTATGAAGTCAGGTCACTGCTGGACCAATCGTCCTTGTGTAAGCTGAGCACAGAGAAGGATTAGATATCAAAAGTTATGCAGTAGGCTACTATCTGTATTCATGACTGCAAGGCAAATAGGAGGGTTAATGTTAAAGGACTCTAAACCACTTCAAAGCACTGGGGCCTTTTTGAAAGTGGGATGGAGATATATACAAAAACAGAGATTATCCTTAACAACAATCCAACTTGAGAGTCAGAGTCCAACATACAGAGTGCAGGGGAAGAGGTTAAATAAGCTTCCTTTCGTGAGAATTTAACACTATCAATCTAAAGTGAGATAGTGCTTTTTAGCGTCAAAGGCTGCAATTTCCTCGAATGGAACATTGCAAATACCAGGATCTAAAGCAGGCTTTAGTAGCATTGGAAGCAGTCAGTCTTTTATCAACTATCAGGACCAACACAATGTGATCCATATTACTTCCATCTTGACACAAATTATATTCAGGCACAGGCTCCGACTAGAAGGTAGTGAGGACATTCTGATGCTGTGAAAGTCTTTTTAATGCCTAAAAGGAATGATTGTGATTTTTGCTTACCGTATAAATTGGTAAAATAATGCCGGCAGACTTTCATTTGTTTTTTTTCCTTCAGTCTCGGCACTGCAGAGAAACTGTTGTGAAATACTGCCACTGGTGGTCATTCAGTATAATCTGCAGATGGAAAAGTCCACTGTTAGCACATTTACTATAAGAAATACCAAAAATCTTGTTTGAGGGTAAACATATCAATACTGTGGAGTCTGTATAATTGTGAAAATCAACAGCTCATTAGAAAATCAAATCTAAATTTGTGTTTTTAACCTCCTATACTCCTCTGAATCCTATGCCTCATATCTAACACTCTCTAAAAAACTGTAGCACATACATTAGGACATAGATAAAAAGATCGTTTTCCATCCAAGTGGCATCGTACCCTTCTCACTGCATTTGTTTTAGGATAGGGTACACCAGTAGCAATTAAGCCAGCTGATAAGTTGAGGAAGGGTTTTGCTACAGTTAATGGGAATAATAAAAACTATGAATAGCATAATTACCATCTTCATTTTAGCCAATTCCTACCAGTTCAGCATGAGTGATGTTGAGACTCTTTATGCTTAAAACTTACCATCATACACAATTAGAAGTCTCAGAAAATGCCCTAAGGTCTTTCATCTTACATCTTAGTTTTCAGTTTGGCATCCTGTCTACCATGCTACTCATTTCATTACCAAGATAAATGTATACTACTGCTTGCTAGATAACAGAGTGGCCCTCGTGTCAGACAACATCTTGCCTTAGCTTTATGATGTCAGCTTGCTAGGCAACAGAGTGGCCCTCATGTCAGACAACATCTTGCTGTAGCTTTATGATGTCAGCTTGCTAGGCAACAGAGTGGCCCTCATGTCAGACAACATCTTGGTTTACCTTTATGAAGTCAGGTCACTGCTGGACCAATCGTCCTTGTGGAAGCTGAGCACAGAGAAGGATTAGATATCAAACGTTATGCAGTAGGCTACTATCTGTATTCATGACTGCAAGGCAAATAGGAGGGGGATGTTAAAGGACTCTAAACCACTTCAAAGCACTGGGGCCTTTTTGAAAGTGGGATGGAGATATATACAAAAACAGAGATTATCCTTAACAACAATCCAACTTGAGAGTCAGAGTCCAACATAGAGTGCAGGGGAAGAGGTTAAATAAGCTTCCTTTCGTGAGAATTTAACACTATCGTTCTAAAGTGAGATAGTGCTTTTTAGCGTCAAAGGCTGCAATTTCCTCGAATGGAACATTGCAAATACCAGGATCTAAAGCAGGCTTTAGTAGCATTGGAAGCAGTCAGTCTTATCAACTATCAGGACCAACACAATGTGATCCATATTACTTCCATCTTGACACAAATTATATTCAGGCACAGGCTCCGACTATAAAGTAGTGAGGACATTCTGATGCTGTGAAAGTCTTTTCAATGCCTAAAAGGAATGATTGTGTGATTTTTGCTTACCGTATAAATTGGTAAAATGATGCCGGAAGACTTTCTTTTTTTTTTTTTTCCTTCAGTCTCGGCACTGCAGAGAAAGTGTTGTGAAACACTGCCAATGGTGGTCATTCAGTATAATCTGCAGATGGAAAAGTCCACTGTTAGCACATTTACTATAAGAAATACCAACAATCTTGTATGAGGGTAAACAGATCAATACTGTGGAGTCTGTATAATTGTGAAAATCAACAGCTCATTAGAAAATCAAATCTAAATTTGTGTTTTTAACCTCCTATACTTCTCTGAATCCTATGCCTCATATCTAACACTCTCTAAAAAACTGTAGCACATACATTAGGACATAGATAAATAGATCTTTTTCCATCCAAGTGGCATCGTACCCTTCTCACTGCATTTGTTTTAGGATAGGGTACACCAGTAGCAATTAAGCCAGCTGATAAGTTGAGAGAGGAAGGGTTTTGCTACAGTTAATGGGAATAATAAAAACTATGAATAGCATAATTACCATCTTCATTTTAGCCAATTCCTACCAGTTCAGCATGAGTGATGTTGAGACTCTTTATGCTTAAAACTTACCATCATACACAATTAGAAGTCTCAGAAAATGCCCTAAGGTCTTTCATCTTACATCTTAGTTTTCAGTTTGGCATCCTGTCTACCATGCTACTCATGTAATTACCAAGATAAATGTATACTACTGCTTGCTAGATAACAGAGTGGCCCTCGTGTCAGACAACATCTTGCCTTAGCTTTATGATGTCAGCTTGCTAGGCAACAGAGTGGCCCTCATGTCAGACAACATCTTGCTGTAGCTTTATGATGTCAGCTTGCTAGGCAACAGAGTGGCCCTCATGTCAGACAACATCTTGGTTTAGCTTTATGAAGTCAGGTCACTGCTGGACCAATCGTCCTTGTGGAAGCTGAGCACAGAGAAGGATTAGATATCAAAAGTTATGCAGTAGGCTACTATCTGTATTCATGACTGCAAGGCAAATAGGAGGGTTAATGTTAAAGGACTCTAAACCACTTCAAAGCACTGGGGCCTTTTTGAAAGTGGGATGGAGATATATACAAAAACAGAGATTATCCTTAACAACAATCCAACTTGAGAGTCAGAGTCCAACATAGAGTGCAGGGGAAGAGGTTAAATAAGCTTCCTTTCGTGAGAATTTAACACTATCGTTCTAAAGTGAGATAGTGCTTTTTAGCGTCAAAGGCTGCAATTTCCTCGAATGGAACATTGCAAATACCAGGATCTAAAGCAAGCTTTAGTAGCATTGGAAGCAGTCAGTCTTATCAACTATCAGGACCAACACAATGTGATCCATATTACTTCCATCTTGACACAAATTATATTCAGGCACAGGCTCCGACTATAAAGTAGTGAGGACATTCTGATGCTGTGAAAGTCTTTTCAATGCCTAAAAGGAATGATTGTGTGATTTTTGCTTACCGTATAAATTGGTAAAATGATGCCGGAAGACTTTCTTTTTTTTTTTTTCCTTCAGTCTCGGCACTGCAGAGAAAGTGTTGTGAAACACTGCCACTGGTGGTCATTCAGTATAATCTGCAGATGGAAAAGTCCACTGTTAGCACATTTACTATAAGAAATACCAAAAATCTTGTTTGAGGGTAAACAGATCAATACTGTGGAGTCTGTATAATTGTGAAAATCAACAGCTCATTAGAAAATCAAATCTCAATTTGTATTTTTAACCTCCTATACTCCTCTGAATCCTATGCCTCATATCTAAAACTCTCTAAAAAACTGTAGCACATACATTAGGACATAGATAAATAGATATTTTTCCATCCAAGTGGCATCGTACCCTTCTCACTGCATTTGTTTTAGGATAGGGTACACCAGTAGCAATTAAGCCAGCTGATAAGTTGAGAGGAAGGGTTTTGCTACAGTTAATGGGAATAATAAAAACTATGAATAGCATAATTACCATCTTCATTTTAGCCAATTCCTACCAGTTCAGCATGAGTGATGTTGGGACTCTTTATGCTTAAAACTTACCATCATACACAATTAGAAGTCTCAGAAAATGCCCTAAGGTCTTTCATCTTACATCTTAGTTTTCAGTTTGGCATCCTGTCTACCATGCTACTCATTTCATTACCAAGATAAATGTATACTACTGCTTGCTAGATAACAGAGTGGCCCTCATGTCAGACAACATCTTGCCTTAGCTTTATGATGTCAGCTTGCTAGGCAACAGAGTTGCCCTCATGTCAGACAACATCTTGCTGTAGCTTTATGATGTCAGCTTGCTAGGCAACAGAGTGGCCCTCATGTCAGACAACATCTTGCTTTAGCTTTATGAAGTCAGGTCACTGCTGGACCAATCGTCCTTGTGTAAGCTGAGCACAGAGAAGGATTAGATATCAAAAGTTATGTAGTAGGCTACTATCTGTATTCATGACTGCAAGGCAAATAGGAGGGTTAATGTTAAAGGACTCTAAACCACTTCAAAGCACTGGGGCCTTTTTGAAAGTGGGATGGAGATATATACAAAAACAGAGATTATCCTTAACAACAATCCAACTTGAGAGTCAGAGTCCAACATACAGAGTGCAGGGGAAGAGGTTAAATAAGCTTCCTTTCGTGAGAATTTAACACTATCAATCTAAAGTGAGATAGTGCTTTTTAGCGTCAAAGGCTGCAATTTCCTCGAATGGAACATTGCAAATACCAGGATCTAAAGCAGGCTTTAGTAGCATTGGAAGCAGTCAGTCTTTTATCAACTATCAGGACCAACACAATGTGATCCATATTACTTCCATCTTGACACAAATTATATTCAGGCACAGGCTCCGACTAGAAGGTAGTGAGGACATTCTGATGCTGTGAAAGTCTTTTTAATGCCTAAAAGGAATGATTGTGATTTTTGCTTACCGTATAAATTGGTAAAATGATGCCGGCAGACTTTCATTTGTTTTTTTTCCTTCAGTCTCGGCACTGCAGAGAAACTGTTGTGAAATACTGCCACTGGTGGTCATTCAGTATAATCTGCAGATGGAAAAGTCCACTGTTAGCACATTTACTATAAGAAATACCAAAAATCTTGTTTGAGGGTAAACATATCAATACTGTGGAGTCTGTATAATTGTGAAAATCAACAGCTCATTAGAAAATCAAATCTAAATTTGTGTTTTTAACCTCCTATACTCCTCTGAATCCTATGCCTCATATCTAACACTCTCTAAAAAACTGTAGCACATACATTAGGACATAGATAAAAAGATCGTTTTCCATCCAAGTGGCATCGTACCCTTCTCACTGCATTTGTTTTAGGATAGGGTACACCAGTAGCAATTAAGCCAGCTGATAAGTTGAGGAAGGGTTTTGCTACAGTTAATGGGAATAATAAAAACTATGAATAGCATAATTACCATCTTCATTTTAGCCAATTCCTACCAGTTCAGCATGAGTGATGTTGAGACTCTTTATGCTTAAAACTTACCATCATACACAATTAGAAGTCTCAGAAAATGCCATAAGGTCTTTCATCTTACATCTTAGTTTTCAGTTTGGCATCCTGTCTACCATGCTACTCATTTAATTACCAAGATAAATGTATACTACTGCTTGCTAGATAACAGAGTGGCCCTCGTGTCAGACAACATCTTGCCTTAGCTTTATGATGTCAGCTTGCTAGGCAACAGAGTGGCCCTCATGTCAGACAACATCTTGCTGTAGCTTTATGATGTCAGCTTGCTAGGCAACAGAGTGGCCCTCATGTCAGACAACATCTTGGTTTAGCTTTATGAAGTCAGGTCACTGCTGGACCAATCGTCCTTGTGGAAGCTGAGCACAGAGAAGGATTAGATATCAAAAGTTATGCAGTAGGCTACTATCTGTATTCATGACTGCAAGGCAAATAGGAGGGTTAATGTTAAAGGACTCTAAACCACTTCAAAGCACTGGGGCCTTTTTGAAAGTGGGATGGAGATATATACAAAAACAGAGATTATCCTTAACAACAATCCAACTTGAGAGTCAGAGTCCAACATAGAGTGCAGGGGAAGAGGTTAAATAAGCTTCCTTTCGTGAGAATTTAACACTATCGTTCTAAAGTGAGATAGTGCTTTTTAGCGTCAAAGGCTGCAATTTCCTCGAATGGAACATTGCAAATACCAGGATCTAAAGCAGGCTTTAGTAGCATTGGAAGCAGTCAGTCTTATCAACTATCAGGACCAACACAATGTGATCCATATTACTTCCATCTTGACACAAATTATATTCAGGCACAGGCTCCGACTAGAAGGTAGTGAGGACATTCTGATGCTGTGAAAGTCTTTTTAATGCCTAAAAGGAATGATTGTGATTTTTGCTTACCGTATAAATTGGTAAAATGATGCCGGAAGACTTTTTTTTTTTTTCCTTCAGTCTCGGCACTGCAGAGAAACTGTTGTGAAACACTGCCACTGGTGGTCATTCAGTATAATCTGCAGATGGAAAAGTCCACTGTTGGCACATTTACTAAAAGAAATACCAAAAATCTTGTTTGAGGGTAAACAGATCAATACTGTGGAGTCTGTATAATTGTGAAAATCAACAGCTCATTAGAAAATCAAATCTCAATTTGTGTTTTTAGCCTCCTATACTCCTCTGAATCCTATGCCTCATATCTAAAACTCTCTAAAAAACTGTAGCACATACATTAGGACATAGATAAATAGATATTTTTCCATCCAAGTGGCATCGTACCCTTCTCACTGCATTTGTTTGAGGATAGGGTACACCAGTAGCAATTAAGCCAGCTGATAAGTTGAGAGGAAGGGTTTTGCTACAGTTAATGGGAATAATAAAAACTACGAATAGCATAATTACCATCTTCATTTTAGCCAATTCCTACCAGTTCAGCATGAGTGATGTTGGGACTCTTTATGCTTAAAACTTACGATCATACACAATTAGAAGTCTCAGAAAATGCCCTAAGGTCTTTCATCTTACATCTTAGTTTTCAGTTTGGCATCCTGTCTACCATGCTACTCATTTCATTACCAAGATAAATGTATACTACTGCTTGCTAGATAACAGAGTGGCCCTCATGTCAGACAACATCTTGCCTTAGCTTTATGATGTCAGCTTGCTAGGCAACAGAGTGGCCCTCATGTCAGACAACATCTTGCTGTAGCTTTATGATGTCAGCTTGCTAGGCAACAGAGTGGCCCTCATGTCAGACAACATCTTGCTTTAGCTTTATGAAGTCAGGTCACTGCTGGACCAATCGTCCTTGTGTAAGCTGAGCACAGAGAAGGATTAGATATCAAAAGTTATGCAGTAGGCTACTATCTGTATTCATGACTGCAAGGCAAATAGGAGGGTTAATGTTAAAGGACTCTAAACCACTTCAAAGCACTGGGGCCTTTTTGAAAGTGGGATGGAGATATATACAAAAACAGAGATTATCCTTAACAACAATCCAACTTGAGAGTCAGAGTCCAACATACAGAGTGCAGGGGAAGAGGTTAAATAAGCTTCCTTTCGTGAGAATTTAACACTATCAATCTAAAGTGAGATAGTGCTTTTTAGCATCAAAGGCTGCAATTTCCTCGAATGGAACATTGCAAATACCAGGATCTAAAGCAGGCTTTAGTAGCATTGGAAGCAGTCAGTCTTTTATCAACTATCAGGACCAACACAATGTGATCCATATTACTTCCATCTTGACACAAATTATATTCAGGCACAGGCTCCGACTAGAAGGTAGTGAGGACATTCTGATGCTGTGAAAGTCTTTTTAATGCCTAAAAGGAATGATTGTGATTTTTGCTTACCGTATAAATTGGTAAAATAATGCCGGCAGACTTTCATTTGTTTTTTTTCCTTCAGTCTCGGCACTGCAGAGAAACTGTTGTGAAATACTGCCACTGGTGGTCATTCAGTATAATCTGCAGATGGAAAAGTCCACTGTTAGCACATTTACTATAAGAAATACCAAAAATCTTGTTTGAGGGTAAACATATCAATACTGTGGAGTCTGTATAATTGTGAAAATCAACAGCTCATTAGAAAATCAAATCTAAATTTGTGTTTTTAACCTCCTATACTCCTCTGAATCCTATGCCTCATATCTAACACTCTCTAAAAAACTGTAGCACATACATTAGGACATAGATAAAAAGATCGTTTTCCATCCAAGTGGCATCGTACCCTTCTCACTGCATTTGTTTTAGGATAGGGTACACCAGTAGCAATTAAGCCAGCTGATAAGTTGAGGAAGGGTTTTGCTACAGTTAATGGGAATAATAAAAACTATGAATAGCATAATTACCATCTTCATTTTAGCCAATTCCTACCAGTTCAGCATGAGTGATGTTGAGACTCTTTATGCTTAAAACTTACCATCATACACAATTAGAAGTCTCAGAAAATGCCCTAAGGTCTTTCATCTTACATCTTAGTTTTCAGTTTGGCATCCTGTCTACCATGCTACTCATGTAATTACCAAGATAAATGTATACTACTGCTTGCTAGATAACAGAGTGGCCCTCGTGTCAGACAACATCTTGCCTTAGCTTTATGATGTCAGCTTGCTAGGCAACAGAGTGGCCCTCATGTCAGACAACATCTTGCTGTAGCTTTATGATGTCAGCTTGCTAGGCAACAGAGTGGCCCTCATGTCAGACAACATCTTGGTTTACCTTTATGAAGTCAGGTCACTGCTGGACCAATCGTCCTTGTGGAAGCTGAGCACAGAGAAGGATTAGATATCAAACGTTATGCAGTAGGCTACTATCTGTGTTCATGACTGCAAGGCAAATAGGAGGGTTAATGTTAAAGGACTCTAAACCACTTCAAAGCACTGGGGCCTTTTTGAAAGTGGGATGGAGATATATACAAAAACAGAGATTATCCTTAACAACAATCCAACTTGAGAGTCAGAGTCCAACATAGAGTGCAGGGGAAGAGGTTAAATAAGCTTCCTTTCGTGAGAATTTAACACTATCGTTCTAAAGTGAGATAGTGCTTTTTAGCGTCAAAGGCTGCAATTTCCTCGAATGGAACATTGCAAATACCAGGATCTAAAGCAGGCTTTAGTAGCATTGGAAGCAGTCAGTCTTATCAACTATCAGGACCAACACAATGTGATCCATATTACTTCCATCTTGACACAAATTATATTCAGGCACAGGCTCCGACTATAAAGTAGTGAGGACATTCTGATGCTGTGAAAGTCTTTTCAATGCCTAAAAGGAATGATTGTGTGATTTTTGCTTACCGTATAAATTGGTAAAATGATGCCGGAAGACTTTCTTTTTTTTTTTTTTCCTTCAGTCTCGGCACTGCAGAGAAAGTGTTGTGAAACACTGCCAATGGTGGTCATTCAGTATAATCTGCAGATGGAAAAGTCCACTGTTAGCACATTTACTATAAGAAATACCAACAATCTTGTATGAGGGTAAACAGATCAATACTGTGGAGTCTGTATAATTGTGAAAATCAACAGCTCATTAGAAAATCAAATCTAAATTTGTGTTTTTAACCTCCTATACTTCTCTGAATCCTATGCCTCATATCTAACACTCTCTAAAAAACTGTAGCACATACATTAGGACATAGATAAATAGATCTTTTTCCATCCAAGTGGCATCGTACCCTTCTCACTGCATTTGTTTTAGGATAGGGTACACCAGTAGCAATTAAGCCAGCTGATAAGTTGAGAGAGGAAGGGTTTTGCTACAGTTAATGGGAATAATAAAAACTATGAATAGCATAATTACCATCTTCATTTTAGCCAATTCCTACCAGTTCAGCATGAGTGATGTTGAGACTCTTTATGCTTAAAACTTACCATCATACACAATTAGAAGTCTCAGAAAATGCCCTAAGGTCTTTCATCTTACATCTTAGTTTTCAGTTTGGCATCCTGTCTACCATGCTACTCATTTAATTACCAAGATAAATGTATACTACTGCTTGCTAGATAACAGAGTGGCCCTCGTGTCAGACAACATCTTGCCTTAGCTTTATGATGTCAGCTTGCTAGGCAACAGAGTGGCCCTCATGTCAGACAACATCTTGCTGTAGCTTTATGATGTCAGCTTGCTAGGCAACAGAGTGGCCCTCATGTCAGACAACATCTTGGTTTAGCTTTATGAAGTCAGGTCACTGCTGGACCAATCGTCCTTGTGGAAGCTGAGCACAGAGAAGGATTAGATATCAAAAGTTATGCAGTAGGCTACTATCTGTATTCATGACTGCAAGGCAAATAGGAGGGTTAATGTTAAAGGACTCTAAACCACTTCAAAGCACTGGGGCCTTTTTGAAAGTGGGATGGAGATATATACAAAAACAGAGATTATCCTTAACAACAATCCAACTTGAGAGTCAGAGTCCAACATACAGAGTGCAGGGGAAGAGGTTAAATAAGCTTCCTTTCGTGAGAATTTAACACTATCAATCTAAAGTGAGATAGTGCTTTTTAGCGTCAAAGGCTGCAATTTCCTCGAATGGAACATTGCAAATACCAGGATCTAAAGCAGGCTTTAGTAGCATTGGAAGCAGTCAGTCTTTTATCAACTATCAGGACCAACACAATGTGATCCATATTACTTCCATCTTGACACAAATTATATTCAGGCACAGGCTCCGACTAGAAGGTAGTGAGGACATTCTGATGCTGTGAAAGTCTTTTTAATGCCTAAAAGGAATGATTGTGATTTTTGCTTACCGTATAAATTGGTAAAATGATGCCGGCAGACTTTCATTTGTTTTTTTTCCTTCAGTCTCGGCACTGCAGAGAAACTGTTGTGAAATACTGCCACTGGTGGTCATTCAGTATAATCTGCAGATGGAAAAGTCCACTGTTAGCACATTTACTATAAGAAATACCAAAAATCTTGTTTGAGGGTAAACATATCAATACTGTGGAGTCTGTATAATTGTGAAAATCAACAGCTCATTAGAAAATCAAATCTAAATTTGTGTTTTTAACCTCCTATACTCCTCTGAATCCTATGCCTCATATCTAACACTCTCTAAAAAACTGTAGCACATACATTAGGACATAGATAAAAAGATCGTTTTCCATCCAAGTGGCATCGTACCCTTCTCACTGCATTTGTTTTAGGATAGGGTACACCAGTAGCAATTAAGCCAGCTGATAAGTTGAGGAAGGGTTTTGCTACAGTTAATGGGAATAATAAAAACTATGAATAGCATAATTACCATCTTCATTTTAGCCAATTCCTACCAGTTCAGCATGAGTGATGTTGAGACTCTTTATGCTTAAAACTTACCATCATACACAATTAGAAGTCTCAGAAAATGCCATAAGGTCTTTCATCTTACATCTTAGTTTTCAGTTTGGCATCCTGTCTACCATGCTACTCATTTAATTACCAAGATAAATGTATACTACTGCTTGCTAGATAACAGAGTGGCCCTCGTGTCAGACAACATCTTGCCTTAGCTTTATGATGTCAGCTTGCTAGGCAACAGAGTGGCCCTCATGTCAGACAACATCTTGCTGTAGCTTTATGATGTCAGCTTGCTAGGCAACAGAGTGGCCCTCATGTCAGACAACATCTTGGTTTAGCTTTATGAAGTCAGGTCACTGCTGGACCAATCGTCCTTGTGGAAGCTGAGCACAGAGAAGGATTAGATATCAAAAGTTATGCAGTAGGCTACTATCTGTATTCATGACTGCAAGGCAAATAGGAGGGTTAATGTTAAAGGACTCTAAACCACTTCAAAGCACTGGGGCCTTTTTGAAAGTGGGATGGAGATATATACAAAAACAGAGATTATCCTTAACAACAATCCAACTTGAGAGTCAGAGTCCAACATAGAGTGCAGGGGAAGAGGTTAAAAGGGCTTCCTTTCGTGAGAATTTAACACTATCGTTCTAAAGTGAGATAGTGCTTTTTAGCGTCAAAGGCTGCAATTTCCTCGAATGGAACATTGCAAATACCAGGATCTAAAGCAGGCTTTAGTAGCATTGGAAGCAGTCAGTCTTATCAACTATCAGGACCAACACAATGTGATCCATATTACTTCCATCTTGACACAAATTATATTCAGGCACAGGCTCCGACTAGAAGGTAGTGAGGACATTCTGATGCTGTGAAAGTCTTTTTAATGCCTAAAAGGAATGATTGTGATTTTTGCTTACCGTATAAATTGGTAAAATGATGCCGGAAGACTTTTTTTTTTTTTCCTTCAGTCTCGTCACTGCAGAGAAACTGTTGTGAAACACTGCCACTGGTGGTCATTCAGTATAATCTGCAGATGGAAAAGTCCACTGTTAGCACATTTACTATAAGAAATACCAAAAATCTTGTTTGAGGGTAAACAGATCAATACTGTGGAGTCTGTATAATTGTGAAAATCAACAGCTCATTAGAAAATCAAATCTCAATTTGTGTTTTTAGCCTCCTATACTCCTCTGAATCCTATGCCTCATATCTAAAACTCTCTAAAAAACTGTAGCACATACATTAGGACATAGATAAATAGATATTTTTCCATCCAAGTGGCATCGTACCCTTCTCACTGCATTTGTTTTAGGATAGGGTACACCAGTAGCAATTAAGCCAGCTGATAAGTTGAGAGGAAGGGTTTTGCTACAGTTAATGGGAATAATAAAAACTACGAATAGCATAATTACCATCTTCATTTTAGCCAATTCCTACCAGTTCAGCATGAGTGATGTTGGGACTCTTTATGCTTAAAACTTACGATCATACACAATTAGAAGTCTCAGAAAATGCCCTAAGGTCTTTCATCTTACATCTTAGTTTTCAGTTTGGCATCCTGTCTACCATGCTACTCATTTCATTAACAAGATAAATGTATACTACTGCTTGCTAGATAACAGAGTGGCCCTCATGTCAGACAACATCTTGCCTTAGCTTTATGATGTCAGCTTGCTAGGCAACAGAGTGGCCCTCATGTCAGACAACATCTTGCTGTAGCTTTATGATGTCAGCTTGCTAGGCAACAGAGTGGCCCTCATGTCAGACAACATCTTGCTTTAGCTTTATGAAGTCAGGTCACTGCTGGACCAATCGTCCTTGTGTAAGCTGAGCACAGAGAAGGATTAGATATCAAAAGTTATGCAGTAGGCTACTATCTGTATTCATGACTGCAAGGCAAATAGGAGGGTTAATGTTAAAGGACTCTAAACCACTTCAAAGCACTGGGGCCTTTTTGAAAGTGGGATGGAGATATATACAAAAACAGAGATTATCCTTAACAACAATCCAACTTGAGAGTCAGAGTCCAACATACAGAGTGCAGGGGAAGAGGTTAAATAAGCTTCCTTTCGTGAGAATTTAACACTATCGTTCTAAAGTGAGATAGTGCTTTTTAGCATCAAAGGCTGCAATTTCCTCGAATGGAACATTGCAAATACCAGGATCTAAAGCAGGCTTTAGTAGCATTGGAAGCAGTCAGTCTTTTATCAACTATCAGGACCAACACAATGTGATCCATATTACTTCCATCTTGACACAAATTATATTCAGGCACAGGCTCCGACTAGAAGGTAGTGAGGACATTCTGATGCTGTGAAAGTCTTTTTAATGCCTAAAAGGAATGATTGTGATTTTTGCTTACCGTATAAATTGGTAAAATAATGCCGGCAGACTTTCATTTGTTTTTTTTCCTTCAGTCTCGGCACTGCAGAGAAACTGTTGTGAAACACTGCCACTGGTGGTCATTTAGTATAATCTGCAGATGGAAAAGTCCACTGTTAGCACATTTACTATAAGAAATACCAAAAATCTTGTTTGAGGGTAAACAGATCAATACTGTGGAGTCTGTATAATTGTGAAAATCAACAGCTCATTAGAAAATCAAATCTCAATTTGTGTTTTTAACCTCCTATACTCCTCTGAATCCTATGCCTCATATCTAAAACTCTCTAAAAAACTGTAGCACATACATTAGGACATAGATAAATAGATATTTTTCCATCCAAGTGGCATCGTACCCTTCTCACTGCATTTGTTTTAGGATAGGGTACACCAGTAGCAATTAAGCCAGCTGATAAGTTGAGAGGAAGGGTTTTGCTACAGTTAATGGGAATAATAAAAACTATGAATAGCATAATTACCATCTTCATTTTAGCCAATTCCTACCAGTTCAGCATGAGTGATGTTGGGACTCTTTATGCTTAAAACTTACCATCATACACAATTAGAAGTCTCAGAAAATGCCCTAAGGTCTTTCATCTTACATCTTAGTTTTCAGTTTGGCATCCTGTCTACCATGCTACTCATTTCATTACCAAGATAAATGTATACTACTGCTTGCTAGATAACAGAATGGCCCTCGTGTCAGACAACATCTTGCCTTAGCTTTATGATGTCAGCTTGCTAGGCAACAGAGTGGCCCTCATGTCAGACAACATCTTGCTGTAGCTTTATGATGTCAGCTTGCTAGGCAACAGAGTGGCCCTCATGTCAGACAACATCTTGGTTTAGCTTTATGAAGTCAGGTCACTGCTGGACCAATCGTCCTTGTGGAAGCTGAGCACAGAGAAGGATTAGATATCAAAAGTTATGCAGTAGGCTACTATCTGTATTCATGACTGCAAGGCAAATAGGAGGGTTAATGTTAAAGGACTCTAAACCACTTCAAAGCACTGGGGCCTTTTTGAAAGTGGGATGGAGATATATACAAAAACAGAGATTATCCTTAACAACAATCCAACTTGAGAGTCAGAGTCCAACATAGAATGCAGGGGAAGAGGTTAAATAAGCTTCCTTTCGTGAGAATTTAACACTATCGTTCTAAAGTGAGATAGTGCTTTTTAGCGCCAAAGGCTGCAATTTCCTCGAATGGAACATTGCAAATACCAGGATCTAAAGCAGGCTTTAGTAGCATTGGAAGCAGTCAGTCTTATCAACTATCAGGACCAACACAATGTGATCCATATTACTTCCATCTTGACACAAATTATATTCAGGCACAGGCTCCGACTAGAAGGTAGTGAGGACATTCTGATGCTGTGAAAGTCTTTTTAATGCCTAAAAGGAATGATTGTGATTTTTGCTTACCGTATAAATTGGTAAAATGATGCCGGAAGACTTTTTTTTTTTTCCTTCAGTCTCGGCACTGCAGAGAAACTGTTGTGAAACACTGCCACTGGTGGTCATTTAGTATAATCTGCAGATGGAAAAGTCCACTGTTAGCACATTTACTATAAGAAATACCAACAATCTTGTATGAGGGTAAACAGATCAATACTGTGGAGTCTGTATAATTGTGAAAATCAACAGCTCATTAGAAAATCAAATCTCAATTTGTGTTTTTAACCTCCTATACGTCTCTGAATCCTATGCCTCATATCTAACACTCTCTAAAAAACTGTAGCACATACATTAGGACATAGATAAATAGATCTTTTTCCATCCAAGTGGCATCGTACCCTTCTCACTGCATTTGTTTTAGGATAGGGTACACCAGTAGCAATTAAGCCAGCTGATAAGTTGAGAGAGGAAGGGTTTTGCTACAGTTAATGGGAATAATAAAAACTATGAATAGCATAATTACCATCTTCATTTTAGCCAATTCCTACCAGTTCAGCATGAGTGATGTTGAGACTCTTTATGCTTAAAACTTACCATCATACACAATTAGAAGTCTCAGAAAATGCCATAAGGTCTTTCATCTTACATCTTAGTTTTCAGTTTGGCATCCTGTCTACCATGCTACTCATTTAATTACCAAGATAAATGTATACTACTGCTTGCTAGATAACAGAGTGGCCCTCGTGTCAGACAACATCTTGCCTTAGCTTTATGATGTCAGCTTGCTAGGCAACAGAGTGGCCCTCATGTCAGACAACATCTTGCTGTAGCTTTATGATGTCAGCTTGCTAGGCAACAGAGTGGCCCTCATGTCAGACAACATCTTGGTTTAGCTTTATGAAGTCAGGTCACTGCTGGACCAATCGTCCTTGTGGAAGCTGAGCACAGAGAAGGATTAGATATCAAAAGTTATGCAGTAGGCTACTATCTGTATTCATGACTGCAAGGCAAATAGGAGGGTTAATGTTAAAGGACTCTAAACCACTTCAAAGCACTGGGGCCTTTTTGAAAGTGGGATGGAGATATATACAAAAACAGAGATTATCCTTAACAACAATCCAACTTGAGAGTCAGAGTCCAACATAGAGTGCAGGGGAAGAGGTTAAATAAGCTTCCTTTCGTGAGAATTTAACACTATCGTTCTAAAGTGAGATAGTGCTTTTTAGCGTCAAAGGCTGCAATTTCCTCGAATGGAACATTGCAAATACCAGGATCTAAAGCAGGCTTTAGTAGCATTGGAAGCAGTCAGTCTTATCAACTATCAGGACCAACACAATGTGATCCATATTACTTCCATCTTGACACAAATTATATTCAGGCACAGGCTCCGACTAGAAGGTAGTGAGGACATTCTGATGCTGTGAAAGTCTTTTTAATGCCTAAAAGGAATGATTGTGATTTTTGCTTACCGTATAAATTGGTAAAATGATGCCGGAAGACTTTTTTTTTTTTCCTTCAGTCTCGGCACTGCAGAGAAACTGTTGTGAAACACTGCCACTGGTGGTCATTCAGTATAATCTGCAGATGGAAAAGTCCACTGTTAGCACATTTACTATAAGAAATACCAAAAATCTTGTTTGAGGGTAAACAGATCAATACTGTGGAGTCTGTATAATTCTGAAAATCAACAGCTCATTAGAAAATCAAATCTCAATTTGTGTTTTTAACCTCCTATACTTCTCTGAATCCTATGCCTCATATCTAACACTCTAAAAAACTGTAGCACATACATTAGGACATAGATAAATAGATCTTTTTCCATCCAAGTGGCATCGTACCCTTCTCACTGCATTTGTTTTAGGATAGGGTACACCAGTAGCAATTAAGCCAGCTGATAAGTTGAGAGGAAGGGTTTTGCTACAGTTAATGGGAATAATAAAAACTATGAATAGCATAATTACCATCTTCATTTTAGCCAATTCCTACCAGTTCAGCATGAGTGATGTTGGGACTCTTTATGCTTAAAACTTACCATCATACACAATTAGAAGTCTCAGAAAATGCCCTAAGGTCTTTCATCTTACATCTTAGTTTTCAGTTTGGCATCCTGTCTACCATGCTACTCATTTCATTACCAAGATAAATGTATACTACTGCTTGCTAGATAACAGAGTGGCCCTCATGTCAGACAACATCTTGCCTTAGCTTTATGATGTCAGCTTGCTAGGCAACAGAGTGGCCCTCATGTCAGACAACATCTTGCTGTAGCTTTATGATGTCAGCTTGCTAGGCAACAGAGTGGCCCTCATGTCAGACAACATCTTGCTTTAGCTTTATGAAGTCAGGTCACTGCTGGACCAATCGTCCTTGTGTAAGCTGAGCACAGAGAAGGATTAGATATCAAAAGTTATGCAGTAGGCTACTATCTGTATTCATGACTGCAAGGCAAATAGGAGGGTTAATGTTAAAGGACTCTAAACCACTTCAAAGCACTGGGGCCTTTTTGAAAGTGGGATGGAGATATATACAAAAACAGAGATTATCCTTAACAACAATCCAACTTGAGAGTCAGAGTCCAACATACAGAGTGCAGGGGAAGAGGTTAAATAAGCTTCCTTTCGTGAGAATTTAACACTATCAATCTAAAGTGAGATAGTGCTTTTTAGCGTCAAAGGCTGCAATTTCCTCGAATGGAACATTGCAAATACCAGGATCTAAAGCAGGCTTTAGTAGCATTGGAAGCAGTCAGTCTTTTATCAACTATCAGGACCAACACAATGTGATCCATATTACTTCCATCTTGACACAAATTATATTCAGGCACAGGCTCCGACTAGAAGGTAGTGAGGACATTCTGATGCTGTGAAAGTCTTTTTAATGCCTAAAAGGAATGATTGTGATTTTTGCTTACCGTATAAATTGGTAAAATAATGCCGGCAGACTTTCATTTGTTTTTTTTCCTTCAGTCTCGGCACTGCAGAGAAACTGTTGTGAAATACTGCCACTGGTGGTCATTCAGTATAATCTGCAGATGGAAAAGTCCACTGTTAGCACATTTACTATAAGAAATACCAAAAATCTTGTTTGAGGGTAAACATATCAATACTGTGGAGTCTGTATAATTGTGAAAATCAACAGCTCATTAGAAAATCAAATCTAAATTTGTGTTTTTAACCTCCTATACTCCTCTGAATCCTATGCCTCATATCTAACACTCTCTAAAAAACTGTAGCACATACATTAGGACATAGATAAAAAGATCGTTTTCCATCCAAGTGGCATCGTACCCTTCTCACTGCATTTGTTTTAGGATAGGGTACACCAGTAGCAATTAAGCCAGCTGATAAGTTGAGGAAGGGTTTTGCTACAGTTAATGGGAATAATAAAAACTATGAATAGCATAATTACCATCTTCATTTTAGCCAATTCCTACCAGTTCAGCATGAGTGATGTTGAGACTCTTTATGCTTAAAACTTACCATCATACACAATTAGAAGTCTCAGAAAATGCCCTAAGGTCTTTCATCTTACATCTTAGTTTTCAGTTTGGCATCCTGTCTACCATGCTACTCATTTCATTACCAAGATAAATGTATACTACTGCTTGCTAGATAACAGAGTGGCCCTCGTGTCAGACAACATCTTGCCTTAGCTTTATGATGTCAGCTTGCTAGGCAACAGAGTGGCCCTCATGTCAGACAACATCTTGCTGTAGCTTTATGATGTCAGCTTGCTAGGCAACAGAGTGGCCCTCATGTCAGACAACATCTTGGTTTACCTTTATGAAGTCAGGTCACTGCTGGACCAATCGTCCTTGTGGAAGCTGAGCACAGAGAAGGATTAGATATCAAACGTTATGCAGTAGGCTACTATCTGTGTTCATGACTGCAAGGCAAATAGGAGGGTTAATGTTAAAGGACTCTAAACCACTTCAAAGCACTGGGGCCTTTTTGAAAGTGGGATGGAGATATATACAAAAACAGAGATTATCCTTAACAACAATCCAACTTGAGAGTCAGAGTCCAACATAGAGTGCAGGGGAAGAGGTTAAATAAGCTTCCTTTCGTGAGAATTTAACACTATCGTTCTAAAGTGAGATAGTGCTTTTTAGCGTCAAAGGCTGCAATTTCCTCGAATGGAACATTGCAAATACCAGGATCTAAAGCAGGCTTTAGTAGCATTGGAAGCAGTCAGTCTTATCAACTATCAGGACCAACACAATGTGATCCATATTACTTCCATCTTGACACAAATTATATTCAGGCACAGGCTCCGACTATAAAGTAGTGAGGACATTCTGATGCTGTGAAAGTCTTTTCAATGCCTAAAAGGAATGATTGTGTGATTTTTGCTTACCGTATAAATTGGTAAAATGATGCCGGAAGACTTTCTTTTTTTTTTTTTTCCTTCAGTCTCGGCACTGCAGAGAAAGTGTTGTGAAACACTGCCAATGGTGGTCATTCAGTATAATCTGCAGATGGAAAAGTCCACTGTTAGCACATTTACTATAAGAAATACCAACAATCTTGTATGAGGGTAAACAGATCAATACTGTGGAGTCTGTATAATTGTGAAAATCAACAGCTCATTAGAAAATCAAATCTAAATTTGTGTTTTTAACCTCCTATACTTCTCTGAATCCTATGCCTCATATCTAACACTCTCTAAAAAACTGTAGCACATACATTAGGACATAGATAAATAGATCTTTTTCCATCCAAGTGGCATCGTACCCTTCTCACTGCATTTGTTTTAGGATAGGGTACACCAGTAGCAATTAAGCCAGCTGATAAGTTGAGAGAGGAAGGGTTTTGCTACAGTTAATGGGAATAATAAAAACTATGAATAGCATAATTACCATCTTCATTTTAGCCAATTCCTACCAGTTCAGCATGAGTGATGTTGAGACTCTTTATGCTTAAAACTTACCATCATACACAATTAGAAGTCTCAGAAAATGCCATAAGGTCTTTCATCTTACATCTTAGTTTTCAGTTTGGCATCCTGTCTACCATGCTACTCATTTAATTACCAAGATAAATGTATACTACTGCTTGCTAGATAACAGAGTGGCCCTCGTGTCAGACAACATCTTGCCTTAGCTTTATGATGTCAGCTTGCTAGGCAACAGAGTGGCCCTCATGTCAGACAACATCTTGCTGTAGCTTTATGATGTCAGCTTGCTAGGCAACAGAGTGGCCCTCATGTCAGACAACATCTTGGTTTAGCTTTATGAAGTCAGGTCACTGCTGGACCAATCGTCCTTGTGGAAGCTGAGCACAGAGAAGGATTAGATATCAAAAGTTATGCAGTAGGCTACTATCTGTATTCATGACTGCAAGGCAAATAGGAGGGTTAATGTTAAAGGACTCTAAACCACTTCAAAGCACTGGGGCCTTTTTGAAAGTGGGATGGAGATATATACAAAAACAGAGATTATCCTTAACAACAATCCAACTTGAGAGTCAGAGTCCAACATAGAGTGCAGGGGAAGAGGTTAAATAAGCTTCCTTTCGTGAGAATTTAACACTATCGTTCTAAAGTGAGATAGTGCTTTTTAGCGTCAAAGGCTGCAATTTCCTCGAATGGAACATTGCAAATACCAGGATCTAAAGCAGGCTTTAGTAGCATTGGAAGCAGTCAGTCTTATCAACTATCAGGACCAACACAATGTGATCCATATTACTTCCATCTTGACACAAATTATATTCAGGCACAGGCTCCGACTAGAAGGTAGTGAGGACATTCTGATGCTGTGAAAGTCTTTTTAATGCCTAAAAGGAATGATTGTGATTTTTGCTTACCGTATAAATTGGTAAAATGATGCCGGAAGACTTTTTTTTTTTTCCTTCAGTCTCGGCACTGCAGAGAAACTGTTGTGAAACACTGCCACTGGTGGTCATTCAGTATAATCTGCAGATGGAAAAGTCCACTGTTAGCACATTTACTATAAGAAATACCAAAAATCTTGTTTGAGGGTAAACAGATCAATACTGTGGAGTCTGTATAATTGTGAAAATCAACAGCTCATTAGAAAATCAAATCTCAATTTGTGTTTTTAACCTCCTATACTCCTCTGAATCCTATGCCTCATATCTAAAACTCTCTAAAAAACTGTAGCACATACATTAGGACATAGATAAATAGATATTTTTCCATCCAAGTGGCATCGTACCCTTCTCACTGCATTTGTTTTAGGATAGGGTACACCAGTAGCAATTAAGCCAGCTGATAAGTTGAGAGGAAGGGTTTTGCTACAGTTAATGGGAATAATAAAAACTATGAATAGCATAATTACCATCTTCATTTTAGCCAATTCCTACCAGTTCAGCATGAGTGATGTTGGGACTCTTTATGCTTAAAACTTACCATCATACACAATTAGAAGTCTCAGAAAATGCCCTAAGGTCTTTCATCTTACATCTTAGTTTTCAGTTTGGCATCCTGTCTACCATGCTACTCATTTCATTACCAAGATAAATGTATACTACTGCTTGCTAGATAACAGAGTGGCCCTCATGTCAGACAACATCTTGCCTTAGCTTTATGATGTCAGCTTGCTAGGCAACAGAGTGGCCCTCATGTCAGACAACATCTTGCTGTAGCTTTATGATGTCAGCTTGCTAGGCAACAGAGTGGCCCTCATGTCAGACAACATCTTGCTTTAGCTTTATGAAGTCAGGTCACTGCTGGACCAATCGTCCTTGTGTAAGCTGAGCACAGAGAAGGATTAGATATCAAAAGTTATGCAGTAGGCTACTATCTGTATTCATGACTGCAAGGCAAATAGGAGGGTTAATGTTAAAGGACTCTAAACCACTTCAAAGCACTGGGGCCTTTTTGAAAGTGGGATGGAGATATATACAAAAACAGAGATTATCCTTAACAACAATCCAACTTGAGAGTCAGAGTCCAACATACAGAGTGCAGGGGAAGAGGTTAAATAAGCTTCCTTTCGTGAGAATTTAACACTATCAATCTAAAGTGAGATAGTGCTTTTTAGCGTCAAAGGCTGCAATTTCCTCGAATGGAACATTGCAAATACCAGGATCTAAAGCAGGCTTTAGTAGCATTGGAAGCAGTCAGTCTTTTATCAACTATCAGGACCAACACAATGTGATCCATATTACTTCCATCTTGACACAAATTATATTCAGGCACAGGCTCCGACTAGAAGGTAGTGAGGACATTCTGATGCTGTGAAAGTCTTTTTAATGCCTAAAAGGAATGATTGTGATTTTTGCTTACCGTATAAATTGGTAAAATAATGCCGGCAGACTTTCATTTGTTTTTTTTCCTTCAGTCTCGGCACTGCAGAGAAACTGTTGTGAAATACTGCCACTGGTGGTCATTCAGTATAATCTGCAGATGGAAAAGTCCACTGTTAGCACATTTACTATAAGAAATACCAAAAATCTTGTTTGAGGGTAAACAGATCAATACTGTGGAGTCTGTATAATTGTGAAAATCAACAGCTCATTAGAAAATCAAATCTCAATTTGTGTTTTTAACCTCCTATACTCCTCTGAATCCTATGCCTCATATCTAAAACTCTCTAAAAAACTGTAGCACATACATTAGGACATAGATAAATAGATATTTTTCCATCCAAGTGGCATCGTACCCTTCTCACTGCATTTGTTTTAGGATAGGGTACACCAGTAGCAATTAAGCCAGCTGATAAGTTGAGAGGAAGGGTTTTGCTACAGTTAATGGGAATAATAAAAACTATGAATAGCATAATTACCATCTTCATTTTAGCCAATTCCTACCAGTTCAGCATGAGTGATGTTGGGACTCTTTATGCTTAAAACTTACCATCATACACAATTAGAAGTCTCAGAAAATGCCCTAAGGTCTTTCATCTTACATCTTAGTTTTCAGTTTGGCATCCTGTCTACCATGCTACTCATTTCATTACCAAGATAAATGTATACTACTGCTTGCTAGATAACAGAATGGCCCTCGTGTCAGACAACATCTTGCCTTAGCTTTATGATGTCAGCTTGCTAGGCAACAGAGTGGCCCTCATGTCAGACAACATCTTGCTGTAGCTTTATGATGTCAGCTTGCTAGGCAACAGAGTGGCCCTCATGTCAGACAACATCTTGGTTTAGCTTTATGAAGTCAGGTCACTGCTGGACCAATCGTCCTTGTGGAAGCTGAGCACAGAGAAGGATTAGATATCAAAAGTTATGCAGTAGGCTACTATCTGTATTCATGACTGCAAGGCAAATAGGAGGGTTAATGTTAAAGGACTCTAAACCACTTCAAAGCACTGGGGCCTTTTTGAAAGTGGGATGGAGATATATACAAAAACAGAGATTATCCTTAACAACAATCCAACTTGAGAGTCAGAGTCCAACATAGAATGCAGGGGAAGAGGTTAAATAAGCTTCCTTTCGTGAGAATTTAACACTATCGTTCTAAAGTGAGATAGTGCTTTTTAGCGCCAAAGGCTGCAATTTCCTCGAATGGAACATTGCAAATACCAGGATCTAAAGCAGGCTTTAGTAGCATTGGAAGCAGTCAGTCTTATCAACTATCAGGACCAACACAATGTGATCCATATTACTTCCATCTTGACACAAATTATATTCAGGCACAGGCTCCGACTAGAAGGTAGTGAGGACATTCTGATGCTGTGAAAGTCTTTTTAATGCCTAAAAGGAATGATTGTGATTTTTGCTTACCGTATAAATTGGTAAAATGATGCCGGAAGACTTTTTTTTTTTTCCTTCAGTCTCGGCACTGCAGAGAAAGTGTTGTGAAACACTGCCAATGGTGGTCATTCAGTATAATCTGCAGATGGAAAAGTCCACTGTTAGCACATTTACTATAAGAAATACCAACAATCTTGTATGAGGGTAAACAGATCAATACTGTGGAGTCTGTATAATTGTGAAAATCAACAGCTCATTAGAAAATCAAATCTAAATTTGTGTTTTTAACCTCCTATACTTCTCTGAATCCTATGCCTCATATCTAACACTCTCTAAAAAACTGTAGCACATACATTAGGACATAGATAAATAGATCTTTTTCCATCCAAGTGGCATCGTACCCTTCTCACTGCATTTGTTTTAGGATAGGGTACACCAGTAGCAATTAAGCCAGCTGATAAGTTGAGAGAGGAAGGGTTTTGCTACAGTTAATGGGAATAATAAAAACTATGAATAGCATAATTACCATCTTCATTTTAGCCAATTCCTACCAGTTCAGCATGAGTGATGTTGAGACTCTTTATGCTTAAAACTTACCATCATACACAATTAGAAGTCTCAGAAAATGCCCTAAGGTCTTTCATCTTACATCTTAGTTTTCAGTTTGGCATCCTGTCTACCATGCTACTCATTTAATTACCAAGATAAATGTATACTACTGCTTGCTAGATAACAGAGTGGCCCTCGTGTCAGACAACATCTTGCCTTAGCTTTATGATGTCAGCTTGCTAGGCAACAGAGTGGCCCTCATGTCAGACAACATCTTGCTGTAGCTTTATGATGTCAGCTTGCTAGGCAACAGAGTGGCCCTCATGTCAGACAACATCTTGGTTTAGCTTTATGAAGTCAGGTCACTGCTGGACCAATCGTCCTTGTGGAAGCTGAGCACAGAGAAGGATTAGATATCAAAAGTTATGCAGTAGGCTACTATCTGTATTCATGACTGCAAGGCAAATAGGAGGGTTAATGTTAAAGGACTCTAAACCACTTCAAAGCACTGGGGCCTTTTTGAAAGTGGGATGGAGATATATACAAAAACAGAGATTATCCTTAACAACAATCCAACTTGAGAGTCAGAGTCCAACATAGAGTGCAGGGGAAGAGGTTAAATAAGCTTCCTTTCGTGAGAATTTAACACTATCGTTCTAAAGTGAGATAGTGCTTTTTAGCGTCAAAGGCTGCAATTTCCTCGAATGGAACATTGCAAATACCAGGATCTAAAGCAAGCTTTAGTAGCATTGGAAGCAGTCAGTCTTATCAACTATCAGGACCAACACAATGTGATCCATATTACTTCCATCTTGACACAAATTATATTCAGGCACAGGCTCCGACTATAAAGTAGTGAGGACATTCTGATGCTGTGAAAGTCTTTTCAATGCCTAAAAGGAATGATGGTGTGATTTTTGCTTACCGTATAAATTGGTAAAATGATGCCGGAAGACTTTCTTTTTTTTTTTTTCCTTCAGTCTCGGCACTGCAGAGAAAGTGTTGTGAAACACTGCCACTGGTGGTCATTCAGTATAATCTGCAGATGGAAAAGTCCACTGTTAGCACATTTACTATAAGAAATACCAAAAATCTTGTTTGAGGGTAAACAGATCAATACTGTGGAGTCTGTATAATTGTGAAAATCAACAGCTCATTAGAAAATCAAATCTCAATTTGTGTTTTTAACCTCCTATACTCCTCTGAATCCTATGCCTCATATCTAAAACTCTCTAAAAAACTGTAGCACATACATTAGGACATAGATAAATAGATATTTTTCCATCCAAGTGGCATCGTACCCTTCTCACTGCATTTGTTTTAGGATAGGGTACACCAGTAGCAATTAAGCCAGCTGATAAGTTGAGAGGAAGGGTTTTGCTACAGTTAATGGGAATAATAAAAACTATGAATAGCATAATTACCATCTTCATTTTAGCCAATTCCTACCAGTTCAGCATGAGTGATGTTGGGACTCTTTATGCTTAAAACTTACCATCATACACAATTAGAAGTCTCAGAAAATGCCCTAAGGTCTTTCATCTTACATCTTAGTTTTCAGTTTGGCATCCTGTCTACCATGCTACTCATTTCATTACCAAGATAAATGTATACTACTGCTTGCTAGATAACAGAGTGGCCCTCATGTCAGACAACATCTTGCCTTAGCTTTATGATGTCAGCTTGCTAGGCAACAGAGTTGCCCTCATGTCAGACAACATCTTGCTGTAGCTTTATGATGTCAGCTTGCTAGGCAACAGAGTGGCCCTCATGTCAGACAACATCTTGCTTTAGCTTTATGAAGTCAGGTCACTGCTGGACCAATCGTCCTTGTGTAAGCTGAGCACAGAGAAGGATTAGATATCAAAAGTTATGTAGTAGGCTACTATCTGTATTCATGACTGCAAGGCAAATAGGAGGGTTAATGTTAAAGGACTCTAAACCACTTCAAAGCACTGGGGCCTTTTTGAAAGTGGGATGGAGATATATACAAAAACAGAGATTATCCTTAACAACAATCCAACTTGAGAGTCAGAGTCCAACATACAGAGTGCAGGGGAAGAGGTTAAATAAGCTTCCTTTCGTGAGAATTTAACACTATCAATCTAAAGTGAGATAGTGCTTTTTAGCGTCAAAGGCTGCAATTTCCTCGAATGGAACATTGCAAATACCAGGATCTAAAGCAGGCTTTAGTAGCATTGGAAGCAGTCAGTCTTTTATCAACTATCAGGACCAACACAATGTGATCCATATTACTTCCATCTTGACACAAATTATATTCAGGCACAGGCTCCGACTAGAAGGTAGTGAGGACATTCTGATGCTGTGAAAGTCTTTTTAATGCCTAAAAGGAATGATTGTGATTTTTGCTTACCGTATAAATTGGTAAAATGATGCCGGCAGACTTTCATTTGTTTTTTTTCCTTCAGTCTCGGCACTGCAGAGAAACTGTTGTGAAATACTGCCACTGGTGGTCATTCAGTATAATCTGCAGATGGAAAAGTCCACTGTTAGCACATTTACTATAAGAAATACCAAAAATCTTGTTTGAGGGTAAACATATCAATACTGTGGAGTCTGTATAATTGTGAAAATCAACAGCTCATTAGAAAATCAAATCTAAATTTGTGTTTTTAACCTCCTATACTCCTCTGAATCCTATGCCTCATATCTAACACTCTCTAAAAAACTGTAGCACATACATTAGGACATAGATAAAAAGATCGTTTTCCATCCAAGTGGCATCGTACCCTTCTCACTGCATTTGTTTTAGGATAGGGTACACCAGTAGCAATTAAGCCAGCTGATAAGTTGAGGAAGGGTTTTGCTACAGTTAATGGGAATAATAAAAACTATGAATAGCATAATTACCATCTTCATTTTAGCCAATTCCTACCAGTTCAGCATGAGTGATGTTGAGACTCTTTATGCTTAAAACTTACCATCATACACAATTAGAAGTCTCAGAAAATGCCATAAGGTCTTTCATCTTACATCTTAGTTTTCAGTTTGGCATCCTGTCTACCATGCTACTCATTTAATTACCAAGATAAATGTATACTACTGCTTGCTAGATAACAGAGTGGCCCTCGTGTCAGACAACATCTTGCCTTAGCTTTATGATGTCAGCTTGCTAGGCAACAGAGTGGCCCTCATGTCAGACAACATCTTGCTGTAGCTTTATGATGTCAGCTTGCTAGGCAACAGAGTGGCCCTCATGTCAGACAACATCTTGGTTTAGCTTTATGAAGTCAGGTCACTGCTGGACCAATCGTCCTTGTGGAAGCTGAGCACAGAGAAGGATTAGATATCAAAAGTTATGCAGTAGGCTACTATCTGTATTCATGACTGCAAGGCAAATAGGAGGGTTAATGTTAAAGGACTCTAAACCACTTCAAAGCACTGGGGCCTTTTTGAAAGTGGGATGGAGATATATACAAAAACAGAGATTATCCTTAACAACAATCCAACTTGAGAGTCAGAGTCCAACATAGAGTGCAGGGGAAGAGGTTAAATAAGCTTCCTTTCGTGAGAATTTAACACTATCGTTCTAAAGTGAGATAGTGCTTTTTAGCGTCAAAGGCTGCAATTTCCTCGAATGGAACATTGCAAATACCAGGATCTAAAGCAGGCTTTAGTAGCATTGGAAGCAGTCAGTCTTATCAACTATCAGGACCAACACAATGTGATCCATATTACTTCCATCTTGACACAAATTATATTCAGGCACAGGCTCCGACTAGAAGGTAGTGAGGACATTCTGATGCTGTGAAAGTCTTTTTAATGCCTAAAAGGAATGATTGTGATTTTTGCTTACCGTATAAATTGGTAAAATGATGCCGGAAGACTTTTTTTTTTTTTCCTTCAGTCTCGGCACTGCAGAGAAACTGTTGTGAAACACTGCCACTGGTGGTCATTCAGTATAATCTGCAGATGGAAAAGTCCACTGTTAGCACATTTACTATAAGAAATACCAAAAATCTTGTTTGAGGGTAAACAGATCAATACTGTGGAGTCTGTATAATTGTGAAAATCAACAGCTCATTAGAAAATCAAATCTCAATTTGTGTTTTTAGCCTCCTATACTCCTCTGAATCCTATGCCTCATATCTAAAACTCTCTAAAAAACTGTAGCACATACATTAGGACATAGATAAATAGATATTTTTCCATCCAAGTGGCATCGTACCCTTCTCACTGCATTTGTTTTAGGATAGGGTACACCAGTAGCAATTAAGCCAGCTGATAAGTTGAGAGGAAGGGTTTTGCTACAGTTAATGGGAATAATAAAAACTACGAATAGCATAATTACCATCTTCATTTTAGCCAATTCCTACCAGTTCAGCATGAGTGATGTTGGGACTCTTTATGCTTAAAACTTACGATCATACACAATTAGAAGTCTCAGAAAATGCCCTAAGGTCTTTCATCTTACATCTTAGTTTTCAGTTTGGCATCCTGTCTACCATGCTACTCATTTCATTACCAAGATAAATGTATACTACTGCTTGCTAGATAACAGAGTGGCCCTCATGTCAGACAACATCTTGCCTTAGCTTTATGATGTCAGCTTGCTAGGCAACAGAGTGGCCCTCATGTCAGACAACATCTTGCTGTAGCTTTATGATGTCAGCTTGCTAGGCAACAGAGTGGCCCTCATGTCAGACAACATCTTGCTTTAGCTTTATGAAGTCAGGTCACTGCTGGACCAATCGTCCTTGTGTAAGCTGAGCACAGAGAAGGATTAGATATCAAAAGTTATGCAGTAGGCTACTATCTGTATTCATGACTGCAAGGCAAATAGGAGGGTTAATGTTAAAGGACTCTAAACCACTTCAAAGCACTGGGGCCTTTTTGAAAGTGGGATGGAGATATATACAAAAACAGAGATTATCCTTAACAACAATCCAACTTGAGAGTCAGAGTCCAACATACAGAGTGCAGGGGAAGAGGTTAAATAAGCTTCCTTTCGTGAGAATTTAACACTATCGTTCTAAAGTGAGATAGTGCTTTTTAGCATCAAAGGCTGCAATTTCCTCGAATGGAACATTGCAAATACCAGGATCTAAAGCAGGCTTTAGTAGCATTGGAAGCAGTCAGTCTTTTATCAACTATCAGGACCAACACAATGTGATCCATATTACTTCCATCTTGACACAAATTATATTCAGGCACAGGCTCCGACTAGAAGGTAGTGAGGACATTCTGATGCTGTGAAAGTCTTTTTAATGCCTAAAAGGAATGATTGTGATTTTTGCTTACCGTATAAATTGGTAAAATAATGCCGGCAGACTTTCATTTGTTTTTTTTCCTTCAGTCTCGGCACTGCAGAGAAACTGTTGTGAAACACTGCCACTGGTGGTCATTTAGTATAATCTGCAGATGGAAAAGTCCACTGTTAGCACATTTACTATAAGAAATACCAAAAATCTTGTTTGAGGGTAAACAGATCAATACTGTGGAGTCTGTATAATTGTGAAAATCAACAGCTCATTAGAAAATCAAATCTCAATTTGTGTTTTTAACCTCCTATACTCCTCTGAATCCTATGCCTCATATCTAAAACTCTCTAAAAAACTGTAGCACATACATTAGGACATAGATAAATAGATATTTTTCCATCCAAGTGGCATCGTACCCTTCTCACTGCATTTGTTTTAGGATAGGGTACACCAGTAGCAATTAAGCCAGCTGATAAGTTGAGAGGAAGGGTTTTGCTACAGTTAATGGGAATAATAAAAACTATGAATAGCATAATTACCATCTTCATTTTAGCCAATTCCTACCAGTTCAGCATGAGTGATGTTGGGACTCTTTATGCTTAAAACTTACCATCATACACAATTAGAAGTCTCAGAAAATGCCCTAAGGTCTTTCATCTTACATCTTAGTTTTCAGTTTGGCATCCTGTCTACCATGCTACTCATTTCATTGCCAAGATAAATGTATACTACTGCTTGCTAGATAACAGAATGGCCCTCGTGTCAGACAACATCTTGCCTTAGCTTTATGATGTCAGCTTGCTAGGCAACAGAGTGGCCCTCATGTCAGACAACATCTTGCTGTAGCTTTATGATGTCAGCTTGCTAGGCAACAGAGTGGCCCTCATGTCAGACAACATCTTGGTTTAGCTTTATGAAGTCAGGTCACTGCTGGACCAATCGTCCTTGTGGAAGCTGAGCACAGAGAAGGATTAGATATCAAAAGTTATGCAGTAGGCTACTATCTGTATTCATGACTGCAAGGCAAATAGGAGGGTTAATGTTAAAGGACTCTAAACCACTTCAAAGCACTGGGGCCTTTTTGAAAGTGGGATGGAGATATATACAAAAACAGAGATTATCCTTAACAACAATCCAACTTGAGAGTCAGAGTCCAACATAGAATGCAGGGGAAGAGGTTAAATAAGCTTCCTTTCGTGAGAATTTAACACTATCGTTCTAAAGTGAGATAGTGCTTTTTAGCGTCAAAGGCTGCAATTTCCTCGAATGGAACATTGCAAATACCAGGATCTAAAGCAGGCTTTAGTAGCATTGGAAGCAGTCAGTCTTATCAACTATCAGGACCAACACAATGTGATCCATATTACTTCCATCTTGACACAAATTATATTCAGGCACAGGCTCCGACTATAAAGTAGTGAGGACATTCTGATGCTGTGAAAGTCTTTTCAATGCCTAAAAGGAATGATTGTGTGATTTTTGCTTACCGTATAAATTGGTAAAATGATGCCGGAAGACTTTCTTTTTTTTTTTTTTCCTTCAGTCTCGGCACTGCAGAGAAAGTGTTGTGAAACACTGCCAATGGTGGTCATTCAGTATAATCTGCAGATGGAAAAGTCCACTGTTAGCACATTTACTATAAGAAATACCAACAATCTTGTATGAGGGTAAACAGATCAATACTGTGGAGTCTGTATAATTGTGAAAATCAACAGCTCATTAGAAAATCAAATCTCAATTTGTGTTTTTAACCTCCTATACTTCTCTGAATCCTATGCCTCATATCTAACACTCTCTAAAAAACTGTAGCACATACATTAGGACATAGATAAATAGATCTTTTTCCATCCAAGTGGCATCGTACCCTTCTCACTGCATTTGTTTTAGGATAGGGTACACCAGTAGCAATTAAGCCAGCTGATAAGTTGAGAGAGGAAGGGTTTTGCTACAGTTAATGGGAATAATAAAAACTATGAATAGCATAATTACCATCTTCATTTTAGCCAATTCCTACCAGTTCAGCATGAGTGATGTTGAGACTCTTTATGCTTAAAACTTACCATCATACACAATTAGAAGTCTCAGAAAATGCCCTAAGGTCTTTCATCTTACATCTTAGTTTTCAGTTTGGCATCCTGTCTACCATGCTACTCATTTAATTACCAAGATAAATGTATACTACTGCTTGCTAGATAACAGAGTGGCCCTCGTGTCAGACAACATCTTGCCTTAGCTTTATGATGTCAGCTTGCTAGGCAACAGAGTGGCCCTCATGTCAGACAACATCTTGCTGTAGCTTTATGATGTCAGCTTGCTAGGCAACAGAGTGGCCCTCATGTCAGACAACATCTTGGTTTAGCTTTATGAAGTCAGGTCACTGCTGGACCAATCGTCCTTGTGGAAGCTGAGCACAGAGAAGGATTAGATATCAAAAGTTATGCAGTAGGCTACTATCTGTATTCATGACTGCAAGGCAAATAGGAGGGTTAATGTTAAAGGACTCTAAACCACTTCAAAGCACTGGGGCCTTTTTGAAAGTGGGATGGAGATATATACAAAAACAGAGATTATCCTTAACAACAATCCAACTTGAGAGTCAGAGTCCAACATAGAGTGCAGGGGAAGAGGTTAAATAAGCTTCCTTTCGTGAGAATTTAACACTATCGTTCTAAAGTGAGATAGTGCTTTTTAGCGTCAAAGGCTGCAATTTCCTCGAATGGAACATTGCAAATACCAGGATCTAAAGCAAGCTTTAGTAGCATTGGAAGCAGTCAGTCTTATCAACTATCAGGACCAACACAATGTGATCCATATTACTTCCATCTTGACACAAATTATATTCAGGCACAGGCTCCGACTAGAAGGTAGTGAGGACATTCTGATGCTGTGAAAGTCTTTTTAATGCCTAAAAGGAATGATTGTGATTTTTGCTTACCGTATAAATTGGTAAAATAATGCCGGCAGACTTTCATTTGTTTTTTTTCCTTCAGTCTCGGCACTGCAGAGAAACTGTTGTGAAACACTGCCACTGGTGGTCATTTAGTATAATCTGCAGATGGAAAAGTCCACTGTTAGCACATTTACTATAAGAAATACCAACAATCTTGTATGAGGGTAAACAGATCAATACTGTGGAGTCTGTATAATTGTGAAAATCAACAGCTCATTAGAAAATCAAATCTCAATTTGTGTTTTTAACCTCCTATACGTCTCTGAATCCTATGCCTCATATCTAACACTCTCTAAAAAACTGTAGCACATACATTAGGACATAGATAAATAGATCTTTTTCCATCCAAGTGGCATCGTACCCTTCTCACTGCATTTGTTTTAGGATAGGGTACACCAGTAGCAATTAAGCCAGCTGATAAGTTGAGAGAGGAAGGGTTTTGCTACAGTTAATGGGAATAATAAAAACTATGAATAGCATAATTACCATCTTCATTTTAGCCAATTCCTACCAGTTCAGCATGAGTGATGTTGAGACTCTTTATGCTTAAAACTTACCATCATACACAATTAGAAGTCTCAGAAAATGCCATAAGGTCTTTCATCTTACATCTTAGTTTTCAGTTTGGCATCCTGTCTACCATGCTACTCATTTAATTACCAAGATAAATGTATACTACTGCTTGCTAGATAACAGAGTGGCCCTCGTGTCAGACAACATCTTGCCTTAGCTTTATGATGTCAGCTTGCTAGGCAACAGAGTGGCCCTCATGTCAGACAACATCTTGCTGTAGCTTTATGATGTCAGCTTGCTAGGCAACAGAGTGGCCCTCATGTCAGACAACATCTTGGTTTAGCTTTATGAAGTCAGGTCACTGCTGGACCAATCGTCCTTGTGGAAGCTGAGCACAGAGAAGGATTAGATATCAAAAGTTATGCAGTAGGCTACTATCTGTATTCATGACTGCAAGGCAAATAGGAGGGTTAATGTTAAAGGACTCTAAACCACTTCAAAGCACTGGGGCCTTTTTGAAAGTGGGATGGAGATATATACAAAAACAGAGATTATCCTTAACAACAATCCAACTTGAGAGTCAGAGTCCAACATAGAGTGCAGGGGAAGAGGTTAAATAAGCTTCCTTTCGTGAGAATTTAACACTATCGTTCTAAAGTGAGATAGTGCTTTTTAGCGTCAAAGGCTGCAATTTCCTCGAATGGAACATTGCAAATACCAGGATCTAAAGCAGGCTTTAGTAGCATTGGAAGCAGTCAGTCTTATCAACTATCAGGACCAACACAATGTGATCCATATTACTTCCATCTTGACACAAATTATATTCAGGCACAGGCTCCGACTAGAAGGTAGTGAGGACATTCTGATGCTGTGAAAGTCTTTTTAATGCCTAAAAGGAATGATTGTGATTTTTGCTTACCGTATAAATTGGTAAAATAATGCCGGCAGACTTTCATTTGTTTTTTTTCCTTCAGTCTCGGCACTGCAGAGAAACTGTTGTGAAATACTGCCACTGGTGGTCATTCAGTATAATCTGCAGATGGAAAAGTCCACTGTTAGCACATTTACTATAAGAAATACCAAAAATCTTGTTTGAGGGTAAACATATCAATACTGTGGAGTCTGTATAATTGTGAAAATCAACAGCTCATTAGAAAATCAAATCTAAATTTGTGTTTTTAACCTCCTATACTCCTCTGAATCCTATGCCTCATATCTAACACTCTCTAAAAAACTGTAGCACATACATTAGGACATAGATAAAAAGATCGTTTTCCATCCAAGTGGCATCGTACCCTTCTCACTGCATTTGTTTTAGGATAGGGTACACCAGTAGCAATTAAGCCAGCTGATAAGTTGAGGAAGGGTTTTGCTACAGTTAATGGGAATAATAAAAACTATGAATAGCATAATTACCATCTTCATTTTAGCCAATTCCTACCAGTTCAGCATGAGTGATGTTGAGACTCTTTATGCTTAAAACTTACCATCATACACAATTAGAAGTCTCAGAAAATGCCCTAAGGTCTTTCATCTTACATCTTAGTTTTCAGTTTGGCATCCTGTCTACCATGCTACTCATTTCATTACCAAGATAAATGTATACTACTGCTTGCTAGATAACAGAGTGGCCCTCGTGTCAGACAACATCTTGCCTTAGCTTTATGATGTCAGCTTGCTAGGCAACAGAGTGGCCCTCATGTCAGACAACATCTTGCTGTAGCTTTATGATGTCAGCTTGCTAGGCAACAGAGTGGCCCTCATGTCAGACAACATCTTGGTTTACCTTTATGAAGTCAGGTCACTGCTGGACCAATCGTCCTTGTGGAAGCTGAGCACAGAGAAGGATTAGATATCAAACGTTATGCAGTAGGCTACTATCTGTGTTCATGACTGCAAGGCAAATAGGAGGGTTAATGTTAAAGGACTCTAAACCACTTCAAAGCACTGGGGCCTTTTTGAAAGTGGGATGGAGATATATACAAAAACAGAGATTATCCTTAACAACAATCCAACTTGAGAGTCAGAGTCCAACATAGAGTGCAGGGGAAGAGGTTAAATAAGCTTCCTTTCGTGAGAATTTAACACTATCGTTCTAAAGTGAGATAGTGCTTTTTAGCGTCAAAGGCTGCAATTTCCTCGAATGGAACATTGCAAATACCAGGATCTAAAGCAGGCTTTAGTAGCATTGGAAGCAGTCAGTCTTATCAACTATCAGGACCAACACAATGTGATCCATATTACTTCCATCTTGACACAAATTATATTCAGGCACAGGCTCCGACTAGAAGGTAGTGAGGACATTCTGATGCTGTGAAAGTCTTTTTAATGCCTAAAAGGAATGATTGTGATTTTTGCTTACCGTATAAATTGGTAAAATGATGCCGGAAGACTTTTTTTTTTTTTCCTTCAGTCTCGGCACTGCAGAGAAACTGTTGTGAAACACTGCCACTGGTGGTCATTCAGTATAATCTGCAGATGGAAAAGTCCACTGTTAGCACATTTACTATAAGAAATACCAAAAATCTTGTTTGAGGGTAAACAGATCAATACTGTGGAGTCTGTATAATTGTGAAAATCAACAGCTCATTAGAAAATCAAATCTCAATTTGTGTTTTTAGCCTCCTATACTCCTCTGAATCCTATGCCTCATATCTAAAACTCTCTAAAAAACTGTAGCACATACATTAGGACATAGATAAATAGATATTTTTCCATCCAAGTGGCATCGTACCCTTCTCACTGCATTTGTTTTAGGATAGGGTACACCAGTAGCAATTAAGCCAGCTGATAAGTTGAGAGGAAGGGTTTTGCTACAGTTAATGGGAATAATAAAAACTACGAATAGCATAATTACCATCTTCATTTTAGCCAATTCCTACCAGTTCAGCATGAGTGATGTTGGGACTCTTTATGCTTAAAACTTACGATCATACACAATTAGAAGTCTCAGAAAATGCCCTAAGGTCTTTCATCTTACATCTTAGTTTTCAGTTTGGCATCCTGTCTACCATGCTACTCATTTCATTACCAAGATAAATGTATACTACTGCTTGCTAGATAACAGAGTGGCCCTCATGTCAGACAACATCTTGCCTTAGCTTTATGATGTCAGCTTGCTAGGCAACAGAGTGGCCCTCATGTCAGACAACATCTTGCTGTAGCTTTATGATGTCAGCTTGCTAGGCAACAGAGTGGCCCTCATGTCAGACAACATCTTGCTTTAGCTTTATGAAGTCAGGTCACTGCTGGACCAATCGTCCTTGTGTAAGCTGAGCACAGAGAAGGATTAGATATCAAAAGTTATGCAGTAGGCTACTATCTGTATTCATGACTGCAAGGCAAATAGGAGGGTTAATGTTAAAGGACTCTAAACCACTTCAAAGCACTGGGGCCTTTTTGAAAGTGGGATGGAGATATATACAAAAACAGAGATTATCCTTAACAACAATCCAACTTGAGAGTCAGAGTCCAACATACAGAGTGCAGGGGAAGAGGTTAAATAAGCTTCCTTTCGTGAGAATTTAACACTATCGTTCTAAAGTGAGATAGTGCTTTTTAGCATCAAAGGCTGCAATTTCCTCGAATGGAACATTGCAAATACCAGGATCTAAAGCAGGCTTTAGTAGCATTGGAAGCAGTCAGTCTTTTATCAACTATCAGGACCAACACAATGTGATCCATATTACTTCCATCTTGACACAAATTATATTCAGGCACAGGCTCCGACTAGAAGGTAGTGAGGACATTCTGATGCTGTGAAAGTCTTTTTAATGCCTAAAAGGAATGATTGTGATTTTTGCTTACCGTATAAATTGGTAAAATAATGCCGGCAGACTTTCATTTGTTTTTTTTCCTTCAGTCTCGGCACTGCAGAGAAACTGTTGTGAAACACTGCCACTGGTGGTCATTTAGTATAATCTGCAGATGGAAAAGTCCACTGTTAGCACATTTACTATAAGAAATACCAAAAATCTTGTTTGAGGGTAAACAGATCAATACTGTGGAGTCTGTATAATTGTGAAAATCAACAGCTCATTAGAAAATCAAATCTCAATTTGTGTTTTTAACCTCCTATACTCCTCTGAATCCTATGCCTCATATCTAAAACTCTCTAAAAAACTGTAGCACATACATTAGGACATAGATAAATAGATATTTTTCCATCCAAGTGGCATCGTACCCTTCTCACTGCATTTGTTTTAGGATAGGGTACACCAGTAGCAATTAAGCCAGCTGATAAGTTGAGAGGAAGGGTTTTGCTACAGTTAATGGGAATAATAAAAACTATGAATAGCATAATTACCATCTTCATTTTAGCCAATTCCTACCAGTTCAGCATGAGTGATGTTGGGACTCTTTATGCTTAAAACTTACCATCATACACAATTAGAAGTCTCAGAAAATGCCCTAAGGTCTTTCATCTTACATCTTAGTTTTCAGTTTGGCATCCTGTCTACCATGCTACTCATTTCATTGCCAAGATAAATGTATACTACTGCTTGCTAGATAACAGAATGGCCCTCGTGTCAGACAACATCTTGCCTTAGCTTTATGATGTCAGCTTGCTAGGCAACAGAGTGGCCCTCATGTCAGACAACATCTTGCTGTAGCTTTATGATGTCAGCTTGCTAGGCAACAGAGTGGCCCTCATGTCAGACAACATCTTGGTTTAGCTTTATGAAGTCAGGTCACTGCTGGACCAATCGTCCTTGTGGAAGCTGAGCACAGAGAAGGATTAGATATCAAAAGTTATGCAGTAGGCTACTATCTGTATTCATGACTGCAAGGCAAATAGGAGGGTTAATGTTAAAGGACTCTAAACCACTTCAAAGCACTGGGGCCTTTTTGAAAGTGGGATGGAGATATATACAAAAACAGAGATTATCCTTAACAACAATCCAACTTGAGAGTCAGAGTCCAACATAGAATGCAGGGGAAGAGGTTAAATAAGCTTCCTTTCGTGAGAATTTAACACTATCGTTCTAAAGTGAGATAGTGCTTTTTAGCGTCAAAGGCTGCAATTTCCTCGAATGGAACATTGCAAATACCAGGATCTAAAGCAGGCTTTAGTAGCATTGGAAGCAGTCAGTCTTATCAACTATCAGGACCAACACAATGTGATCCATATTACTTCCATCTTGACACAAATTATATTCAGGCACAGGCTCCGACTATAAAGTAGTGAGGACATTCTGATGCTGTGAAAGTCTTTTCAATGCCTAAAAGGAATGATTGTGTGATTTTTGCTTACCGTATAAATTGGTAAAATGATGCCGGAAGACTTTCTTTTTTTTTTTTTTCCTTCAGTCTCGGCACTGCAGAGAAAGTGTTGTGAAACACTGCCAATGGTGGTCATTCAGTATAATCTGCAGATGGAAAAGTCCACTGTTAGCACATTTACTATAAGAAATACCAACAATCTTGTATGAGGGTAAACAGATCAATACTGTGGAGTCTGTATAATTGTGAAAATCAACAGCTCATTAGAAAATCAAATCTCAATTTGTGTTTTTAACCTCCTATACTTCTCTGAATCCTATGCCTCATATCTAACACTCTCTAAAAAACTGTAGCACATACATTAGGACATAGATAAATAGATCTTTTTCCATCCAAGTGGCATCGTACCCTTCTCACTGCATTTGTTTTAGGATAGGGTACACCAGTAGCAATTAAGCCAGCTGATAAGTTGAGAGAGGAAGGGTTTTGCTACAGTTAATGGGAATAATAAAAACTATGAATAGCATAATTACCATCTTCATTTTAGCCAATTCCTACCAGTTCAGCATGAGTGATGTTGAGACTCTTTATGCTTAAAACTTACCATCATACACAATTAGAAGTCTCAGAAAATGCCCTAAGGTCTTTCATCTTACATCTTAGTTTTCAGTTTGGCATCCTGTCTACCATGCTACTCATTTAATTACCAAGATAAATGTATACTACTGCTTGCTAGATAACAGAGTGGCCCTCGTGTCAGACAACATCTTGCCTTAGCTTTATGATGTCAGCTTGCTAGGCAACAGAGTGGCCCTCATGTCAGACAACATCTTGCTGTAGCTTTATGATGTCAGCTTGCTAGGCAACAGAGTGGCCCTCATGTCAGACAACATCTTGGTTTAGCTTTATGAAGTCAGGTCACTGCTGGACCAATCGTCCTTGTGGAAGCTGAGCACAGAGAAGGATTAGATATCAAAAGTTATGCAGTAGGCTACTATCTGTATTCATGACTGCAAGGCAAATAGGAGGGTTAATGTTAAAGGACTCTAAACCACTTCAAAGCACTGGGGCCTTTTTGAAAGTGGGATGGAGATATATACAAAAACAGAGATTATCCTTAACAACAATCCAACTTGAGAGTCAGAGTCCAACATAGAGTGCAGGGGAAGAGGTTAAATAAGCTTCCTTTCGTGAGAATTTAACACTATCGTTCTAAAGTGAGATAGTGCTTTTTAGCGTCAAAGGCTGCAATTTCCTCGAATGGAACATTGCAAATACCAGGATCTAAAGCAAGCTTTAGTAGCATTGGAAGCAGTCAGTCTTATCAACTATCAGGACCAACACAATGTGATCCATATTACTTCCATCTTGACACAAATTATATTCAGGCACAGGCTCCGACTAGAAGGTAGTGAGGACATTCTGATGCTGTGAAAGTCTTTTTAATGCCTAAAAGGAATGATTGTGATTTTTGCTTACCGTATAAATTGGTAAAATAATGCCGGCAGACTTTCATTTGTTTTTTTTCCTTCAGTCTCGGCACTGCAGAGAAACTGTTGTGAAACACTGCCACTGGTGGTCATTTAGTATAATCTGCAGATGGAAAAGTCCACTGTTAGCACATTTACTATAAGAAATACCAACAATCTTGTATGAGGGTAAACAGATCAATACTGTGGAGTCTGTATAATTGTGAAAATCAACAGCTCATTAGAAAATCAAATCTCAATTTGTGTTTTTAACCTCCTATACGTCTCTGAATCCTATGCCTCATATCTAACACTCTCTAAAAAACTGTAGCACATACATTAGGACATAGATAAATAGATCTTTTTCCATCCAAGTGGCATCGTACCCTTCTCACTGCATTTGTTTTAGGATAGGGTACACCAGTAGCAATTAAGCCAGCTGATAAGTTGAGAGAGGAAGGGTTTTGCTACAGTTAATGGGAATAATAAAAACTATGAATAGCATAATTACCATCTTCATTTTAGCCAATTCCTACCAGTTCAGCATGAGTGATGTTGAGACTCTTTATGCTTAAAACTTACCATCATACACAATTAGAAGTCTCAGAAAATGCCATAAGGTCTTTCATCTTACATCTTAGTTTTCAGTTTGGCATCCTGTCTACCATGCTACTCATTTAATTACCAAGATAAATGTATACTACTGCTTGCTAGATAACAGAGTGGCCCTCGTGTCAGACAACATCTTGCCTTAGCTTTATGATGTCAGCTTGCTAGGCAACAGAGTGGCCCTCATGTCAGACAACATCTTGCTGTAGCTTTATGATGTCAGCTTGCTAGGCAACAGAGTGGCCCTCATGTCAGACAACATCTTGGTTTAGCTTTATGAAGTCAGGTCACTGCTGGACCAATCGTCCTTGTGGAAGCTGAGCACAGAGAAGGATTAGATATCAAAAGTTATGCAGTAGGCTACTATCTGTATTCATGACTGCAAGGCAAATAGGAGGGTTAATGTTAAAGGACTCTAAACCACTTCAAAGCACTGGGGCCTTTTTGAAAGTGGGATGGAGATATATACAAAAACAGAGATTATCCTTAACAACAATCCAACTTGAGAGTCAGAGTCCAACATAGAGTGCAGGGGAAGAGGTTAAATAAGCTTCCTTTCGTGAGAATTTAACACTATCGTTCTAAAGTGAGATAGTGCTTTTTAGCGTCAAAGGCTGCAATTTCCTCGAATGGAACATTGCAAATACCAGGATCTAAAGCAGGCTTTAGTAGCATTGGAAGCAGTCAGTCTTATCAACTATCAGGACCAACACAATGTGATCCATATTACTTCCATCTTGACACAAATTATATTCAGGCACAGGCTCCGACTAGAAGGTAGTGAGGACATTCTGATGCTGTGAAAGTCTTTTTAATGCCTAAAAGGAATGATTGTGATTTTTGCTTACCGTATAAATTGGTAAAATAATGCCGGCAGACTTTCATTTGTTTTTTTTCCTTCAGTCTCGGCACTGCAGAGAAACTGTTGTGAAATACTGCCACTGGTGGTCATTCAGTATAATCTGCAGATGGAAAAGTCCACTGTTAGCACATTTACTATAAGAAATACCAAAAATCTTGTTTGAGGGTAAACATATCAATACTGTGGAGTCTGTATAATTGTGAAAATCAACAGCTCATTAGAAAATCAAATCTAAATTTGTGTTTTTAACCTCCTATACTCCTCTGAATCCTATGCCTCATATCTAACACTCTCTAAAAAACTGTAGCACATACATTAGGACATAGATAAAAAGATCGTTTTCCATCCAAGTGGCATCGTACCCTTCTCACTGCATTTGTTTTAGGATAGGGTACACCAGTAGCAATTAAGCCAGCTGATAAGTTGAGGAAGGGTTTTGCTACAGTTAATGGGAATAATAAAAACTATGAATAGCATAATTACCATCTTCATTTTAGCCAATTCCTACCAGTTCAGCATGAGTGATGTTGAGACTCTTTATGCTTAAAACTTACCATCATACACAATTAGAAGTCTCAGAAAATGCCCTAAGGTCTTTCATCTTACATCTTAGTTTTCAGTTTGGCATCCTGTCTACCATGCTACTCATTTCATTACCAAGATAAATGTATACTACTGCTTGCTAGATAACAGAGTGGCCCTCGTGTCAGACAACATCTTGCCTTAGCTTTATGATGTCAGCTTGCTAGGCAACAGAGTGGCCCTCATGTCAGACAACATCTTGCTGTAGCTTTATGATGTCAGCTTGCTAGGCAACAGAGTGGCCCTCATGTCAGACAACATCTTGCTTTAGCTTTATGAAGTCAGGTCACTGCTGGACCAATCGTCCTTGTGTAAGCTGAGCACAGAGAAGGATTAGATATCAAAAGTTATGCAGTAGGCTACTATCTGTATTCATGACTGCAAGGCAAATAGGAGGGTTAATGTTAAAGGACTCTAAACCACTTCAAAGCACTGGGGCCTTTTTGAAAGTGGGATGGAGATATATACAAAAACAGAGATTATCCTTAACAACAATCCAACTTGAGAGTCAGAGTCCAACATACAGAGTGCAGGGGAAGAGGTTAAATAAGCTTCCTTTCGTGAGAATTTAACACTATCGTTCTAAAGTGAGATAGTGCTTTTTAGCATCAAAGGCTGCAATTTCCTCGAATGGAACATTGCAAATACCAGGATCTAAAGCAGGCTTTAGTAGCATTGGAAGCAGTCAGTCTTTTATCAACTATCAGGACCAACACAATGTGATCCATATTACTTCCATCTTGACACAAATTATATTCAGGCACAGGCTCCGACTAGAAGGTAGTGAGGACATTCTGATGCTGTGAAAGTCTTTTTAATGCCTAAAAGGAATGATTGTGATTTTTGCTTACCGTATAAATTGGTAAAATAATGCCGGCAGACTTTCATTTGTTTTTTTTCCTTCAGTCTCGGCACTGCAGAGAAACTGTTGTGAAACACTGCCACTGGTGGTCATTTAGTATAATCTGCAGATGGAAAAGTCCACTGTTAGCACATTTACTATAAGAAATACCAAAAATCTTGTTTGAGGGTAAACAGATCAATACTGTGGAGTCTGTATAATTGTGAAAATCAACAGCTCATTAGAAAATCAAATCTCAATTTGTGTTTTTAACCTCCTATACTCCTCTGAATCCTATGCCTCATATCTAAAACTCTCTAAAAAACTGTAGCACATACATTAGGACATAGATAAATAGATATTTTTCCATCCAAGTGGCATCGTACCCTTCTCACTGCATTTGTTTTAGGATAGGGTACACCAGTAGCAATTAAGCCAGCTGATAAGTTGAGAGGAAGGGTTTTGCTACAGTTAATGGGAATAATAAAAACTATGAATAGCATAATTACCATCTTCATTTTAGCCAATTCCTACCAGTTCAGCATGAGTGATGTTGGGACTCTTTATGCTTAAAACTTACCATCATACACAATTAGAAGTCTCAGAAAATGCCCTAAGGTCTTTCATCTTACATCTTAGTTTTCAGTTTGGCATCCTGTCTACCATGCTACTCATTTCATTGCCAAGATAAATGTATACTACTGCTTGCTAGATAACAGAATGGCCCTCGTGTCAGACAACATCTTGCCTTAGCTTTATGATGTCAGCTTGCTAGGCAACAGAGTGGCCCTCATGTCAGACAACATCTTGCTGTAGCTTTATGATGTCAGCTTGCTAGGCAACAGAGTGGCCCTCATGTCAGACAACATCTTGGTTTAGCTTTATGAAGTCAGGTCACTGCTGGACCAATCGTCCTTGTGGAAGCTGAGCACAGAGAAGGATTAGATATCAAAAGTTATGCAGTAGGCTACTATCTGTATTCATGACTGCAAGGCAAATAGGAGGGTTAATGTTAAAGGACTCTAAACCACTTCAAAGCACTGGGGCCTTTTTGAAAGTGGGATGGAGATATATACAAAAACAGAGATTATCCTTAACAACAATCCAACTTGAGAGTCAGAGTCCAACATAGAATGCAGGGGAAGAGGTTAAATAAGCTTCCTTTCGTGAGAATTTAACACTATCGTTCTAAAGTGAGATAGTGCTTTTTAGCGTCAAAGGCTGCAATTTCCTCGAATGGAACATTGCAAATACCAGGATCTAAAGCAGGCTTTAGTAGCATTGGAAGCAGTCAGTCTTATCAACTATCAGGACCAACACAATGTGATCCATATTACTTCCATCTTGACACAAATTATATTCAGGCACAGGCTCCGACTATAAAGTAGTGAGGACATTCTGATGCTGTGAAAGTCTTTTCAATGCCTAAAAGGAATGATTGTGTGATTTTTGCTTACCGTATAAATTGGTAAAATGATGCCGGAAGACTTTCTTTTTTTTTTTTTTCCTTCAGTCTCGGCACTGCAGAGAAAGTGTTGTGAAACACTGCCAATGGTGGTCATTCAGTATAATCTGCAGATGGAAAAGTCCACTGTTAGCACATTTACTATAAGAAATACCAACAATCTTGTATGAGGGTAAACAGATCAATACTGTGGAGTCTGTATAATTGTGAAAATCAACAGCTCATTAGAAAATCAAATCTCAATTTGTGTTTTTAACCTCCTATACTTCTCTGAATCCTATGCCTCATATCTAACACTCTCTAAAAAACTGTAGCACATACATTAGGACATAGATAAATAGATCTTTTTCCATCCAAGTGGCATCGTACCCTTCTCACTGCATTTGTTTTAGGATAGGGTACACCAGTAGCAATTAAGCCAGCTGATAAGTTGAGAGAGGAAGGGTTTTGCTACAGTTAATGGGAATAATAAAAACTATGAATAGCATAATTACCATCTTCATTTTAGCCAATTCCTACCAGTTCAGCATGAGTGATGTTGAGACTCTTTATGCTTAAAACTTACCATCATACACAATTAGAAGTCTCAGAAAATGCCCTAAGGTCTTTCATCTTACATCTTAGTTTTCAGTTTGGCATCCTGTCTACCATGCTACTCATTTAATTACCAAGATAAATGTATACTACTGCTTGCTAGATAACAGAGTGGCCCTCGTGTCAGACAACATCTTGCCTTAGCTTTATGATGTCAGCTTGCTAGGCAACAGAGTGGCCCTCATGTCAGACAACATCTTGCTGTAGCTTTATGATGTCAGCTTGCTAGGCAACAGAGTGGCCCTCATGTCAGACAACATCTTGGTTTAGCTTTATGAAGTCAGGTCACTGCTGGACCAATCGTCCTTGTGGAAGCTGAGCACAGAGAAGGATTAGATATCAAAAGTTATGCAGTAGGCTACTATCTGTATTCATGACTGCAAGGCAAATAGGAGGGTTAATGTTAAAGGACTCTAAACCACTTCAAAGCACTGGGGCCTTTTTGAAAGTGGGATGGAGATATATACAAAAACAGAGATTATCCTTAACAACAATCCAACTTGAGAGTCAGAGTCCAACATAGAGTGCAGGGGAAGAGGTTAAATAAGCTTCCTTTCGTGAGAATTTAACACTATCGTTCTAAAGTGAGATAGTGCTTTTTAGCGTCAAAGGCTGCAATTTCCTCGAATGGAACATTGCAAATACCAGGATCTAAAGCAAGCTTTAGTAGCATTGGAAGCAGTCAGTCTTATCAACTATCAGGACCAACACAATGTGATCCATATTACTTCCATCTTGACACAAATTATATTCAGGCACAGGCTCCGACTAGAAGGTAGTGAGGACATTCTGATGCTGTGAAAGTCTTTTTAATGCCTAAAAGGAATGATTGTGATTTTTGCTTACCGTATAAATTGGTAAAATAATGCCGGCAGACTTTCATTTGTTTTTTTTCCTTCAGTCTCGGCACTGCAGAGAAACTGTTGTGAAACACTGCCACTGGTGGTCATTTAGTATAATCTGCAGATGGAAAAGTCCACTGTTAGCACATTTACTATAAGAAATACCAACAATCTTGTATGAGGGTAAACAGATCAATACTGTGGAGTCTGTATAATTGTGAAAATCAACAGCTCATTAGAAAATCAAATCTCAATTTGTGTTTTTAACCTCCTATACGTCTCTGAATCCTATGCCTCATATCTAACACTCTCTAAAAAACTGTAGCACATACATTAGGACATAGATAAATAGATCTTTTTCCATCCAAGTGGCATCGTACCCTTCTCACTGCATTTGTTTTAGGATAGGGTACACCAGTAGCAATTAAGCCAGCTGATAAGTTGAGAGAGGAAGGGTTTTGCTACAGTTAATGGGAATAATAAAAACTATGAATAGCATAATTACCATCTTCATTTTAGCCAATTCCTACCAGTTCAGCATGAGTGATGTTGAGACTCTTTATGCTTAAAACTTACCATCATACACAATTAGAAGTCTCAGAAAATGCCATAAGGTCTTTCATCTTACATCTTAGTTTTCAGTTTGGCATCCTGTCTACCATGCTACTCATTTAATTACCAAGATAAATGTATACTACTGCTTGCTAGATAACAGAGTGGCCCTCGTGTCAGACAACATCTTGCCTTAGCTTTATGATGTCAGCTTGCTAGGCAACAGAGTGGCCCTCATGTCAGACAACATCTTGCTGTAGCTTTATGATGTCAGCTTGCTAGGCAACAGAGTGGCCCTCATGTCAGACAACATCTTGGTTTAGCTTTATGAAGTCAGGTCACTGCTGGACCAATCGTCCTTGTGGAAGCTGAGCACAGAGAAGGATTAGATATCAAAAGTTATGCAGTAGGCTACTATCTGTATTCATGACTGCAAGGCAAATAGGAGGGTTAATGTTAAAGGACTCTAAACCACTTCAAAGCACTGGGGCCTTTTTGAAAGTGGGATGGAGATATATACAAAAACAGAGATTATCCTTAACAACAATCCAACTTGAGAGTCAGAGTCCAACATAGAGTGCAGGGGAAGAGGTTAAATAAGCTTCCTTTCGTGAGAATTTAACACTATCGTTCTAAAGTGAGATAGTGCTTTTTAGCGTCAAAGGCTGCAATTTCCTCGAATGGAACATTGCAAATACCAGGATCTAAAGCAGGCTTTAGTAGCATTGGAAGCAGTCAGTCTTATCAACTATCAGGACCAACACAATGTGATCCATATTACTTCCATCTTGACACAAATTATATTCAGGCACAGGCTCCGACTAGAAGGTAGTGAGGACATTCTGATGCTGTGAAAGTCTTTTTAATGCCTAAAAGGAATGATTGTGATTTTTGCTTACCGTATAAATTGGTAAAATAATGCCGGCAGACTTTCATTTGTTTTTTTTCCTTCAGTCTCGGCACTGCAGAGAAACTGTTGTGAAATACTGCCACTGGTGGTCATTCAGTATAATCTGCAGATGGAAAAGTCCACTGTTAGCACATTTACTATAAGAAATACCAAAAATCTTGTTTGAGGGTAAACATATCAATACTGTGGAGTCTGTATAATTGTGAAAATCAACAGCTCATTAGAAAATCAAATCTAAATTTGTGTTTTTAACCTCCTATACTCCTCTGAATCCTATGCCTCATATCTAACACTCTCTAAAAAACTGTAGCACATACATTAGGACATAGATAAAAAGATCGTTTTCCATCCAAGTGGCATCGTACCCTTCTCACTGCATTTGTTTTAGGATAGGGTACACCAGTAGCAATTAAGCCAGCTGATAAGTTGAGGAAGGGTTTTGCTACAGTTAATGGGAATAATAAAAACTATGAATAGCATAATTACCATCTTCATTTTAGCCAATTCCTACCAGTTCAGCATGAGTGATGTTGAGACTCTTTATGCTTAAAACTTACCATCATACACAATTAGAAGTCTCAGAAAATGCCCTAAGGTCTTTCATCTTACATCTTAGTTTTCAGTTTGGCATCCTGTCTACCATGCTACTCATTTCATTACCAAGATAAATGTATACTACTGCTTGCTAGATAACAGAGTGGCCCTCGTGTCAGACAACATCTTGCCTTAGCTTTATGATGTCAGCTTGCTAGGCAACAGAGTGGCCCTCATGTCAGACAACATCTTGCTGTAGCTTTATGATGTCAGCTTGCTAGGCAACAGAGTGGCCCTCATGTCAGACAACATCTTGGTTTACCTTTATGAAGTCAGGTCACTGCTGGACCAATCGTCCTTGTGGAAGCTGAGCACAGAGAAGGATTAGATATCAAACGTTATGCAGTAGGCTACTATCTGTGTTCATGACTGCAAGGCAAATAGGAGGGTTAATGTTAAAGGACTCTAAACCACTTCAAAGCACTGGGGCCTTTTTGAAAGTGGGATGGAGATATATACAAAAACAGAGATTATCCTTAACAACAATCCAACTTGAGAGTCAGAGTCCAACATAGAGTGCAGGGGAAGAGGTTAAATAAGCTTCCTTTCGTGAGAATTTAACACTATCGTTCTAAAGTGAGATAGTGCTTTTTAGCGTCAAAGGCTGCAATTTCCTCGAATGGAACATTGCAAATACCAGGATCTAAAGCAGGCTTTAGTAGCATTGGAAGCAGTCAGTCTTATCAACTATCAGGACCAACACAATGTGATCCATATTACTTCCATCTTGACACAAATTATATTCAGGCACAGGCTCCGACTAGAAGGTAGTGAGGACATTCTGATGCTGTGAAAGTCTTTTTAATGCCTAAAAGGAATGATTGTGATTTTTGCTTACCGTATAAATTGGTAAAATGATGCCGGAAGACTTTTTTTTTTTTCCTTCAGTCTCGGCACTGCAGAGAAACTGTTGTGAAACACTGCCACTGGTGGTCATTTAGTATAATCTGCAGATGGAAAAGTCCACTGTTAGCACATTTACTATAAGAAATACCAACAATCTTGTATGAGGGTAAACAGATCAATACTGTGGAGTCTGTATAATTGTGAAAATCAACAGCTCATTAGAAAATCAAATCTCAATTTGTGTTTTTAACCTCCTATACGTCTCTGAATCCTATGCCTCATATCTAACACTCTCTAAAAAACTGTAGCACATACATTAGGACATAGATAAATAGATCTTTTTCCATCCAAGTGGCATCGTACCCTTCTCACTGCATTTGTTTTAGGATAGGGTACACCAGTAGCAATTAAGCCAGCTGATAAGTTGAGAGAGGAAGGGTTTTGCTACAGTTAATGGGAATAATAAAAACTATGAATAGCATAATTACCATCTTCATTTTAGCCAATTCCTACCAGTTCAGCATGAGTGATGTTGAGACTCTTTATGCTTAAAACTTACCATCATACACAATTAGAAGTCTCAGAAAATGCCATAAGGTCTTTCATCTTACATCTTAGTTTTCAGTTTGGCATCCTGTCTACCATGCTACTCATTTAATTACCAAGATAAATGTATACTACTGCTTGCTAGATAACAGAGTGGCCCTCGTGTCAGACAACATCTTGCCTTAGCTTTATGATGTCAGCTTGCTAGGCAACAGAGTGGCCCTCATGTCAGACAACATCTTGCTGTAGCTTTATGATGTCAGCTTGCTAGGCAACAGAGTGGCCCTCATGTCAGACAACATCTTGGTTTAGCTTTATGAAGTCAGGTCACTGCTGGACCAATCGTCCTTGTGGAAGCTGAGCACAGAGAAGGATTAGATATCAAAAGTTATGCAGTAGGCTACTATCTGTATTCATGACTGCAAGGCAAATAGGAGGGTTAATGTTAAAGGACTCTAAACCACTTCAAAGCACTGGGGCCTTTTTGAAAGTGGGATGGAGATATATACAAAAACAGAGATTATCCTTAACAACAATCCAACTTGAGAGTCAGAGTCCAACATAGAGTGCAGGGGAAGAGGTTAAATAAGCTTCCTTTCGTGAGAATTTAACACTATCGTTCTAAAGTGAGATAGTGCTTTTTAGCGTCAAAGGCTGCAATTTCCTCGAATGGAACATTGCAAATACCAGGATCTAAAGCAGGCTTTAGTAGCATTGGAAGCAGTCAGTCTTATCAACTATCAGGACCAACACAATGTGATCCATATTACTTCCATCTTGACACAAATTATATTCAGGCACAGGCTCCGACTAGAAGGTAGTGAGGACATTCTGATGCTGTGAAAGTCTTTTTAATGCCTAAAAGGAATGATTGTGATTTTTGCTTACCGTATAAATTGGTAAAATGATGCCGGAAGACTTTTTTTTTTTTCCTTCAGTCTCGGCACTGCAGAGAAACTGTTGTGAAACACTGCCACTGGTGGTCATTCAGTATAATCTGCAGATGGAAAAGTCCACTGTTAGCACATTTACTATAAGAAATACCAAAAATCTTGTTTGAGGGTAAACAGATCAATACTGTGGAGTCTGTATAATTGTGAAAATCAACAGCTCATTAGAAAATCAAATCTCAATTTGTGTTTTTAACCTCCTATACTCCTCTGAATCCTATGCCTCATATCTAAAACTCTCTAAAAAACTGTAGCACATACATTAGGACATAGATAAATAGATATTTTTCCATCCAAGTGGCATCGTACCCTTCTCACTGCATTTGTTTTAGGATAGGGTACACCAGTAGCAATTAAGCCAGCTGATAAGTTGAGAGGAAGGGTTTTGCTACAGTTAATGGGAATAATAAAAACTATGAATAGCATAATTACCATCTTCATTTTAGCCAATTCCTACCAGTTCAGCATGAGTGATGTTGGGACTCTTTATGCTTAAAACTTACCATCATACACAATTAGAAGTCTCAGAAAATGCCCTAAGGTCTTTCATCTTACATCTTAGTTTTCAGTTTGGCATCCTGTCTACCATGCTACTCATTTCATTACCAAGATAAATGTATACTACTGCTTGCTAGATAACAGAGTGGCCCTCATGTCAGACAACATCTTGCCTTAGCTTTATGATGTCAGCTTGCTAGGCAACAGAGTGGCCCTCATGTCAGACAACATCTTGCTGTAGCTTTATGATGTCAGCTTGCTAGGCAACAGAGTGGCCCTCATGTCAGACAACATCTTGCTTTAGCTTTATGAAGTCAGGTCACTGCTGGACCAATCGTCCTTGTGTAAGCTGAGCACAGAGAAGGATTAGATATCAAAAGTTATGCAGTAGGCTACTATCTGTATTCATGACTGCAAGGCAAATAGGAGGGTTAATGTTAAAGGACTCTAAACCACTTCAAAGCACTGGGGCCTTTTTGAAAGTGGGATGGAGATATATACAAAAACAGAGATTATCCTTAACAACAATCCAACTTGAGAGTCAGAGTCCAACATACAGAGTGCAGGGGAAGAGGTTAAATAAGCTTCCTTTCGTGAGAATTTAACACTATCAATCTAAAGTGAGATAGTGCTTTTTAGCGTCAAAGGCTGCAATTTCCTCGAATGGAACATTGCAAATACCAGGATCTAAAGCAGGCTTTAGTAGCATTGGAAGCAGTCAGTCTTTTATCAACTATCAGGACCAACACAATGTGATCCATATTACTTCCATCTTGACACAAATTATATTCAGGCACAGGCTCCGACTAGAAGGTAGTGAGGACATTCTGATGCTGTGAAAGTCTTTTTAATGCCTAAAAGGAATGATTGTGATTTTTGCTTACCGTATAAATTGGTAAAATAATGCCGGCAGACTTTCATTTGTTTTTTTTCCTTCAGTCTCGGCACTGCAGAGAAACTGTTGTGAAATACTGCCACTGGTGGTCATTCAGTATAATCTGCAGATGGAAAAGTCCACTGTTAGCACATTTACTATAAGAAATACCAAAAATCTTGTTTGAGGGTAAACATATCAATACTGTGGAGTCTGTATAATTGTGAAAATCAACAGCTCATTAGAAAATCAAATCTAAATTTGTGTTTTTAACCTCCTATACTCCTCTGAATCCTATGCCTCATGTCTAACACTCTCTAAAAAACTGTAGCACATACATTAGGACATAGATAAAAAGATCGTTTTCCATCCAAGTGGCATCGTACCCTTCTCACTGCATTTGTTTTAGGATAGGGTACACCAGTAGCAATTAAGCCAGCTGATAAGTTGAGGAAGGGTTTTGCTACAGTTAATGGGAATAATAAAAACTATGAATAGCATAATTACCATCTTCATTTTAGCCAATTCCTACCAGTTCAGCATGAGTGATGTTGAGACTCTTTATGCTTAAAACTTACCATCATACACAATTAGAAGTCTCAGAAAATGCCCTAAGGTCTTTCATCTTACATCTTAGTTTTCAGTTTGGCATCCTGTCTACCATGCTACTCATTTCATTACCAAGATAAATGTATACTACTGCTTGCTAGATAACAGAGTGGCCCTCGTGTCAGACAACATCTTGCCTTAGCTTTATGATGTCAGCTTGCTAGGCAACAGAGTGGCCCTCATGTCAGACAACATCTTGCTGTAGCTTTATGATGTCAGCTTGCTAGGCAACAGAGTGGCCCTCATGTCAGACAACATCTTGGTTTACCTTTATGAAGTCAGGTCACTGCTGGACCAATCGTCCTTGTGGAAGCTGAGCACAGAGAAGGATTAGATATCAAACGTTATGCAGTAGGCTACTATCTGTGTTCATGACTGCAAGGCAAATAGGAGGGTTAATGTTAAAGGACTCTAAACCACTTCAAAGCACTGGGGCCTTTTTGAAAGTGGGATGGAGATATATACAAAAACAGAGATTATCCTTAACAACAATCCAACTTGAGAGTCAGAGTCCAACATAGAGTGCAGGGGAAGAGGTTAAATAAGCTTCCTTTCGTGAGAATTTAACACTATCGTTCTAAAGTGAGATAGTGCTTTTTAGCGTCAAAGGCTGCAATTTCCTCGAATGGAACATTGCAAATACCAGGATCTAAAGCAGGCTTTAGTAGCATTGGAAGCAGTCAGTCTTATCAACTATCAGGACCAACACAATGTGATCCATATTACTTCCATCTTGACACAAATTATATTCAGGCACAGGCTCCGACTATAAAGTAGTGAGGACATTCTGATGCTGTGAAAGTCTTTTCAATGCCTAAAAGGAATGATTGTGTGATTTTTGCTTACCGTATAAATTGGTAAAATGATGCCGGAAGACTTTCTTTTTTTTTTTTTTCCTTCAGTCTCGGCACTGCAGAGAAAGTGTTGTGAAACACTGCCAATGGTGGTCATTCAGTATAATCTGCAGATGGAAAAGTCCACTGTTAGCACATTTACTATAAGAAATACCAACAATCTTGTATGAGGGTAAACAGATCAATACTGTGGAGTCTGTATAATTGTGAAAATCAACAGCTCATTAGAAAATCAAATCTAAATTTGTGTTTTTAACCTCCTATACTTCTCTGAATCCTATGCCTCATATCTAACACTCTCTAAAAAACTGTAGCACATACATTAGGACATAGATAAATAGATCTTTTTCCATCCAAGTGGCATCGTACCCTTCTCACTGCATTTGTTTTAGGATAGGGTACACCAGTAGCAATTAAGCCAGCTGATAAGTTGAGAGAGGAAGGGTTTTGCTACAGTTAATGGGAATAATAAAAACTATGAATAGCATAATTACCATCTTCATTTTAGCCAATTCCTACCAGTTCAGCATGAGTGATGTTGAGACTCTTTATGCTTAAAACTTACCATCATACACAATTAGAAGTCTCAGAAAATGCCCTAAGGTCTTTCATCTTACATCTTAGTTTTCAGTTTGGCATCCTGTCTACCATGCTACTCATTTAATTACCAAGATAAATGTATACTACTGCTTGCCAGATAACAGAGTGGCCCTCGTGTCAGACAACATCTTGCCTTAGCTTTATGATGTCAGCTTGCTAGGCAACAGAGTGGCCCTCATGTCAGACAACATCTTGGTTTAGCTTTATGAAGTCAGGTCACTGCTGGACCAATCGTCCTTGTGGAAGCTGAGCACAGAGAAGGATTAGATATCAAAAGTTATGCAGTAGGCTACTATCTGTATTCATGACTGCAAGGCAAATAGGAGGGTTAATGTTAAAGGACTCTAAACCACTTCAAAGCACTGGGGCCTTTTTGAAAGTGGGATGGAGATATATACAAAAACAGAGATTATCCTTAACAACAATCCAACTTGAGAGTCAGAGTCCAACATAGAGTGCAGGGGAAGAGGTTAAATAAGCTTCCTTTCGTGAGAATTTAACACTATCGTTCTAAAGTGAGATAGTGCTTTTTAGCGTCAAAGGCTGCAATTTCCTCGAATGGAACATTGCAAATACCAGGATCTAAAGCAGGCTTTAGTAGCATTGGAAGCAGTCAGTCTTATCAACTATCAGGACCAACACAATGTGATCCATATTACTTCCATCTTGACACAAATTATATTCAGGCACAGGCTCCGACTATAAAGTAGTGAGGACATTCTGATGCTGTGAAAGTCTTTTCAATGCCTAAAAGGAATGATTGTGTGATTTTTGCTTACCGTATAAATTGGTAAAATGATGCCGGAAGACTTTCTTTTTTTTTTTTTCCTTCAAACTCGGCACTGCAGAGAAAGTGTTGTGAAACACTGCCAATGGTGGTCATTCAGTATAATCTGCAGATGGAAAAGTCCACTGTTAGCACATTTACTATAAGAAATACCAACAATCTTGTATGAGGGTAAACAGATCAATACTGTGGAGTCTGTATAATTGTGAAAATCAACAGCTCATTAGAAAATCAAATCTCAATTTGTGTTTTTAACCTCCTATACTTCTCTGAATCCTATGCCTCATATCTAACACTCTCTAAAAAACTGTAGCACATACATTAGGACATAGATAAATAGATCTTTTTCCATCCAAGTGGCATCGTACCCTTCTCACTGCATTTGTTTTAGGATAGGGTACACCAGTAGCAATTAAGCCAGCTGATAAGTTGAGAGAGGAAGGGTTTTGCTACAGTTAATGGGAATAATAAAAACTATGAATAGCATAATTACCATCTTCATTTTAGCCAATTCCTACCAGTTCAGCATGAGTGATGTTGAGACTCTTTATGCTTAAAACTTACCATCATACACAATTAGAAGTCTCAGAAAATGCCATAAGGTCTTTCATCTTACATCTTAGTTTTCAGTTTGGCATCCTGTCTACCATGCTACTCATTTAATTACCAAGATAAATGTATACTACTGCTTGCTAGATAACAGAGTGGCCCTCGTGTCAGACAACATCTTGCCTTAGCTTTATGATGTCAGCTTGCTAGGCAACAGAGTGGCCCTCATGTCAGACAACATCTTGCTGTAGCTTTATGATGTCAGCTTGCTAGGCAACAGAGTGGCCCTCATGTCAGACAACATCTTGCTTTAGCTTTATGAAGTCAGGTCACTGCTGGACCAATCGTCCTTGTGGAAGCTGAGCACAGAGAAGGATTAGATATCAAAAGTTATGCAGTAGGCTACTATCTGTATTCATGACTGCAAGGCAAATAGGAGGGTTAATGTTAAAGGACTCTAAACCACTTCAAAGCACTGGGGCCTTTTTGAAAGTGGGATGGAGATATATACAAAAACAGAGATTATCCTTAACAACAATCCAACTTGAGAGTCAGAGTCCAACATAGAGTGCAGGGGAAGAGGTTAAATAAGCTTCCTTTCGTGAGAATTTAACACTATCGTTCTAAAGTGAGATAGTGCTTTTTAGCGTCAAAGGCTGCAATTTCCTCGAATGGAACATTGCAAATACCAGGATCTAAAGCAGGCTTTAGTAGCATTGGAAGCAGTCAGTCTTATCAACTATCAGGACCAACACAATGTGATCCATATTACTTCCATCTTGACACAAATTATATTCAGGCACAGGCTCCGACTAGAAGGTAGTGAGGACATTCTGATGCTGTGAAAGTCTTTTTAATGCCTAAAAGGAATGATTGTGATTTTTGCTTACCGTATAAATTGGTAAAATGATGCCGGAAGACTTTTTTTTTTTTCCTTCAGTCTCGGCACTGCAGAGAAACTGTTGTGAAACACTGCCACTGGTGGTCATTCAGTATAATCTGCAGATGGAAAAGTCCACTGTTAGCACATTTACTATAAGAAATACCAAAAATCTTGTTTGAGGGTAAACAGATCAATACTGTGGAGTCTGTATAATTGTGAAAATCAACAGCTCATTAGAAAATCAAATCTCAATTTGTGTTTTTAACCTCCTATACTCCTCTGAATCCTATGCCTCATATCTAAAACTCTCTAAAAAACTGTAGCACATACATTAGGACATAGATAAATAGATATTTTTCCATCCAAGTGGCATCGTACCCTTCTCACTGCATTTGTTTTAGGATAGGGTACACCAGTAGCAATTAAGCCAGCTGATAAGTTGAGAGGAAGGGTTTTGCTACAGTTAATGGGAATAATAAAAACTATGAATAGCATAATTACCATCTTCATTTTAGCCAATTCCTACCAGTTCAGCATGAGTGATGTTGAGACTCTTTATGCTTAAAACTTACCATCATACACAATTAGAAGTCTCAGAAAATGCCATAAGGTCTTTCATCTTACATCTTAGTTTTCAGTTTGGCATCCTGTCTACCATGCTACTCATTTAATTACCAAGATAAATGTATACTACTGCTTGCTAGATAACAGAGTGGCCCTCGTGTCAGACAACATCTTGCCTTAGCTTTATGATGTCAGCTTGCTAGGCAACAGAGTGGCCCTCATGTCAGACAACATCTTGCTGTAGCTTTATGATGTCAGCTTGCTAGGCAACAGAGTGGCCCTCATGTCAGACAACATCTTGCTGTAGCTTTATGATGTCAGCTTGCTAGGCAACAGAGTGGCCCTCATGTCAGACAACATCTTGGTTTAGCTTTATGAAGTCAGGTCACTGCTGGACCAATCGTCCTTGTGGAAGCTGAGCACAGAGAAGGATTAGATATCAAAAGTTATGCAGTAGGCTACTATCTGTATTCATGACTGCAAGGCAAATAGGAGGGTTAATGTTAAAGGACTCTAAACCACTTCAAAGCACTGGGGCCTTTTTGAAAGTGGGATGGAGATATATACAAAAACAGAGATTATCCTTAACAACAATCCAACTTGAGAGTCAGAGTCCAACATAGAGTGCAGGGGAAGAGGTTAAATAAGCTTCCTTTCGTGAGAATTTAACACTATCGTTCTAAAGTGAGATAGTGCTTTTTAGCGTCAAAGGCTGCAATTTCCTCGAATGGAACATTGCAAATACCAGGATCTAAAGCAGGCTTTAGTAGCATTGGAAGCAGTCAGTCTTATCAACTATCAGGACCAACACAATGTGATCCATATTACTTCCATCTTGACACAAATTATATTCAGGCACAGGCTCCGACTATAAAGTAGTGAGGACATTCTGATGCTGTGAAAGTCTTTTCAATGCCTAAAAGGAATGATTGTGTGATTTTTGCTTACCGTATAAATTGGTAAAATGATGCCGGAAGACTTTCTTTTTTTTTTTTTCCTTCAAACTCGGCACTGCAGATAAAGTGTTGTGAAACACTGCCAATGGTGGTCATTCAGTATAATCTGCAGATGGAAAAGTCCACTGTTAGCACATTTACTATAAGAAATACCAACAATCTTGTATGAGGGTAAACAGATCAATACTGTGGAGTCTGTATAATTGTGAAAATCAACAGCTCATTAGAAAATCAAATCTCAATTTGTGTTTTTAACCTCCTATACTTCTCTGAATCCTATGCCTCATATCTAACACTCTAAAAAACTGTAGCACATACATTAGGACATAGATAAATAGATCTTTTTCCATCCAAGTGGCATCGTACCCTTCTCACTGCATTTGTTTTAGGATAGGGTACACCAGTAGCAATTAAGCCAGCTGATAAGTTGAGAGAGGAAGGGTTTTGCTACAGTTAATGGGAATAATAAAAACTATGAATAGCATAATTACCATCTTCATTTTAGCCAATTCCTACCAGTTCAGCATGAGTGATGTTGAGACTCTTTATGCTTAAAACTTACCATCATACACAATTAGAAGTCTCAGAAAATGCCATAAGGTCTTTCATCTTACATCTTAGTTTTCAGTTTGGCATCCTGTCTACCATGCTACTCATTTAATTACCAAGATAAATGTATACTACTGCTTGCTAGATAACAGAGTGGCCCTCGTGTCAGACAACATCTTGCCTTAGCTTTATGATGTCAGCTTGCTAGGCAACAGAGTGGCCCTCATGTCAGACAACATCTTGCTGTAGCTTTATGATGTCAGCTTGCTAGGCAACAGAGTGGCCCTCATGTCAGACAACATCTTGCTTTAGCTTTATGAAGTCAGGTCACTGCTGGACCAATCGTCCTTGTGGAAGCTGAGCACAGAGAAGGATTAGATATCAAAAGTTATGCAGTAGGCTACTATCTGTATTCATGACTGCAAGGCAAATAGGAGGGTTAATGTTAAAGGACTCTAAACCACTTCAAAGCACTGGGGCCTTTTTGAAAGTGGGATGGAGATATATACAAAAACAGAGATTATCCTTAACAACAATCCAACTTGAGAGTCAGAGTCCAACATAGAGTGCAGGGGAAGAGGTTAAATAAGCTTCCTTTCGTGAGAATTTAACACTATCGTTCTAAAGTGAGATAGTGCTTTTTAGCGTCAAAGGCTGCAATTTCCTCGAATGGAACATTGCAAATACCAGGATCTAAAGCAGGCTTTAGTAGCATTGGAAGCAGTCAGTCTTATCAACTATCAGGACCAACACAATGTGATCCATATTACTTCCATCTTGACACAAATTATATTCAGGCACAGGCTCCGACTAGAAGGTAGTGAGGACATTCTGATGCTGTGAAAGTCTTTTTAATGCCTAAAAGGAATGATTGTGATTTTTGCTTACCGTATAAATTGGTAAAATGATGCCGGAAGACTTTTTTTTTTTTCCTTCAGTCTCGGCACTGCAGAGAAACTGTTGTGAAACACTGCCACTGGTGGTCATTCAGTATAATCTGCAGATGGAAAAGTCCACTGTCAGCACATTTACTATAAGAAATACCAACAATCTTGTTTGAGGGTAAACAGATCAATACTGTGGAGTCTGTATAATTGTGAAAATCAACAGCTCATTAGAAAATCAAATCTCAATTTGTGTTTTTAACCTCCTATACTCCTCTGAATCCTATGCCTCATATCTAAAACTCTCTAAAAAACTGTAGCAGATACATTAGGACATAGATAAATAGATATTTTTCCATCCAAGTGGCATCGTACCCTTCTCACTGCATTTGTTTTAGGATAGGGTACACCAGTAGCAATTAAGCCAGCTGATAAGTTGAGAGGAAGGGTTTTGCTACAGTTAATGGGAATAATAAAAACTATGAATAGCATAATTACCATCTTCATTTTAGCCAATTCCTACCAGTTCAGCATGAGTGATGTTGAGACTCTTTATGCTTAAAACTTACCATCATACACAATTAGAAGTCTCAGAAAATGCCCTAAGGTCTTTCATCTTACATCTTAGTTTTCAGTTTGGCATCCTGTCTACCATGCTACTCATTTAATTACCAAGATAAATGTATACTACTGCTTGCTAGATAACAGAGTGGCCCTCATGTCAGACAACATCTTGCCTTAGCTTTATGATGTCAGCTTGCTAGGCAACAGAGTGGCCCTCATGTCAGACAACATCTTGCTGTAGCTTTATGATGTCAGCTTGCTAGGCAACAGAGTGGCCCTCATGTCAGACAACATCTTGCTTTAGCTTTATGATGTCAGGTCACTGCTGGACCAATCGTCCTTGTGGAAGCTGAGCACAGAGAAGGATTAGATATCAAAAGTTATGCAGTAGGCTACTATCTGTATTCATGACTGCAAGGCAAATAGGAGGGTTAATGTTAAAGGACTCTAAACCACTTCAAAGCACTGGGGCCTTTTTGAAAGTGGGATGGAGATATATACAAAAACAGAGATTATCCTTAACAACAATCCAACTTGAGAGTCAGAGTCCAACATACAGAGTGCAGGGGAAGAGGTTAAATAAGCTTCCTTTCGTGAGAATTTAACACTATCGTTCTAAAGTGAGATAGTGCTTTTTAGCGTCAAAGGCAGCAATTTCCTCGAATGGAACATTGCAAATACCAGGATCTAAAGCAGGCTTTAGTAGCATTGGAAGCAGTCTGTCTTTTATCAACTATCAGGACCAACACAATGTGATCCATATTACTTCCATCTTGACACAAATTATATTCAGGCACAGGCTCCGACTAGAAGGTAGTGAGGACATTCTGATGCTGTGAAAGTCTTTTTAATGCCTAAAAGGAATGATTGTGATTTTTGCTTACCGTATAAATTGGTAAAATGATGCCGGAAGACTTTCTTTTTTTTTTTCTTCAGTCTCGGCACTGCAGAGAAACTGTTGTGAAACACGGCCACTGGTGGTCATTCAGTATAATCTGCAGATGGAAAAGTCCACTGTTAGCACATTTACTATAAGAAATACCAAAAATCTTGTTTGAGGGTAAACAGATCAATACTGTGGAGTCTGTATAATTGTGAAAATCAACAGCTCATTAGAAAATCAAATCACAATTTGTGTTTTTAACCTCCTATACTTCTCTGAATCCTATGCCTCATATCTAACACTCTCTAAAAAACTGTAGCACATACATTAAAACATAGATAAATAGATCTTTTTCCATCCAAGTGGCATCGTACCCTTCTCACTGCATTTGTTTTAGGATAGGGTACACCAGTAGCAATTAAGCCAGCTGATAAGTTGAGAGAGGAAGGGTTTTGCTACAGTTAATGGGAATAATAAAAACTATGAATAGCATAATTACCATCTTCATTTTAGCCAATTCCTACCAGTTCAGCATGAGTGATGTTGGGACTCTTTATGCTTAAAACTTACCATCATACACAATTAGAAGTCTCAGAAAATGCCATAAGGTCTTTCATCTTACATCTTAGTTTTCAGTTTAGCATCCTGTCTACCATGCTACTCATTTAATTACCAAGATAAATGTATACTACTGCTTGCTAGATAACAGAGTGGCCCTCATGTCAGACAACATCTTGCCTTAGCTTTATGATGTCAGCTTGCTAGGCAACAGAGTGGCCCTCATGTCAGACAACATCTTGCTGTAGCTTTATGATGTCAGCTTGCTAGGCAACAGAGTGGCCCTCATGTCAGACAACATCTTGGTTTAGCTTTATGAAGTCAGGTCACTGCTGGACCAATCGTCCTTGTGGAAGCTGAGCACAGAGAAGGATTAGATATCAAAAGTTATGCAGTAGGCTACTATCTGTATTCATGACTGCAAGGCAAATAGGAGGGTTAATGTTAAAGGACTCTAAACCACTTCAAAGCACTGGGGCCTTTTTGAAAGTGGGATGGAGATATACACAAAAACAGATTATCCTTAACAACAATCCAACTTGAGAGTCAGAGTCCAACATATAGAGTGCAGGGGAAGAGGTTAAATAAGCTTCCTTTCGTAAGAATTTAACACTATCGTTCTAAAGTGAGATAGTGCTTTTTAGCGTCAAAGGCAGCAATTTCCTCGAATGGAACATTGCAAATACCAGGATCTAAAGCAGGCTTTAGTAGCATTGGAAGCAGTCTGTCTTTTATCAACTATCAGGACCAACACAATGTGATCCATATTACTTCCATCTTGACACAAATTATATTCAGGCACAGGCTCCGACTAGAAGGTAGTGAGGACATTCTGATGCTGTGAAAGTCTTTTTAATGCCTAAAAGGAATGATTGTGATTTTTGCTTACCGTATAAATTGGTAAAATGATGCCAGAAGACTTTCTTTAATTTTTTTCCTTCAGTCTCGGCACTGCAGAGAAACTGTTGTGAAACACGGCCACTGGTGGTCATTCAGTATAATCTGCAGATGGAAAAGTCCACTGTTAGCACATTTACTATAAGAAATACCAACAATCTTGTATGAGGGTAAACAGATCAATACTGTGGAGTCTGTATAATTGTGAAAATCAACAGCTCATTAGAAAATCAAATCTCAATTTGTGTTTTTAACCTCCTATACTTCTCTGAATCCTATGCCTCATATCTAACACTCTCTAAAAAACTGTAGCACATACATTAGGACATAGATAAATAGATCTTTTTCCATCCAAGTGGCATCGTACCCTTCTCACTGCATTTGTTTTAGGATAGGGTACACCAGTAGCAATTAAGCCAGCTGATAAGTTGAGAGAGGAAGGGTTTTGCTACAGTTAATGGGAATAATAAAAACTATGAATAGCATAATTACCATCTTCATTTTAGCCAATTCCTACCAGTTCAGCATGAGTGATGTTGAGACTCTTTATGCTTAAAACTTACCATCATACACAATTAGAAGTCTCAGAAAATGCCATAAGGTCTTTCATCTTACATCTTAGTTTTCAGTTTGGCATCCTGTCTACCATGCTACTCATTTAATTACCAAGATAAATGTATACTACTGCTTGCTAGATAACAGAGTGGCCCTCGTGTCAGACAACATCTTGCCTTAGCTTTATGATGTCAGCTTGCTAGGCAACAGAGTGGCCCTCATGTCAGACAACATCTTGGTTTAGCTTTATGAAGTCAGGTCACTGCTGGACCAATCGTCCTTGTGGAAGCTGAGCACAGAGAAGGATTAGATATCAAAAGTTATGCAGTAGGCTACTATCTGTATTCATGACTGCAAGGCAAATAGGAGGGTTAATGTTAAAGGACTCTAAACCACTTCAAAGCACTGGGGCCTTTTTGAAAGTGGGATGGAGATATATACAAAAACAGAGATTATCCTTAACAACAATCCAACTTGAGAGTCAGAGTCCAACATAGAGTGCAGGGGAAGAGGTTAAATAAGCTTCCTTTCGTGAGAATTTAACACTATCGTTCTAAAGTGAGATAGTGCTTTTTAGCGTCAAAGGCTGCAATTTCCTCGAATGGAACATTGCAAATACCAGGATCTAAAGCAGGCTTTAGTAGCATTGGAAGCAGTCAGTCTTATCAACTATCAGGACCAACACAATGTGATCCATATTACTTCCATCTTGACACAAATTATATTCAGGCACAGGCTCCGACTATAAAGTAGTGAGGACATTCTGATGCTGTGAAAGTCTTTTCAATGCCTAAAAGGAATGATTGTGTGATTTTTGCTTACCGTATAAATTGGTAAAATGATGCCGGAAGACTTTCTTTTTTTTTTTTTCCTTCAAACTCGGCACTGCAGAGAAAGTGTTGTGAAACACTGCCAATGGTGGTCATTCAGTATAATCTGCAGATGGAAAAGTCCACTGTTAGCACATTTACTATAAGAAATACCAACAATCTTGTATGAGGGTAAACAGATCAATACTGTGGAGTCTGTATAATTGTGAAAATCAACAGCTCATTAGAAAATCAAATCTCAATTTGTGTTTTTAACCTCCTATACTTCTCTGAATCCTATGCCTCATATCTAACACTCTCTAAAAAACTGTAGCACATACATTAGGACATAGATAAATAGATCTTTTTCCATCCAAGTGGCATCGTACCCTTCTCACTGCATTTGTTTTAGGATAGGGTACACCAGTAGCAATTAAGCCAGCTGATAAGTTGAGAGAGGAAGGGTTTTGCTACAGTTAATGGGAATAATAAAAACTATGAATAGCATAATTACCATCTTCATTTTAGCCAATTCCTACCAGTTCAGCATGAGTGATGTTGAGACTCTTTATGCTTAAAACTTACCATCATACACAATTAGAAGTCTCAGAAAATGCCATAAGGTCTTTCATCTTACATCTTAGTTTTCAGTTTGGCATCCTGTCTACCATGCTACTCATTTAATTACCAAGATAAATGTATACTACTGCTTGCTAGATAACAGAGTGGCCCTCGTGTCAGACAACATCTTGCCTTAGCTTTATGATGTCAGCTTGCTAGGCAACAGAGTGGCCCTCATGTCAGACAACATCTTGCTGTAGCTTTATGATGTCAGCTTGCTAGGCAACAGAGTGGCCCTCATGTCAGACAACATCTTGCTTTAGCTTTATGAAGTCAGGTCACTGCTGGACCAATCGTCCTTGTGGAAGCTGAGCACAGAGAAGGATTAGATATCAAAAGTTATGCAGTAGGCTACTATCTGTATTCATGACTGCAAGGCAAATAGGAGGGTTAATGTTAAAGGACTCTAAACCACTTCAAAGCACTGGGGCCTTTTTGAAAGTGGGATGGAGATATATACAAAAACAGAGATTATCCTTAACAACAATCCAACTTGAGAGTCAGAGTCCAACATAGAGTGCAGGGGAAGAGGTTAAATAAGCTTCCTTTCGTGAGAATTTAACACTATCGTTCTAAAGTGAGATAGTGCTTTTTAGCGTCAAAGGCTGCAATTTCCTCGAATGGAACATTGCAAATACCAGGATCTAAAGCAGGCTTTAGTAGCATTGGAAGCAGTCAGTCTTATCAACTATCAGGACCAACACAATGTGATCCATATTACTTCCATCTTGACACAAATTATATTCAGGCACAGGCTCCGACTAGAAGGTAGTGAGGACATTCTGATGCTGTGAAAGTCTTTTTAATGCCTAAAAGGAATGATTGTGATTTTTGCTTACCGTATAAATTGGTAAAATGATGCCGGAAGACTTTTTTTTTTTTCCTTCAGTCTCGGCACTGCAGAGAAACTGTTGTGAAACACTGCCACTGGTGGTCATTCAGTATAATCTGCAGATGGAAAAGTCCACTGTTAGCACATTTACTATAAGAAATACCAAAAATCTTGTTTGAGGGTAAACAGATCAATACTGTGGAGTCTGTATAATTGTGAAAATCAACAGCTCATTAGAAAATCAAATCTCAATTTGTGTTTTTAACCTCCTATACTCCTCTGAATCCTATGCCTCATATCTAAAACTCTCTAAAAAACTGTAGCACATACATTAGGACATAGATAAATAGATATTTTTCCATCCAAGTGGCATCGTACCCTTCTCACTGCATTTGTTTTAGGATAGGGTACACCAGTAGCAATTAAGCCAGCTGATAAGTTGAGAGGAAGGGTTTTGCTACAGTTAATGGGAATAATAAAAACTATGAATAGCATAATTACCATCTTCATTTTAGCCAATTCCTACCAGTTCAGCATGAGTGATGTTGAGACTCTTTATGCTTAAAACTTACCATCATACACAATTAGAAGTCTCAGAAAATGCCATAAGGTCTTTCATCTTACATCTTAGTTTTCAGTTTGGCATCCTGTCTACCATGCTACTCATTTAATTACCAAGATAAATGTATACTACTGCTTGCTAGATAACAGAGTGGCCCTCGTGTCAGACAACATCTTGCCTTAGCTTTATGATGTCAGCTTGCTAGGCAACAGAGTGGCCCTCATGTCAGACAACATCTTGCTGTAGCTTTATGATGTCAGCTTGCTAGGCAACAGAGTGGCCCTCATGTCAGACAACATCTTGCTGTAGCTTTATGATGTCAGCTTGCTAGGCAACAGAGTGGCCCTCATGTCAGACAACATCTTGGTTTAGCTTTATGAAGTCAGGTCACTGCTGGACCAATCGTCCTTGTGGAAGCTGAGCACAGAGAAGGATTAGATATCAAAAGTTATGCAGTAGGCTACTATCTGTATTCATGACTGCAAGGCAAATAGGAGGGTTAATGTTAAAGGACTCTAAACCACTTCAAAGCACTGGGGCCTTTTTGAAAGTGGGATGGAGATATATACAAAAACAGAGATTATCCTTAACAACAATCCAACTTGAGAGTCAGAGTCCAACATAGAGTGCAGGGGAAGAGGTTAAATAAGCTTCCTTTCGTGAGAATTTAACACTATCGTTCTAAAGTGAGATAGTGCTTTTTAGCGTCAAAGGCTGCAATTTCCTCGAATGGAACATTGCAAATACCAGGATCTAAAGCAGGCTTTAGTAGCATTGGAAGCAGTCAGTCTTATCAACTATCAGGACCAACACAATGTGATCCATATTACTTCCATCTTGACACAAATTATATTCAGGCACAGGCTCCGACTATAAAGTAGTGAGGACATTCTGATGCTGTGAAAGTCTTTTCAATGCCTAAAAGGAATGATTGTGTGATTTTTGCTTACCGTATAAATTGGTAAAATGATGCCGGAAGACTTTCTTTTTTTTTTTTTCCTTCAAACTCGGCACTGCAGAGAAAGTGTTGTGAAACACTGCCAATGGTGGTCATTCAGTATAATCTGCAGATGGAAAAGTCCACTGTTAGCACATTTACTATAAGAAATACCAACAATCTTGTATGAGGGTAAACAGATCAATACTGTGGAGTCTGTATAATTGTGAAAATCAACAGCTCATTAGAAAATCAAATCTCAATTTGTGTTTTTAACCTCCTATACTTCTCTGAATCCTATGCCTCATATCTAACACTCTCTAAAAAACTGTAGCACATACATTAGGACATAGATAAATAGATCTTTTTCCATCCAAGTGGCATCGTACCCTTCTCACTGCATTTGTTTTAGGATAGGGTACACCAGTAGCAATTAAGCCAGCTGATAAGTTGAGAGAGGAAGGGTTTTGCTACAGTTAATGGGAATAATAAAAACTATGAATAGCATAATTACCATCTTCATTTTAGCCAATTCCTACCAGTTCAGCATGAGTGATGTTGAGACTCTTTATGCTTAAAACTTACCATCATACACAATTAGAAGTCTCAGAAAATGCCATAAGGTCTTTCATCTTACATCTTAGTTTTCAGTTTGGCATCCTGTCTACCATGCTACTCATTTAATTACCAAGATAAATGTATACTACTGCTTGCTAGATAACAGAGTGGCCCTCGTGTCAGACAACATCTTGCCTTAGCTTTATGATGTCAGCTTGCTAGGCAACAGAGTGGCCCTCATGTCAGACAACATCTTGCTGTAGCTTTATGATGTCAGCTTGCTAGGCAACAGAGTGGCCCTCATGTCAGACAACATCTTGCTTTAGCTTTATGAAGTCAGGTCACTGCTGGACCAATCGTCCTTGTGGAAGCTGAGCACAGAGAAGGATTAGATATCAAAAGTTATGCAGTAGGCTACTATCTGTATTCATGACTGCAAGGCAAATAGGAGGGTTAATGTTAAAGGACTCTAAACCACTTCAAAGCACTGGGGCCTTTTTGAAAGTGGGATGGAGATATATACAAAAACAGAGATTATCCTTAACAACAATCCAACTTGAGAGTCAGAGTCCAACATAGAGTGCAGGGGAAGAGGTTAAATAAGCTTCCTTTCGTGAGAATTTAACACTATCGTTCTAAAGTGAGATAGTGCTTTTTAGCGTCAAAGGCTGCAATTTCCTCGAATGGAACATTGCAAATACCAGGATCTAAAGCAGGCTTTAGTAGCATTGGAAGCAGTCAGTCTTATCAACTATCAGGACCAACACAATGTGATCCATATTACTTCCATCTTGACACAAATTATATTCAGGCACAGGCTCCGACTAGAAGGTAGTGAGGACATTCTGATGCTGTGAAAGTCTTTTTAATGCCTAAAAGGAATGATTGTGATTTTTGCTTACCGTATAAATTGGTAAAATGATGCCGGAAGACTTTTTTTTTTTTCCTTCAGTCTCGGCACTGCAGAGAAACTGTTGTGAAACACTGCCACTGGTGGTCATTCAGTATAATCTGCAGATGGAAAAGTCCACTGTCAGCACATTTACTATAAGAAATACCAACAATCTTGTTTGAGGGTAAACAGATCAATACTGTGGAGTCTGTATAATTGTGAAAATCAACAGCTCATTAGAAAATCAAATCTCAATTTGTGTTTTTAACCTCCTATACTCCTCTGAATCCTATGCCTCATATCTAAAACTCTCTAAAAAACTGTAGCAGATACATTAGGACATAGATAAATAGATATTTTTCCATCCAAGTGGATTCGTACCCTTCTCACTGCATTTGTTTTAGGATAGGGTACACCAGTAGCAATTAAGCCAGCTGATAAGTTGAGAGGAAGGGTTTTGCTACAGTTAATGGGAATAATAAAAACTATGAATAGCATAATTACCATCTTCATTTTAGCCAATTCCTACCAGTTCAGAATGAGTGATGTTGAGACTCTTTATGCTTAAAACTTACCATCATACACAATTAGAAGTCTCAGAAAATGCCCTAAGGTCTTTCATCTTACATCTTAGTTTTCAGTTTGGCATCCTGTCTACCATGCTACTCATTTAATTACCAAGATAAATGTATACTACTGCTTGCTAGATAACAGAGTGGCCCTCATGTCAGACAACATCTTGCCTTAGCTTTATGATGTCAGCTTGCTAGGCAACAGAGTGGCCCTCATGTCAGACAACATCTTGCTGTAGCTTTATGATGTCAGCTTGCTAGGCAACAGAGTGGCCCTCATGTCAGACAACATCTTGCTTTAGCTTTATGATGTCAGGTCACTGCTGGACCAATCGTCCTTGTGGAAGCTGAGCACAGAGAAGGATTAGATATCAAAAGTTATGCAGTAGGCTACTATCTGTATTCATGACTGCAAGGCAAATAGGAGGGTTAATGTTAAAGGACTCTAAACCACTTCAAAGCACTGGGGCCTTTTTGAAAGTGGGATGGAGATATATACAAAAACAGAGATTATCCTTAACAACAATCCAACTTGAGAGTCAGAGTCCAACATACAGAGTGCAGGGGAAGAGGTTAAATAAGCTTCCTTTCGTGAGAATTTAACACTATCGTTCTAAAGTGAGATAGTGCTTTTTAGCGTCAAAGGCAGCAATTTCCTCGAATGGAACATTGCAAATACCAGGATCTAAAGCAGGCTTTAGTAGCATTGGAAGCAGTCTGTCTTTTATCAACTATCAGGACCAACACAATGTGATCCATATTACTTCCATCTTGACACAAATTATATTCAGGCACAGGCTCCGACTAGAAGGTAGTGAGGACATTCTGATGCTGTGAAAGTCTTTTTAATGCCTAAAAGGAATGATTGTGATTTTTGCTTACCGTATAAATTGGTAAAATGATGCCGGAAGACTTTCTTTTTTTTTTTCTTCAGTCTCGGCACTGCAGAGAAACTGTTGTGAAACACGGCCACTGGTGGTCATTCAGTATAATCTGCAGATGGAAAAGTCCACTGTTAGCACATTTACTATAAGAAATACCAAAAATCTTGTTTGAGGGTAAACAGATCAATACTGTGGAGTCTGTATAATTGTGAAAATCAACAGCTCATTAGAAAATCAAATCACAATTTGTGTTTTTAACCTCGTATACTTCTCTGAATCCTATGCCTCATATCTAACACTCTCTAAAAAACTGTAGCACATACATTAAAACATAGATAAATAGATCTTTTTCCATCCAAGTGGCATCGTACCCTTCTCACTGCATTTGTTTTAGGATAGGGTACACCAGTAGCAATTAAGCCAGCTGATAAGTTGAGAGAGGAAGGGTTTTGCTACAGTTAATGGGAATAATAAAAACTATGAATAGCATAATTACCATCTTCATTTTAGCCAATTCCTACCAGTTCAGCATGAGTGATGTTGGGACTCTTTATGCTTAAAACTTACCATCATACACAATTAGAAGTCTCAGAAAATGCCATAAGGTCTTTCATCTTACATCTTAGTTTTCAGTTTAGCATCCTGTCTACCATGCTACTCATTTAATTACCAAGATAAATGTATACTACTGCTTGCTAGATAACAGAGTGGCCCTCATGTCAGACAACATCTTGCCTTAGCTTTATGATGTCAGCTTGCTAGGCAACAGAGTGGCCCTCATGTCAGACAACATCTTGCTGTAGCTTTATGATGTCAGCTTGCTAGGCAACAGAGTGGCCCTCATGTCAGACAACATCTTGGTTTAGCTTTATGAAGTCAGGTCACTGCTGGACCAATCGTCCTTGTGGAAGCTGAGCACAGAGAAGGATTAGATATCAAAAGTTATGCAGTAGGCTACTATCTGTATTCATGACTGCAAGGCAAATAGGAGGGTTAATGTTAAAGGACTCTAAACCACTTCAAAGCACTGGGGCCTTTTTGAAAGTGGGATGGAGATATACACAAAAACAGATTATCCTTAACAACAATCCAACTTGAGAGTCAGAGTCCAACATATAGAGTGCAGGGGAAGAGGTTAAATAAGCTTCCTTTCGTAAGAATTTAACACTATCGTTCTAAAGTGAGATAGTGCTTTTTAGCGTCAAAGGCAGCAATTTCCTCGAATGGAACATTGCAAATACCAGGATCTAAAGCAGGCTTTAGTAGCATTGGAAGCAGTCTGTCTTTTATCAACTATCAGGACCAACACAATGTGATCCATATTACTTCCATCTTGACACAAATTATATTCAGGCACAGGCTCCGACTAGAAGGTAGTGAGGACATTCTGATGCTGTGAAAGTCTTTTTAATGCCTAAAAGGAATGATTGTGATTTTTGCTTACCGTATAAATTGGTAAAATGATGCCAGAAGACTTTCTTTAATTTTTTTCCTTCAGTCTCGGCACTGCAGAGAAACTGTTGTGAAACACGGCCACTGGTGGTCATTCAGTATAATCTGCAGATGGAAAAGTCCACTGTTAGCACATTTACTATAAGAAATACCAACAATCTTGTATGAGGGTAAACAGATCAATACTGTGGAGTCTGTATAATTGTGAAAATCAACAGCTCATTAGAAAATCAAATCTCAATTTGTGTTTTTAACCTCCTATACTTCTCTGAATCCTATGCCTCATATCTAACACTCTCTAAAAAACTGTAGCACATACATTAGGACATAGATAAATAGATCTTTTTCCATCCAAGTGGCATCGTACCCTTCTCACTGCATTTGTTTTAGGATAGGGTACACCAGTAGCAATTAAGCCAGCTGATAAGTTGAGAGAGGAAGGGTTTTGCTACAGTTAATGGGAATAATAAAAACTATGAATAGCATAATTACCATCTTCATTTTAGCCAATTCCTACCAGTTCAGCATGAGTGATGTTGAGACTCTTTATGCTTAAAACTTACCATCATACACAATTAGAAGTCTCAGAAAATGCCATAAGGTCTTTCATCTTACATCTTAGTTTTCAGTTTGGCATCCTGTCTACCATGCTACTCATTTAATTACCAAGATAAATGTATACTACTGCTTGCTAGATAACAGAGTGGCCCTCGTGTCAGACAACATCTTGCCTTAGCTTTATGATGTCAGCTTGCTAGGCAACAGAGTGGCCCTCATGTCAGACAACATCTTGCTGTAGCTTTATGATGTCAGCTTGCTAGGCAACAGAGTGGCCCTCATGTCAGACAACATCTTGCTTTAGCTTTATGAAGTCAGGTCACTGCTGGACCAATCGTCCTTGTGGAAGCTGAGCACAGAGAAGGATTAGATATCAAAAGTTATGCAGTAGGCTACTATCTGTATTCATGACTGCAAGGCAAATAGGAGGGTTAATGTTAAAGGACTCTAAACCACTTCAAAGCACTGGGGCCTTTTTGAAAGTGGGATGGAGATATATACAAAAACAGAGATTATCCTTAACAACAATCCAACTTGAGAGTCAGAGTCCAACATAGAGTGCAGGGGAAGAGGTTAAATAAGCTTCCTTTCGTGAGAATTTAACACTATCGTTCTAAAGTGAGATAGTGCTTTTTAGCGTCAAAGGCTGCAATTTCCTCGAATGGAACATTGCAAATACCAGGATCTAAAGCAGGCTTTAGTAGCATTGGAAGCAGTCAGTCTTATCAACTATCAGGACCAACACAATGTGATCCATATTACTTCCATCTTGACACAAATTATATTCAGGCACAGGCTCCGACTAGAAGGTAGTGAGGACATTCTGATGCTGTGAAAGTCTTTTTAATGCCTAAAAGGAATGATTGTGATTTTTGCTTACCGTATAAATTGGTAAAATGATGCCGGAAGACTTTTTTTTTTTTCCTTCAGTCTCGGCACTGCAGAGAAACTGTTGTGAAACACTGCCACTGGTGGTCATTCAGTATAATCTGCAGATGGAAAAGTCCACTGTTAGCACATTTACTATAAGAAATACCAAAAATCTTGTTTGAGGGTAAACAGATCAATACTGTGGAGTCTGTATAATTGTGAAAATCAACAGCTCATTAGAAAATCAAATCTCAATTTGTGTTTTTAACCTCCTATACTCCTCTGAATCCTATGCCTCATATCTAAAACTCTCTAAAAAAACTGTAGCACATACATTAGGACATAGATAAATAGATATTTTTCCATCCAAGTGGCATCGTACCCTTCTCACTGCATTTGTTTTAGGATAGGGTACACCAGTAGCAATTAAGCCAGCTGATAAGTTGAGAGGAAGGGTTTTGCTACAGTTAATGGGAATAATAAAAACTATGAATAGCATAATTACCATCTTCATTTTAGCCAATTCCTACCAGTTCAGCATGAGTGATGTTGGGACTCTTTATGCTTAAAACTTACCATCATACACAATTAGAAGTCTCAGAAAATGCCCTAAGGTCTTTCATCTTACATCTTAGTTTTCAGTTTGGCATCCTGTCTACCATGCTACTCATTTCATTACCAAGATAAATGTATACTACTGCTTGCTAGATAACAGAGTGGCCCTCATGTCAGACAACATCTTGCCTTAGCTTTATGATGTCAGCTTGCTAGGCAACAGAGTTGCCCTCATGTCAGACAACATCTTGCTGTAGCTTTATGATGTCAGCTTGCTAGGCAACAGAGTGGCCCTCATGTCAGACAACATCTTGCTTTAGCTTTATGAAGTCAGGTCACTGCTGGACCAATCGTCCTTGTGGAAGCTGAGCACAGAGAAGGATTAGATATCAAAAGTTATGCAGTAGGCTACTATCTGTATTCATGACTGCAAGGCAAATAGGAGGGTTAATGTTAAAGGACTCTAAACCACTTCAAAGCACTGGGGCCTTTTTGAAAGTGGGATGGAGATATATACAAAAAGAGATTATCCTTAACAACAATCCAACTTGAGAGTCAGAGTCCAACATAGAGTGCAGGGGAAGAGGTTAAATAAGCTTCCTTTCGTGAGAATTTAACACTATCGTTCTAAAGTGAGATAGTGCTTTTTAGCGTCAAAGGCTGCAATTTCCTCGAATGGAACATTGCAAATACCAGGATCTAAAGCAGGCTTTAGTAGCATTGGAAGCAGTCAGTCTTATCAACTATCAGGACCAACACAATGTGATCCATATTACTTCCATCTTGACACAAATTATATTCAGGCACAGGCTCCGACTAGAAGGTAGTGAGGACATTCTGATGCTGTGAAAGTCTTTTTAATGCCTAAAAGGAATGATTGTGATTTTTGCTTACCGTATAAATTGGTAAAATGATGCCGGAAGACTTTTTTTTTTTTCCTTCAGTCTCGGCACTGCAGAGAAACTGTTGTGAAACACTGCCACTGGTGGTCATTCAGTATAATCTGCAGATGGAAAAGTCCACTGTTAGCACATTTACTATAAGAAATACCAAAAATCTTGTTTGAGGGTAAACAGATCAATACTGTGGAGTCTGTATAATTGTGAAAATCAACAGCTCATTAGAAAATCAAATCTCAATTTGTGTTTTTAACCTCCTATACTCCTCTGAATCCTATGCCTCATATCTAAAACTCTCTAAAAAACTGTAGCACATACATTAGGACATAGATAAATAGATATTTTTCCATCCAAGTGGCATCGTACCCTTCTCACTGCATTTGTTTTAGGATAGGGTACACCAGTAGCAATTAAGCCAGCTGATAAGTTGAGAGGAAGGGTTTTGCTACAGTTAATGGGAATAATAAAAACTATGAATAGCATAATTACCATCTTCATTTTAGCCAATTCCTACCAGTTCAGCATGAGTGATGTTGGGACTCTTTATGCTTAAAACTTACCATCATACACAATTAGAAGTCTCAGAAAATGCCCTAAGGTCTTTCATCTTACATCTTAGTTTTCAGTTTGGCATCCTGTCTACCATGCTACTCATTTCATTACCAAGATAAATGTATACTACTGCTTGCTAGATAACAGAGTGGCCCTCATGTCAGACAACATCTTGCCTTAGCTTTATGATGTCAGCTTGCTAGGCAACAGAGTTGCCCTCATGTCAGACAACATCTTGCTGTAGCTTTATGATGTCAGCTTGCTAGGCAACAGAGTGGCCCTCATGTCAGACAACATCTTGCTTTAGCTTTATGAAGTCAGGTCACTGCTGGACCAATCGTCCTTGTGGAAGCTGAGCACAGAGAAGGATTAGATATCAAAAGTTATGCAGTAGGCTACTATCTGTATTCATGACTGCAAGGCAAATAGGAGGGTTAATGTTAAAGGACTCTAAACCACTTCAAAGCACTGGGGCCTTTTTGAAAGTGGGATGGAGATATATACAAAAACAGAGATTATCCTTAACAACAATCCAACTTGAGAGTCAGAGTCCAACATACAGAGTGCAGGGGAAGAGGTTAAATAAGCTTCCTTTCGTGAGAATTTAACACTATCAATCTAAAGTGAGATAGTGCTTTTTAGCGTCAAAGGCTGCAATTTCCTCGAATGGAACATTGCAAATACCAGGATCTAAAGCAGGCTTTAGTAGCATTGGAAGCAGTCAGTCTTTTATCAACTATCAGGACCAACACAATGTGATCCATATTACTTCCATCTTGACACAAATTATATTCAGGCACAGGCTCCGACTAGAAGGTAGTGAGGACATTCTGATGCTGTGAAAGTCTTTTTAATGCCTAAAAGGAATGATTGTGATTTTTGCTTACCGTATAAATTGGTAAAATGATGCCGGCAGACTTTCATTTGTTTTTTTTCCTTCAGTCTCGGCACTGCAGAGAAACTGTTGTGAAATACTGCCACTGGTGGTCATTCAGTATAATCTGCAGATGGAAAAGTCCACTGTTAGCACATTTACTATAAGAAATACCAAAAATCTTGTTTGAGGGTAAACATATCAATACTGTGGAGTCTGTATAATTGTGAAAATCAACAGCTCATTAGAAAATCAAATCTAAATTTGTGTTTTTAACCTCCTATACTCCTCTGAATCCTATGCCTCATATCTAACACTCTCTAAAAAACTGTAGCACATACATTAGGACATAGATAAAAAGATCGTTTTCCATCCAAGTGGCATCGTACCCTTCTCACTGCATTTGTTTTAGGATAGGGTACACCAGTAGCAATTAAGCCAGCTGATAAGTTGAGGAAGGGTTTTGCTACAGTTAATGGGAATAATAAAAACTATGAATAGCATAATTACCATCTTCATTTTAGCCAATTCCTACCAGTTCAGCATGAGTGATGTTGAGACTCTTTATGCTTAAAACTTACCATCATACACAATTAGAAGTCTCAGAAAATGCCATAAGGTCTTTCATCTTACATCTTAGTTTTCAGTTTGGCATCCTGTCTACCATGCTACTCATTTAATTACCAAGATAAATGTATACTACTGCTTGCTAGATAACAGAGTGGCCCTCGTGTCAGACAACATCTTGCCTTAGCTTTATGATGTCAGCTTGCTAGGCAACAGAGTGGCCCTCATGTCAGACAACATCTTGCTGTAGCTTTATGATGTCAGCTTGCTAGGCAACAGAGTGGCCCTCATGTCAGACAACATCTTGGTTTAGCTTTATGAAGTCAGGTCACTGCTGGACCAATCGTCCTTGTGGAAGCTGAGCACAGAGAAGGATTAGATATCAAAAGTTATGCAGTAGGCTACTATCTGTATTCATGACTGCAAGGCAAATAGGAGGGTTAATGTTAAAGGACTCTAAACCACTTCAAAGCACTGGGGCCTTTTTGAAAGTGGGATGGAGATATATACAAAAACAGAGATTATCCTTAACAACAATCCAACTTGAGAGTCAGAGTCCAACATACAGAGTGCAGGGGAAGAGGTTAAATAAGCTTCCTTTCGTGAGAATTTAACACTATCGTTCTAAAGTGAGATAGTGCTTTTTAGCATCAAAGGCTGCAATTTCCTCGAATGGAACATTGCAAATACCAGGATCTAAAGCAGGCTTTAGTCGCATTGGAAGCAGTCAGTCTTTTATCAACTATCAGGACCAACACAATGTGATCCATATTACTTCCATCTTGACACAAATTATATTCAGGCACAGGCTCCGACTATAAAGTAGTGAGGACATTCTGATGCTGTGAAAGTCTTTTCAATGCCTAAAAGGAATGATTGTGTGATTTTTGCTTACCGTATAAATTGGTAAAATGATGCCGGCAGACTTTCATTTGTTTTTTTTCCTTCAGTCTCGGCACTGCAGAGAAACTGTTGTGAAATACTGCCACTGGTGGTCATTCAGTATAATCTGCAGATGGAAAAGTCCACTGTTAGCACATTTACTATAAGAAATACCAAAAAACTTGTTTGAGGGTAAACATATCAATACTGTGGAGTCTGTATAATTGTGAAAATCAACAGCTCATTAGAAAATCAAATCTAAATTTGTGTTTTTAACCTCCTATACTCCTCTGAATCCTATGCCTCATATCTAACACTCTCTAAAAAACTGTAGCACATACATTAGGACATAGATAAAAAGATCGTTTTCCATCCAAGTGGCATCGTACCCTTCTCACTGCATTTGTTTTAGGATAGGGTACACCAGTAGCAATTAAGCCAGCTGATAAGTTGAGGAAGGGTTTTGCTACAGTTAATGGGAATAATAAAAACTATTAATAGCATAATTACCATCTTCATTTTAGCCAATTCCTACCAGTTCAGCATGAGTGATGTTGAGACTCTTTATGCTTAAAACTTACCATCATACACAATTAGAAGTCTCAGAAAATGCCATAAGGTCTTTCATCTTACATCTTAGTTTTCAGTTTGGCATCCTGTCTACCATGCTACTCATTTAATTACCAAGATAAATGTATACTACTGCTTGCTAGATAACAGAGTGGCCCTCGTGTCAGACAACATCTTGCCTTAGCTTTATGATGTCAGCTTGCTAGGAAACAGAGTGGCCCTCATGTCAGACAACATCTTGCTGTAGCTTTATGATGTCAGCTTGCTAGGCAACAGAGTGGCCCTCATGTCAGACAACATCTTGGTTTAGCTTTATGAAGTCAGGTCACTGCTGGACCAATCGTCCTTGTGGAAGCTGAGCACAGAGAAGGATTAGATATCAAAAGTTATGCAGTAGGCTACTATCTGTATTCATGACTGCAAGGCAAATAGGAGGGTTAATGTTAAAGGACTCTAAACCACTTCAAAGCACTGGGGCCTTTTACAAAGTGGGATGGAGATATATACAAAAACAGAGATTATCCTTAACAACAATCCAACTTGAGAGTCAGAGTCCAACATAGAGTGCAGGGGAAGAGGTTAAATAAGCTTCCTTTCGTGAGAATTTAACACTATCGTTCTAAAGTGAGATAGTGCTTTTTAGCATCAAAGGCTGCAATTTCCTCGAATGGAACATTGCAAATACCAGGATCTAAAGCAGGCTTTAGTAGCATTGGAAGCAGTCAGTCTTTTATCAACTATCAGGACCAACACAATGTGATCCATATTACTTCCATCTTGACACAAATTATATTCAGGCACAGGCTCCGACTATAAAGTAGTGAGGACATTCTGATGCTGTGAAAGTCTTTTCAATGCCTAAAAGGAATGATTGTGTGATTTTTGCTTACCGTATAAATTGGTAAAATGATGCCGGAAGACTTTCTTTTTTTTTTTTTTCCTTCAGTCTCGGCACTGCAGAGAAAGTGTTGTGAAACACTGCCACTGGTGGTCATTCAGTATAATCTGCAGATGGAAAAGTCCACTGTTAGCACATTTACTATAAGAAATACCAACAATCTTGTATGAGGGTAAACAGATCAATACTGTGGAGTCTGTATAATTGTGAAAATCAACAGCTCATTAGAAAATCAAATCTCAATTTGTGTTTTTAACCTCCTATACTTTTCTGAATCCTATGCCTCATATCTAACACTCTCTAAAAAACTGTAGCACATACATTAGGACATAGATAAATAGATCTTTTTCCATCCAAGTGGCATCGTACCCTTCTCACTGCATTTGTTTTAGGATAGGGTACACCAGTAGCAATTAAGCCAGCTGATAAGTTGAGAGAGGAAGGGTTTTGCTACAGTTAATGGGAATAATAAAAACTATGAATAGCATAATTACCATCTTCATTTTAGCCAATTCCTACCAGTTCAGCATGAGTGATGTTGGGACTCTTTATGCTTAAAACTTACCATCATACACAATTAGAAGTCTCAGAAAATGCCCTAAGGTCTTTCATCTTACATCTTAGTTTTCAGTTTGGCATCCTGTCTACCATGCTACTCATTTAATTACCAAGATAAATGTATACTACTGCTTGCTAGATAACAGAGTGGCCCTCATGTCAGACAACATCTTGCCTTAGCTTTATGATGTCAGCTTGCTAGGCAACAGAGTGGCCCTCATGTCAGACAACATCTTGCTGTAGCTTTATGATGTCAGCTTGCTAGGCAACAGAGTGGCCCTCATGTCAGACAACATCTTGGTTTAGCTTTATGAAGTCAGGTCACTGCTGGACCAATCGTCCTTGTGGAAGCTGAGCACAGAGAAGGATTAGATATCAAAAGTTATGCAGTAGGCTACTATCTGTATTCATGACTGCAAGGCAAATAGGAGGGTTAATGTTAAAAGGACTCTAAACCACTTCAAAGCACTGGGGCCTTTTTGAAAGTGGGATGGAGATATATACAAAAACAGAGATTATCCTTAACAACAATCCAACTTGAGAGTCAGAGTCCAACATAGAGTGCAGGGGAAGAGGTTAAATAAGCTTCCTTTCGTGAGAATTTAACACTATCGTTCTAAAGTGAGATAGTGCTTTTTAGCGTCAAAGGCTGCAATTTCCTCGAATGGAACATTGCAAATACCAGGATCTAAAGCAGGCTTTAGTAGCATTGGAAGCAGTCAGTCTTATCAACTATCAGGACCAACACAATGTGATCCATATTACTTCCATCTTGACACAAATTATATTCAGGCACAGGCTCCGACTAGAAGGTAGTGAGGACATTCTGATGCTGTGAAAGTCTTTTTAATGCCTAAAAGGAATGATTGTGATTTTTGCTTACCGTATAAATTGGTAAAATGATGCCGGAAGACTTTTTTTTTTTTCCTTCAGTCTCGGCACTGCAGAGAAACTGTTGTGAAACACTGCCACTGGTGGTCATTCAGTATAATCTGCAGATGGAAAAGTCCACTGTTAGCACATTTACTATAAGAAATACCAAAAATCTTGTTTGAGGGTAAACAGATCAATACTGTGGAGTCTGTATAATTGTGAAAATCAATAGCTCATTAGAAAATCAAATCTCAATTTGTGTTTTTAACCTCCTATACTCCTCTGAATCCTATGCCTCATATCTAAAACTCTCTAAAAAACTGTAGCACATACATTAGGACATAGATAAATAGATATTTTTCCATCCAAGTGGCATCGTACCCTTCTCACTGCATTTGTTTTAGGATAGGGTACACCAGTAGCAATTAAGCCAGCTGATAAGTTGAGAGGAAGGGTTTTGCTACAGTTAATGGGAATAATAAAAACTATGAATAGCATAATTACCATCTTCATTTTAGCCAATTCCTACCAGTTCAGCATGAGTGATGTTGGGACTCTTTATGCTTAAAACTTACCATCATACACAATTAGAAGTCTCAGAAAATGCCCTAAGGTCTTTCATCTTACATCTTAGTTTTCAGTTTGGCATCCTGTCTACCATGCTACTCATTTCATTACCAAGATAAATGTATACTACTGCTTGCTAGATAACAGAGTGGCCCTCATGTCAGACAACATCTTGCTGTAGCTTTATGATGTCAGCTTGCTAGGCAACAGAGTGGCCCTCATGTCAGACAACATCTTGCTTTAGCTTTATGAAGTCAGGTTACTGCTGGACCAATCGTCCTTGTGGAAGCTGAGCACAGAGAAGGATTAGATATCAAAAGTTATGCAGTAGGCTACTATCTGTATTCATGACTGCAAGGCAAATAGGAGGGTTAATGTTAAAGGACTCTAAACCACTTCAAAGCACTGGGGCCTTTTTGAAAGTGGGATGGAGATATATACAAAAACAGAGATTATCCTTAACAACAATCCAACTTGAGAGTCAGAGTCCAACATAGAGTGCAGGGGAAGAGGTTAAAAGGGCTTCCTTTCGTGAGAATTTAACACTATCGTTCTAAAGTGAGATAGTGCTTTTTAGCGTCAAAGGCTGCAATTTCCTCGAATGGAACATTGCAAATACCAGGATCTAAAGCAGGCTTTAGTAGCATTGGAAGCAGTCAGTCTTATCAACTATCAGGACCAACACAATGTGATCCATATTACTTCCATCTTGACACAAATTATATTCAGGCACAGGCTCCGACTAGAAGGTAGTGAGGACATTCTGATGCTGTGAAAGTCTTTTTAATGCCTAAAAGGAATGATTGTGATTTTTGCTTACCGTATAAATTGGTAAAATGATGCCGGAAGACTTTTTTTTTTTTCCTTCAGTCTCGGCACTGCAGAGAAACTGTTGTGAAACACTGCCACTGGTGGTCATTCAGTATAATCTGCAGATGGAAAAGTCCACTGTTAGCACATTTACTATAAGAAATACCAAAAATCTTGTTTGAGGGTAAACATATCAATACTGTGGAGTCTGTATAATTGTGAAAATCAACAACTCATTAGAAAATCAAATCTAAATTTGTGTTTTTAACCTCCTATACTCCTCTGAATCCTATGCCTCATATCTAACACACTCTAAAAAACTGTAGCACATACATTAGGACATAGATAAAAAGATCGTTTTCCATCCAAGTGGCATCGTACCCTTCTCACTGCATTTGTTTTAGGATAGGGTACACCAGTAGCAATTAAGCCAGCTGATAAGTTGAGGAAGGGTTTTGCTACAGTTAATGGGAATAATAAAAACTATGAATAGCATAATTACCATCTTCATTCTAGCCAATTCCTACCAGTTCAGCATGAGTGATGTTGAGACTCTTTATGCTTAAAACTTACCATCATACACAATTAGAAGTCTCAGAAAATGCCATAAGGTCTTTCATCTTACATCTTAGTTTTCAGTTTGGCATCCTGTCTACCATGCTACTCATTTAATTACCAAGATAAATGTATACTACTGCTTGCTAGATAACAGAGTGGCCCTCATGTCAGACAACATCTTGCCTTAGCTTTATGATGTCAGCTTGCTAGGCAACAGAGTGGCCCTCATGTCAGACAACATCTTGCTGTAGCTTTATGATGTCAGGTCACTGCTGGACCAATCGTCCTTGTGGAAGCTGAGCACAGAGAAGGATTAGATATCAAAAGTTATGCAGTAGGCTACTATCTGTATTCATGACTGCAAGGCAAATAGGAGGGTTAATGTTAAAGGACTCTAAACCACTTCAAAGCACTGGGGCCTTTTTGAAAGTGGGATGGAGATATATACAAAAACAGAGATTATCCTTAACAACAATCCAACTTGAGAGTCAGAGTCCAACATAGAGTGCAGGGGAAGAGGTTAAATAAGCTTCCTTTCGTGAGAATTTAACACTATCGTTCTAAAGTGAGATAGTGCTTTTTAGCGTCAAAGGCTGCAATTTCCTCGAATGGAACATTGCAAATACCAGGATCTAAAGCAGGCTTTAGTAGCATTGGAAGCAGTCAGTCTTATCAACTATCAGGACCAACACAATGTGATCCATATTACTTCCATCTTGACACAAATTATATTCAGGCACAGGCTCCGACTAGAAGGTAGTGAGGACATTCTGATGCTGTGAAAGTCTTTTTAATGCCTAAAAGAAATGATTGTGATTTTTGCTTACCGTATAAATTGGTAAAATGATGCCGGAAGACTTTTTTTTTTTTCCTTCAGTCTCGGCACTGCAGAGAAAGTGTTGTGAAACACTGCCACTGGTGGTCATTCAGTATAATCTGCAGATGGAAAAGTCCACTGTTAGCACATTTACTATAAGAAATACCAACAATCTTGTATGAGGGTAAACAGATCAATACTGTGGAGTCTGTATAATTGTGAAAATCAACAGCTCATTAGAAAATCAAATCTCAATTTGTGTTTTTAACCTCCTATACTTTTCTGAATCCTATGCCTCATATCTAACACTCTCTAAAAAACTGTAGCACATACATTAGGACATAGATAAATAGATCTTTTTCCATCCAAGTGGCATCGTACCCTTCTCACTGCATTTGTTTTAGGATAGGGTACACCAGTAGCAATTAAGCCAGCTGATAAGTTGAGAGAGGAAGGGTTTTGCTACAGTTAATGGGAATAATAAAAACTATGAATAGCATAATTACCATCTTCATTTTAGCCAATTCCTACCAGTTCAGCATGAGTGATGTTGGGACTCTTTATGCTTAAAACTTACCATCATACACAATTAGAAGTCTCAGAAAATGCCCTAAGGTCTTTCATCTTACATCTTAGTTTTCAGTTTGGCATCCTGTCTACCATGCTACTCATTTCATTACCAAGATAAATGTATACTACTGCTTGCTAGATAACAGAGTGGCCCTCATGTCAGACAACATCTTGCCTTAGCTTTATGATGTCAGCTTGCTAGGCAACAGAGTGGCCCTCATGTCAGACAACATCTTGCTGTAGCTTTATGATGTCAGCTTGCTAGGCAACAGAGTGGCCCTCATGTCAGACAACATCTTGCTTTAGCTTTATGAAGTTAGGTCACTGCTGGACCAATCGTCCTTGTGGAAGCTGAGCACAGAGAAGGATTAGATATCAAAAGTTATGCAGTAGGCTACTATCTGTATTCATGACTGCAAGGCAAATAGGAGGGTTAATGTTAAAGGACTCTAAACCACTTCAAAGCACTGGGGCCTTTTTGAAAGTGGGATGGAGATATATACAAAAACAGAGATTATCCTTAACAACAATCCAACTTGAGAGTCAGAGTCCAACATAGAGTGCAGGGGAAGAGGTTAAAAGGGCTTCCTTTCGTGAGAATTTAACACTATCGTTCTAAAGTGAGATAGTGCTTTTTAGCGTCAAAGGCTGCAATTTCCTCGAATGGAACATTGCAAATACCAGGATCTAAAGCAGGCTTTAGTAGCATTGGAAGCAGTCAGTCTTATCAACTATCAGGACCAACACAATGTGATCCATATTACTTCCATCTTGACACAAATTATATTCAGGCAGAGGCTCCGACTAGAAGGTAGTGAGGACATTCTGATGCTGTGAAAGTCTTTGTAATGCCTAAAAGGAATGATTGTGTGATTTTTGCTTACCGTATAAATTGGTAAAATGATGCCGGAAGACTTTCTTTTTTTTTTTTTCCTTCAGTCTCGGCACTGCAGAGAAAGTGTTGTGAAACACTGCCACTGGTGGTCATTCAGTATAATCTGCAGATGGAAAAGTCCACTGTTAGCACATTTACTATAAGAAATACCAACAATCTTGTATGAGGGTAAACAGATCAATACTGTGGAGTCTGTATAATTGTGAAAATCAACAGCTCATTAGAAAATCAAATCTAAATTTGTGTTTTTAACCTCCTATACTCCTCTGAATCCTATGCCTCATATCTAACACTCTCTAAAAAACTGTAGCACATACATTAGGACATAGATAAAAAGATCGTTTTCCATCCAAGTGGCATCGTACCCTTCTCACTGCATTTGTTTTAGGATAGGGTACACCAGTAGCAATTAAGCCAGCTGATAAGTTGAGGAAGGGTTTTGCTACAGTTAATGGGAATAATAAAAACTATGAATAGCATAATTACCATCTTCATTCTAGCCAATTCCTACCAGTTCAGCATGAGTGATGTTGAGACTCTTTATGCTTAAAACTTACCATCATACACAATTAGAAGTCTCAGAAAATGCCATAAGGTCTTTCATCTTACATCTTAGTTTTCAGTTTGGCATCCTGTCTACCATGCTACTCATTTAATTACCAAGATAAATGTATACTACTGCTTGCTAGATAACAGAGTGGCCCTCATGTCAGACAACATCTTGCCTTAGCTTTATGATGTCAGCTTGCTAGGCAACAGAGTGGCCCTCATGTCAGACAACATCTTGCTGTAGCTTTATGATGTCAGGTCACTGCTGGACCAATCGTCCTTGTGGAAGCTGAGCACAGAGAAGGATTAGATATCAAAAGTTATGCAGTAGGCTACTATCTGTATTCATGACTGCAAGGCAAATAGGAGGGTTAATGTTAAAGGACTCTAAACCACTTCAAAGCACTGGGGCCTTTTTGAAAGTGGGATGGAGATATATACAAAAACAGAGATTATCCTTAACAACAATCCAACTTGAGAGTCAGAGTCCAACATAGAGTGCAGGGGAAGAGGTTAAATAAGCTTCCTTTCGTGAGAATTTAACACTATCGTTCTAAAGTGAGATAGTGCTTTTTAGCGTCAAAGGCTGCAATTTCCTCGAATGGAACATTGCAAATACCAGGATCTAAAGCAGGCTTTAGTAGCATTGGAAGCAGTCAGTCTTATCAACTATCAGGACCAACACAATGTGATCCATATTACTTCCATCTTGACACAAATTATATTCAGGCACAGGCTCCGACTAGAAGGTAGTGAGGACATTCTGATGCTGTGAAAGTCTTTTTAATGCCTAAAAGGAATGATTGTGATTTTTGCTTACCGTATAAATTGGTAAAATGATGCCGGAAGACTTTTTTTTTTTTCCTTCAGTCTCGGCACTGCAGAGAAAGTGTTGTGAAACACTGCCACTGGTGGTCATTCAGTATAATCTGCAGATGGAAAAGTCCACTGTTAGCACATTTACTATAAGAAATACCAACAATCTTGTATGAGGGTAAACAGATCAATACTGTGGAGTCTGTATAATTGTGAAAATCAACAGCTCATTAGAAAATCAAATCTCAATTTGTGTTTTTAACCTCCTATACTTTTCTGAATCCTATGCCTCATATCTAACACTCTCTAAAAAACTGTAGCACATACATTAGGACATAGATAAATAGATCTTTTTCCATCCAAGTGCTATCGTACCCTTCTCACTGCATTTGTTTTAGGATAGGGTACACCAGTAGCAATTAAGCCAGCTGATAAGTTGAGAGAGGAAGGGTTTTGCTACAGTTAATGGGAATAATAAAAACTATGAATAGCATAATTACCATCTTCATTTTAGCCAATTCCTACCAGTTCAGCATGAGTGATGTTGGGACTCTTTATGCTTAAAACTTACCATCATACACAATTAGAAGTCTCAGAAAATGCCCTAAGGTCTTTCATCTTACATCTTAGTTTTCAGTTTGGCATCCTGTCTACCATGCTACTCATTTCATTACCAAGATAAATGTATACTACTGCTTGCTAGATAACAGAGTGGCCCTCATGTCAGACAACATCTTGCCTTAGCTTTATGATGTCAGCTTGCTAGGCAACAGAGTGGCCCTCATGTCAGACAACATCTTGCTGTAGCTTTATGATGTCAGCTTGCTAGGCAACAGAGTGGCCCTCATGTCAGACAACATCTTGGTTTAGCTTTATGAAGTCAGGTCACTGCTGGACCAATCGTCCTTGTGGAAGCTGAGCACAGAGAAGGATTAGATATCAAAAGTTATGCAGTAGGCTACTATCTGTATTCATGACTGCAAGGCAAATAGGAGGGTTAATGTTAAAGGACTCTAAACCACTTCAAAGCACTGGGGCCTTTTTGAAAGTGGGATGGAGATATATACAAAAACAGAGATTATCCTTAACAACAATCCAACTTGAGAGTCAGAGTCCAACATAGAGTGCAGGGGAAGAGGTTAAATAAGCTTCCTTTCGTGAGAATTTAACACTATCGTTCTAAAGTGAGATAGTGCTTTTTAGCGTCAAAGGCTGCAATTTCCTCGAATGGAACATTGCAAATACCAGGATCTAAAGCAGGCTTTAGTAGCATTGGAAGCAGTCAGTCTTATCAACTATCAGGACCAACACAATGTGATCCATATTACTTCCATCTTGACACAAATTATATTCAGGCACAGGCTCCGACTAGAAGGTAGTGAGGACATTCTGATGCTGTGAAAGTCTTTTTAATGCCTAAAAGGAATGATTGTGATTTTTGCTTACCGTATAAATTGGTAAAATGATGCCGGAAGACTTTTTTTTTTTTCCTTCAGTCTCGGCACTGCAGAGAAACTGTTGTGAAACACTGCCACTGGTGGTCATTCAGTATAATCTGCAGATGGAAAAGTCCACTGTTAGCACATTTACTATAAGAAATACCAAAAATCTTGTTTGAGGGTAAACATATCAATACTGTGGAGTCTGTATAATTGTGAAAATCAACAACTCATTAGAAAATCAAATCTAAATTTGTGTTTTTAACCTCCTATACTCCTCTGAATCCTATGCCTCATATCTAACACTCTCTAAAAAACTGTAGCACATACATTAGGACATAGATAAAAAGATCGTTTTCCATCCAAGTGGCATCGTACCCTTCTCACTGCATTTGTTTTAGGATAGGGTACACCAGTAGCAATTAAGCCAGCTGATAAGTTGAGGAAGGGTTTTGCTACAGTTAATGGGAATAATAAAAACTATGAATAGCATAATTACCATCTTCATTCTAGCCAATTCCTACCAGTTCAGCATGAGTGATGTTGAGACTCTTTATGCTTAAAACTTACCATCATACACAATTAGAAGTCTCAGAAAATGCCATAAGGTCTTTCATCTTACATCTTAGTTTTCAGTTTGGCATCCTGTCTACCATGCTACTCATTTAATTACCAAGATAAATGTATACTACTGCTTGCTAGATAACAGAGTGGCCCTCATGTCAGACAACATCTTGCCTTAGCTTTATGATGTCAGCTTGCTAGGCAACAGAGTGGCCCTCATGTCAGACAACATCTTGCTGTAGCTTTATGATGTCAGGTCACTGCTGGACCAATCGTCCTTGTGGAAGCTGAGCACAGAGAAGGATTAGATATCAAAAGTTATGCAGTAGGCTACTATCTGTATTCATGACTGCAAGGCAAATAGGAGGGTTAATGTTAAAGGACTCTAAACCACTTCAAAGCACTGGGGCCTTTTTGAAAGTGGGATGGAGATATATACAAAAACAGAGATTATCCTTAACAACAATCCAACTTGAGAGTCAGAGTCCAACATAGAGTGCAGGGGAAGAGGTTAAATAAGCTTCCTTTCGTGAGAATTTAACACTATCGTTCTAAAGTGAGATAGTGCTTTTTAGCGTCAAAGGCTGCAATTTCCTCGAATGGAACATTGCAAATACCAGGATCTAAAGCAGGCTTTAGTAGCATTGGAAGCAGTCAGTCTTATCAACTATCAGGACCAACACAATGTGATCCATATTACTTCCATCTTGACACAAATTATATTCAGGCACAGGCTCCGACTAGAAGGTAGTGAGGACATTCTGATGCTGTGAAAGTCTTTTTAATGCCTAAAAGGAATGATTGTGATTTTTGCTTACCGTATAAATTGGTAAAATGATGCCGGAAGACTTTTTTTTTTTTCCTTCAGTCTCGGCACTGCAGAGAAAGTGTTGTGAAACACTGCCACTGGTGGTCATTCAGTATAATCTGCAGATGGAAAAGTCCACTGTTAGCACATTTACTATAAGAAATACCAACAATCTTGTATGAGGGTAAACAGATCAATACTGTGGAGTCTGTATAATTGTGAAAATCAACAGCTCATTAGAAAATCAAATCTCAATTTGTGTTTTTAACCTCCTATACTTTTCTGAATCCTATGCCTCATATCTAACACTCTCTAAAAAACTGTAGCACATACATTAGGACATAGATAAATAGATCTTTTTCCATCCAAGTGGCATCGTACCCTTCTCACTGCATTTGTTTTAGGATAGGGTACACCAGTAGCAATTAAGCCAGCTGATAAGTTGAGAGAGGAAGGGTTTTGCTACAGTTAATGGGAATAATAAAAACTATGAATAGCATAATTACCATCTTCATTTTAGCCAATTCCTACCAGTTCAGCATGAGTGATGTTGGGACTCTTTATGCTTAAAACTTACCATCATACACAATTAGAAGTCTCAGAAAATGCCCTAAGGTCTTTCATCTTACATCTTAGTTTTCAGTTTGGCATCCTGTCTACCATGCTACTCATTTCATTACCAAGATAAATGTATACTACTGCTTGCTAGATAACAGAGTGGCCCTCATGTCAGACAACATCTTGCCTTAGCTTTATGATGTCAGCTTGCTAGGCAACAGAGTGGCCCTCATGTCAGACAACATCTTGCTGTAGCTTTATGATGTCAGCTTGCTAGGCAACAGAGTGGCCCTCATGTCAGACAACATCTTGGTTTAGCTTTATGAAGTCAGGTCACTGCTGGACCAATCGTCCTTGTGGAAGCTGAGCACAGAGAAGGATTAGATATCAAAAGTTATGCAGTAGGCTACTATCTGTATTCATGACTGCAAGGCAAATAGGAGGGTTAATGTTAAAGGACTCTAAACCACTTCAAAGCACTGGGGCCTTTTTGAAAGTGGGATGGAGATATATACAAAAACAGAGATTATCCTTAACAACAATCCAACTTGAGAGTCAGAGTCCAACATACAGAGTGCAGGGGAAGAGGTTAAATAAGCTTCCTTTCGTGAGAATTTAACACTATCGTTCTAAAGTGAGATAGTGCTTTTTAGCATCAAAGGCTGCAATTTCCTCGAATGGAACATTGCAAATACCAGGATCTAAAGCAGGCTTTAGTAGCATTGGAAGCAGTCAGTCTTTTATCAACTATCAGGACCAACACAATGTGATCCATATTACTTCCATCTTGACACAAATTATATTCAGGCACAGTCTCCGACTATAAAGTAGTGAGGACATTCTGATGCTGTGAAAGTCTTTTCAATGCCTAAAAGGAATGATTGTGTGATTTTTGCTTACCGTATAAATTGGTAAAATGATGCCGGAAGACTTTCTTTTTTTTTTTTTCCTTCAGTCTCGGCACTGCAGAGAAAGTGTTGTGAAACACTGCCACTGGTGGTCATTCAGTATAATCTGCAGATGGAAAAGTCCACTGTTAGCACATTTACTATAAGAAATACCAACAATCTTGTATGAGGGTAAACAGATCAATACTGTGGAGTCTGTATAATTGTGAAAATCAACAGCTCATTAGAAAATCAAATCTCAATTTGTGTTTTTAACCTCCTATACTTCTCTGAATCCTATGCCTCATATCTAACACTCTCTAAAAAACTGTAGCACATACATTAGGACATAGATAAATAGATCTTTTTCCATCCAAGTGGCATCGTACCCTTCTCACTGCATTTGTTTTAGGATAGGGTACACCAGTAGCAATTAAGCCAGCTGATAAGTTGAGAGAGGAAGGGTTTTGCTACAGTTAATGGGAATAATAAAAACTATGAATAGCATAATTACCATCTTCATTTTAGCCAATTCCTACCAGTTCAGCATGAGTGATGTTGAGACTCTTTATGCTTAAAACTTAGCATCATACACAATTAGAAGTCTCAGAAAATGCCATAAGGTCTTTCATCTTACATCTTAGTTTTCAGTTTGGCATCCTGTCTACCATGCTACTCATTTAATTACCAAGATAAATGTATACTACTGCTTGCTAGATAACAGAGTGGCCCTCGTGTCAGACAACATCTTGCCTTAGCTTTATGATGTCAGCTTGCTAGGCAACAGAGTGGCCCTCATGTCAGACAACATCTTGCTGTAGCTTTATGATGTCAGCTTGCTAGGCAACAGAGTGGCCCTCATGTCAGACAACATCTTGCTTTAGCTTTATGAAGTCAGGTCACTGCTGGACCAATCGTCCTTGTGTAAGCTGAGCACAGAGAAGGATTAGATATCAAAAGTTATGCAGTAGGCTACTATCTGTATTCATGACTGCAAGGCAAATAGGAGGGTTAATGTTAAAGGACTCTAAACCACTTCAAAGCACTGGGGCCTTTTTGAAAGTGGGATGGAGATATATACAAAAACAGAGATTATCCTTAACAACAATCCAACTTGAGAGTCAGAGTCCAACATACAGAGTGCAGGGGAAGAGGTTAAATAAGCTTCCTTTCGTGAGAATTTAACACTATCGTTCTAAAGTGAGATAGTGCTTTTTAGCATCAAAGGCTGCAATTTCCTCGAATGGAACATTGCAAATACCAGGATCTAAAGCAGGCTTTAGTAGCATTGGAAGCAGTCAGTCTTTTATCAACTATCAGGACCAACACAATGTGATCCATATTACTTCCATCTTGACACAAATTATATTCAGGCACAGGCTCCGACTAGAAGGTAGTGAGGACATTCTGATGCTGTGAAAGTCTTTTTAATGCCTAAAAGGAATGATTGTGATTTTTGCTTACCGTATAAATTGGTAAAATGATGCCGGCAGACTTTCATTTGTTTTTTTTCCTTCAGTCTCGGCACTGCAGAGAAACTGTTGTGAAATACTGCCACTGGTGGTCATTCAGTATAATCTGCAGATGGAAAAGTCCACTGTTAGCACATTTACTATAAGAAATACCAACAATCTTGTATGAGGGTAAACAGATCAATACTGTGGAGTCTGTATAATTGTGAAAATCAACAGCTCATTAGAAAATCAAATCTCAATTTGTGTTTTTAACCTCCTATACTTTTCTGAATCCTATGCCTCATATCTAACACTCTCTAAAAAACTGTAGCACATACATTAGGACATAGATAAATAGATCTTTTTCCATCCAAGTGGCATCGTACCCTTCTCACTGCATTTGTTTTAGGATAGGGTACACCAGTAGCAATTAAGCCAGCTGATAAGTTGAGAGAGGAAGGGTTTTGCTACAGTTAATGGGAATAATAAAAACTATGAATAGCATAATTACCATCTTCATTTTAGCCAATTCCTACCAGTTCAGCATGAGTGATGTTGGGACTCTTTATGCTTAAAACTTACCATCATACACAATTAGAAGTCTCAGAAAATGCCCTAAGGTCTTTCATCTTACATCTTAGTTTTCAGTTTGGCATCCTGTCTACCATGCTACTCATTTCATTACCAAGATAAATGTATACTACTGCTTGCTAGATAACAGAGTGGCCCTCATGTCAGACAACATCTTGCCTTAGCTTTATGATGTCAGCTTGCTAGGCAACAGAGTGGCCCTCATGTCAGACAACATCTTGCTGTAGCTTTATGATGTCAGCTTGCTAGGCAACAGAGTGGCCCTCATGTCAGACAACATCTTGGTTTAGCTTTATGAAGTCAGGTCACTGCTGGACCAATCGTCCTTGTGGAAGCTGAGCACAGAGAAGGATTAGATATCAAAAGTTATGCAGTAGGCTACTATCTGTATTCATGACTGCAAGGCAAATAGGAGGGTTAATGTTAAAGGACTCTAAACCACTTCAAAGCACTGGGGCCTTTTTGAAAGTGGGATGGAGATATATACAAAAACAGAGATTATCCTTAACAACAATCCAACTTGAGAGTCAGAGTCCAACATAGAGTGCAGGGGAAGAGGTTAAATAAGCTTCCTTTCGTGAGAATTTAACACTATCGTTCTAAAGTGAGATAGTGCTTTTTAGCGTCAAAGGCTGCAATTTCCTCGAATGGAACATTGCAAATACCAGGATCTAAAGCAGGCTTTAGTAGCATTGGAAGCAGTCAGTCTTATCAACTATCAGGACCAACACAATGTGATCCATATTACTTCCATCTTGACACAAATTATATTCAGGCACAGGCTCCGACTAGAAGGTAGTGAGGACATTCTGATGCTGTGAAAGTCTTTTTAATGCCTAAAAGGAATGATTGTGATTTTTGCTTACCGTATAAATTGGTAAAATGATGCCGGAAGACTTTTTTTTTTTCCTTCAGTCTCGGCACTGCAGAGAAACTGTTGTGAAACACTGCCACTGGTGGTCATTCAGTATAATCTGCAGATGGAAAAGTCCACTGTTAGCACATTTACTATAAGAAATACCAAAAATCTTGTTTGAGGGTAAACATATCAATACTGTGGAGTCTGTATAATTGTGAAAATCAACAGCTCATTAGAAAATCAAATCTAAATTTGTGTTTTTAACCTCCTATACTCCTCTGAATCCTATGCCTCATATCTAACACTCTCTAAAAAACTGTAGCACATACATTAGGACATAGATAAAAAGATCGTTTTCCATCCAAGTGGCATCGTACCCTTCTCACTGCATTTGTTTTAGGATAGGGTACACCAGTAGCAATTAAGCCAGCTGATAAGTTGAGGAAGGGTTTTGCTACAGTTAATGGGAATAATAAAAACTATGAATAGCATAATTACCATCTTCATTTTAGCCAATTCCTACCAGTTCAGCATGAGTGATGTTGGGACTCTTTATGCTTAAAACTTACCATCATACACAATTAGAAGTCTCAGAAAATGCCCTAAGGTCTTTCATCTTACATCTTAGTTTTCAGTTTGGCATCCTGTCTACCATGCTACTCATTTCATTACCAAGATAAATGTATACTACTGCTTGCTAGATAACAGAGTGGCCCTCATGTCAGACAACATCTTGCCTTAGCTTTATGATGTCAGCTTGCTAGGCAACAGAGTGGCCCTCATGTCAGACAACATCTTGCTGTAGCTTTATGATGTCAGCTTGCTAGGCAACAGAGTGGCCCTCATGTCAGACAACATCTTGGTTTAGCTTTATGAAGTCAGGTCACTGCTGGACCAATCGTCCTTGTGGAAGCTGAGCACAGAGAAGGATTAGATATCAAAAGTTATGCAGTAGGCTACTATCTGTATTCATGACTGCAAGGCAAATAGGAGGGTTAATGTTAAAGGACTCTAAACCACTTCAAAGCACTGGGGCCTTTTTGAAAGTGGGATGGAGATATATACAAAAACAGAGATTATCCTTAACAACAATCCAACTTGAGAGTCAGAGTCCAACATACAGAGTGCAGGGGAAGAGGTTAAATAAGCTTCCTTTCGTGAGAATTTAACACTATCGTTCTAAAGTGAGATAGTGCTTTTTAGCGTCAAAGGCTGCAATTTCCTCGAATGGAACATTGCAAATACCAGGATCTAAAGCAGGCTTTAGTAGCATTGGAAGCAGTCAGTCTTTTATCAACTATCAGGACCAACACAATGTGATCCATATTACTTCCATCTTGACACAAATTATATTCAGGCACAGGCTCCGACTATAAAGTAGTGAGGACATTCTGATGCTGTGAAAGTCTTTTCAATGCCTAAAAGGAATGATTGTGTGATTTTTGCTTACCGTATAAATTGGTAAAATGATGCCGGAAGACTTTCTTTTTTTTTTTTTCCTTCAGTCTCGGCACTGCAGAGAAAGTGTTGTGAAACACTGCCACTGGTGGTCATTCAGTATAATCTGCAGATGGAAAAGTCCACTGTTAGCACATTTACTATAAGAAATACCAACAATCTTGTATGAGGGTAAACAGATCAATACTGTGGAGTCTGTATAATTGTGAAAATCAACAGCTCATTAGAAAATCAAATCTCAATTTGTGTTTTTAACCTCCTATACTTCTCTGAATCCTATGCCTCATATCTAACACTCTCTAAAAAACTGTAGCACATACATTAGGACATAGATAAATAGATCTTTTTCCATCCAAGTGGCATCGTACCCTTCTCACTGCATTTGTTTTAGGATAGGGTACACCAGTAGCAATTAAGCCAGCTGATAAGTTGAGAGAGGAAGGGTTTTGCTACAGTTAATGGGAATAATAAAAACTATGAATAGCATAATTACCATCTTCATTTTAGCCAATTCCTACCAGTTCAGCATGAGTGATGTTGAGACTCTTTATGCTTAAAACTTAGCATCATACACAATTAGAAGTCTCAGAAAATGCCATAAGGTCTTTCATCTTACATCTTAGTTTTCAGTTTGGCATCCTGTCTACCATGCTACTCATTTAATTACCAAGATAAATGTATACTACTGCTTGCTAGATAACAGAGTGGCCCTCGTGTCAGACAACATCTTGCCTTAGCTTTATGATGTCAGCTTGCTAGGCAACAGAGTGGCCCTCATGTCAGACAACATCTTGCTGTAGCTTTATGATGTCAGCTTGCTAGGCAACAGAGTGGCCCTCATGTCAGACAACATCTTGCTTTAGCTTTATGAAGTCAGGTCACTGCTGGACCAATCGTCCTTGTGTAAGCTGAGCACAGAGAAGGATTAGATATCAAAAGTTATGCAGTAGGCTACTATCTGTATTCATGACTGCAAGGCAAATAGGAGGGTTAATGTTAAAGGACTCTAAACCACTTCAAAGCACTGGGGCCTTTTTGAAAGTGGGATGGAGATATATACAAAAACAGAGATTATCCTTAACAACAATCCAACTTGAGAGTCAGAGTCCAACATACAGAGTGCAGGGGAAGAGGTTAAATAAGCTTCCTTTCGTGAGAATTTAACACTATCAATCTAAAGTGAGATAGTGCTTTTTAGCGTCAAAGGCTGCAATTTCCTCGAATGGAACATTGCAAATACCAGGATCTAAAGCAGGCTTTAGTAGCATTGGAAGCAGTCAGTCTTTTATCAACTATCAGGACCAACACAATGTGATCCATATTACTTCCATCTTGACACAAATTATATTCAGGCACAGGCTCCGACTAGAAGGTAGTGAGGACATTCTGATGCTGTGAAAGTCTTTTTAATGCCTAAAAGGAATGATTGTGATTTTTGCTTACCGTATAAATTGGTAAAATGATGCCGGCAGACTTTCATTTGTTTTTTTTCCTTCAGTCTCGGCACTGCAGAGAAACTGTTGTGAAATACTGCCACTGGTGGTCATTCAGTATAATCTGCAGATGGAAAAGTCCACTGTTAGCACATTTACTATAAGAAATACCAAAAATCTTGTTTGAGGGTAAACATATCAATACTGTGGAGTCTGTATAATTGTGAAAATCAACAGCTCATTAGAAAATCAAATCTCAATTTGTGTTTTTAACCTCCTATACTTTTCTGAATCCTATGCCTCATATCTAACACTCTCTAAAAAACTGTAGCACATACATTAGGACATAGATAAATAGATCTTTTTCCATCCAAGTGGCATCGTACCCTTCTCACTGCATTTGTTTTAGGATAGGGTACACCAGTAGCAATTAAGCCAGCTGATAAGTTGAGAGAGGAAGGGTTTTGCTACAGTTAATGGGAATAATAAAAACTATGAATAGCATAATTACCATCTTCATTTTAGCCAATTCCTACCAGTTCAGCATGAGTGATGTTGGGACTCTTTATGCTTAAAACTTACCATCATACACAATTAGAAGTCTCAGAAAATGCCCTAAGGTCTTTCATCTTACATCTTAGTTTTCAGTTTGGCATCCTGTCTACCATGCTACTCATTTCATTACCAAGATAAATGTATACTACTGCTTGCTAGATAACAGAGTGGCCCTCATGTCAGACAACATCTTGCCTTAGCTTTATGATGTCAGCTTGCTAGGCAACAGAGTGGCCCTCATGTCAGACAACATCTTGCTGTAGCTTTATGATGTCAGCTTGCTAGGCAACAGAGTGGCCCTCATGTCAGACAACATCTTGGTTTAGCTTTATGAAGTCAGGTCACTGCTGGACCAATCGTCCTTGTGGAAGCTGAGCACAGAGAAGGATTAGATATCAAAAGTTATGCAGTAGGCTACTATCTGTATTCATGACTGCAAGGCAAATAGGAGGGTTAATGTTAAAGGACTCTAAACCACTTCAAAGCACTGGGGCCTTTTTGAAAGTGGGATGGAGATATATACAAAAACAGAGATTATCCTTAACAACAATCCAACTTGAGAGTCAGAGTCCAACATACAGAGTGCAGGGGAAGAGGTTAAATAAGCTTCCTTTCGTGAGAATTTAACACTATCGTTCTAAAGTGAGATAGTGCTTTTTAGCATCAAAGGCTGCAATTTCCTCGAATGGAACATTGCAAATACCAGGATCTAAAGCAGGCTTTAGTAGCATTGGAAGCAGTCAGTCTTTTATCAACTATCAGGACCAACACAATGTGATCCATATTACTTCCATCTTGACACAAATTATATTCAGGCACAGGCTCCGACTATAAAGTAGTGAGGACATTCTGATGCTGTGAAAGTCTTTTCAATGCCTAAAAGGAATGATTGTGTGATTTTTGCTTACCGTATAAATTGGTAAAATGATGCCGGAAGACTTTCTTTTTTTTTTTTTCCTTCAGTCTCGGCACTGCAGAGAAAGTGTTGTGAAACACTGCCACTGGTGGTCATTCAGTATAATCTGCAGATGGAAAAGTCCACTGTTAGCACATTTACTATAAGAAATACCAACAATCTTGTATGAGGGTAAACAGATCAATACTGTGGAGTCTGTATAATTGTGAAAATCAACAGCTCATTAGAAAATCAAATCTCAATTTGTGTTTTTAACCTCCTATACTTCTCTGAATCCTATGCCTCATATCTAACACTCTCTAAAAAACTGTAGCACATACATTAGGACATAGATAAATAGATCTTTTTCCATCCAAGTGGCATCGTACCCTTCTCACTGCATTTGTTTTAGGATAGGGTACACCAGTAGCAATTAAGCCAGCTGATAAGTTGAGAGAGGAAGGGTTTTGCTACAGTTAATGGGAATAATAAAAACTATGAATAGCATAATTACCATCTTCATTTTAGCCAATTCCTACCAGTTCAGCATGAGTGATGTTGAGACTCTTTATGCTTAAAACTTAGCATCATACACAATTAGAAGTCTCAGAAAATGCCATAAGGTCTTTCATCTTACATCTTAGTTTTCAGTTTGGCATCCTGTCTACCATGCTACTCATTTAATTACCAAGATAAATGTATACTACTGCTTGCTAGATAACAGAGTGGCCCTCGTGTCAGACAACATCTTGCCTTAGCTTTATGATGTCAGCTTGCTAGGCAACAGAGTGGCCCTCATGTCAGACAACATCTTGCTGTAGCTTTATGATGTCAGCTTGCTAGGCAACAGAGTGGCCCTCATGTCAGACAACATCTTGCTTTAGCTTTATGAAGTCAGGTCACTGCTGGACCAATCGTCCTTGTGTAAGCTGAGCACAGAGAAGGATTAGATATCAAAAGTTATGCAGTAGGCTACTATCTGTATTCATGACTGCAAGGCAAATAGGAGGGTTAATGTTAAAGGACTCTAAACCACTTCAAAGCACTGGGGCCTTTTTGAAAGTGGGATGGAGATATATACAAAAACAGAGATTATCCTTAACAACAATCCAACTTGAGAGTCAGAGTCCAACATACAGAGTGCAGGGGAAGAGGTTAAATAAGCTTCCTTTCGTGAGAATTTAACACTATCAATCTAAAGTGAGATAGTGCTTTTTAGCGTCAAAGGCTGCAATTTCCTCGAATGGAACATTGCAAATACCAGGATCTAAAGCAGGCTTTAGTAGCATTGGAAGCAGTCAGTCTTTTATCAACTATCAGGACCAACACAATGTGATCCATATTACTTCCATCTTGACACAAATTATATTCAGGCACAGGCTCCGACTAGAAGGTAGTGAGGACATTCTGATGCTGTGAAAGTCTTTTTAATGCCTAAAAGGAATGATTGTGATTTTTGCTTACCGTATAAATTGGTAAAATGATGCCGGCAGACTTTCATTTGTTTTTTTTCCTTCAGTCTCGGCACTGCAGAGAAACTGTTGTGAAATACTGCCACTGGTGGTCATTCAGTATAATCTGCAGATGGAAAAGTCCACTGTTAGCACATTTACTATAAGAAATACCAAAAATCTTGTTTGAGGGTAAACATATCAATACTGTGGAGTCTGTATAATTGTGAAAATCAACAGCTCATTAGAAAATCAAATCTCAATTTGTGTTTTTAACCTCCTATACTTCTCTGAATCCTATGCCTCATATCTAACACTCTCTAAAAAACTGTAGCACATACATTAGGACATAGATAAATAGATCTTTTTCCATCCAAGTGGCATCGTACCCTTCTCACTGCATTTGTTTTAGGATAGGGTACACCAGTAGCAATTAAGCCAGCTGATAAGTTGAGAGAGGAAGGGTTTTGCTACAGTTAATGGGAATAATAAAAACTATGAATAGCATAATTACCATCTTCATTTTAGCCAATTCCTACCAGTTCAGCATGAGTGATGTTGAGACTCTTTATGCTTAAAACTTAGCATCATACACAATTAGAAGTCTCAGAAAATGCCATAAGGTCTTTCATCTTACATCTTAGTTTTCAGTTTGGCATCCTGTCTATCATGCTACTCATTTAATTACCAAGATAAATGTATACTACTGCTTGCTAGATAACAGAGTGGCCCTCGTGTCAGACAACATCTTGCCTTAGCTTTATGATGTCAGCTTGCTAGGCAACAGAGTGGCCCTCATGTCAGACAACATCTTGCTGTAGCTTTATGATGTCAGCTTGCTAGGCAACAGAGTGGCCCTCATGTCAGACAACATCTTGGTTTAGCTTTATGAAGTCAGGTCACTGCTGGACCAATCGTCCTTGTGGAAGCTGAGCACAGAGAAGGATTAGATATCAAAAGTTATGCAGTAGGCTACTATCTGTGTTCATGACTGCAAGGCAAATAGGAGGGTTAATGTTAAAGGACTCTAAACCACTTCAAAGCACTGGGGCCTTTTTGAAAGTGGGATGGAGATATATACAAAAACAGAGATTATCCTTAACAACAATCCAACTTGAGAGTCAGAGTCCAACATACAGAGTGCAGGGGAAGAGGTTAAATAAGCTTCCTTTCGTGAGAATTTAACACTATCGTTCTAAAGTGAGATAGTGCTTTTTAGCATCAAAGGCTGCAATTTCCTCGAATGGAACATTGCAAATACCAGGATCTAAAGCAGGCTTTAGTAGCATTGGAAGCAGTCAGTCTTTTATCAACTATCAGGACCAACACAATGTGATCCATATTACTTCCATCTTGACACAAATTATATTCAGGCACAGGCTCCGACTATAAAGTAGTGAGGACATTCTGATGCTGTGAAAGTCTTTTCAATGCCTAAAAGGAATGATTGTGTGATTTTTGCTTACCGTATAAATTGGTAAAATTATGCCGGAAGACTTTCTTTTTTTTTTTTTCCTTCAGTCTCGGCACTGCAGAGAAAGTGTTGTGAAACACTGCCACTGGTGGTCATTCAGTATAATCTGCAGATGGAAAAGTCCACTGTTAGCACATTTACTATAAGAAATACCAACAATCTTGTATGAGGGTAAACAGATCAATACTGCGGAGTCTGTATAATTGTGAAAATCAACAGCTCATTAGAAAATCAAATCTCAATTTGTGTTTTTAACCTCCTATACTTCTCTGAATCCTATGCCTCATATCTAACACTCTCTAAAAAACTGTAGCACATACATTAGGACATAGATAAATAGATCTTTTTCCATCCAAGTGGCATCGTACCCTTCTCACTGCATTTGTTTTAGGATAGGGTACACCAGTAGCAATTAAGCCAGCTGATAAGTTGAGGAAGGGTTTTGCTACAGTTAATGGGAATAATAAAAACTATGAATAGCATAATTACCATCTTCATTTTAGCCAATTCCTACCAGTTCAGCATGAGTGATGTTGAGACTCTTTATGCTTAAAACTTACCATCATACACAATTAGAAGTCTCAGAAAATGCCATAAGGTCTTTCATCTTACATCTTAGTTTTCAGTTTGGCATCCTGTCTACCATGCTACTCATTTAATTACCAAGATAAATGTATACTACTGCTTGCTAGATAACAGAGTGGCCCTCGTGTCAGACAACATCTTGCCTTAGCTTTATGATGTCAGCTTGCTAGGCAACAGAGTGGCCCTCATGTCAGACAACATCTTGCTGTAGCTTTATGATGTCAGCTTGCTAGGCAACAGAGTGGCCCTCATGTCAGACAACATCTTGGTTTAGCTTTATGAAGTCAGGTCACTGCTGGACCAATCGTCCTTGTGTAAGCTGAGCACAGAGAAGGATTAGATATCAAAAGTTATGCAGTAGGCTACTATCAGTGTTCATGACTGCAAGGCAAATAGGAGGGTTAATGTTAAAGGACTCTAAACCACTTCAAAGCACTGGGGCCTTTTTGAAAGTGGGATGGAGATATATACAAAAACAGAGATTATCCTTAACAACAATCCAACTTGAGAGTCAGAGTCCAACATACAGAGTGCAGGGGAAGAGGTTAAATAAGCTTCCTTTCGTGAGAATTTAACACTATCGTTCTAAAGTGAGATAGTGCTTTTTAGCGTCAAAGGCTGCAATTTCCTCGAATGGAACATTGCAAATACCAGGATCTAAAGCAGGCTTTAGTAGCATTGGAAGCAGTCAGTCTTATCAACTATCAGGACCAACACAATGTGATCCATATTACTTCCATCTTGACACAAATTATATTCAGGCACAGGCCCCGACTAGAAGGTAGTGAGGACATTCTGATGCTGTGAAAGTCTTTTTAATGCCTAAAAGGAATGATTGTGATTTTTGCTTACCGTATAAATTGGTAAAATGATGCCGGAAGACTTTTTTTTTTTTCCTTCAGTCTCGGCACTGCAGAGAAACTGTTGTGAAACACTGCCACTGGTGGTCATTCAGTATAATCTGCAGATGGAAAAGTCCACTGTTAGCACATTTACTATAAGAAATACCAACAATCTTGTATGAGGGTAAACAGATCAATACTGTGGAGTCTGTATAATTGTGAAAATCAACAGCTCATTAGAAAATCAAATCTCAATTTGTTTTTTTAACCTCCTATACTTTTCTGAATCCTATGCCTCATATCTAACACTCTCTAAAAAACTGTAGCACATACATTAGGACATAGATAAATAGATCTTTTTCCATCCAAGTGGCATCGTACCCTTCTCACTGCATTTGTTTTAGGATAGGGTACACCAGTAGCAATTAAGCCAGCTGATGAGTTGAGAGAGGAAGGGTTTTGCTACAGTTAATGGGAATAATAAAAACTATGAATAGCATAATTACCATCTTCATTTTAGCCAATTCCTACCAGTTCAGCATGAGTGATGTTGGGACTCTTTATGCTTAAAACTTACCATCATACACAATTAGAAGTCTCAGAAAATGCCCTAAGGTCTTTCATCTTACATCTTAGTTTTCAGTTTGGCATCCTGTCTACCATGCTACTCATTTCATTACCAAGATAAATGTATACTACTGCTTGCTAGATAACAGAGTGGCCCTCATGTCAGACAACATCTTGCCTTAGCTTTATGATGTCAGCTTGCTAGGCAACAGAGTGGCCCTCATGTCAGACAACATCTTGCTGTAGCTTTATGATGTCAGCTTGCTAGGCAACAGAGTGGCCCTCATGTCAGACAACATCTTGGTTTAGCTTTATGAAGTCAGGTCACTGCTGGACCAATCGTCCTTGTGGAAGCTGAGCACAGAGAAGGATTAGATATCAAAAGTTATGCAGTAGGCTACTATCTGTATTCATGACTGCAAGGCAAATAGGAGGGTTAATGTTAAAGGACTCTAAACCACTTCAAAGCACTGGGGCCTTTTTGAAAGTGGGATGGAGATATATACAAAAACAGAGATTATCCTTAACAACAATCCAACTTGAGAGTCAGAGTCCAACATACAGAGTGCAGGGGAAGAGGTTAAATAAGCTTCCTTTCGTGAGAATTTAACACTATCGTTCTAAAGTGAGATAGTGCTTTTTAGCATCAAAGGCTGCAATTTCCTCGAATGGAACATTGCAAATACCAGGATCTAAAGCAGGCTTTAGTAGCATTGGAAGCAGTCAGTCTTTTATCAACTATCAGGACCAACACAATGTGATCCATATTACTTCCATCTTGACACAAATTATATTCAGGCACAGGCTCCGACTATAAAGTAGTGAGGACATTCTGATGCTGTGAAAGTCTTTTCAATGCCTAAAAGGAATGATTGTGTGATTTTTGCTTACCGTATAAATTGGTAAAATGATGCCGGAAGACTTTCTTTTTTTTTTTTTCCTTCAGTCTCGGCACTGCAGAGAAAGTGTTGTGAAACACTGCCACTGGTGGTCATTCAGTATAATCTGCAGATGGAAAAGTCCACTGTTAGCACATTTACTATAAGAAATACCAACAATCTTGTATGAGGGTAAACAGATCAATACTGTGGAGTCTGTATAATTGTGAAAATCAACAGCTCATTAGAAAATCAAATCTCAATTTGTGTTTTTAACCTCCTATACTTCTCTGAATCCTATGCCTCATATCTAACACTCTCTAAAAAACTGTAGCACATACATTAGGACATAGATAAATAGATCTTTTTCCATCCAAGTGGCATCGTACCCTTCTCACTGCATTTGTTTTAGGATAGGGTACACCAGTAGCAATTAAGCCAGCTGATAAGTTGAGAGAGGAAGGGTTTTGCTACAGTTAATGGGAATAATAAAAACTATGAATAGCATAATTACCATCTTCATTTTAGCCAATTCCTACCAGTTCAGCATGAGTGATGTTGAGACTCTTTATGCTTAAAACTTAGCATCATACACAATTAGAAGTCTCAGAAAATGCCATAAGGTCTTTCATCTTACATCTTAGTTTTCAGTTTGGCATCCTGTCTACCATGCTACTCATTTAATTACCAAGATAAATGTATACTACTGCTTGCTAGATAACAGAGTGGCCCTCGTGTCAGACAACATCTTGCCTTAGCTTTATGATGTCAGCTTGCTAGGCAACAGAGTGGCCCTCATGTCAGACAACATCTTGCTGTAGCTTTATGATGTCAGCTTGCTAGGCAACAGAGTGGCCCTCATGTCAGACAACATCTTGCTTTAGCTTTATGAAGTCAGGTCACTGCTGGACCAATCGTCCTTGTGTAAGCTGAGCACAGAGAAGGATTAGATATCAAAAGTTATGCAGTAGGCTACTATCTGTATTCATGACTGCAAGGCAAATAGGAGGGTTAATGTTAAAGGACTCTAAACCACTTCAAAGCACTGGGGCCTTTTTGAAAGTGGGATGGAGATATATACAAAAACAGAGATTATCCTTAACAACAATCCAACTTGAGAGTCAGAGTCCAACATACAGAGTGCAGGGGAAGAGGTTAAATAAGCTTCCTTTCGTGAGAATTTAACACTATCAATCTAAAGTGAGATAGTGCTTTTTAGCGTCAAAGGCTGCAATTTCCTCGAATGGAACATTGCAAATACCAGGATCTAAAGCAGGCTTTAGTAGCATTGGAAGCAGTCAGTCTTTTATCAACTATCAGGACCAACACAATGTGATCCATATTACTTCCATCTTGACACAAATTATATTCAGGCACAGGCTCCGACTAGAAGGTAGTGAGGACATTCTGATGCTGTGAAAGTCTTTTTAATGCCTAAAAGGAATGATTGTGATTTTTGCTTACCGTATAAATTGGTAAAATGATGCCGGCAGACTTTCATTTGTTTTTTTTCCTTCAGTCTCGGCACTGCAGAGAAACTGTTGTGAAATACTGCCACTGGTGGTCATTCAGTATAATCTGCAGATGGAAAAGTCCACTGTTAGCACATTTACTATAAGAAATACCAAAAATCTTGTTTGAGGGTAAACATATCAATACTGTGGAGTCTGTATAATTGTGAAAATCAACAGCTCATTAGAAAATCAAATCTCAATTTGTGTTTTTAACCTCCTATACTTCTCTGAATCCTATGCCTCATATCTAACACTCTCTAAAAAACTGTAGCACATACATTAGGACATAGATAAATAGATCTTTTTCCATCCAAGTGGCATCGTACCCTTCTCACTGCATTTGTTTTAGGATAGGGTACACCAGTAGCAATTAAGCCAGCTGATAAGTTGAGAGAGGAAGGGTTTTGCTACAGTTAATGGGAATAATAAAAACTATGAATAGCATAATTACCATCTTCATTTTAGCCAATTCCTACCAGTTCAGCATGAGTGATGTTGAGACTCTTTATGCTTAAAACTTAGCATCATACACAATTAGAAGTCTCAGAAAATGCCATAAGGTCTTTCATCTTACATCTTAGTTTTCAGTTTGGCATCCTGTCTATCATGCTACTCATTTAATTACCAAGATAAATGTATACTACTGCTTGCTAGATAACAGAGTGGCCCTCGTGTCAGACAACATCTTGCCTTAGCTTTATGATGTCAGCTTGCTAGGCAACAGAGTGGCCCTCATGTCAGACAACATCTTGCTGTAGCTTTATGATGTCAGCTTGCTAGGCAACAGAGTGGCCCTCATGTCAGACAACATCTTGGTTTAGCTTTATGAAGTCAGGTCACTGCTGGACCAATCGTCCTTGTGGAAGCTGAGCACAGAGAAGGATTAGATATCAAAAGTTATGCAGTAGGCTACTATCTGTGTTCATGACTGCAAGGCAAATAGGAGGGTTAATGTTAAAGGACTCTAAACCACTTCAAAGCACTGGGGCCTTTTTGAAAGTGGGATGGAGATATATACAAAAACAGAGATTATCCTTAACAACAATCCAACTTGAGAGTCAGAGTCCAACATACAGAGTGCAGGGGAAGAGGTTAAATAAGCTTCCTTTCGTGAGAATTTAACACTATCGTTCTAAAGTGAGATAGTGCTTTTTAGCATCAAAGGCTGCAATTTCCTCGAATGGAACATTGCAAATACCAGGATCTAAAGCAGGCTTTAGTAGCATTGGAAGCAGTCAGTCTTTTATCAACTATCAGGACCAACACAATGTGATCCATATTACTTCCATCTTGACACAAATTATATTCAGGCACAGGCTCCGACTATAAAGTAGTGAGGACATTCTGATGCTGTGAAAGTCTTTTCAATGCCTAAAAGGAATGATTGTGTGATTTTTGCTTACCGTATAAATTGGTAAAATTATGCCGGAAGACTTTCTTTTTTTTTTTTTCCTTCAGTCTCGGCACTGCAGAGAAAGTGTTGTGAAACACTGCCACTGGTGGTCATTCAGTATAATCTGCAGATGGAAAAGTCCACTGTTAGCACATTTACTATAAGAAATACCAACAATCTTGTATGAGGGTAAACAGATCAATACTGCGGAGTCTGTATAATTGTGAAAATCAACAGCTCATTAGAAAATCAAATCTCAATTTGTGTTTTTAACCTCCTATACTTCTCTGAATCCTATGCCTCATATCTAACACTCTCTAAAAAACTGTAGCACATACATTAGGACATAGATAAATAGATCTTTTTCCATCCAAGTGGCATCGTACCCTTCTCACTGCATTTGTTTTAGGATAGGGTACACCAGTAGCAATTAAGCCAGCTGATAAGTTGAGGAAGGGTTTTGCTACAGTTAATGGGAATAATAAAAACTATGAATAGCATAATTACCATCTTCATTTTAGCCAATTCCTACCAGTTCAGCATGAGTGATGTTGAGACTCTTTATGCTTAAAACTTACCATCATACACAATTAGAAGTCTCAGAAAATGCCATAAGGTCTTTCATCTTACATCTTAGTTTTCAGTTTGGCATCCTGTCTACCATGCTACTCATTTAATTACCAAGATAAATGTATACTACTGCTTGCTAGATAACAGAGTGGCCCTCGTGTCAGACAACATCTTGCCTTAGCTTTATGATGTCAGCTTGCTAGGCAACAGAGTGGCCCTCATGTCAGACAACATCTTGCTGTAGCTTTATGATGTCAGCTTGCTAGGCAACAGAGTGGCCCTCATGTCAGACAACATCTTGGTTTAGCTTTATGAAGTCAGGTCACTGCTGGACCAATCGTCCTTGTGTAAGCTGAGCACAGAGAAGGATTAGATATCAAAAGTTATGCAGTAGGCTACTATCAGTGTTCATGACTGCAAGGCAAATAGGAGGGTTAATGTTAAAGGACTCTAAACCACTTCAAAGCACTGGGGCCTTTTTGAAAGTGGGATGGAGATATATACAAAAACAGAGATTATCCTTAACAACAATCCAACTTGAGAGTCAGAGTCCAACATACAGAGTGCAGGGGAAGAGGTTAAATAAGCTTCCTTTCGTGAGAATTTAACACTATCGTTCTAAAGTGAGATAGTGCTTTTTAGCGTCAAAGGCTGCAATTTCCTCGAATGGAACATTGCAAATACCAGGATCTAAAGCAGGCTTTAGTAGCATTGGAAGCAGTCAGTCTTATCAACTATCAGGACCAACACAATGTGATCCATATTACTTCCATCTTGACACAAATTATATTCAGGCACAGGCCCCGACTAGAAGGTAGTGAGGACATTCTGATGCTGTGAAAGTCTTTTTAATGCCTAAAAGGAATGATTGTGATTTTTGCTTACCGTATAAATTGGTAAAATGATGCCGGAAGACTTTTTTTTTTTTCCTTCAGTCTCGGCACTGCAGAGAAACTGTTGTGAAACACTGCCACTGGTGGTCATTCAGTATAATCTGCAGATGGAAAAGTCCACTGTTAGCACATTTACTATAAGAAATACCAACAATCTTGTATGAGGGTAAACAGATCAATACTGTGGAGTCTGTATAATTGTGAAAATCAACAGCTCATTAGAAAATCAAATCTCAATTTGTTTTTTTAACCTCCTATACTTTTCTGAATCCTATGCCTCATATCTAACACTCTCTAAAAAACTGTAGCACATACATTAGGACATAGATAAATAGATCTTTTTCCATCCAAGTGGCATCGTACCCTTCTCACTGCATTTGTTTTAGGATAGGGTACACCAGTAGCAATTAAGCCAGCTGATGAGTTGAGAGAGGAAGGGTTTTGCTACAGTTAATGGGAATAATAAAAACTATGAATAGCATAATTACCATCTTCATTTTAGCCAATTCCTACCAGTTCAGCATGAGTGATGTTGGGACTCTTTATGCTTAAAACTTACCATCATACACAATTAGAAGTCTCAGAAAATGCCCTAAGGTCTTTCATCTTACATCTTAGTTTTCAGTTTGGCATCCTGTCTACCATGCTACTCATTTCATTACCAAGATAAATGTATACTACTGCTTGCTAGATAACAGAGTGGCCCTCGTGTCAGACAACATCTTGCCTTAGCTTTATGATGTCAGCTTGCTAGGCAACAGAGTGGCCCTCATGTCAGACAACATCTTGCTGTAGCTTTATGATGTCAGCTTGCTAGGCAACAGAGTGGCCCTCATGTCAGACAACATCTTGGTTTAGCTTTATGAAGTCAGGTCACTGCTGGACCAATCGTCCTTGTGGAAGCTGAGCACAGAGAAGGATTAGATATCAAAAGTTATGCAGTAGGCTACTATCTGTGTTCATGACTGCAAGGCAAATAGGAGGGTTAATGTTAAAGGACTCTAAACCACTTCAAAGCACTGGGGCCTTTTTGAAAGTGGGATGGAGATATATAGAAAAACAGAGATTATCCTTAACAACAATCCAACTTGAGAGTCAGAGTCCAACATACAGAGTGCAGGGGAAGAGGTTAAATAAGCTTCCTTTCGTGAGAATTTAACACTATCGTTCTAAAGTGAGATAGTGCTTTTTAGCATCAAAGGCTGCAATTTCCTCGAATGGAACATTGCAAATACCAGGATCTAAAGCAGGCTTTAGTAGCATTGGAAGCAGTCAGTCTTTTATCAACTATCAGGACCAACACAATGTGATCCATATTACTTCCATCTTGACACAAATTATATTCAGGCACAGGCTCCGACTATAAAGTAGTGAGGACATTCTGATGCTGTGAAAGTCTTTTCAATGCCTAAAAGGAATGATTGTGTGATTTTTGCTTACCGTATAAATTGGTAAAATGATGCCGGAAGACTTTCTTTTTTTTTTTTTCCTTCAGTCTCGGCACTGCAGAGAAAGTGTTGTGAAACACTGCCACTGGTGGTCATTCAGTATAATCTGCAGATGGAAAAGTCCACTGTTAGCACATTTACTATAAGAAATACCAACAATCTTGTATGAGGGTAAACAGATCAATACTGTGGAGTCTGTATAATTGTGAAAATCAACAGCTCATTAGAAAATCATATCTCAATTTGTGTTTTTAACCTCCTATACTTCTCTGAATCCTATGCCTCATATCTAACACTCTCTAAAAAACTGTAGCACATACATTAGGACATAGATAAATAGATCTTTTTCCATCCAAGTGGCATCGTACCCTTCTCACTGCATTTGTTTTAGGATAGGGTACACCAGTAGCAATTAAGCCAGCTGATAAGTTGAGAGAGGAAGGGTTTTGCTACAGTTAATGGGAATAATAAAAACTATGAATAGCATAATTACCATCTTCATTTTAGCCAATTCCTACCAGTTCAGCATGAGTGATGTTGAGACTCTTTATGCTTAAAACTTAGCATCATACACAATTAGAAGTCTCAGAAAATGCCATAAGGTCTTTCATCTTACATCTTAGTTTTCAGTTTGGCATCCTGTCTACCATGCTACTCATTTAATTACCAAGATAAATGTATACTACTGCTTGCTAGATAACAGAGTGGCCCTCGTGTCAGACAACATCTTGCCTTAGCTTTATGATGTCAGCTTGCTAGGCAACAGAGTGGCCCTCATGTCAGACAACATCTTGCTGTAGCTTTATGATGTCAGGTCACTGCTGGACCAATCGTCCTTGTGGAAGCTGAGCACAGAGAAGGATTAGATATCAAAAGTTATGCAGTAGGCTACTATCTGTGTTCATGACTGCAAGGCAAATAGGAGGGTTAATGTTAAAGGACTCTAAACCACTTCAAAGCACTGGGGCCTTTTTGAAAGTGGGATGGAGATATATACAAAAACAGAGATTATCCTTAACAACAATCCAACTTGAGAGTCAGAGTCCAACATACAGAGTGCAGGGGAAGAGGTTAAATAAGCTTCCTTTCGTGAGAATTTAACACTATCGTTCTAAAGTGAGATAGTGCTTTTTAGCATCAAAGGCTGCAATTTCCTCGAATGGAACATTGCAAATACCAGGATCTAAAGCAGGCTTTAGTAGCATTGGAAGCAGTCAGTCTTTTATCAACTATCAGGACCAACACAATGTGATCCATATTACTTCCATCTTGACACAAATTATATTCAGGCACAGGCTCCGACTAGAAGGTAGTGAGGACATTCTGATGCTGTGAAAGTCTTTTTAATGCCTAAAAGGAATGATTGTGATTTTTGCTTACCGTATAAATTGGTAAAATGATGCCGGCAGACTTTCATTTGTTTTTTTTCCTTCAGTCTCGGCACTGCAGAGAAACTGTTGTGAAATACTGCCACTGGTGGTCATTCAGTATAATCTGCAGATGGAAAAGTCCACTGTTAGCACATTTACTATAAGAAATACCAAAAATCTTGTTTGAGGGTAAACATATCAATACTGTGGAGTCTGTATAATTGTGAAAATCAACAGCTCATTAGAAAATCAAATCTAAATTTGTGTTTTTAACCTCCTATACTCCTCTGAATCCTATGCCTCATATCTAACACTCTCTAAAAAACTGTAGCACATACATTAGGACATAGATAAAAAGATCGTTTTCCATCCAAGTGGCATCGTACCCTTCTCACTGCATTTGTTTTAGGATAGGGTACACCAGTAGCAATTAAGCCAGCTGATAAGTTGAGAGAGGAAGGGTTTTGCTACAGTTAATGGGAATAATAAAAACTATGAATAGCATAATTACCATCTTCATTTTAGCCAATTCCTACCAGTTCAGCATGAGTGATGTTGGGACTCTTTATGCTTAAAACTTACCATCATACACAATTAGAAGTCTCAGAAAATGCCCTAAGGTCTTTCATCTTACATCTTAGTTTTCAGTTTGGCATCCTGTCTACCATGCTACTCATTTCATTACCAAGATAAATGTATACTACTGCTTGCTAGATAACAGAGTGGCCCTCATGTCAGACAACATCTTGCCTTAGCTTTATGATGTCAGCTTGCTAGGCAACAGAGTGGCCCTCATGTCAGACAACATCTTGCTGTAGCTTTATGATGTCAGCTTGCTAGGCAACAGAGTGGCCCTCATGTCAGACAACATCTTGCTGTAGCTTTATGATGTCAGCTTGCTAGGCAACAGAGTGGCCCTCATGTCAGACAACATCTTGCTTTAGCTTTATGATGTCAGGTCACTGCTGGACCAATCGTCCTTGTGGAAGCTGAGCACAGAGAAGGATTAGATATCAAAAGTTATGCAGTAGGCTACTATCTGTATTCATGACTGCAAGGCAAATAGGAGGGTTAATGTTAAAGGACTCTAAACCACTTCAAAGCACTGGGGCCTTTTTGAAAGTGGGATGGAGATATATACAAAAACAGAGATTATCCTTAACAACAATCCAACTTGAGAGTCAGAGTCCAACATACAGAGTGCAGGGGAAGAGGTTAAATAAGCTTCCTTTCGTGAGAATTTAACACTATCGTTCTAAAGTGAGATAGTGCTTTTTAGCATCAAAGGCTGCAATTTCCTCGAATGGAACATTGCAAATACCAGGATCTAAAGCAGGCTTTAGTAGCATTGGAAGCAGTCAGTCTTTTATCAACTATCAGGACCAACACAATGTGATCCATATTACTTCCATCTTGACACAAATTATATTCAGGCACAGGCTCCGACTAGAAGGTAGTGAGGACATTCTGATGCTGTGAAAGTCTTTTTAATGCCTAAAAGGAATGATTGTGATTTTTGCTTACTGTATAAATTGGTAAAATGATGCCGGCAGACTTTCATTTGTTTTTTTTCCTTCAGTCTCGGCACTGCAGAGAAACTGTTGTGAAATACTGCCACTGGTGGTCATTCAGTATAATCTGCAGATGGAAAAGTCCACTGTTAGCACATTTACTATAAGAAATACCAAAAATCTTGTTTGAGGGTAAACATATCAATACTGTGGAGTCTGTATAATTGTGAAAATCAACAGCTCATTAGAAAATCAAATCTAAATTTGTGTTTTTAACCTCCTATACTCCTCTGAATCCTATGCCTCATATCTAACACTCTCTAAAAAACTGTAGCACATACATTAGGACATAGATAAAAAGATCGTTTTCCATCCAAGTGGCATCGTACCCTTCTCACTGCATTTGTTTTAGGATAGGGTACACCAGTAGCAATTAAGCCAGCTGATAAGTTGAGAGAGGAAGGGTTTTGCTACAGTTAATGGGAATAATAAAAACTATGAATAGCATAATTACCATCTTCATTTTAGCCAATTCCTACCAGTTCAGCATGAGTGATGTTGAGACTCTTTATGCTTAAAACTTACCATCATACACAATTAGAAGTCTCAGAAAATGCCCTAAGGTCTTTCATCTTACATCTTAGTTTTCAGTTTGGCATCCTGTCTACCATGCTACTCATTTAATTACCAAGATAAATGTATACTACTGCTTGCTAGATAACAGAGTGGCCCTCATGTCAGACAACATCTTGCCTTAGCTTTATGATGTCAGCTTGCTAGGCAACAGAGTGGCCCTCATGTCAGACAACATCTTGCTGTAGCTTTATGATATCAGCTTGCTAGGCAACAGAGTGGCCCTCATGTCAGACAACATCTTGCTTTAGCTTTATGAAGTCAGGTCACTGCTGGACCAATCGTCCTTGTGTAAGCTGAGCACAGAGAAGGATTAGATATCAAAAGTTATGCAGTAGGCTACTATCTGTGTTCATGACTGCAAGGCAAATAGGAGGGTTAATGTTAAAGGACTCTAAACCACTTCAAAGCACTGGGGCCTTTTTGAAAGTGGGATGGAGATATATACAAAAACAGAGATTATCCTTAACAACAATCCAACTTGAGAGTCAGAGTCCAACATACAGAGTGCAGGGGAAGAGGTTAAATAAGCTTCCTTTCGTGAGAATTTAACACTATCGTTCTAAAGTGAGATAGTGCTTTTTAGCGTCAAAGGCTGCAATTTCCTCGAATGGAACATTGCAAATACCAGGATCTAAAGCAGGCTTTAGTAGCATTGGAAGCAGTCAGTCTTATCAACTATCAGGACCAACACAATGTGATCCATATTACTTCCATCTTGACACAAATTATATTCAGGCACAGGCTCCGACTAGAAGGTAGTGAGGACATTCTGATGCTGTGAAAGTCTTTTTAATGCCTAAAAGGAATGATTGTGATTTTTGCTTACCGTATAAATTGGTAAAATGATGCCGGAAGACTTTTTTTTTTTTCCTTCAGTCTCGGCACTGCAGAGAAACTGTTGTGAAACACTGCCACTGGTGGTCATTCAGTATAATCTGCAGATGGAAAAGTCCACTGTTAGCACATTTACTATAAGAAATACCAACAATCTTGTATGAGGGTAAACAGATCAATACTGTGGAGTCTGTATAATTGTGAAAATCAACAGCTCATTAAAAAATCAAATCTCAATTTGTGTTTTTAACCTCCTATACTTCTCTGAATCCTATGCCTCATATCTAACACTCTCTAAAAAACTGTAGCACATACATTAGGACATAGATAAATAGATCTTTTTCCATCCAAGTGGCATCGTACCCTTCTCACTGCATTTGTTTTAGGATAGGGTACACCAGTAGCAATTAAGCCAGCTGATAAGTTGAGAGAGGAAGGGTTTTGCTACAGTTAATGGGAATAATAAAAACTATGAATAGCATAATTACCATCTTCATTTTAGCCAATTCCTACCAGTTCAGCATGAGTGATGTTGAGACTCTTTATGCTTAAAACTTAGCATCATACACAATTAGAAGTCTCAGAAAATGCCATAAGGTCTTTCATCTTACATCTTAGTTTTCAGTTTGGCATCCTGTCTACCATGCTACTCATTTAATTACCAAGATAAATGTATACTACTGCTTGCTAGATAACAGAGTGGCCCTCGTGTCAGACAACATCTTGCCTTAGCTTTATGATGTCAGCTTGCTAGGCAACAGAGTGGCCCTCATGTCAGACAACATCTTGCTGTAGCTTTATGATGTCAGCTTGCTAGGCAACAGAGTGGCCCTCATGTCAGACAACATCTTGCTTTAGCTTTATGAAGTCAGGTCACTGCTGGACCAATCGTCCTTGTGTAAGCTGAGCACAGAGAAGGATTAGATATCAAAAGTTATGCAGTAGGCTACTATCTGTATTCATGACTGCAAGGCAAATAGGAGGGTTAATGTTAAAGGACTCTAAACCACTTCAAAGCACTGGGGCCTTTTTGAAAGTGGGATGGAGATATATACAAAAACAGAGATTATCCTTAACAACAATCCAACTTGAGAGTCAGAGTCCAACATACAGAGTGCAGGGGAAGAGGTTAAATAAGCTTCCTTTCGTGAGAATTTAACACTATCAATCTAAAGTGAGATAGTGCTTTTTAGCGTCAAAGGCTGCAATTTCCTCGAATGGAACATTGCAAATACCAGGATCTAAAGCAGGCTTTAGTAGCATTGGAAGCAGTCAGTCTTTTATCAACTATCAGGACCAACACAATGTGATCCATATTACTTCCATCTTGACACAAATTATATTCAGGCACAGGCTCCGACTAGAAGGTAGTGAGGACATTCTGATGCTGTGAAAGTCTTTTTAATGCCTAAAAGGAATGATTGTGATTTTTGCTTACCGTATAAATTGGTAATATGATGCCGGCAGACTTTCATTTGTTTTTTTTCCTTCAGTCTCGGCACTGCAGAGAAACTGTTGTGAAATACTGCCACTGGTGGTCATTCAGTATAATCTGCAGATGGAAAAGTCCACTGTTAGCACATTTACTATAAGAAATACCAAAAATCTTGTTTGAGGGTAAACATATCAATACTGTGGAGTCTGTATAATTGTGAAAATCAACAGCTCATTAGAAAATCAAATCTAAATTTGTGTTTTTAACCTCCTATACTCCTCTGAATCCTATGCCTCATATCTAACACTCTCTAAAAAACTGTAGCACATACATTAGGACATAGATAAAAAGATCGTTTTCCATCCAAGTGGCATCGTACCCTTCTCACTGCATTTGTTTTAGGATAGGGTACACCAGTAGCAATTAAGCCAGCTGATAAGTTGAGGAAGGGTTTTGCTACAGTTAATGGGAATAATAAAAACTATGAATAGCATAATTACCATCTTCATTTTAGCCAATTCCTACCAGTTCAGCATGAGTGATGTTGAGACTCTTTATGCTTAAAACTTACCATCATACACAATTAGAAGTCTCAGAAAATGCCATAAGGTCTTTCATCTTACATCTTAGTTTTCAGTTTGGCATCCTGTCTACCATGCTACTCATTTAATTACCAAGATAAATGTATACTACTGCTTGCTAGATAACAGAGTGGCCCTCGTGTCAGACAACATCTTGCCTTAGCTTTATGATGTCAGCTTGCTAGGCAACAGAGTGGCCCTCATGTCAGACAACATCTTGCTGTAGCTTTATGATGTCAGCTTGCTAGGCAACAGAGTGGCCCTCATGTCAGACAACATCTTGGTTTAGCTTTATGAAGTCAGGTCACTGCTGGACCAATCGTCCTTGTGGAAGCTGAGCACAGAGAAGGATTAGATATCAAAAGTTATGCAGTAGGCTACTATCTGTGTTCATGACTGCAAGGCAAATAGGAGGGTTAATGTTAAAGGACTCTAAACCACTTCAAAGCACTGGGGCCTTTTTGAAAGTGGGATGGAGATATATACAAAAACAGAGATTATCCTTAACAACAATCCAACTTGAGAGTCAGAGTCCAACATACAGAGTGCAGGGGAAGAGGTTAAATAAGCTTCCTTTCGTGAGAATTTAACACTATCGTTCTAAAGTGAGATAGTGCTTTTTAGCATCAAAGGCTGCAATTTCCTCGAATGGAACATTGCAAATACCAGGATCTAAAGCAGGCTTTAGTAGCATTGGAAGCAGTCAGTCTTTTATCAACTATCAGGACCAACACAATGTGATCCATATTACTTCCATCTTGACACAAATTATATTCAGGCACAGGCTCCGACTATAAAGTAGTGAGGACATTCTGATGCTGTGAAAGTCTTTTCAATGCCTAAAAGGAATGATTGTGTGATTTTTGCTTACCGTATAAATTGGTAAAATGATGCCGGAAGACTTTCTTTTTTTTTTTTTCCTTCAGTCTCGGCACTGCAGAGAAAGTGTTGTGAAACACTGCCACTGGTGGTCATTCAGTATAATCTGCAGATGGAAAAGTCCACTGTTAGCACATTTACTATAAGAAATACCAACAATCTTGTATGAGGGTAAACAGATCAATACTGTGGAGTTTGTATAATTGTGAAAATCAACAGCTCATTAGAAAATCAAATCTCAATTTGTGTTTTTAACCTCCTATACTTCTCTGAATCCTATGCCTCATATCTAACACTCTCTAAAAAACTGTAGCACATACATTAGGACATAGATAAATAGATCTTTTTCCATCCAAGTGGCATCGTACCCTTCTCACTGCATTTGTTTTAGGATAGGGTACACCAGTAGCAATTAAGCCAGCTGATAAGTTGAGAGAGGAAGGGTTTTGCTACAGTTAATGGGAATAATAAAAACTATGAATAGCATAATTACCATCTTCATTTTAGCCAATTCCTACCAGTTCAGCATGAGTGATGTTGGGACTCTTTATGCTTAAAACTTACCATCATACACAATTAGAAGTCTCAGAAAATGCCATAAGGTCTTTCATCTTACATCTTAGTTTTCAGTTTGGCATCCTGTCTACCATGCTACTCATTTAATTACCAAGATAAATGTATACTACTGCTTGCTAGATAACAGAGTGGCCCTCGTGTCAGACAACATCTTGCCTTAGCTTTATGATGTCAGCTTGCTAGGCAACAGAGTGGCCCTCATGTCAGACAACATCTTGCTGTAGCTTTATGATGTCAGCTTGCTAGGCAACAGAGTGGCCCTCATGTCAGACAACATCTTGCTTTAGCTTTATGAAGTCAGGTCACTGCTGGACCAATCGTCCTTGTGTAAGCTGAGCACAGAGAAGGATTAGATATCAAAAGTTATGCAGTAGGCTACTATCTGTATTCATGACTGCAAGGCAAATAGGAGGGTTAATGTTAAAGGACTCTAAACCACTTCAAAGCACTGGGGCCTTTTTGAAAGTGGGATGGAGATATATACAAAAACAGAGATTATCCTTAACAACAATCCAACTTGAGAGTCAGAGTCCAACATACAGAGTGCAGGGGAAGAGGTTAAATAAGCTTCCTTTCGTGAGAATTTAACACTATCAATCTAAAGTGAGATAGTGCTTTTTAGCGTCAAAGGCTGCAATTTCCTCGAATGGAACATTGCAAATACCAGGATCTAAAGCAGGCTTTAGTAGCATTGGAAGCAGTCAGTCTTTTATCAACTATCAGGACCAACACAATGTGATCCATATTACTTCCATCTTGACACAAATTATATTCAGGCACAGGCTCTGACTAGAAGGTAGTGAGGACATTCTGATGCTGTGAAAGTCTTTTTAATGCCTAAAAGGAATGATTGTGATTTTTGCTTACCGTATAAATTGGTAATATGATGCCGGCAGACTTTCATTTGTTTTTTTTCCTTCAGTCTCGGCACTGCAGAGAAACTGTTGTGAAATACTGCCACTGGTGGTCATTCAGTATAATCTGCAGATGGAAAAGTCCACTGTTAGCACATTTACTATAAGAAATACCAAAAATCTTGTTTGAGGGTAAACATATCAATACTGTGGAGTCTGTATAATTGTGAAAATCAACAGCTCATTAGAAAATCAAATCTAAATTTGTGTTTTTAACCTCCTATACTCCTCTGAATCCTATGCCTCATATCTAACACTCTCTAAAAAACTGTAGCACATACATTAGGACATAGATAAAAAGATCGTTTTCCATCCAAGTGGCATCGTACCCTTCTCACTGCATTTGTTTTAGGATAGGGTACACCAGTAGCAATTAAGCCAGCTGATAAGTTGAGGAAGGGTTTTGCTACAGTTAATGGGAATAATAAAAACTATGAATAGCATAATTACCATATTCATTTTAGCCAATTCCTACCAGTTCAGCATGAGTGATGTTGAGACTCTTTATGCTTAAAACTTACCATCATACACAATTAGAAGTCTCAGAAAATGCCATAAGGTCTTTCATCTTACATCTTAGTTTTCAGTTTGGCATCCTGTCTACCATGCTACTCATTTAATTACCAAGATAAATGTATACTACTGCTTGCTAGATAACAGAGTGGCCCTCGTGTCAGACAACATCTTGCCTTAGCTTTATGATGTCAGCTTGCTAGGCAACAGAGTGGCCCTCATGTCAGACAACATCTTGCTGTAGCTTTATGATGTCAGCTTGCTAGGCAACAGAGTGGCCCTCATGTCAGACAACATCTTGGTTTAGCTTTATGAAGTCAGGTCACTGCTGGACCAATCGTCCTTGTGGAAGCTGAGCACAGAGAAGGATTAGATATCAAAAGTTATGCAGTAGGCTACTATCTGTGTTCATGACTGCAAGGCAAATAGGAGGGTTAATGTTAAAGGACTCTAAACCACTTCAAAGCACTGGGGCCTTTTTGAAAGTGGGATGGAGATATATACAAAAACAGAGATTATCCTTAACAACAATCCAACTTGAGAGTCAGAGTCCAACATACAGAGTGCAGGGGAAGAGGTTAAATAAGCTTCCTTTCGTGAGAATTTAACACTATCGTTCTAAAGTGAGATAGTGCTTTTTAGCATCAAAGGCTGCAATTTCCTCGAATGGAACATTGCAAATACCAGGATCTAAAGCAGGCTTTAGTAGCATTGGAAGCAGTCAGTCTATTATCAACTATCAGGACCAACACAATGTGATCCATATTACTTCCATCTTGACACAAATTATATTCAGGCACAGGCTCCGACTATAAAGTAGTGAGGACATTCTGATGCTGTGAAAGTCTTTTCAATGCCTAAAAGGAATGATTGTGTGATTTTTGCTTACCGTATAAATTGGTAAAATGATGCCGGAAGACTTTCTTTTTTTTTTTTTCCTTCAGTCTCGGCACTGCAGAGAAAGTGTTGTGAAACACTGCCACTGGTGGTCATTCAGTATAATCTGCAGATGGAAAAGTCCACTGTTAGCACATTTACTATAAGAAATACCAACAATCTTGTATGAGGGTAAACAGATCAATACTGTGGAGTCTGTATAATTGTGAAAATCAACAGCTCATTAGAAAATCAAATCTCAATTTGTGTTTTTAACCTCCTATACTTTTCTGAATCCTATGCCTCATATCTAACACTCTCTAAAAAACTGTAGCACATACATTAGGACATAGATAAATAGATCTTTTTCCATCCAAGTGGCATCGTACCCTTCTCACTGCATTTGTTTTAGGATAGGGTACACCAGTAGCAATTAAGCCAGCTGATAAGTTGAGAGAGGAAGGGTTTTGCTACTGTTAATGGGAATAATAAAAACTATGAATAGCATAATTACCATCTTCATTTTAGCCAATTCCTACCAGTTCAGCATGAGTGATGTTGGGACTCTTCATGCTTAAAACTTACCATCATACACAATTAGAAGTCTCAGAAAATGCCATAAGGTCTTTCATCTTACATCTTAGTTTTCAGTTTGGCATCCTGTCTACCATGCTACTCATTTAATTACCAAGATAAATGTATACTACTGCTTGCTAGATAACAGAGTGGCCCTCGTGTCAGACAACATCTTGCCTTAGCTTTATGATGTCAGCTTGCTAGGCAACAGAGTGGCCCTCATGTCAGACAACATCTTGCTGTAGCTTTATGATGTCAGCTTGCTAGGCAACAGAGTGGCCCTCATGTCAGACAACATCTTGGTTTAGCTTTATGAAGTCAGGTCACTGCTGGACCAATCGTCCTTGTGGAAGCTGAGCACAGAGAAGGATTAGATATCAAAAGTTATGCAGTAGGCTACTATCTGTGTTCATGACTGCAAGGCAAATAGGAGGGTTAATGTTAAAGGACTCTAAACCACTTCAAAGCACTGGGGCCTTTTTGAAAGTGGGATGGAGATATATACAAAAACAGAGATTATCCTTAACAACAATCCAACTTGAGAGTCAGAGTCCAACATACAGAGTGCAGGGGAAGAGGTTAAATAAGCTTCCTTTCGTGAGAATTTAACACTATCGTTCTAAAGTGAGATAGTGCTTTTTAGCATCAAAGGCTGCAATTTCCTCGAATGGAACATTGCAAATACCAGGCTCTAAAGCAGGCTTTAGTAGCATTGGAAGCAGTCAGTCTTTTATCAACTATCAGGACCAACACAATGTGATCCATATTACTTCCATCTTGACACAAATTATATTCAGGCACAGGCTCCGACTATAAAGTAGTGAGGACATTCTGATGCTGTGAAAGTCTTTTCAATGCCTAAAAGGAATGATTGTGTGATTTTTGCTTACCGTATAAATTGGTAAAATTATGCCGGAAGACTTTCTTTTTTTTTTTTTCCTTCAGTCTCGGCACTGCAGAGAAAGTGTTGTGAAACACTGCCACTGGTGGTCATTCAGTATAATCTGCAGATGGAAAAGTCCACTGTTAGCACATTTACTATAAGAAATACCAACAATCTTGTATGAGGGTAAACAGATCAATACTGTGGAGTCTGTATAATTGTGAAAATCAACAGCTCATTAGAAAATCAAATCTCAATTTGTGTTTTTAACCTCCTATACTTCTCTGAATCCTATGCCTCATATCTAACACTCTCTAAAAAACTGTAGCACATACATTAGGACATAGATAAATAGATCTTTTTCCATCCAAGTGGCATCGTACCCTTCTCACTGCATTTGTTTTAGGATAGGGTACACCAGTAGCAATTAAGCCAGCTGATAAGTTGAGAGAGGAAGGGTTTTGCTACAGTTAATGGGAATAATAAAAACTATGAATAGCATAATTACCATCTTCATTTTAGCCAATTCCTACCAGTTCAGCATGAGTGATGTTGGGACTCTTTATGCTTAAAACTTACCATCATACACAATTAGAAGTCTCAGAAAATGCCCTAAGGTCTTTCATCTTACATCTTAGTTTTCAGTTTGGCATCCTGTCTACCATGCTACTCATTTCATTACCAAGATAAATGTATACTACTGCTTGCTAGATAACAGAGTGGCCCTCGTGTCAGACAACATCTTGCCTTAGCTTTATGATGTCAGCTTGCTAGGCAACAGAGTGGCCCTCATGTCAGACAACATCTTGCTGTAGCTTTATGATGTCAGCTTGCTAGGCAACAGAGTGGCCCTCATGTCAGACAACATCTTGGTTTAGCTTTATGAAGTCAGGTCACTGCTGGACCAATCGTCCTTGTGGAAGCTGAGCACAGAGAAGGATTAGGTATCAAAAGTTATGCAGTAGGCTACTATCTGTGTTCATGACTGCAAGGCAAATAGGAGGGTTAATGTTAAAGGACTCTAAACCACTTCAAAGCACTGGGGCCTTTTTGAAAGTGGGATGGAGATATATAGAAAAACAGAGATTATCCTTAACAACAATCCAACTTGAGAGTCAGAGTCCAACATACAGAGTGCAGGGGAAGAGGTTAAATAAGCTTCCTTTCGTGAGAATTTAACACTATCGTTCTAAAGTGAGATAGTGCTTTTTAGCATCAAAGGCTGCAATTTCCTCGAATGGAACATTGCAAATACCAGGCTCTAAAGCAGGCTTTAGTAGCATTGGAAGCAGTCAGTCTTTTATCAACTATCAGGACCAACACAATGTGATCCATATTACTTCCATCTTGACACAAATTATATTCAGGCACAGGCTCCGACTATAAAGTAGTGAGGACATTCTGATGCTGTGAAAGTCTTTTCAATGCCTAAAAGGAATGATTGTGTGATTTTTGCTTACCGTATAAATTGGTAAAATGATGCCGGAAGACTTTTTTTTTTTTCCTTCAGTCTCGGCACTGCAGAGAAACTGTTGTGAAACACTGCCACTGGTGGTCATTCAGTATAATCTGCAGATGGAAAAGTCCACTGTTAGCACATTTACTATAAGAAATACCAACAATCTTGTATGAGGGTAAACAGATCAATACTGTGGAGTCTGTATAATTGTGAAAATCAACAGCTCATTAGAAAATCAAATCTCAATTTGTGTTTTTAACCTCCTATACTTTTCTGAATCCTATGCCTCATATCTAACACTCTCTAAAAAACTGTAGCACATACATTAGGACATAGATAAATAGATCTTTTTCCATCCAAGTGGCATCGTACCCTTCTCACTGCATTTGTTTTAGGATAGGGTACACCAGTAGCAATTAAGCCAGCTGATAAGTTGAGAGAGGAAGGGTTTTGCTACTGTTAATGGGAATAATAAAAACTATGAATAGCATAATTACCATCTTCATTTTAGCCAATTCCTACCAGTTCAGCATGAGTGATGTTGGGACTCTTTATGCTTAAAACTTACCATCATACACAATTAGAAGTCTCAGAAAATGCCATAAGGTCTTTCATCTTACATCTTAGTTTTCAGTTTGGCATCCTGTCTACCATGCTACTCATTTAATTACCAAGATAAATGTATACTACTGCTTGCTAGATAACAGAGTGGCCCTCGTGTCAGACAACATCTTGCCTTAGCTTTATGATGTCAGCTTGCTAGGCAACAGAGTGGCCCTCATGTCAGACAACATCTTGCTGTAGCTTTATGATGTCAGCTTGCTAGGCAACAGAGTGGCCCTCATGTCAGACAACATCTTGGTTTAGCTTTATGAAGTCAGGTCACTGCTGGACCAATCGTCCTTGTGGAAGCTGAGCACAGAGAAGGATTAGATATCAAAAGTTATGCAGTAGGCTACTATCTGTGTTCATGACTGCAAGGCAAATAGGAGGGTTAATGTTAAAGGACTCTAAACCACTTCAAAGCACTGGGGCCTTTTTGAAAGTGGGATGGAGATATATACAAAAACAGAGATTATCCTTAACAACAATCCAACTTGAGAGTCAGAGTCCAACATACAGAGTGCAGGGGAAGAGGTTAAATAAGCTTCCTTTCGTGAGAATTTAACACTATCGTTCTAAAGTGAGATAGTGCTTTTTAGCATCAAAGGCTGCAATTTCCTCGAATGGAACATTGCAAATACCAGGCTCTAAAGCAGGCTTTAGTAGCATTGGAAGCAGTCAGTCTTTTATCAACTATCAGGACCAACACAATGTGATCCATATTACTTCCATCTTGACACAAATTATATTCAGGCACAGGCTCCGACTATAAAGTAGTGAGGACATTCTGATGCTGTGAAAGTCTTTTCAATGCCTAAAAGGAATGATTGTGTGATTTTTGCTTACCGTATAAATTGGTAAAATTATGCCGGAAGACTTTCTTTTTTTTTTTTTCCTTCAGTCTCGGCACTGCAGAGAAAGTGTTGTGAAACACTGCCACTGGTGGTCATTCAGTATAATCTGCAGATGGAAAAGTCCACTGTTAGCACATTTACTATAAGAAATACCAACAATCTTGTATGAGGGTAAACAGATCAATACTGTGGAGTCTGTATAATTGTGAAAATCAACAGCTCATTAGAAAATCAAATCTCAATTTGTGTTTTTAACCTCCTATACTTCTCTGAATCCTATGCCTCATATCTAACACTCTCTAAAAAACTGTAGCACATACATTAGGACATAGATAAATAGATCTTTTTCCATCCAAGTGGCATCGTACCCTTCTCACTGCATTTGTTTTAGGATAGGGTACACCAGTAGCAATTAAGCCAGCTGATAAGTTGAGAGAGGAAGGGTTTTGCTACAGTTAATGGGAATAATAAAAACTATGAATAGCATAATTACCATCTTCATTTTAGCCAATTCCTACCAGTTCAGCATGAGTGATGTTGGGACTCTTTATGCTTAAAACTTACCATCATACACAATTAGAAGTCTCAGAAAATGCCCTAAGGTCTTTCATCTTACATCTTAGTTTTCAGTTTGGCATCCTGTCTACCATGCTACTCATTTCATTACCAAGATAAATGTATACTACTGCTTGCTAGATAACAGAGTGGCCCTCGTGTCAGACAACATCTTGCCTTAGCTTTATGATGTCAGCTTGCTAGGCAACAGAGTGGCCCTCATGTCAGACAACATCTTGCTGTAGCTTTATGATGTCAGCTTGCTAGGCAACAGAGTGGCCCTCATGTCAGACAACATCTTGGTTTAGCTTTATGAAGTCAGGTCACTGCTGGACCAATCGTCCTTGTGGAAGCTGAGCACAGAGAAGGATTAGGTATCAAAAGTTATGCAGTAGGCTACTATCTGTGTTCATGACTGCAAGGCAAATAGGAGGGTTAATGTTAAAGGACTCTAAACCACTTCAAAGCACTGGGGCCTTTTTGAAAGTGGGATGGAGATATATAGAAAAACAGAGATTATCCTTAACAACAATCCAACTTGAGAGTCAGAGTCCAACATACAGAGTGCAGGGGAAGAGGTTAAATAAGCTTCCTTTCGTGAGAATTTAACACTATCGTTCTAAAGTGAGATAGTGCTTTTTAGCATCAAAGGCTGCAATTTCCTCGAATGGAACATTGCAAATACCAGGCTCTAAAGCAGGCTTTAGTAGCATTGGAAGCAGTCAGTCTTTTATCAACTATCAGGACCAACACAATGTGATCCATATTACTTCCATCTTGACACAAATTATATTCAGGCACAGGCTCCGACTATAAAGTAGTGAGGACATTCTGATGCTGTGAAAGTCTTTTCAATGCCTAAAAGGAATGATTGTGTGATTTTTGCTTACCGTATAAATTGGTAAAATGATGCCGGAAGACTTTCTTTTTTTTTTTTTCCTTCAGTCTCGGCACTGCAGAGAAAGTGTTGTGAAACACTGCCACTGGTGGTCATTCAGTATAATCTGCAGATGGAAAAGTCCACTGTTAGCCCATTTACTATAAGAAATACCAACAATCTTGTATGAGGGTAAACAGATCAATACTGTGGAGTCTGTATAATTGTGAAAATCAACAGCTCATTAGAAAATCAAATCTCAATTTGTGTTTTTAACCTCCTATACTTCTCTGAATCCTATGCCTCATATCTAACACTCTCTAAAAAACTGTAGCACATACATTAGGACATAGAAGATAGATCTTTTTCCATCCAAGTGGCATCGTACCCTTCTCACTGCATTTGTTTTAGGATAGGGTACACCAGTAGCAATTAAGCCAGCTGATAAGTTGAGAGAGGAAGGGTTTTGCTACAGTTAATGGGAATAATAAAAACTATGAATAGCATAATTACCATCTTCATTTTAGCCAATTCCTACCAGTTCAGCATGAGTGATGTTGAGACTCTTTATGCTTAAAACTTAGCATCATACACAATTAGAAGTCTCAGAAAATGCCATAAGGTCTTTCATCTTACATCTTAGTTTTCAGTTTGGCATCCTGTCTACCATGCTACTCATTTAATTACCAAGATAAATGTATACTACTGCTTGCTAGATAACAGAGTGGCCCTCGTGTCAGACAACATCTTGCCTTAGCTTTATGATGTCAGCTTGCTAGGCAACAGAGTGGCCCTCATGTCAGACAACATCTTGCTGTAGCTTTATGATGTCAGCTTGCTAGGCAACAGAGTGGCCCTCATGTCAGACAACATCTTGCTTTAGCTTTATGAAGTCAGGTCACTGCTGGACCAATCGTCCTTGTGTAAGCTGAGCACAGAGAAGGATTAGATATCAAAAGTTATGCAGTAGGCTACTATCTGTATTCATGACTGCAAGGCAAATAGGAGGGTTAATGTTAAAGGACTCTAAACCACTTCAAAGCACTGGGGCCTTTTTGAAAGTGGGATGGAGATATATACAAAAACAGAGATTATCCTTAACAACAATCCAACTTGAGAGTCAGAGTCCAACATACAGAGTGCAGGGGAAGAGGTTAAATAAGCTTCCTTTCGTGAGAATTTAACACTATCAATCTAAAGTGAGATAGTGCTTTTTAGCGTCAAAGGCTGCAATTTCCTCGAATGGAACATTGCAAATACCAGGATCTAAAGCAGGCTTTAGTAGCATTGGAAGCAGTCAGTCTTTTATCAACTATCAGGACCAACACAATGTGATCCATATTACTTCCATCTTGACACAAATTATATTCAGGCACAGGCTCCGACTAGAAGGTAGTGAGGACATTCTGATGCTGTGAAAGTCTTTTTAATGCCTAAAAGGAATGATTGTGATTTTTGCTTACCGTATAAATTGGTAAAATGATGCCGGCAGACTTTCATTTGTTTTTTTTCCTTCAGTCTCGGCACTGCAGAGAAACTGTTGTGAAATACTGCCACTGGTGGTCATTCAGTATAATCTGCAGATGGAAAAGTCCACTGTTAGCACATTTACTATAAGAAATACCAAAAATCTTGTTTGAGGGTAAACATATCAATACTGTGGAGTCTGTATAATTGTGAAAATCAACAGCTCATTAGAAAATCAAATCTAAATTTGTGTTTTTAACCTCCTATACTCCTCTGAATCCTATGCCTCATATCTAACACTCTCTAAAAAACTGTAGCACATACATTAGGACATAGATAAAAAGATCGTTTTCCATCCAAGTGGCATCGTACCCTTCTCACTGCATTTGTTTTAGGATAGGGTACACCAGTAGCAATTAAGCCAGCTGATAAGTTGAGGAAGGGTTTTGCTACAGTTAATGGGAATAATAAAAACTATGAATAGCATAATTACCATCTTCATTTTAGCCAATTCCTACCAGTTCAGCATGAGTGATGTTGAGACTCTTTATGCTTAAAACTTACCATCATACACAATTAGAAGTCTCAGAAAATGCCATAAGGTCTTTCATCTTACATCTTAGTTTTCAGTTTGGCATCCTGTCTACCATGCTACTCATTTAATTACCAAGATAAATGTATACTACTGCTTGCTAGATAACAGAGTGGCCCTCGTGTCAGACAACATCTTGCCTTAGCTTTATGATGTCAGCTTGCTAGGCAACAGAGTGGCCCTCATGTCAGACAACATCTTGCTGTAGCTTTATGATGTCAGCTTGCTAGGCAACAGAGTGGCCCTCATGTCAGACAACATCTTGGTTTAGCTTTATGAAGTCAGGTCACTGCTGGACCAATCGTCCTTGTGGAAGCTGAGCACAGAGAAGGATTAGATATCAAAAGTTATGCAGTAGGCTACTATCTGTGTTCATGACTGCAAGGCAAATAGGAGGGTTAATGTTAAAGGACTCTAAACCACTTCAAAGCACTGGGGCCTTTTTGAAAGTGGGATGGAGATATATACAAAAACAGAGATTATCCTTAACAACAATCCAACTTGAGAGTCAGAGTCCAACATACAGAGTGCAGGGGAAGAGGTTAAATAAGCTTCCTTTCGTGAGAATTTAACACTATCGTTCTAAAGTGAGATAGTGCTTTTTAGCATCAAAGGCTGCAATTTCCTCGAATGGAACATTGCAAATACCAGGATCTAAAGCAGGCTTTAGTAGCATTGGAAGCAGTCAGTCTTTTATCAACTATCAGGACCAACACAATGTGATCCATATTACTTCCATCTTGACACAAATTATATTCAGGCACAGGCTCCGACTAAGGTAGTGAGGACATTCTGATGCTGTGAAAGTCTTTTTAATGCCTAAAAGGAATGATTGTGATTTTTTCTTACCGTATAAATTGGTAAAATGATGCCGGAAGACTTTTTTTTTTTTCCTTCAGTCTCGGCACTGCAGAGAAACTGTTGTGAAACACTGCCACTGGTGGTCATTCAGTATAATCTGCAGATGGAAAAGTCCACTGTTAGCACATTTACTATAAGAAATACCAACAATCTTGTATGAGGGTAAACAGATCAATACTGTGGAGTCTGTATAATTGTGAAAATCAACAGCTCATTAGAAAATCAAATCTCAATTTGTGTTTTTAACCTCCTATACTTCTCTGAATCCTATGCCTCATATCTAACACTCTCTAAAAAACTGTAGCACATACATTAGGACATAGATAAATAGATCTTTTTCCATCCAAGTGGCATCGTACCCTTCTCACTGCATTTGTTTTAGGATAGGGTACACCAGTAGCAATTAAGCCAGCTGATAAGTTGAGAGAGGAAGGGTTTTGCTACAGTTAATGGGAATAATAAAAACTATGAATAGCATAATTACCATCTTCATTTTAGCCAATTCCTACCAGTTCAGCATGAGTGATGTTGAGACTCTTTATGCTTAAAACTTACCATCATACACAATTAGAAGTCTCAGAAAATGCCATTAGGTCTTTCATCTTGCATCTTAGTTTTCAGTTTGGCATCCTGTCTACCATGCTACTCATATTTCATTACCAAGATAAATGTATACTACTGCTTGCTAGATAACAGAGTGGCCCTCATGTCAGACAACATCTTGCCTTAGCTTTATGATGTCAGCTTGCTAGGCAACAGAGTGGCCCTCATGTCAGACAACATCTTGCTTTAGCTTTATGATGTCAGGTCACTGCTGGACCAATCGTCCTTGTGGAAGCTGAGCACAGAGAAGGATTAGATATCAAAAGTTATGCAGTAGGCTACTATCTGTATTCATGACTGCAAGGCAAATAGGAGGGTTAATGTTAAAGGACTCTAAACCACTTCAAAGCACTGGGGCCTTTTTGAAAGTGGGATGGAGATATATACAAAAACAGAGATTATCCTTAACAACAATCCAACTTGAGAGTCAGAGTCCAACATATAGACTGCAGGGGAAGAGGTTAAATAAGCTTCCTTTCGTAAGAATTTAACACTATCGTTCTAAAGTGAGATAGTGCTTTTTATCGTCAAAGGCTGCAATTTCCTCGAATGGAACATTGCAAATACCAGGATCTAAAGCAGGCTTTAGTAGCATTGGAAGCAGTCAGTCTTTTATCAACTATCAGGACCAACACAATGTGATCCATATTACTTCCATCTTGACACAAATTATATTCAGGCACAGGCTCCGACTAGAAGGTAGTGAGGACATTCTGATGCTGTGAAAGTCTTTTTAATGCCTAAAAGGAATGATTGTGATTTTTGCTTACCGTATAAATTGGTAAAATGATGCCGGAAGACTCTTTTTTTTTTTTCCTTCAGTCTCGGCACTGCAGAGAAACTGTTGTGAAACACTGCCACTGGTGGTCATTCAGTATAATCTGCAGATGGAAAAGTCCACTGTTAGCACATTTATTATAAGAAATACCAACAATCTTGTTTGAGGGTAAACAGATCAATACTGTGGAGTCTGTATAATTCTGAAAATCAACAGCTCATTAGAAAATCAAATCTCAATTTGTGTTTTTAACCTCCTATACTTCTCTGAATCCTATGCCTCATATCTAACACTCTAAAAAACTGTAGCACATACATTAGGACATAGATAAATAGATCTTTTTCCATCCAAGTGGCATCGTACCCTTCTCACTGCATTTGTTTTAGGATAGGGTACACCAGTAGCAATTAAGCCAGCTGATAAGTTGAGAGAGGAAGGGTTTTGCTACAGTTAATGGGAATAATAAAAACTATGAATAGCATAATTACCATCTTCATTTTAGCCAATTCCTACCAGTTCAGCATGAGTGATGTTGGGACTCTTTATGCTTAAAACTTACCATCATACACAATTAGAAGTCTCAGAAAATGCCCTAAGGTCTTTCATCTTACATCTTAGTTTTCAGTTTGGCATCCTGTCTACCATTCTACTCATATTTCATTACCAAGATAAATGTATACTACTGCTTGCTAGATAACAGAGTGGCCCTCATGTCAGACAACATCTTGCCTTAGCTTTATGATATCAGCTTGCTAGGCAACAGAGTGGCCCTCATGTCAGACAACATCTTGCTGTAGCTTTATGATGTCAGCTTGCTAGGCAACAGAGAGGCCCTCATGTCAGACAACATCTTGCTTTAGCTTTATGATGTCAGGTCACTGCTGGACCAATCATCCTTGTGGAAGCTGAGCACAGAGAAGGATTAGATATCAAAAGTTATGCAGTAGGCTACTATCTGTATTCATGACTGCAAGGCAAATAGGAGGGGGATGTTAAAGGACTCTAAACCACTTCAAAGCACTGGGGCCTTTTTGAAAGTGGGATGGAGATATATACAAAAACAGAGATTATCCTTAACAACAATCCAACTTGAGAGTCAGAGTCCAACATATAGAGTGCAGGGGAAGAGGTTAAATAAGCTTCCTTTCGTGAGAATAAAACACTATCGTTCTAAAGTGAGATAGTGCTTTTTAGCGTCAAAGGCAGCAATTTCCTCGAATGGAACATTGCAAATACCAGGATCTAAAGCAGGCTTTAGTAGCATTGGAAGCAGTCAGTCTTTTATCAACTATCAGGACCAACACAATGTGATCCATATTACTTCCATCTTGACACAAATTATATTCAGGCACAGGCTCCGACTAGAAGGTAGTGAGGACATTCTGATGCTGTGAAAGTTTTTTTAATGCCTAAAAGGAATGATTGTGATTTTTGCTTACCGTATAAATTGGTAAAATGATGCCGGAAGACTTTCTTTTTTTTTTTTCCTTCAGTCTCGGCACTGCAGAGAAACTGTTGTGAAACACTGCCACTGGTGGTCATTCAGTATAATCTGCAGATGGAAAAGTCCACTGTTAGCACATTTACTATAAGAAATACCAACAATCTTGTTTGAGGGTAAACAGATCAATACTGTGGAGTCTGTATAATTCTGAAAATCAACAGCTCATTAGAAAATCAAATCTCAATTTGTGTTTTTAACCTCCTATACTTCTCTGAATCCTATGCCTCATATCTAACACTCTAAAAAACTGTAGCACATACATTAGGACATAGATAAATAGATCTTTTTCCATCCAAGTGGCATCGTACCCTTCTCACTGCATTTGTTTTAGGATAGGGTACACCAGTAGCAATTAAGCCAGCTGATAAGTTGAGAGGAAGGGTTTTGCTACAGTTAATGGGAATAATAAAAACTATGAATAGCATAATTACCATCTTCATTTTAGCCAATTCCTACCAGTTCAGCATGAGTGATGTTGGGACTCTTTATGCTTAAAACTTACCATCATACACAATTAGAAGTCTCAGAAAATGCCATAAGGTCTTTCATCTTACATCTTAGTTTTCAGTTTGGCATCCTGTCTACCATGCTACTCATATTTCATTACCAAGATAAATGTATACTACTGCTTGCTAGATAACAGAGTGGCCCTCATGTCAGACAACATCTTGCCTTAGCTTTATGATGTCAGCTTGCTAGGCAACAGAGTGGCCCTCATGTCAGACAACATCTTGCTGTAGCTTTATGATGTCAGCTTGCTAGGCAACAGAGTGGCCCTCATGTCAGACAACATCTTGGTTTAGCTTTATGAAGTCAGGTCACTGCTGGACCAATCGTCCTTGTGGAAGCTGAGCACAGAGAAGGATTAGATATCAAAAGTTATGCAGTAGGCTACTATCTGTATTCATGACTGCAAGGCAAATAGGAGGGTTAATGTTAAAGGACTCTAAACCACTTCAAAGCACTGGGGCCTTTTTGAAAGTGGGATGGAGATATATACAAAAACAGAGATTATCCTTAACAACAATCCAACTTGAGAGTCAGAGTCCAACATATAGACTGCAGGGGAAGAGGTTAAATAAGCTTCCTTTCGTAAGAATTTAACACTATCGTTCTAAAGTGAGATAGTGCTTTTTAGCGTCAAAGGCTGCAATTTCCTCGAATGGAACATTGCAAATACCAGGATCTAAAGCAGGCTTTAGTAGCATTGGAAGCAGTCAGTCTTTTATCAACTATCAGGACCAACACAATGTGATCCATATTACTTCCATCTTGACACAAATTATATTCAGGCACAGGCTCCGACTAGAAGGTAGTGAGGACATTCTGATGCTGTGAAAGTCTTTTTAATGCCTAAAAGGAATGATTGTGATTTTTGCTTACCGTATAAATTGGTAAAATGATGCCGGAAGACTTTCTTTTTTTTTTTTCCTTCAGTCTCGGCACTGCAGAGAAACTGTTGTGAAACACTGCCACTGGTGGTCATTCAGTATAATCTGCAGATGGAAAAGTCCACTGTTAGCACATTTATTATAAGAAATACCAACAATCTTGTTTGAGGGTAAACAGATCAATACTGTGGAGTCTGTATAATTCTGAAAATCAACAGCTCATTAGAAAATCAAATCTCAATTTGTGTTTTTAACCTCCTATACTTCTCTGAATCCTATGCCTCATATCTAACACTCTAAAAAACTGTAGCACATACATTAGGACATAGATAAATAGATCTTTTTCCATCCAAGTGGCATCGTACCCTTCTCACTGCATTTGTTTTAGGATAGGGTACACCAGTAGCAATTAAGCCAGCTGATAAGTTGAGAGAGGAAGGGTTTTGCTACAGTTAATGGGAATAATAAAAACTATGAATAGCATAATTACCATCTTCATTTTAGCCAATTCCTACCAGTTCAGCATGAGTGATGTTGGGACTCTTTATGCTTAAAACTTACCATCATACACAATTAGAAGTCTCAGAAAATGCCCTAAGGTCTTTCATCTTACATCTTAGTTTTCAGTTTGGCATCCTGTCTACCATGCTACTCATTTAATTACCAAGATAAATGTATACTACTGCTTGCTAGATAACAGAGTGGCCCTCATGTCAGACAACATCTTGCTTTAGGTTTATGATGTCAGGTCACTGCTGGACCAATCGTCCTTGTGGAAGCTGAGCACAGAGAAGGATTAGATATCAAAAGTTATGCAGTAGGCTACTATCTGTATTCATGACTGCAAGGCAAATAGGAGGGGGGTGTTAAAGGACTCTAAACCACTTCAAAGCACTGGGGCCTTTTTGAAAGTGGGATGGAGATATATACAAAAACAGAGATTATCCTTAACAACAATCCAACTTGAGAGTCAGAGTCCAACATATAGAGTGCAGGGGAAGAGGTTGAATAAGCTTCCTTTCGTGAGAATAAAACACTATCGTTCTAAAGTGAGATAGTGCTTTTTAGCGTCAAAGGCAGCAATTTCCTCGAATGGAACATTGCAAATACCAGGATCTAAAGCAGGCTTTAGTAGCATTGGAAGCAGTCAGTCTTTTATCAACTATCAGGACCAACACAATGTGATCCATATTACTTCCATCTTGACACAAATTATATTCAGGCACAGGCTCCGACTATAAAGTAGTGAGGACATTCTGATGCTGTGAAAGTCTTTTCAATGCCTAAAAGGAATGATTGTGTGATTTTTGCTTACCGTATAAATTGGTAAAATGATGCCGGAAGACTTTCTTTTTTTTTTTTCCTTCAGTCTCGGCACTGCAGAGAAACTGTTGTGAAACACTGCCACTGGTGGTCATTCAGTATAATCTGCAGATGGAAAAGTCCACTGTTAGCACATTTACTATAAGAAATACCAACAATCTTGTTTGAGGGTAAACAGATCAATACTGTGGAGTCTGTAGAATTGTGAAAATCAACAGCTCATTAGAAAATCAAATCTCAATTTGTGTTTTTAACCTCCTATACTTCTCTGAATCCTATGCCTCATATCTAACACTCTAAAAAACTGTAGCACATACATTAGGACATAGATAAATAGATCTTTTTCCATCCAAGTGGCATCGTACCCTTCTCACTGCATTTGTTTTAGGATAGGGTACACCAGTAGCAATTAAGCCAGCTGATCAGTTGAGAGAGGAAGTGTTTTGCTACAGTTAATGGGAATAATAAAAACTATGAATAGCATAATTACCATCTTCATTCTAGCCAATTCCTACCAGTTCAGCATGAGTGATGTTGACACTCTGTATGCTTAAAACTTACCATCATACACAATTAGAAGTCTCAGAAAATGCCCTAAGGTCTTTTATCTTACATCTTAGTTTTCAGTTTGGCATCCTGTCTACCATGCTACTCATTTAATTACCAAGATAAATGTATACTACTGCTTGCTAGATAACAGAGTGGCCCTCATGTCAGACAACATCTTGCCTTAGCTTTATGATGTCAGCTTGCTAGGCAACAGAGTGGCCCTCATGTCAGACAACATCTTGCTGTAGCTTTATGATGTCAGGTCACTGCTGGACCAATCGTCCTTGTGGAAGCTGAGCACAGAGAAGGATTAGATATCAAAAGTTATGCAGTAGGCTACTATCTGTATTCATGACTGCAAGGCAAATAGGAGGGGGATGTTAAAGGACTCTAAACCACTTCAAAGCACTGGGGCCTTTTTGAAAGTGGGATGGAGATGTATACAAAAACAGAGATGATCCTTAACAACAATCCAACTTGAGAGTCAGAGTCCAACATACAGAGTGCAGGGGAAGAGGTTAAATAAGCTTCCTTTCGTGAGAATAAAACACTATCGTTCTAAAGTGAGATAGTGCTTTTTAGCGTCAAAGGCTGCAATTTCCTCGAATGGAACATTGCAAATACCAGGATCTAAAGCAGGCTTTAGTAGCATTGGAAGCAGTCAGTCTTTTATCAACTATCAGGACCAACACAATGTGATCCATATTACTTCCATCTTGACACAAATTATATTCAGGCACAGGCTCCGACTATAAAGTAGTGAGGACATTCTGATGCTGTGAAAGTCTTTTCAATGCCTAAAAGGAATGATTGTGTGATTTTTGCTTACCGTATAAATTGGTAAAATGATGCCGGAAGACTTTCTTTTTTTTTTTTTCCTTCAGTCTCGGCACTGCAGAGAAACTGTTGTGAAACACTGCCACTGGTGGTCATTCAGTATAATCTGCAGATGGAAAAGTCCACTGTTAGCACATTTATTATAAGAAATACCAAACATCTTGTTTGAGGGTAAACAGATCAATACTGTGGAGTCTGTATAATTGTGAAAATCAACAGCTCATTAGAAAATCAAATCTCAATTTGTGTTTTTAACCTCCTATACTCCTCTGAATCCTATGCCTCATATCCAACACTCTCTAAAAAACTGTAGCACATACATTAGGACATAGATAAAAAGATCGTTTTCCATCCAAGTGGCATCGTACCCTTCTCACTGCATTTGTTTTAGGATAGGGTACACCAGTAGCAATTAAGCCAGCTGATAAGTTGAGGAAGGGTTTTGCTACAGTCAATGGGAATAATAAAAACTATGAATAGCATAATTACCATCTTCATTTTAGCCAATTCCTACCAGTTCAGCATGAGTGATGTTGAGACTCTTTATGCTTAAAACTTACCATCATACACAATTAGAAGTCTCAGAAAATGCCATAAGGTCTTTCATCTTACATCTTAGTTTTCAGTTTGGCATCCTGTCTACCATGCTACTCATTTAATTACCAAGATAAATGTATACTACTGCTTGCTAGATAACAGAGTGGCCCTCGTGTCAGACAACATCTTGCCTTAGCTTTATGATGTCAGCTTGCTAGGCAACAGAGTGGCCCTCATGTCAGACAACATCTTGCTGTAGCTTTATGATGTCAGCTTGCTAGGCAACAGAGTGGCCCTCATGTCAGACAACATCTTGGTTTAGCTTTATGAAGTCAGGTCACTGCTGGACCAATCGTCCTTGTGGAAGCTGAGCACAGAGAAGGATTAGATATCAAAAGTTATGCAGTAGGCTACTATCTGTGTTCATGACTGCAAGGCAAATAGGAGGGTTAATGTTAAAGGACTCTAAACCACTTCAAAGCACTGGGGCCTTTTTGAAAGTGGGATGGAGATATATACAAAAACAGAGATTATCCTTAACAACAATCCAACTTGAGAGTCAGAGTCCAACATACAGAGTGCAGGGGAAGAGGTTAAATAAGCTTCCTTTCGTGAGAATTTAACACTATCGTTCTAAAGTGAGATAGTGCTTTTTAGCATCAAAGGCTGCAATTTCCTCGAATGGAACATTGCAAATACCAGGATCTAAAGCAGGCTTTAGTAGCATTGGAAGCAGTCAGTCTTTTATCAACTATCAGGACCAACACAATGTGATCCATATTACTTCCATCTTGACACAAATTATATTCAGGCACAGGCTCCGACTATAAAGTAGTGAGGACATTCTGATGCTGTGAAAGTCTTTTCAATGCCTAAAAGGAATGATTGTGTGATTTTTGCTTACCGTATAAATTGGTAAAATGATGCCGGAAGACTTTCTTTTTTTTTTTTTCCTTCAGTCTCGGCACTGCAGAGAAAGTGTTGTGAAACACTGCCACTGGTGGTCATTCAGTATAATCTGCAGATGGAAAAGTCCACTGTTAGCACATTTACTATAAGAAATACCAACAATCTTGTATGAGGGTAAACAGATCAATACTGTGGAGTCTGTATAATTGTGAAAATCAACAGCTCATTAGAAAATCAAATCTCAATTTGTGTTTTTAACCTCCTATACTTCTCTGAATCCTATGCCTCATATCTAACACTCTCTAAAAAACTGTAGCACATACATTAGGACATCGATAAATAGATCTTTTTCCATCCAAGTGGCATCGTACCCTTCTCACTGCATTTGTTTTAGGATAGGGTACACCAGTAGCAATTAAGCCAGCTGATAAGTTGAGAGAGGAAGGGTTTTGCTACAGTTAATGGGAATAATAAAAACTATGAATAGCATAATTACCATCTTCATTTTAGCCAATTCCTACCAGTTCAGCATGAGTGATGTTGGGACTCTTTATGCTTAAAACTTACCATCATACACAATTAGAAGTCTCAGAAAATGCCATAAGGTCTTTCATCTTACATCTTAGTTTTCAGTTTGGCATCCTGTCTACCATGCTACTCATATTTCATTACCAAGATAAATGTATACTACTGCTTGCTAGATAACAGAGTGGCCCTCATGTCAGACAACATCTTGCCTTAGCTTTATGATGTCAGCTTGCTAGGCAACAGAGTGGCCCTCATGTCAGACAACATCTTGCTGTAGCTTTATGATGTCAGCTTGCTAGGCAACAGAGTGGCCCTCATGTCAGACAACATCTTGGTTTAGCTTTATGAAGTCAGGTCACTGCTGGACCAATCGTCCTTGTGGAAGCTGAGCACAGAGAAGGATTAGATATCAAAAGTTATGCAGTAGGCTACTATCTGTATTCATGACTGCAAGGCAAATAGGAGGGTTAATGTTAAAGGACTCTAAACCACTTCAAAGCACTGGGGCCTTTTTGAAAGTGGGATGGAGATATATACAAAAACAGAGATTATCCTTAACAACAATCCAACTTGAGAGTCAGAGTCCAACATATAGACTGCAGGGGAAGAGGTTAAATAAGCTTCCTTTCGTAAGAATTTAACACTATCGTTCTAAAGTGAGATAGTGCTTTTTAGCGTCAAAGGCTGCAATTTCCTCGAATGGAACATTGCAAATACCAGGATCTAAAGCAGGCTTTAGTAGCATTGGAAGCAGTCAGTCTTTTATCAACTATCAGGACCAACACAATGTGATCCATATTACTTCCATCTTGACACAAATTATATTCAGGCACAGGCTCCGACTAGAAGGTAGTGAGGACATTCTGATGCTGTGAAAGTCTTTTTAATGCCTAAAAGGAATGATTGTGATTTTTGCTTACCGTATAAATTGGTAAAATGATGCCGGAAGACTTTCTTTTTTTTTTTTCCTTCAGTCTCGGCACTGCAGAGAAACTGTTGTGAAACACTGCCACTGGTGGTCATTCAGTATAATCTGCAGATGGAAAAGTCCACTGTTAGCACATTTATTATAAGAAATACCAACAATCTTGTTTGAGGGTAAACAGATCAATACTGTGGAGTCTGTATAATTCTGAAAATCAACAGCTCATTAGAAAATCAAATCTCAATTTGTGTTTTTAACCTCCTATACTTCTCTGAATCCTATGCCTCATATCTAACACTCTAAAAAACTGTAGCACATACATTAGGACATAGATAAATAGATCTTTTTCCATCCAAGTGGCATCGTACCCTTCTCACTGCATTTGTTTTAGGATAGGGTACACCAGTAGCAATTAAGCCAGCTGATAAGTTGAGAGGAAGGGTTTTGCTACAGTTAATGGGAATAATAAAAACTATGAATAGCATAATTACCATCTTCATTTTAGCCAATTCCTACCAGTTCAGCATGAGTGATGTTGGGACTCTTTATGCTTAAAACTTACCATCATACACAATTAGAAGTCTCAGAAAATGCCCTAAGGTATTTCATCTTACATCTTAGTTTTCAGTTTGGCATCCTGTCTACCATGCTACTCATTTAATTACCAAGATAAATGTATACTACTGCTTGCTAGATAACAGAGTGGCCCTCATGTCAGACAACATCTTGCCTTAGCTTTATGATGTCAGCTTGCTAGGCAACAGAGTGGCCCTCATGTCAGACAACATCTTGCTGTAGCTTTATGATGTCAGGTCACTGCTGGACCAATCGTCCTTGTGGAAGCTGAGCACAGAGAAGGATTAGATATCAAAAGTTATGCAGTAGGCTACTATCTGTATTCATGACTGCAAGGCAAATAGGAGGGGGAATGTTAAAGGACTCTAAACCACTTCAAAGCACTGGGGCCTTTTTGAAAGTGGGATGGAGATATATACAAAAACAGAGATTATCCTTAACAACAATCCAACTTGAGAGTCAGAGTCCAACATACAGAGTGCAGTGGAAGAGGTTCAATAAGCTTCCTTTCGTGAGAATTTAACACTATCGTTCTAAAGTGAGATAGTGCTTTTTAGCGTCAAAGGCAGCAATTTCCTCGAATGGAACATTGCAAATACCAGGATCTAAAGCAGGCTTTAGTAGCATTGGAAGCAGTCAGTCTTTTATCAACTATCAGGACCAACACAATGTGATCCATATTACTTCCATCTTGACACAAATTATATTCAGGTACAGGCTCCGACTATAAGTTAGTGAGGACATTCTGATGCTGCGAAAGTCTTTTTAATGCCTAAAAGGAATGATTGTGATTTTTGCTTACCGTAGAAATGGGTAAACTGATGCCGTATGTCGGAAGACTTTTTTTTCTTCAGTCTTGGCACTGCAGAGAAACTGTTGTGAAACACTGCCACTGGTGGTCATTCAGTATAATCTGCAGATGGAAAAGTCCACTGTTAGCACATTTACTATAAGAAATACCAACAATCTTGTATGAGGGTAAACAGATCAATACTGTGGAGTCTGTATAATTGTGAAAATCAACAGCTCATTAGAAAATCAAATCTCAATTTGTGTTTTTAACCTCCTATACTTCTCTGAATCCTATGCCTCATATCTAACACTCTCTAAAAAACTGTAGCACATACATTAGGACATAGATAAATAGATCTTTTTCCATCCAAGTGGCATCGTACCCTTCTCACTGCATTTGTTTTAGGATAGGGTACACCAGTAGCAATTAAGCCAGCTGATAAGTTGAGAGAGGAAGGGTTTTGCTACAGTTAATGGGAATAATAAAAACTATGAATAGCATAATTACCATCTTCATTCTAGCCAATTCCTACCAGTTCAGCATGAGTGATGTTGACACTCTGTATGCTTAAAACTTACCATCATACACAATTAGAAGTCTCAGAAAATGCCCTAAGGTCTTTTATCTTACATCTTAGTTTTCAGTTTGGCATCCTGTCTACCATGCTACTCATTTAATTACCAAGATAAATGTATACTACTGCTTGCTAGATAACAGAGTGGCCCTCATGTCAGACAACATCTTGCCGTAGCTTTATGATGTCAGCTTGCTAGGCAACAGAGTAGCCCTCATGTCAGACAACATCTTGCTGTAGCTTTATGATGTCAGGTCACTGCTGGACCAATCGTCCTTGTGGAAGCTGAGCACAGAGAAGGATTAGATATCAAAAGTTATGCAGTAGGCTACTATCTGTATTCATGACTGCAAGGCAAATAGGAGGGGGATGTTAAAGGACTCTAAACCACTTCAAAGCACTGGGGCCTTTTTGAAAGTGGGATGGAGATGTATACAAAAACAGAGATGATCCTTAACAACAATCCAACTTGAGAGTCAGAGTCCAACATACAGAGTGCAGGGGAAGAGGTTAAATAAGCTTCCTTTCGTGAGAATAAAACACTATCGTTCTAAAGTGAGATAGTGCTTTTTAGCGTCAAAGGCTGCAATTTCCTCGAATGGAACATTGCAAATACCAGGATCTAAAGCAGGCTTTAGTAGCATTGGAAGCAGTCAGTCTTTTATCAACTATCAGGACCAACACAATGTGATCCATATTACTTCCATCTTGACACAAATTATATTCAGGCACAGGCTCCGACTATAAAGTAGTGAGGACATTCTGATGCTGTGAAAGTCTTTTCAATGCCTAAAAGGAATGATTGTGTGATTTTTGCTTACCGTATAAATTGGTAAAATGATGCCGGAAGACTTTCTTTTTTTTTTTTTCCTTCAGTCTCGGCACTGCAGAGAAACTGTTGTGAAACACTGCCACTGGTGGTCATTCAGTATAATCTGCAGATGGAAAAGTCCACTGTTAGCACATTTATTATAAGAAATACCAAACATCTTGTTTGAGGGTAAACAGATCAATACTGTGGAGTCTGTATAATTGTGAAAATCAACAGCTCATTAGAAAATCAAATCTCAATTTGTGTTTTTAACCTCCTATACTCCTCTGAATCCTATGCCTCATATCCAACACTCTCTAAAAAACTGTAGCACATACATTAGGACATAGATAAATAGATCGTTTTCCATCCAAGTGGCATCGTACCCTTCTCACTGCATTTGTTTTAGGATAGGGTACACCAGTAGCAATTAAGCCAGCTGATAAGTTTAGAGAGGAAGGGTTTTGCTACAGTTAATGGGAATAATAAAAACTATGAATAGCATAATTACCATCTTCATTCTAGCCAATTCTTACCAGTTCAGCATGAGTGATGTTGACACTCTGTATGCTTAAAACTTACCATCATACACAATTAGAAGTCTCAGAAAATGCCCCAAGGTCTTTCATCTTACATCTTAGTTTTCAGTTTGGCATCCTGTCTACCATGCTACTCATATTTCATTACCAAGATAAATGTATACTACTGCTTGCTAGATAACAGAGTGGCCCTCATGTCAGACAACATCTTGCCTTAGCTTTATGATATCAGCTTGCTAGGCAACAGAGTGGCCCTCATGTCAGACAACATCTTGCTGTAGCTTTATGATGTCAGCTTGCTAGGCAACAGAGTGGCCCTCATGTCAGACAACATCTTGGTTTAGCTTTATGAAGTCAGGTCACTGCTGGACCAATCGTCCTTGTGGAAGCTGAGCACAGAGAAGGATTAGATATCAAAAGTTATGCAGTAGGCTACTATCTGTATTCATGACTGCAAGGCAAATAGGAGGGGGGTGTTAAAGGACTCTAAACCACTTCAAAGCACTGGGGCCTTTTTGAAAGTGGGATGGAGATGTATACAAAAACAGAGATTATCCTTAACAACAATCCAACTTGAGAGTCAGAGTCCAACATAGAGTGCAGGGGAAGAGGTTAAATAAGCTTCCTTTCGTGAGAATTTAACACTATCGTTCTAAAGTGAGATAGTGCTTTTTAGCGTCAAAGGCTGCAATTTCCTCGAATGGAACATTGCAAATACCAGGATCTAAAGCAGGCTTTAGTAGCATTGGAAGCAGTCAGTCTTTTATCAACTATCAGGACCAACACAATGTGATCCATATTACTTCCATCTTGACACAAATTATATTCAGGCACAGGATCCGACCAGAAGGTAGTAAGGACATTCTGATGCTGTGAAAGTCTTTTTAATGCCTAAAAGGAATGATTGTGATTTTTGCTTACCGTATAAATTGGTAAAATGATGCCGGAAGACTTTCTTTTGTTTTTTTTCCTTCAGTCTCGGCACTGCAGAGAAACTGTTGTGAAACACTGCCACTGGTGGTCATTCAGTATAATCTGCAGATGGAAAAGTCCACTGTTAGCACATTTACTATAAGAAATACCAAAAATCTTGTTTGAGGGTAAACAGATCAATACTGTGGAGTCTGTATAATTGTGAAAATCAACAGCTCATTAGAAAATCAAATCTCAATTTGTGTTTTTAACCTCCTATACTCCTCTGAATCCTATGCCTCATATCCAACACTCTCTAAAAAACTGTAGCACATACATTAGGACATAGATAAATAGATCGTTTTCCATCCAAGTGGCATCGTACCCTTCTCACTGCATTTGTTTTAGGATAGGGTACACCAGTAGCAATTAAGCCAGCTGATAAGTTTAGAGAGGAAGGGTTTTGCTACAGTTAATGGGAATCATAAAAACTATGAATAGCATAATTACCATCTTCATTCTAGCCAATTCTTACCAGTTCAGCATGAGTGATGTTGACACTCTGTATGCTTAAAACTTACCATCATACACAATTAGAAGTCTCAGAAAATGCCCTAAGGTCTTTCATCTTACATCTTAGTTTTCAGTTTGGCATCCTGTCTACCATGCTACTCATATTTCATTACCAAGATAAATGTATACTACTGCTTGCTAGATAACAGAGTGGCCCTCATGTCAGACAACATCTTGCCTTAGCTTTATGATGTCAGCTTGCTAGGCAACAGAGTGGCCCTCATGTCAGACAACATCTTGCTGTAGCTTTATGATGTCAGCTTGCTAGGCAACAGAGTGGCCCTCATGTCAGACAACATCTTGCTTTAGCTTTATGATGTCAGGTCACTGCTGGACCAATCGTCCTTGTGGAAGCTGAGCACAGAGAAGGATTAGATATCAAAAGTTATGCAGTAGGCTACTATCTGTATTCATGACTGCAAGGCAAATAGGAGGTTTAATGTTAAAGGACTCTAAACCACTTCAAAGCACTGGGGCCTTTTTGAAAGTGGGATGGAGATATATACAAAAACAGAGATTATCCTTAACAACAATCCAACTTGAGAGTCAGAGTCCAACATATAGACTGCAGGGGAAGAGGTTAAATAAGCTTCCTTTCGTAAGAATTTAACACTATCGTTCTAAAGTGAGATAGTGCTTTTTATCGTCAAAGGCTGCAATTTCCTCGAATGGAACATTGCAAATACCAGGATCTAAAGCAGGCTTTAGTAGCATTGGAAGCAGTCAGTCTTTTATCAACTATCAGGACCAACACAATGGGATCCATATTACTTCCATCTTGACACAAATTATATTCAGGCACAGGCTCCGACTAGAAGGTAGTGAGGACATTCTGATGCTGTGAAAGTCTTTTTAATGCCTAAAAGGAATGATTGTGATTTTTGCTTACCGTATAAATTGGTAAAATGATGCCGGAAGACTTTTTTTTTTTTCCTTCAGTCTCGGCACTGCAGAGAAACTGTTGTGAAACACTGCCACTGGTGGTCATTCAGTATAATCTGCAGATGGAAAAGTCCACTGTTAGCACATTTATTATAAGAAATACCAACAATCTTGTTTGAGGGTAAACAGATCAATACTGTGGAGTCTGTATAATTCTGAAAATCAACAGCTCATTAGAAAATCAAATCTCAATTTGTGTTTTTAACCTCCTATACTTCTCTGAATCCTATGCCTCATATCTAACACTCTAAAAAACTGTAGCACATACATTAGGACATAGATAAATAGATCTTTTTCCATCCAAGTGGCATCGTACCCTTCTCACTGCATTTGTTTTAGGATAGGGTACACCAGTAGCAATTAAGCCAGCTGATAAGTTGAGAGAGGAAGGGTTTTGCTACAGTTAATGGGAATAATAAAAACTATGAATAGCATAATTACCATCTTCATTTTAGCCAATTCCTACCAGTTCAGCATGAGTGATGTTGGGACTCTTTATGCTTAAAACTTACCATCATACACAATTAGAAGTCTCAGAAAATGCCCTAAGGTCTTTCATCTTACATCTTAGTTTTCAGTTTGGCATCCTGTCTACCATTCTACTCATATTTCATTACCAAGATAAATGTATACTACTGCTTGCTAGATAACAGAGTGGCCCTCATGTCAGACAACATCTTGCCTTAGCTTTATGATATCAGCTTGCTAGGCAACAGAGTGGCCCTCATGTCAGACAACATCTTGCTGTAGCTTTATGATGTCAGCTTGCTAGGCAACAGAGAGGCCCTCATGTCAGACAACATCTTGCTTTAGCTTTATGATGTCAGGTCACTGCTGGACCAATCATCCTTGTGGAAGCTGAGCACAGAGAAGGATTAGATATCAAAAGTTATGCAGTAGGCTACTATCTGTATTCATGACTGCAAGGCAAATAGGAGGGGGGTGTTAAAGGACTCTAAACCACTTCAAAGCACTGGGGCCTTTTTGAAAGTGGGATGGAGATATATACAAAAACAGAGATTATCCTTAACAACAATCCAACTTGAGAGTCAGAGTCCAACATATAGAGTGCAGGGGAAGAGGTTGAATAAGCTTCCTTTCGTGAGAATAAAACACTATCGTTCTAAAGTGAGATAGTGCTTTTTAGCGTCAAAGGCAGCAATTTCCTCGAATGGAACATTGCAAATACCAGGATCTAAAGCAGGCTTTAGTAGCATTGGAAGCAGTCAGTCTTTTATCAACTATCAGGACCAACACAATGTGATCCATATTACTTCCATCTTGACACAAATTATATTCAGGCACAGGCTCCGACTATAAAGTAGTGAGGACATTCTGATGCTGTGAAAGTCTTTTCAATGCCTAAAAGGAATGATTGTGTGATTTTTGCTTACCGTATAAATTGGTAAAATGATGCCGGAAGACTTTCTTTTTTTTTTTTCCTTCAGTCTCGGCACTGCAGAGAAACTGTTGTGAAACACTGCCACTGGTGGTCATTCAGTATAATCTGCAGATGGAAAAGTCCACTGTTAGCACATTTACTATAAGAAATACCAACAATCTTGTTTGAGGGTAAACAGATCAATACTGTGGAGTCTGTATAATTCTGAAAATCAACAGCTCATTAGAAAATCAAATCTCAATTTGTGTTTTTAACCTCCTATACTTCTCTGAATCCTATGCCTCATATCTAACACTCTAAAAAACTGTAGCACATACATTAGGACATAGATAAATAGATCTTTTTCCATCCAAGTGGCATCGTACCCTTCTCACTGCATTTGTTTTAGGATAGGGTACACCAGTAGCAATTAAGCCAGCTGATAAGTTGAGAGGAAGGGTTTTGCTACAGTTAATGGGAATAATAAAAACTATGAATAGCATAATTACCATCTTCATTTTAGCCAATTCCTACCAGTTCAGCATGAGTGATGTTGGGACTCTTTATGCTTAAAACTTACCATCATACACAATTAGAAGTCTCAGAAAATGCCATAAGGTCTTTCATCTTACATCTTAGTTTTCAGTTTGGCATCCTGTCTACCATGCTACTCATATTTCATTACCAAGATAAATGTATACTACTGCTTGCTAGATAACAGAGTGGCCCTCATGTCAGACAACATCTTGCCTTAGCTTTATGATGTCAGCTTGCTAGGCAACAGAGTGGCCCTCATGTCAGACAACATCTTGCTGTAGCTTTATGATGTCAGCTTGCTAGGCAACAGAGTGGCCCTCATGTCAGACAACATCTTGGTTTAGCTTTATGAAGTCAGGTCACTGCTGGACCAATCGTCCTTGTGGAAGCTGAGCACAGAGAAGGATTAGATATCAAAAGTTATGCAGTAGGCTACTATCTGTATTCATGACTGCAAGGCAAATAGGAGGGTTAATGTTAAAGGACTCTAAACCACTTCAAAGCACTGGGGCCTTTTTGAAAGTGGGATGGAGATATATACAAAAACAGAGATTATCCTTAACAACAATCCAACTTGAGAGTCAGAGTCCAACATATAGACTGCAGGGGAAGAGGTTAAATAAGCTTCCTTTCGTAAGAATTTAACACTATCGTTCTAAAGTGAGATAGTGCTTTTTAGCGTCAAAGGCTGCAATTTCCTCGAATGGAACATTGCAAATACCAGGATCTAAAGCAGGCTTTAGTAGCATTGGAAGCAGTCAGTCTTTTATCAACTATCAGGACCAACACAATGTGATCCATATTACTTCCATCTTGACACAAATTATATTCAGGCACAGGCTCCGACTAGAAGGTAGTGAGGACATTCTGATGCTGTGAAAGTCTTTTTAATGCCTAAAAGGAATGATTGTGATTTTTGCTTACCGTATAAATTGGTAAAATGATGCCGGAAGACTTTCTTTTTTTTTTTTCCTTCAGTCTCGGCACTGCAGAGAAACTGTTGTGAAACACTGCCACTGGTGGTCATTCAGTATAATCTGCAGATGGAAAAGTCCACTGTTAGCACATTTATTATAAGAAATACCAACAATCTTGTTTGAGGGTAAACAGATCAATACTGTGGAGTCTGTAGAATTGTGAAAATCAACAGCTCATTAGAAAATCAAATCTCAATTTGTGTTTTTAACCTCCTATACTTCTCTGAATCCTATGCCTCATATCTAACACTCTAAAAAACTGTAGCACATACATTAGGACATAGATAAATAGATCTTTTTCCATCCAAGTGGCATCGTACCCTTCTCACTGCATTTGTTTTAGGATAGGGTACACCAGTAGCAATTAAGCCAGCTGATCAGTTGAGAGAGGAAGTGTTTTGCTACAGTTAATGGGAATAATAAAAACTATGAATAGCATAATTACCATCTTCATTCTAGCCAATTCCTACCAGTTCAGCATGAGTGATGTTGACACTCTGTATGCTTAAAACTTACCATCATACACAATTAGAAGTCTCAGAAAATGCCCTAAGGTCTTTTATCTTACATCTTAGTTTTCAGTTTGGCATCCTGTCTACCATGCTACTCATTTAATTACCAAGATAAATGTATACTACTGCTTGCTAGATAACAGAGTGGCCCTCATGTCAGACAACATCTTGCCTTAGCTTTATGATGTCAGCTTGCTAGGCAACAGAGTGGCCCTCATGTCAGACAACATCTTGCTGTAGCTTTATGATGTCAGGTCACTGCTGGACCAATCGTCCTTGTGGAAGCTGAGCACAGAGAAGGATTAGATATCAAAAGTTATGCAGTAGGCTACTATCTGTATTCATGACTGCAAGGCAAATAGGAGGGGGATGTTAAAGGACTCTAAACCACTTCAAAGCACTGGGGCCTTTTTGAAAGTGGGATGGAGATGTATACAAAAACAGAGATGATCCTTAACAACAATCCAACTTGAGAGTCAGAGTCCAACATACAGAGTGCAGGGGAAGAGGTTAAATAAGCTTCCTTTCGTGAGAATAAAACACTATCGTTCTAAAGTGAGATAGTGCTTTTTAGCGTCAAAGGCTGCAATTTCCTCGAATGGAACATTGCAAATACCAGGATCTAAAGCAGGCTTTAGTAGCATTGGAAGCAGTCAGTCTTTTATCAACTATCAGGACCAACACAATGTGATCCATATTACTTCCATCTTGACACAAATTATATTCAGGCACAGGCTCCGACTATAAAGTAGTGAGGACATTCTGATGCTGTGAAAGTCTTTTCAATGCCTAAAAGGAATGATTGTGTGATTTTTGCTTACCGTATAAATTGGTAAAATGATGCCGGAAGACTTTCTTTTTTTTTTTTTCCTTCAGTCTCGGCACTGCAGAGAAACTGTTGTGAAACACTGCCACTGGTGGTCATTCAGTATAATCTGCAGATGGAAAAGTCCACTGTTAGCACATTTATTATAAGAAATACCAAACATCTTGTTTGAGGGTAAACAGATCAATACTGTGGAGTCTGTATAATTGTGAAAATCAACAGCTCATTAGAAAATCAAATCTCAATTTGTGTTTTTAACCTCCTATACTCCTCTGAATCCTATGCCTCATATCCAACACTCTCTAAAAAACTGTAGCACATACATTAGGACATAGATAAAAAGATCGTTTTCCATCCAAGTGGCATCGTACCCTTCTCACTGCATTTGTTTTAGGATAGGGTACACCAGTAGCAATTAAGCCAGCTGATAAGTTGAGGAAGGGTTTTGCTACAGTCAATGGGAATAATAAAAACTATGAATAGCATAATTACCATCTTCATTTTAGCCAATTCCTACCAGTTCAGCATGAGTGATGTTGAGACTCTTTATGCTTAAAACTTACCATCATACACAATTAGAAGTCTCAGAAAATGCCATAAGGTCTTTCATCTTACATCTTAGTTTTCAGTTTGGCATCCTGTCTACCATGCTACTCATTTAATTACCAAGATAAATGTATACTACTGCTTGCTAGATAACAGAGTGGCCCTCGTGTCAGACAACATCTTGCCTTAGCTTTATGATGTCAGCTTGCTAGGCAACAGAGTGGCCCTCATGTCAGACAACATCTTGCTGTAGCTTTATGATGTCAGCTTGCTAGGCAACAGAGTGGCCCTCATGTCAGACAACATCTTGGTTTAGCTTTATGAAGTCAGGTCACTGCTGGACCAATCGTCCTTGTGGAAGCTGAGCACAGAGAAGGATTAGATATCAAAAGTTATGCAGTAGGCTACTATCTGTGTTCATGACTGCAAGGCAAATAGGAGGGTTAATGTTAAAGGACTCTAAACCACTTCAAAGCACTGGGGCCTTTTTGAAAGTGGGATGGAGATATATACAAAAACAGAGATTATCCTTAACAACAATCCAACTTGAGAGTCAGAGTCCAACATACAGAGTGCAGGGGAAGAGGTTAAATAAGCTTCCTTTCGTGAGAATTTAACACTATCGTTCTAAAGTGAGATAGTGCTTTTTAGCATCAAAGGCTGCAATTTCCTCGAATGGAACATTGCAAATACCAGGATCTAAAGCAGGCTTTAGTAGCATTGGAAGCAGTCAGTCTTTTATCAACTATCAGGACCAACACAATGTGATCCATATTACTTCCATCTTGACACAAATTATATTCAGGCACAGGCTCCGACTATAAAGTAGTGAGGACATTCTGATGCTGTGAAAGTCTTTTCAATGCCTAAAAGGAATGATTGTGTGATTTTTGCTTACCGTATAAATTGGTAAAATGATGCCGGAAGACTTTCTTTTTTTTTTTTTCCTTCAGTCTCGGCACTGCAGAGAAAGTGTTGTGAAACACTGCCACTGGTGGTCATTCAGTATAATCTGCAGATGGAAAAGTCCACTGTTAGCACATTTACTATAAGAAATACCAACAATCTTGTATGAGGGTAAACAGATCAATACTGTGGAGTCTGTATAATTGTGAAAATCAACAGCTCATTAGAAAATCAAATCTCAATTTGTGTTTTTAACCTCCTATACTTCTCTGAATCCTATGCCTCATATCTAACACTCTCTAAAAAACTGTAGCACATACATTAGGACATCGATAAATAGATCTTTTTCCATCCAAGTGGCATCGTACCCTTCTCACTGCATTTGTTTTAGGATAGGGTACACCAGTAGCAATTAAGCCAGCTGATAAGTTGAGAGAGGAAGGGTTTTGCTACAGTTAATGGGAATAATAAAAACTATGAATAGCATAATTACCATCTTCATTTTAGCCAATTCCTACCAGTTCAGCATGAGTGATGTTGGGACTCTTTATGCTTAAAACTTACCATCATACACAATTAGAAGTCTCAGAAAATGCCATAAGGTCTTTCATCTTACATCTTAGTTTTCAGTTTGGCATCCTGTCTACCATGCTACTCATATTTCATTACCAAGATAAATGTATACTACTGCTTGCTAGATAACAGAGTGGCCCTCATGTCAGACAACATCTTGCCTTAGCTTTATGATGTCAGCTTGCTAGGCAACAGAGTGGCCCTCATGTCAGACAACATCTTGCTGTAGCTTTATGATGTCAGCTTGCTAGGCAACAGAGTGGCCCTCATGTCAGACAACATCTTGGTTTAGCTTTATGAAGTCAGGTCACTGCTGGACCAATCGTCCTTGTGGAAGCTGAGCACAGAGAAGGATTAGATATCAAAAGTTATGCAGTAGGCTACTATCTGTATTCATGACTGCAAGGCAAATAGGAGGGTTAATGTTAAAGGACTCTAAACCACTTCAAAGCACTGGGGCCTTTTTGAAAGTGGGATGGAGATATATACAAAAACAGAGATTATCCTTAACAACAATCCAACTTGAGAGTCAGAGTCCAACATATAGACTGCAGGGGAAGAGGTTAAATAAGCTTCCTTTCGTAAGAATTTAACACTATCGTTCTAAAGTGAGATAGTGCTTTTTAGCGTCAAAGGCTGCAATTTCCTCGAATGGAACATTGCAAATACCAGGATCTAAAGCAGGCTTTAGTAGCATTGGAAGCAGTCAGTCTTTTATCAACTATCAGGACCAACACAATGTGATCCATATTACTTCCATCTTGACACAAATTATATTCAGGCACAGGCTCCGACTAGAAGGTAGTGAGGACATTCTGATGCTGTGAAAGTCTTTTTAATGCCTAAAAGGAATGATTGTGATTTTTGCTTACCGTATAAATTGGTAAAATGATGCCGGAAGACTTTCTTTTTTTTTTTTCCTTCAGTCTCGGCACTGCAGAGAAACTGTTGTGAAACACTGCCACTGGTGGTCATTCAGTATAATCTGCAGATGGAAAAGTCCACTGTTAGCACATTTATTATAAGAAATACCAACAATCTTGTTTGAGGGTAAACAGATCAATACTGTGGAGTCTGTATAATTCTGAAAATCAACAGCTCATTAGAAAATCAAATCTCAATTTGTGTTTTTAACCTCCTATACTTCTCTGAATCCTATGCCTCATATCTAACACTCTAAAAAACTGTAGCACATACATTAGGACATAGATAAATAGATCTTTTTCCATCCAAGTGGCATCGTACCCTTCTCACTGCATTTGTTTTAGGATAGGGTACACCAGTAGCAATTAAGCCAGCTGATAAGTTGAGAGGAAGGGTTTTGCTACAGTTAATGGGAATAATAAAAACTATGAATAGCATAATTACCATCTTCATTTTAGCCAATTCCTACCAGTTCAGCATGAGTGATGTTGGGACTCTTTATGCTTAAAACTTACCATCATACACAATTAGAAGTCTCAGAAAATGCCCTAAGGTATTTCATCTTACATCTTAGTTTTCAGTTTGGCATCCTGTCTACCATGCTACTCATTTAATTACCAAGATAAATGTATACTACTGCTTGCTAGATAACAGAGTGGCCCTCATGTCAGACAACATCTTGCCTTAGCTTTATGATGTCAGCTTGCTAGGCAACAGAGTGGCCCTCATGTCAGACAACATCTTGCTGTAGCTTTATGATGTCAGGTCACTGCTGGACCAATCGTCCTTGTGGAAGCTGAGCACAGAGAAGGATTAGATATCAAAAGTTATGCAGTAGGCTACTATCTGTATTCATGACTGCAAGGCAAATAGGAGGGGGAATGTTAAAGGACTCTAAACCACTTCAAAGCACTGGGGCCTTTTTGAAAGTGGGATGGAGATATATACAAAAACAGAGATTATCCTTAACAACAATCCAACTTGAGAGTCAGAGTCCAACATACAGAGTGCAGTGGAAGAGGTTCAATAAGCTTCCTTTCGTGAGAATTTAACACTATCGTTCTAAAGTGAGATAGTGCTTTTTAGCGTCAAAGGCAGCAATTTCCTCGAATGGAACATTGCAAATACCAGGATCTAAAGCAGGCTTTAGTAGCATTGGAAGCAGTCAGTCTTTTATCAACTATCAGGACCAACACAATGTGATCCATATTACTTCCATCTTGACACAAATTATATTCAGGTACAGGCTCCGACTATAAGTTAGTGAGGACATTCTGATGCTGCGAAAGTCTTTTTAATGCCTAAAAGGAATGATTGTGATTTTTGCTTACCGTAGAAATGGGTAAACTGATGCCGTATGTCGGAAGACTTTTTTTTCTTCAGTCTTGGCACTGCAGAGAAACTGTTGTGAAACACTGCCACTGGTGGTCATTCAGTATAATCTGCAGATGGAAAAGTCCACTGTTAGCACATTTACTATAAGAAATACCAACAATCTTGTATGAGGGTAAACAGATCAATACTGTGGAGTCTGTATAATTGTGAAAATCAACAGCTCATTAGAAAATCAAATCTCAATTTGTGTTTTTAACCTCCTATACTTCTCTGAATCCTATGCCTCATATCTAACACTCTCTAAAAAACTGTAGCACATACATTAGGACATAGATAAATAGATCTTTTTCCATCCAAGTGGCATCGTACCCTTCTCACTGCATTTGTTTTAGGATAGGGTACACCAGTAGCAATTAAGCCAGCTGATAAGTTGAGAGAGGAAGGGTTTTGCTACAGTTAATGGGAATAATAAAAACTATGAATAGCATAATTACCATCTTCATTCTAGCCAATTCCTACCAGTTCAGCATGAGTGATGTTGACACTCTGTATGCTTAAAACTTACCATCATACACAATTAGAAGTCTCAGAAAATGCCCTAAGGTCTTTTATCTTACATCTTAGTTTTCAGTTTGGCATCCTGTCTACCATGCTACTCATTTAATTACCAAGATAAATGTATACTACTGCTTGCTAGATAACAGAGTGGCCCTCATGTCAGACAACATCTTGCCGTAGCTTTATGATGTCAGCTTGCTAGGCAACAGAGTAGCCCTCATGTCAGACAACATCTTGCTGTAGCTTTATGATGTCAGGTCACTGCTGGACCAATCGTCCTTGTGGAAGCTGAGCACAGAGAAGGATTAGATATCAAAAGTTATGCAGTAGGCTACTATCTGTATTCATGACTGCAAGGCAAATAGGAGGGGGATGTTAAAGGACTCTAAACCACTTCAAAGCACTGGGGCCTTTTTGAAAGTGGGATGGAGATGTATACAAAAACAGAGATGATCCTTAACAACAATCCAACTTGAGAGTCAGAGTCCAACATACAGAGTGCAGGGGAAGAGGTTAAATAAGCTTCCTTTCGTGAGAATAAAACACTATCGTTCTAAAGTGAGATAGTGCTTTTTAGCGTCAAAGGCTGCAATTTCCTCGAATGGAACATTGCAAATACCAGGATCTAAAGCAGGCTTTAGTAGCATTGGAAGCAGTCAGTCTTTTATCAACTATCAGGACCAACACAATGTGATCCATATTACTTCCATCTTGACACAAATTATATTCAGGCACAGGCTCCGACTATAAAGTAGTGAGGACATTCTGATGCTGTGAAAGTCTTTTCAATGCCTAAAAGGAATGATTGTGTGATTTTTGCTTACCGTATAAATTGGTAAAATGATGCCGGAAGACTTTCTTTTTTTTTTTTTCCTTCAGTCTCGGCACTGCAGAGAAACTGTTGTGAAACACTGCCACTGGTGGTCATTCAGTATAATCTGCAGATGGAAAAGTCCACTGTTAGCACATTTATTATAAGAAATACCAAACATCTTGTTTGAGGGTAAACAGATCAATACTGTGGAGTCTGTATAATTGTGAAAATCAACAGCTCATTAGAAAATCAAATCTCAATTTGTGTTTTTAACCTCCTATACTCCTCTGAATCCTATGCCTCATATCCAACACTCTCTAAAAAACTGTAGCACATACATTAGGACATAGATAAATAGATCGTTTTCCATCCAAGTGGCATCGTACCCTTCTCACTGCATTTGTTTTAGGATAGGGTACACCAGTAGCAATTAAGCCAGCTGATAAGTTTAGAGAGGAAGGGTTTTGCTACAGTTAATGGGAATAATAAAAACTATGAATAGCATAATTACCATCTTCATTCTAGCCAATTCTTACCAGTTCAGCATGAGTGATGTTGACACTCTGTATGCTTAAAACTTACCATCATACACAATTAGAAGTCTCAGAAAATGCCCCAAGGTCTTTCATCTTACATCTTAGTTTTCAGTTTGGCATCCTGTCTACCATGCTACTCATATTTCATTACCAAGATAAATGTATACTACTGCTTGCTAGATAACAGAGTGGCCCTCATGTCAGACAACATCTTGCCTTAGCTTTATGATATCAGCTTGCTAGGCAACAGAGTGGCCCTCATGTCAGACAACATCTTGCTGTAGCTTTATGATGTCAGCTTGCTAGGCAACAGAGTGGCCCTCATGTCAGACAACATCTTGGTTTAGCTTTATGAAGTCAGGTCACTGCTGGACCAATCGTCCTTGTGGAAGCTGAGCACAGAGAAGGATTAGATATCAAAAGTTATGCAGTAGGCTACTATCTGTATTCATGACTGCAAGGCAAATAGGAGGGGGGTGTTAAAGGACTCTAAACCACTTCAAAGCACTGGGGCCTTTTTGAAAGTGGGATGGAGATGTATACAAAAACAGAGATTATCCTTAACAACAATCCAACTTGAGAGTCAGAGTCCAACATAGAGTGCAGGGGAAGAGGTTAAATAAGCTTCCTTTCGTGAGAATTTAACACTATCGTTCTAAAGTGAGATAGTGCTTTTTAGCGTCAAAGGCTGCAATTTCCTCGAATGGAACATTGCAAATACCAGGATCTAAAGCAGGCTTTAGTAGCATTGGAAGCAGTCAGTCTTTTATCAACTATCAGGACCAACACAATGTGATCCATATTACTTCCATCTTGACACAAATTATATTCAGGCACAGGATCCGACCAGAAGGTAGTAAGGACATTCTGATGCTGTGAAAGTCTTTTTAATGCCTAAAAGGAATGATTGTGATTTTTGCTTACCGTATAAATTGGTAAAATGATGCCGGAAGACTTTCTTTTGTTTTTTTTCCTTCAGTCTCGGCACTGCAGAGAAACTGTTGTGAAACACTGCCACTGGTGGTCATTCAGTATAATCTGCAGATGGAAAAGTCCACTGTTAGCACATTTACTATAAGAAATACCAAAAATCTTGTTTGAGGGTAAACAGATCAATACTGTGGAGTCTGTATAATTGTGAAAATCAACAGCTCATTAGAAAATCAAATCTCAATTTGTGTTTTTAACCTCCTATACTCCTCTGAATCCTATGCCTCATATCCAACACTCTCTAAAAAACTGTAGCACATACATTAGGACATAGATAAATAGATCGTTTTCCATCCAAGTGGCATCGTACCCTTCTCACTGCATTTGTTTTAGGATAGGGTACACCAGTAGCAATTAAGCCAGCTGATAAGTTTAGAGAGGAAGGGTTTTGCTACAGTTAATGGGAATCATAAAAACTATGAATAGCATAATTACCATCTTCATTCTAGCCAATTCTTACCAGTTCAGCATGAGTGATGTTGACACTCTGTATGCTTAAAACTTACCATCATACACAATTAGAAGTCTCAGAAAATGCCCTAAGGTCTTTCATCTTACATCTTAGTTTTCAGTTTGGCATCCTGTCTACCATGCTACTCATATTTCATTACCAAGATAAATGTATACTACTGCTTGCTAGATAACAGAGTGGCCCTCATGTCAGACAACATCTTGCCTTAGCTTTATGATGTCAGCTTGCTAGGCAACAGAGTGGCCCTCATGTCAGACAACATCTTGCATTAGCTTTATGATGTCAGGTCACTGCTGGACCAATCGTCCTTGTGGAAGCTGAGCACAGAGAAGGATTAGATATCAAAAGTTATGCAGTAGGCTACTATCTGTATTCATGACTGCAAGGCAAATAGGAGGTTTAATGTTAAAGGACTCTAAACCACTTCAAAGCACTGGGGCCTTTTTGAAAGTGGGATGGAGATATATACAAAAACAGAGATTATCCTTAACAACAATCCAACTTGAGAGTCAGAGTCCAACATATAGACTGCAGGGGAAGAGGTTAAATAAGCTTCCTTTCGTAAGAATTTAACACTATCGTTCTAAAGTGAGATAGTGCTTTTTATCGTCAAAGGCTGCAATTTCCTCGAATGGAACATTGCAAATACCAGGATCTAAAGCAGGCTTTAGTAGCATTGGAAGCAGTCAGTCTTTTATCAACTATCAGGACCAACACAATGGGATCCATATTACTTCCATCTTGACACAAATTATATTCAGGCACAGGCTCCGACTAGAAGGTAGTGAGGACATTCTGATGCTGTGAAAGTCTTTTTAATGCCTAAAAGGAATGATTGTGATTTTTGCTTACCGTATAAATTGGTAAAATGATGCCGGAAGACTTTTTTTTTTTTCCTTCAGTCTCGGCACTGCAGAGAAACTGTTGTGAAACACTGCCACTGGTGGTCATTCAGTATAATCTGCAGATGGAAAAGTCCACTGTTAGCACATTTATTATAAGAAATACCAACAATCTTGTTTGAGGGTAAACAGATCAATACTGTGGAGTCTGTATAATTCTGAAAATCAACAGCTCATTAGAAAATCAAATCTCAATTTGTGTTTTTAACCTCCTATACTTCTCTGAATCCTATGCCTCATATCTAACACTCTAAAAAACTGTAGCACATACATTAGGACATAGATAAATAGATCTTTTTCCATCCAAGTGGCATCGTACCCTTCTCACTGCATTTGTTTTAGGATAGGGTACACCAGTAGCAATTAAGCCAGCTGATAAGTTGAGAGGAAGGGTTTTGCTACAGTTAATGGGAATAATAAAAACTATGAATAGCATAATTACCATCTTCATTTTAGCCAATTCCTACCAGTTCAGCATGAGTGATGTTGGGACTCTTTATGCTTAAAACTTACCATCATACACAATCAGAAGTCTCAGAAAATGCCATAAGGTCTTTCATCTTACATCTTAGTTTTCAGTTTGGCATCCTGTCTACCATGCTACTCATTTAATTACCAAGATAAATGTATACTACTGCTTGCTAGATAACAGAGTGGCCCTCAGGTCAGACAACATCTTGCCTTAGCTTTATGATGTCAGCTTGCTAGGCAACAGAGTGGCCCTCATGTCAGACAACATCTTGCTGTAGCTTTATGATGTCAGCTTGCTAGGCAACAGAGTGGCCCTCATGTCAGACAACATCTTGGTTTAGCTTTATGAAGTCAGGTCACTGCTGGACCAATCGTCCTTGTGGAAGCTGAGCACAGAGAAGGATTAGATATCAAAAGTTATGCAGTAGGCTACTATCTGTATTCATGACTGCAAGGCAAATAGGAGGGTTAATGTTAAAGGACTCTAAACCACTTCAAAGCACTGGGGCCTTTTTGAAAGTGGGATGGAGATATATACAAAAACAGAGATTATCCTTAACAACAATCCAACTTGAGAGTCAGAGTCCAACATACAGAGTGCAGGGGAAGAGGTTAAATAAGCTTCCTTTCGTGAGAATTTAACACTATCGTTCTAAAGTGAGATAGTGCTTTTTAGCGTCAAAGGCTGCAATTTCCTCGAATGGAACATTGCAAATACCAGGATCTAAAGCAGGCTTTAGTAGCATTGGAAGCAGTCAGTCTTATCAACTATCAGGACCAACACAATGTGATCCATATTACTTCCATCTTGACACAAATTATATTCAGGCACAGGCTCCGACTATAAAGTAGTGAGGACATTCTGATGCTGTGAAAGTCTTTTCAATGCCTAAAAGGAATGATTGTGTGATTTTTGCTTACCGTATAAATTGGTAAAATGATGCCGGAAGACTTTCTTTTTTTTTTCCTTCAGTCTCGGCACTGCAGAGAAACTGTTGTGAAACACTGCCACTGATGGTCATTCAGTATAATCTGCAGATGGAAAAGTCCACTGTTAGCACATTTACTATAAGAAATACCAACAATCTTGTATGAGGGTAAACAGATCAATACTGTGGAGTCTGTATAATTGTGAAAATCAACAGCTCATTAGAAAATCAAATCTCAATTTGTGTTTTTAACCTCCTATACTTCTCTGAATCCTATGCCTCATATCTAACACTCTCTAAAAAACTGTAGCACATACATTAGGACATAGATAAATAGATCTTTTTCCATCCAAGTGGCATCGTACCCTTCTCACTGCATTTGTTTTAGGATAGGGTACACCAGTAGCAATTAAGCCAGCTGATAAGTTGAGAGAGGAAGGGTTTTGCTACAGTTAATGGGAATAATAAAAACTATGAATAGCATAATTACCATCTTCATTCTAGCCAATTCCTACCAGTTCAGCATGAGTGATGTTGACACTCTGTATGCTTAAAACTTACCATCATACACAATTAGAAGTCTCAGAAAATGCCATAAGGTCTTTCATCTTACATCTTAGTTTTCAGTTTGGCATCCTGTCTACCATGCTACTCATTTAATTACCAAGATAAATGTATACTACTGCTTGCTAGATAACAGAGTGGCCCTCAGGTCAGACAACATCTTGCCTTAGCTTTATGATGTCAGCTTGCTAGGCAACAGAGTGGCCCTCATGTCAGACAACATCTTGCTGTAGCTTTATGATGTCAGCTTGCTAGGCAACAGAGTGGCCCTCATGTCAGACAACATCTTGGTTTAGCTTTATGAAGTCAGGTCACTGCTGGACCAATCGTCCTTGTGGAAGCTGAGCACAGAGAAGGATTAGATATCAAAAGTTATGCAGTAGGCTACTATCTGTATTCATGACTGCAAGGCAAATAGGAGGGTTAATGTTAAAGGACTCTAAACCACTTCAAAGCACTGGGGCCTTTTTGAAAGTGGGATGGAGATATATACAAAAACAGAGATTATCCTTAACAACAATCCAACTTGAGAGTCAGAGTCCAACATACAGAGTGCAGGGGAAGAGGTTAAATAAGCTTCCTTTCGTGAGAATTTAACACTATCGTTCTAAAGTGAGATAGTGCTTTTTAGCGTCAAAGGCTGCAATTTCCTCGAATGGAACATTGCAAATACCAGGATCTAAAGCAGGCTTTAGTAGCATTGGAAGCAGTCAGTCTTATCAACTATCAGGACCAACACAATGTGATCCATATTACTTCCATCTTGACACAAATTATATTCAGGCACAGGCTCCGACTATAAAGTAGTGAGGACATTCTGATGCTGTGAAAGTCTTTTCAATGCCTAAAAGGAATGATTGTGTGATTTTTGCTTACCGTATAAATTGGTAAAATGATGCCGGAAGACTTTCTTTTTTTTTTCCTTCAGTCTCGGCACTGCAGAGAAACTGTTGTGAAACACTGCCACTGATGGTCATTCAGTATAATCTGCAGATGGAAAAGTCCACTGTTAGCACATTTACTATAAGAAATACCAACAATCTTGTATGAGGGTAAACAGATCAATACTGTGGAGTCTGTATAATTGTGAAAATCAACAGCTCATTAGAAAATCAAATCTCAATTTGTGTTTTTAACCTCCTATACTTCTCTGAATCCTATGCCTCATATCTAACACTCTCTAAAAAACTGTAGCACATACATTAGGACATAGATAAATAGATCTTTTTCCATCCAAGTGGCATCGTACCCTTCTCACTGCATTTGTTTTAGGATAGGGTACACCAGTAGCAATTAAGCCAGCTGATAAGTTGAGAGAGGAAGGGTTTTGCTACAGTTAATGGGAATAATAAAAACTATGAATAGCATAATTACCATCTTCATTCTAGCCAATTCCTACCAGTTCAGCATGAGTGATGTTGACACTCTGTATGCTTAAAACTTACCATCATACACAATTAGAAGTCTCAGAAAATGCCCTAAGGTCTTTTATCTTACATCTTAGTTTTCAGTTTGGCATCCTGTCTACCATGCTACTCATTTAATTACCAAGATAAATGTATACTACTGCTTGCTAGATAACAGAGTGGCCCTCATGTCAGACAACATCTTGCCTTAGCTTTATGATGTCAGCTTGCTAGGCAACAGAGTAGCCCTCATGTCAGACAACATCTTGCTGTAGCTTTATGATGTCAGGTCACTGCTGGACCAATCGTCCTTGTGGAAGCTGAGCACAGAGAAGGATTAGATATCAAAAGTTATGCAGTAGGCTACTATCTGTATTCATGACTGCAAGGCAAATAGGAGGGGGATGTTAAAAGACTCTAAACCACTTCAAAGCACTGGGGCCTTTTTGAAAGTGGGATGGAGATGTATACAAAAACAGAGATGATCCTTAACAACAATCCAACTTGAGAGTCAGAGTCCAACATACAGAGTGCAGGGGAAGAGGTTAAATAAGCTTCCTTTCGTGAGAATAAAACACTATCGTTCTAAAGTGAGATAGTGCTTTTTAGCGTCAAAGGCTGCAATTTCCTCGAATGGAACATTGCAAATACCAGGATCTAAAGCAGGCTTTAGTAGCATTGGAAGCAGTCAGTCTTTTATCAACTATCAGGACCAACACAATGTGATCCATATTACTTCCATCTTGACACAAATTATATTCAGGCACAGGCTCCGACTATAAAGTAGTGAGGACATTCTGATGCTGTGAAAGTCTTTTCAATGCCTAAAAGGAATGATTGTGTGATTTTTGCTTACCGTATAAATTGGTAAAATGATGCCGGAAGACTTTCTTTTTTTTTTTTTCCTTCAGTCTCGGCACTGCAGAGAAACTGTTGTGAAACACTGCCACTGGTGGTCATTCAGTATAATCTGCAGATGGAAAAGTCCACTGTTAGCACATTTATTATAAGAAATACCAAACATCTTGTTTGAGGGTAAACAGATCAATACTGTGGAGTCTGTATAATTGTGAAAATCAACAGCTCATTAGAAAATCAAATCTCAATTTGTGTTTTTAACCTCCTATACTCCTCTGAATCCTATGCCTCATATCCAACACTCTCTAAAAAACTGTAGCACATACATTAGGACATAGATAAATAGATCGTTTTCCATCCAAGTGGCATCGTACCCTTCTCACTGCATTTGTTTTAGGATAGGGTACACCAGTAGCAATTAAGCCAGCTGATAAGTTTAGAGAGGAAGGGTTTTGCTACAGTTAATGGGAATAATAAAAACTATGAATAGCATAATTACCATCTTCATTCTAGCCAATTCTTACCAGTTCAGCATGAGTGATGTTGACACTCTGTATGCTTAAAACTTACCATCATACACAATTAGAAGTCTCAGAAAATGCCCCAAGGTCTTTCATCTTACATCTTAGTTTTCAGTTTGTCATCCTGTCTACCATGCTACTCATATTTCATTACCAAGATAAATGTATACTACTGCTTGCTAGATAACAGAGTGGCCCTCATGTCAGACAACATCTTGCCTTAGCTTTATGATATCAGCTTGCTAGGCAACAGAGTGGCCCTCATGTCAGACAACATCTTGCTGTAGCTTTATGATGTCAGCTTGCTAGGCAACAGAGTGGCCCTCATGTCAGACAACATCTTGGTTTAGCTTTATGAAGTCAGGTCACTGCTGGACCAATCGTCCTTGTGGAAGCTGAGCACAGAGAAGGATTAGATATCAAAAGTTATGCAGTAGGCTACTATCTGTATTCATGACTGCAAGGCAAATAGGAGGGGGGTGTTAAAGGACTCTAAACCACTTCAAAGCACTGGGGCCTTTTTGAAAGTGGGATGGAGATGTATACAAAAACAGAGATTATCCTTAACAACAATCCAACTTGAGAGTCAGAGTCCAACATAGAGTGCAGGGGAAGAGGTTAAATAAGCTTCCTTTCGTGAGAATTTAACACTATCGTTCTAAAGTGAGATAGTGCTTTTTAGCGTCAAAGGCTGCAATTTCCTCGAATGGAACATTGCAAATACCAGGATCTAAAGCAGGCTTTAGTAGCATTGGAAGCAGTCAGTCTTTTATCAACTATCAGGACCAACACAATGTGATCCATATTACTTCCATCTTGACACAAATTATATTCAGGCACAGGATCCGACCAGAAGGTAGTAAGGACATTCTGATGCTGTGAAAGTCTTTTTAATGCCTAAAAGGAATGATTGTGATTTTTGCTTACCGTATAAATTGGTAAAATGATGCCGGAAGACTTTCTTTTGTTTTTTTTCCTTCAGTCTCGGCACTGCAGAGAAACTGTTGTGAAACACTGCCACTGGTGGTCATTCAGTATAATCTGCAGATGGAAAAGTCCACTGTTAGCACATTTACTATAAGAAATACCAAAAATCTTGTTTGAGGGTAAACAGATCAATACTGTGGAGTCTGTATAATTGTGAAAATCAACAGCTCATTAGAAAATCAAATCTCAATTTGTGTTTTTAACCTCCTATACTCCTCTGAATCCTATGCCTCATATCCAACACTCTCTAAAAAACTGTAGCACATACATTAGGACATAGATAAATAGATCGTTTTCCATCCAAGTGGCATCGTACCCTTCTCACTGCATTTGTTTTAGGATAGGGTACACCAGTAGCAATTAAGCCAGCGGATAAGTTTAGAGAGGAAGGGTTTTGCTACAGTTAATGGGAATCATAAAAACTATGAATAGCATAATTACCATCTTCATTCTAGCCAATTCTTACCAGTTCAGCATGAGTGATGTTGACACTCTGTATGCTTAAAACTTACCATCATACACAATTAGAAGTCTCAGAAAATGCCCTAAGGTCTTTCATCTTACATCTTAGTTTTCAGTTTGGCATCCTGTCTACCATGCTACTCATATTTCATTACCAAGATAAATGTATACTACTGCTTGCTAGATAACAGAGTGGCCCTCATGTCAGACAACATCTTGCCTTAGCTTTATGATGTCAGCTTGCTAGGCAACAGAGTGGCCCTCATGTCAGACAACATCTTGCTGTAGCTTTATGATGTCAGCTTGCTAGGCAACAGAGTGGCCCTCATGTCAGACAACATCTTGCTTTAGCTTTATGATGTCAGGTCACTGCTGGACCAATCGTCCTTGTGGAAGCTGAGCACAGAGAAGGATTAGATATCAAAAGTTATGCAGTAGGCTACTATCTGTATTCATGACTGCAAGGCAAATAGGAGGTTTAATGTTAAAGGACTCTAAACCACTTCAAAGCACTGGGGCCTTTTTGAAAGTGGGATGGAGATATATACAAAAACAGAGATTATCCTTAACAACAATCCAACTTGAGAGTCAGAGTCCAACATATAGACTGCAGGGGAAGAGGTTAAATAAGCTTCCTTTCGTAAGAATTTAACACTATCGTTCTAAAGTGAGATAGTGCTTTTTATCGTCAAAGGCTGCAATTTCCTCGAATGGAACATTGCAAATACCAGGATCTAAAGCAGGCTTTAGTAGCATTGGAAGCAGTCAGTCTTTTATCAACTATCAGGACCAACACAATGGGATCCATATTACTTCCATCTTGACACAAATTATATTCAGGCACAGGCTCCGACTAGAAGGTAGTGAGGACATTCTGATGCTGTGAAAGTCTTTTTAATGCCTAAAAGGAATGATTGTGATTTTTGCTTACCGTATAAATTGGTAAAATGATGCCGGAAGACTTTTTTTTTTTTCCTTCAGTCTCGGCACTGCAGAGAAACTGTTGTGAAACACTGCCACTGGTGGTCATTCAGTATAATCTGCAGATGGAAAAGTCCACTGTTAGCACATTTATTATAAGAAATACCAACAATCTTGTTTGAGGGTAAACAGATCAATACTGTGGAGTCTGTATAATTCTGAAAATCAACAGCTCATTAGAAAATCAAATCTCAATTTGTGTTTTTAACCTCCTATACTTCTCTGAATCCTATGCCTCATATCTAACACTCTAAAAAACTGTAGCACATACATTAGGACATAGATAAATAGATCTTTTTCCATCCAAGTGGCATCGTACCCTTCTCACTGCATTTGTTTTAGGATAGGGTACACCAGTAGCAATTAAGCCAGCTGATAAGTTGAGAGGAAGGGTTTTGCTACAGTTAATGGGAATAATAAAAACTATGAATAGCATAATTACCATCTTCATTTTAGCCAATTCCTATCAGTTCAGCATGAGTGATGTTGGGACTCTTTATGCTTAAAACTTACCATCATACACAATCAGAAGTCTCAGAAAATGCCATAAGGTCTTTCATCTTACATCTTAGTTTTCAGTTTGGCATCCTGTCTACCATGCTACTCATTTAATTACCAAGATAAATGTATACTACTGCTTGCTAGATAACAGAGTGGCCCTCAGGTCAGACAACATCTTGCCTTAGCTTTATGATGTCAGCTTGCTAGGCAACAGAGTGGCCCTCATGTCAGACAACATCTTGCTGTAGCTTTATGAGGTCAGCTTGCTAGGCAACAGAGTGGCCCTCATGTCAGACAACATCTTGGTTTAGCTTTATGAAGTCAGGTCACTGCTGGACCAATCGTCCTTGTGGAAGCTGAGCACAGAGAAGGATTAGATATCAAAAGTTATGCAGTAGGCTACTATCTGTATTCATGACTGCAAGGCAAATAGGAGGGTTAATGTTAAAGGACTCTAAACCACTTCAAAGCACTGGGGCCTTTTTGAAAGTGGGATGGAGATATATACAAAAACAGAGATTATCCTTAACAACAATCCAACTTGAGAGTCAGAGTCCAACATACAGAGTGCAGGGGAAGAGGTTAAATAAGCTTCCTTTCGTGAGAATTTAACACTATCGTTCTAAAGTGAGATAGTGCTTTTTAGCGTCAAAGGCTGCAATTTCCTCGAATGGAACATTGCAAATACCAGGATCTAAAGCAGGCTTTAGTAGCATTGGAAGCAGTCAGTCTTATCAACTATCAGGACCAACACAATGTGATCCATATTACTTCCATCTTGACACAAATTATATTCAGGCACAGGCTCCGACTATAAAGTAGTGAGGACATTCTGATGCTGTGAAAGTCTTTTCAATGCCTAAAAGGAATGATTGTGTGATTTTTGCTTACCGTATAAATTGGTAAAATGATGCCGGAAGACTTTCTTTTTTTTTTCCTTCAGTCTCGGCACTGCAGAGAAACTGTTGTGAAACACTGCCACTGATGGTCATTCAGTATAATCTGCAGATGGAAAAGTCCACTGTTAGCACATTTACTATAAGAAATACCAACAATATTGTTTGAGGGTAAACAGATCAATACTGTGGAGTCTGTATAATTGTGAAAATCAACAGCTCATTAGAAAATCAAATCTCAATTTGTGTTTTTAACCTCCTATACTCCTCTGAATCCTATGCCTCATATCTAACACTCTCTAAAAAACTGTAGCACATACATTAGGACATAGATAAATAGATCTTTTTCCATCCAAGTGGCATCGTACCCTTCTCACTGCATTTGTTTTAGGATAGGGTACACCAGTAGCAATTAAGCCAGCTGATAAGTTGAGAGAGGAAGGGTTTTGCTACAGTTAATGGGAATAATAAAAACTATGAATAGCATAATTACCATCTTCATTTTAGCCAATTCCTACCAGTTCAGCATGAGTGATGTTGAGACTCTTTATGCTTAAAACTTACCATCATACACAATTAGAAGTCTCAGAAAATGCCATAAGGTCTTTCATCTTACATCTTAGTTTTCAGTTTGGCATCCTGTCTACCATGCTACTCATATTTCATTACCAAGATAAATGTATACTACTGCTTGCTAGATAACAGAGTGGCCCTCATGTCAGACAACATCTTGCCTTAGCTTTATGATGTCAGCTTGCTAGGCAACAGAGTGGCCCTCATGTCAGACAACATCTTGCTGTAGCTTTATGATGTCAGCTTGCTAGGCAACAGAGTGGCCCTCATGTCAGACAACATCTTGCTTTAGCTTTATGATGTCAGGTCACTGCTGGACCAATCGTCCTTGTGGAAGCTGAGCACAGAGAAGGATTAGATATCAAAAGTTATGCAGTAGGCTACTATCTGTATTCATGACTGCAAGGCAAATAGGAGGGGGATGTTAAAGGACTCTAAACCACTTCAAAGCACTGGGGCCTTTTTGAAAGTGGGATGGAGATGTATACAAAAACAGAGATTATCCTTAACAACAATCCAACTTGAGAGTCAGAGTCCAACATAGAGTGCAGGGGAAGAGGTTAAATAAGCTTCCTTTCGTGAGAATTTAACACTATCGTTCTAAAGTGAGATAGTGCTTTTTAGCGTCAAAGGCTGCAATTTCCTCGAATGGAACATTGCAAATACCAGGATCTAAAGCAGGCTTTAGTAGCAATGGAAGCAGTCAGTCTTTTATCAACTATCAGGACCAACACAATGTGATCCATATTACTTCCATCTTGACACAAATTATATTCAGGCACAGGCTCCGACCAGAAGGTAGTGAGGACATTCTGATGCTGTGAAAGTCTTTTTAATGCCTAAAAGGAATGATTGTGATTTTTGCTTACCGTATAAATTGGTAAAATGATGCCGGAAGACTTTTTTTTTTTTCCTTCAGTCTCGGCACTGCAGAGAAACTGTTGTGAAACACTGCCACTGGTGGTCATTCAGTATAATCTGCAGATGGAAAAGTCCACTGTTAGCACATTTACTATAAGAAATACCAAAAATCTTGTTTGAGGGTAAACAGATCAATACTGTGGAGTCTGTATAATTGTGAAAATCAACAGCTCATTAGAAAATCAAATCTCAATTTGTGTTTTTAACCTCCTATACTCCTCTGAATCCTATGCCTCATATCCAACACTCTCTAAAAAACTGTAGCACATACATTAGGACATAGATAAATAGATCGTTTTCCATCCAAGTGGCATCGTACCCTTCTCACTGCATTTGTTTTAGGATAGGGTACACCAGTAGCAATTAAGCCAGCTGATCAGTTGAGAGAGGAAGGGTTTTGCTACAGTTAATGGGAATAATAAAAACTATGAATAGCATAATTACCATCTTCATTCTAGCCAATTCCTACCAGTTCAGCATGAGTGATGTTGACACTCTGTATGCTTAAAACTTACCATCATACACAATTAGAAGTCTCAGAAAATGCCCTAAGGTCTTTTATCTTACATCTTAGTTTTCAGTTTGGCATCCTGTCTACCATGCTACTCATTTAATTACCAAGATAAATGTATACTACTGCTTGCTAGATAACAGAGTGGCCCTCATGTCAGACAACATCTTGCCTTAGCTTTATGATGTCAGCTTGCTAGGCAACAGAGTGGCCCTCATGTCAGACAACATCTTGCTGTAGCTTTATGATGTCAGGTCACTGCTGGACCAATCGTCCTTGTGGAAGCTGAGCACAGAGAAGGATTAGATATCAAAAGTTATGCAGTAGGCTACTATCTGTATTCATGACTGCAAGGCAAATAGGAGGGGGATGTTAAAGGACTCTAAACCACTTCAAAGCACTGGGGCCTTTTTGAAAGTGGGATGGAGATGTATACAAAAACAGAGATTATCCTTAACAACAATCCAACTTGAGAGTCAGAGTCCAACATACAGAGTGCAGGGGAAGAGGTTAAATAAGCTTCCTTTCGTGAGAATAAAACACTATCGTTCTAAAGTGAGATAGTGCTTTTTAGCGTCAAAGGCTGCAATTTCCTCGAATGGAACATTGCAAATACCAGGATCTAAAGCAGGCTTTAGTAGCATTGGAAGCAGTCAGTCTTTTATCAACTATCAGGACCAACACAATGTGATCCATATTACTTCCATCTTGACACAAATTATATTCAGGCACAGGCTCCGACTATAAAGTAGTGAGGACATTCTGATGCTGTGAAAGTCTTTTCAATGCCTAAAAGGAATGATTGTGTGATTTTTGCTTACCGTATAAATTGGTAAAATGATGCCGGAAGACTTTCTTTTTTTTTTTTTCCTTCAGTCTCGGCACTGCAGAGAAACTGTTGTGAAACACTGCCACTGGTGGTCATTCAGTATAATCTGCAGATGGAAAAGTCCACTGTTAGCACATTTATTATAAGAAATACCAACAATCTTGTTTGAGGGTAAACAGATCAATACTGTGGAGTCTGTATAATTGTGAAAATCAACAGCTCATTAGAAAATCAAATCTCAATTTGTGTTTTTAACCTCCTATACTTCTCTGAATCCTATGCCTCATATCTAACACTCTAAAAAACTGTAGCACATACATTAGGACATAGATAAATAGATCTTTTTCCATCCAAGTGGCATCGTACCCTTCTCACTGCATTTGTTTTAAGATAGGGTACACCAGTAGCAATTAAGCCAGCTGATAAGTTGAGAGGAAGGGTTTTGCTACAGTTAATGGGAATAATAAAAACTATGAATAGCATAATTACCATCTTCATTTTAGCCAATTCCTACCAGTTCAGCATGAGTGATGTTGGGACTCTTTATGCTTAAAACTTACCATCATACACAATTAGAAGTCTCAGAAAATGCCCTAAGGTCTTTCATCTTACATCTTAGTTTTCAGTTTGGCATCCTGTCTACCATGCTACTCATTTAATTACCAAGATAAATGTATACTACTGCTTGCTAGATAACAGAGTGGCCCTCATGTCAGACAACATCTTGCCTTAGCTTTATGATGTCAGCTTGCTAGGCAACAGAGTGGCCCTCATGTCAGACAACATCTTGCTGTAGCTTTATGATGTCAGCTTGCTAGGCAACAGAGTGGCCCTCATGTCAGACAACATCTTGGTTTAGCTTTATGAAGTCGGTCACTGCTGGACCAATCGTCCTTGTGGAAGCTGAGCACAGAGAAGGATTAGATATCAAAAGTTATGCAGTAGGCTACTATCTGTATTCATGACTGCAAGGCAAATAGGAGGGGGGTGTTAAAGGACTCTAAACCACTTCAAAGCACTGGGGCCTTTTTGAAAGTGGGATGGAGATGTATACAAAAACAGAGATTATCCTTAACAACAATCCAACTTGAGAGTCAGAGTCCAACATAGAGTGCAGGGGAAGAGGTTAAATAAGCTTCCTTTCGTGAGAATTTAACACTATCGTTCTAAAGTGAGATAGTGCTTTTTAGCGTCAAAGGCTGCAATTTCCTCGAATGGAACATTGCAAATACCAGGATCTAAAGCAGGCTTTAGTAGCATTGGAAGCAGTCAGTCTTTTATCAACTATCAGGACCAACACAATGTGATCCATATTACTTCCATCTTGACACAAATTATATTCAGGCACAGGCTCCGACCAGAAGGTAGTAAGGACATTCTGATGCTGTGAAAGTCTTTTTAATGCCTAAAAGGAATGATTGTGATTTTTGCTTACCGTATAAATTGGTAAAATGATGCCGGAAGACTTTCTTTTGTTTTTTTTCCTTCAGTCTCGGCACTGCAGAGAAACTGTTGTGAAACACTGCCACTGGTGGTCATTCAGTATAATCTGCAGATGGAAAAGTCCACTGTTAGCACATTTACTATAAGAAATACCAAAAATCTTGTTTGAGGGTAAACAGATCAATACTGTGGAGTCTGTATAATTGTGAAAATCAACAGCTCATTAGAAAATCAAATCTCAATTTGTGTTTTTAACCTCCTATACTCCTCTGAATCCTATGCCTCATATCCAACACTCTCTAAAAAACTGTAGCACATACATTAGGACATAGATAAATAGATCGTTTTCCATCCAAGTGGCATCGTACCCTTCTCACTGCATTTGTTTTAGGATAGGGTACACCAGTAGCAATTAAGCCAGCTGATAAGTTTAGAGAGGAAGGGTTTTGCTACAGTTAATGGGAATAATAAAAACTATGAATAGCATAATTACCATCTTCATTTTAGCCAATTCCTACCAGTTCAGCATGAGTGATGTTGGGACTCTTTATGCTTAAAACTTACCATCATACACAATTAGAAGTCTCAGAAAATGCCCTAAGGTCTTTCATCTTACATCTTAGTTTTAAGTTTGGCATCCTGTCTACCATGCTACTCATTTAATTACCAAGATAAATGTATACTACTGCTTGCTAGATAACAGAGTGGCCCTCATGTCAGACAACATCTTGCCTTAGCTTTATGATGTCAGCTTGCTAGGCAACAGAGTGGCCCTCATGTCAGACAACATCTTGCTGTAGCTTTATGATGTCAGCTTGCTAGGCAACAGAGTGGCCCTCATGTCAGACAACATCTTGGTTTAGCTTTATGAAGTCAGGTCACTGCTGGACCAATCGTCCTTGTGTAAGCTGAGCACAGAGAAGGATTAGATATCAAAAGTTATGCAGTAGGCTACTATCTGTATTCATGACTGCAAGGCAAATAGGAGGGGGGTGTTAAAGGACTCTAAACCACTTCAAAGCACTGGGGCCTTTTTGAAAGTGGGATGGAGATGTATACAAAAACAGAGATTATCCTTAACAACAATCCAACTTGAGAGTCAGAGTCCAACATAGAGTGCAGGGGAAGAGGTTAAATAAGCTTCCTTTCGTGAGAATTTAACGCTATCGTTCTAAAGTGAGATAGTGCTTTTTAGCGTCAAAGGCTGCAATTTCCTCGAATGGAACATTGCAAATACCAGGATCTAAAGCAGGCTTTAGTAGCATTGGAAGCAGTCAGTCTTTTATCAACTATCAGGACCAACACAATGTGATCCATATTACTTCCATCTTGACACAAATTATATTCAGGCACAGGCTCCGACCAGAAGGTAGTAAGGACATTCTGATGCTGTGAAAGTCTTTTTAATGCCTAAAAGGAATGATTGTGATTTTTGCTTACCGTATAAATTGGTAAAATGATGCCGGAAGACTTTCTTTTGTTTTTTTTCCTTCAGTCTCGGCACTGCAGAGAAACTGTTGTGAAACACTGCCACTGGTGGTCATTCAGTATAATCTGCAGATGGAAAAGTCCACTGTTAGCACATTTACTATAAGAAATACCAAAAATCTTGTTTGAGGGTAAACAGATCAATACTGTGGAGTCTGTATAATTGTGAAAATCAACAGCTCATTAGAAAATCAAATCTCAATTTGTGTTTTTAACCTCCTATACTCCTCTGAATCCTATGCCTCATATCCAACACTCTCTAAAAAACTGTAGCACATACATTAGGACATAGATAAATAGATCGTTTTCCATCCAAGTGGCATCGTACCCTTCTCACTGCATTTGTTTTAGGATAGGGTACACCAGTAGCAATTAAGCCAGCTGATAAGTTTAGAGAGGAAGGGTTTTGCTACAGTTAATGGGAATAATAAAAACTATGAATAGCATAATTACCATCTTCATTCTAGCCAATTCTTACCAGTTCAGCATGAGTGATGTTGACACTCTGTATGCTTAAAACTTACCATCATACACAATTAGAAGTCTCAGAAAATGCCCTAAGGTCTTTCATCTTACATCTTAGTTTTCAGTTTGGCATCCTGTCTACCATGCTACTCATTTAATTACCAAGATAAATGTATACTACTGCTTGCTAGATAACAGAGTGGCCCTCATGTCAGACAACATCTTGCCTTAGCTTTATGATGTCAGCTTGCTAGGCAACAGAGTGGCCCTCATGTCAGACAACATCTTGCTGTAGCTTTATGATGTCAGCTTGCTAGGCAACAGAGTGGCCCTCATGTCAGACAACATCTTGGTTTAGCTTTATGAAGTCAGGTCACTGCTGGACCAATCGTCCTTGTGTAAGCTGAGCACAGAGAAGGATTAGATATCAAAAGTTATGCAGTAGGCTACTATCTGTATTCATGACTGCAAGGCAAATAGGAGGGGGGTGTTAAAGGACTCTAAACCACTTCAAAGCACTGGGGCCTTTTTGAAAGTGGGATGGAGATGTATACAAAAACAGAGATTATCCTTAACAACAATCCAACTTGAGAGTCAGAGTCCAACATAGAGTGCAGGGGAAGAGGTTAAATAAGCTTCCTTTCGTGAGAATTTAACGCTATCGTTCTAAAGTGAGATAGTGCTTTTTAGCGTCAAAGGCTGCAATTTCCTCGAATGGAACATTGCAAATACCAGGATCTAAAGCAGGCTTTAGTAGCATTGGAAGCAGTCAGTCTTTTATCAACTATCAGGACCAACACAATGTGATCCATATTACTTCCATCTTGACACAAATTATATTCAGGCACAGGCTCCGACCAGAAGGTAGTAAGGACATTCTGATGCTGTGAAAGTCTTTTTAATGCCTAAAAGGAATGATTGTGATTTTTGCTTACCGTATAAATTGGTAAAATGATGCCGGAAGACTTTCTTTTGTTTTTTTTCCTTCAGTCTCGGCACTGCAGAGAAACTGTTGTGAAACACTGCCACTGGTGGTCATTCAGTATAATCTGCAGATGGAAAAGTCCACTGTTAGCACATTTACTATAAGAAATACCAAAAATCTTGTTTGAGGGTAAACAGATCAATACTGTGGAGTCTGTATAATTGTGAAAATCAACAGCTCATTAGAAAATCAAATCTCAATTTGTGTTTTTAACCTCCTATACTCCTCTGAATCCTATGCCTCATATCCAACACTCTCTAAAAAACTGTAGCACATACATTAGGACATAGATAAATAGATCGTTTTCCATCCAAGTGGCATCGTACCCTTCTCACTGCATTTGTTTTAGGATAGGGTACACCAGTAGCAATTAAGCCAGCTGATAAGTTTAGAGAGGAAGGGTTTTGCTACAGTTAATGGGAATAATAAAAACTATGAATAGCATAATTACCATCTTCATTCTAGCCAATTCTTACCAGTTCAGCATGAGTGATGTTGACACTCTGTATGCTTAAAACTTACCATCATACACAATTAGAAGTCTCAGAAAATGCCCTAAGGTCTTTCATCTTACATCTTAGTTTTCAGTTTGGCATCCTGTCTACCATGCTACTCATATTTCATTACCAAGATAAATGTATACTACTGCTTGCTAGATAACAGAGTGGCCCTCATGTCAGACAACATCTTGCCTTAGCTTTATGATGTCAGCTTGCTAGGCAACAGAGTGGCCCTCATGTCAGACAACATCTTGCCGTAGCTTTATGATGTCAGCTTGCTAGGCAACAGAGTGGCCCTCATGTCAGACAACATCTTGCTTTAGCTTTATGATGTCAGGTCACTGCTGGACCAATCATCCTTGTGGAAGCTGAGCACAGAGAAGGATTAGATATCAAAAGTTATGCAGTAGGCTACTATCTGTATTCATGACTGCAAGGCAAATAGGAGGGGGGATGTTAAAGGACTCTAAACCACTTCAAAGCACTGGGGCCTTTTTGAAAGTGGGATGGAGATATATACAAAAACAGAGATTATCCTTAACAACAATCCAACTTGAGAGTCAGAGTCCAACATATAGAGTGCAGGGGAAGAGGTTAAAGAAGCTTTCTTTCGTGAGAATAAAACACTATCGTTCTAAAGTGAGATAGTGCTTTTTAGCGTCAAAGGCAGCAATTTCCTCGAATGGAACATTGCAAATACCAGGATCTAAAGCAGGCTTTAGTAGCATTGGAAGCAGTCAGTCTTTTATCAACTATCAGGACCAACACAATGTGATCCATATTACTTCCATCTTGACACAAATTATATTCAGGCACAGGCTCCGACTAAGGTAGTGAGGACATTCTGATGCTGCGAAAGTCTTTTTAATGCCTAAAAGCAATGATTGTGATTTTTTCTTACCGTATAAATTGGTAAAATGATGCCGGAAGACTCTTTTTTTTTTTTTCCTTCAGTCTCGGCACTGCAGAGAAACTGTTGTGAAACACTGCCACTGGTGGTCATTCAGTATAATCTGCAGATGGAAAAGTCCACTGTTAGCACATTTACTATAAGAAATACCAACAATCTTGTTTGAGGGTAAACAGATCAATACTGTGGAGTCTGTATAATTGTGAAAATCAACAGCTCATTAGAAAATCAAATCTCAATTTGTGTTTTTAACCTCCTATACTTCTCTGAATCCTATGCCTCATATCTAACACTCTAAAAAACTGTAGCACATACATTAGGACATAGATAAATAGATCTTTTTCCATCCAAGTGGCATCATAACCTTCTCACTGCATTTGTTTTAGGATAGGGTACACCAGTAGCAATTAAGCCAGCTGATCAGTTGAGAGAGGAAGGGTTTTGCTACAGTTAATGGGAATAATAAACTATGAATAGCATAATTACCATCTTCATTTTAGCCAATTCCTACCAGTTCAGCATGAGTGATGTTGAGACTCTTTATGCTTAAAACTTACCATCATACACAATTAGAAGTCTCAGAAAATGCCATAAGGTCTTTCATCTTACATCTTAGTTTTCAGTTTGGCATCCTGTCTACCATGCTACTCATTTAATTACCAAGATAAATGTATACTACTGCTTGCTAGATAACAGAGTGGCCCTCATGTCAGACAACATCTTGCCTTAGCTTTATGACGTCAGCTTGCTAGGCAACAGAGTGGCCCTCATGTCAGACAACATCTTGCTGTAGCTTTATGATGTCAGGTCACTGCTGGACCAATCGTCCTTGTGGAAGCTGAGCACAGAGAAGGATTAGATATCAAAAGTTATGCAGTAGGCTACTATCTGTATTCATGACTGCAAGGCAAATAGGAGGGAGATGTTAAAGGACTCTAAACCACTTCAAAGCACTGGGGCCTTTTTGAAAGTGGGATGGAGATATATACAAAAACAGAGATTATCCTTAACAACAATCCAACTTGAGAGTCAGAGTCCAACATACAGAGTGCAGGGGAAGAGGTTAAATAAGCTTCCTTTCGTGAGAATTTAACACTATCGTTCTAAAGTGAGATAGTGCTTTTTAGCGTCAAAGGCTGCAATTTCCTCGAATGGAACATTGCAAATACCAGGATCTAAAGCAGGCTTTAGTAGCATTGGAAGCAGTCAGTCTTATCAACTATCAGGACCAACACAATGTGATCCATATTACTTCCATCTTGACACAAATTATATTCAGGCACAGGCTCCGACTATAAAGTAGTGAGGACATTCTGATGCTGTGAAAGTCTTTTTAATGCCTAAAAGGAATGATTGTGATTTTTGCTTACCGTATAAATTGGTAAAATGATGCCGGAAGACTTTTTTTTTTTTCCTTCAGTCTCGGCACTGCAGAGAAACCGTTGTGAAACACTGCCACTGGTGGTCATTCAGTATAATCTGCAGATGGAAAAGTCCACTGTTAGCACATTTACTATAAGAAATACCAAAAATCTTGTTTGAGGGTAAACAGATCAATACTGTGGAGTCTGTATAATTGTGAAAATCAACAGCTCATTAGAAAATCAAATCTCAATTTGTGTTTTTAACCTCCTATACTCCTCTGAATCCTATGCCTCATATCCAACACTCTAAAAAACTGTAGCACATACATTAGGACATAGATAAATAGATCGTTTTCCATCCAAGTGGCATCGTACCCTTCTCACTGCATTTGTTTTAGGATAGGGTACACCAGTAGCAATTAAGCCAGCTGATAAGTTTAGAGAGGAAGGGTTTTGCTACAGTTAATGGGAATAATAAAAACTATGAATAGCATAATTACCATCTTCATTCTAGCCAATTCTTACCAGTTCAGCATGAGTGATGTTGACACTCTGTATGCTTAAAACTTACCATCATACACAATTAGAAGTCTCAGAAAATGCCCTAAGGTCTTTCATCTTACATCTTAGTTTTCAGTTTGGCATCCTGTCTACCATGCTACTCATATTTCATTACCAAGATAAATGTATACTACTGCTTGCTAGATAACAGAGTGGCCCTCATGTCAGACAACATCTTGCCTTAGCTTTATGATATCAGCTTGCTAGGCAACAGAGTGGCCCTCATGTCAGACAACATCTTGCTGTAGCTTTATGATGTCAGGTCACTGCTGGACCAATCGTCCTTGTGGAAGCTGAGCACAGAGAAGGATTAGATATCAAAAGTTATGCAGTAGGCTACTATCTGTATTCATGACTGCAAGGCAAATAGGAGGGGGAATGTTAAATGACTCTAAACCACTTCAAAGCACTGGGGCCTTTTTGAAAGTGGGATGGAGATATATACAAAAACAGAGATTATCCTTAACAACAATCCAACTTGAGAGTCAGAGTCCAACATACAGAGTGCAGGGGAAGAGGTTCAATAAGCTTCCTTTCGTGAGAATTTAACACTATCGTTCTAAAGTGAGATAGTGCTTTTTAGCGTCAAAGGCAGCAATTTCCTCGAATGGAACATTGCAAATACCAGGATCTAAAGCAGGCTTTAGCAGCATTGGAAGCAGTCAGTCTTTTATCAACTATCAGGACCAACACAATGTGATCCATATTACTTCCATCTTGACACAAATTATATTCAGGCACAGGCTCCGACTATAAGTTAGTGAGGACATTCTGATGCTGCGAAAGTCTTTTTAATGCCTAAAAGGAATGATTGTGATTTTTGCTTACCGTAGAAATGGGTAAAATGATGCCGTATGTCGGAAGACTTTTTTTTCTTCAGTCTTGGCACTGCAGAGAAACTGTTGTGAAACACTGCCACTGGTGGTCATTCAGTATAATCTGCAGATGGAAAAGTCCACTGTTAGCACATTTACTATAAGAAATACCAACAATCTTGTTTGAGGGTAAACAGATCAATACTGTGGAGTCTGTATAATTGTGAAAATCAACAGCTCATTAGAAAATCAAATCTCAATTTGTGTTTTTAACCTCCTATACTTCTCTGAATCCTATGCCTCATATCTAACACTCTAAAAAACTGTAGCACATACATTAGGACATAGATAAATAGATCTTTTTCCATCCAAGTGGCATCGTACCCTTCTCACTGCATTTGTTTTAAGATAGGGTACACCAGTAGCAATTAAGCCAGCTGATAAGTTGAGAGGAAGGGTTTTGCTACAGTTAATGGGAATAATAAAAACTATGAATAGCATAATTACCATCTTCATTTTAGCCAATTCCTACCAGTTCAGCATGAGTGATGTTGGGACTCTTTATGCTTAAAACTTACCATCATACACAATTAGAAGTCTCAGAAAATGCCCTAAGGTCTTTCATCTTACATCTTAGTTTTCAGTTTGGCATCCTGTCTACCATGCTACTCATTTAATTACCAAGATAAATGTATACTACTGCTTGCTAGATAACAGAGTGGCCCTCATGTCAGACAACATCTTGCCTTAGCTTTATGATGTCAGCTTGCTAGGCAACAGAGTGGCCCTCATGTCAGACAACATCTTGCTGTAGCTTTATGATGTCAGCTTGCTAGGCAACAGAGTGGCCCTCATGTCAGACAACATCTTGGTTTAGCTTTATGAAGTCGGTCACTGCTGGACCAATCGTCCTTGTGGAAGCTGAGCACAGAGAAGGATTAGATATCAAAAGTTATGCAGTAGGCTACTATCTGTATTCATGACTGCAAGGCAAATAGGAGGGGGGTGTTAAAGGACTCTAAACCACTTCAAAGCACTGGGGCCTTTTTGAAAGTGGGATGGAGATGTATACAAAAACAGAGATTATCCTTAACAACAATCCAACTTGAGAGTCAGAGTCCAACATAGAGTGCAGGGGAAGAGGTTAAATAAGCTTCCTTTCGTGAGAATTTAACACTATCGTTCTAAAGTGAGATAGTGCTTTTTAGCGTCAAAGGCTGCAATTTCCTCGAATGGAACATTGCAAATACCAGGATCTAAAGCAGGCTTTAGTAGCATTGGAAGCAGTCAGTCTTTTATCAACTATCAGGACCAACACAATGTGATCCATATTACTTCCATCTTGACACAAATTATATTCAGGCACAGGCTCCGACCAGAAGGTAGTAAGGACATTCTGATGCTGTGAAAGTCTTTTTAATGCCTAAAAGGAATGATTGTGATTTTTGCTTACCGTATAAATTGGTAAAATGATGCCGGAAGACTTTCTTTTGTTTTTTTTCCTTCAGTCTCGGCACTGCAGAGAAACTGTTGTGAAACACTGCCACTGGTGGTCATTCAGTATAATCTGCAGATGGAAAAGTCCACTGTTAGCACATTTACTATAAGAAATACCAAAAATCTTGTTTGAGGGTAAACAGATCAATACTGTGGAGTCTGTATAATTGTGAAAATCAACAGCTCATTAGAAAATCAAATCTCAATTTGTGTTTTTAACCTCCTATACTCCTCTGAATCCTATGCCTCATATCCAACACTCTCTAAAAAACTGTAGCACATACATTAGGACATAGATAAATAGATTGTTTTCCATCCAAGTGGCATCGTACCCTTCTCACTGCATTTGTTTTAGGATAGGGTACACCAGTAGCAATTAAGCCAGCTGATAAGTTTAGAGAGGAAGGGTTTTGCTACAGTTAATGGGAATAATAAAAACTATGAATAGCATAATTACCATCTTCATTTTAGCCAATTCCTACCAGTTCAGCATGAGTGATGTTGGGACTCTTTATGCTTAAAACTTACCATCATACACAATTAGAAGTCTCAGAAAATGCCCTAAGGTCTTTCATCTTACATCTTAGTTTTAAGTTTGGCATCCTGTCTACCATGCTACTCATTTAATTACCAAGATAAATGTATACTACTGCTTGCTAGATAACAGAGTGGCCCTCATGTCAGACAACATCTTGCCTTAGCTTTATGATGTCAGCTTGCTAGGCAACAGAGTGGCCCTCATGTCAGACAACATCTTGCTGTAGCTTTATGATGTCAGCTTGCTAGGCAACAGAGTGGCCCTCATGTCAGACAACATCTTGGTTTAGCTTTATGAAGTCAGGTCACTGCTGGACCAATCGTCCTTGTGTAAGCTGAGCACAGAGAAGGATTAGATATCAAAAGTTATGCAGTAGGCTACTATCTGTATTCATGACTGCAAGGCAAATAGGAGGGGGGTGTTAAAGGACTCTAAACCACTTCAAAGCACTGGGGCCTTTTTGAAAGTGGGATGGAGATGTATACAAAAACAGAGATTATCCTTAACAACAATCCAACTTGAGAGTCAGAGTCCAACATAGAGTGCAGGGGAAGAGGTTAAATAAGCTTCCTTTCGTGAGAATTTAACGCTATCGTTCTAAAGTGAGATAGTGCTTTTTAGCGTCAAAGGCTGCAATTTCCTCGAATGGAACATTGCAAATACCAGGATCTAAAGCAGGCTTTAGTAGCATTGGAAGCAGTCAGTCTTTTATCAACTATCAGGACCAACACAATGTGATCCATATTACTTCCATCTTGACACAAATTATATTCAGGCACAGGCTCCGACCAGAAGGTAGTAAGGACATTCTGATGCTGTGAAAGTCTTTTTAATGCCTAAAAGGAATGATTGTGATTTTTGCTTACCGTATAAATTGGTAAAATGATGCCGGAAGACTTTCTTTTGTTTTTTTTCCTTCAGTCTCGGCACTGCAGAGAAACTGTTGTGAAACACTGCCACTGGTGGTCATTCAGTATAATCTGCAGATGGAAAAGTCCACTGTTAGCACATTTACTATAAGAAATACCAAAAATCTTGTTTGAGGGTAAACAGATCAATACTGTGGAGTCTGTATAATTGTGAAAATCAACAGCTCATTAGAAAATCAAATCTCAATTTGTGTTTTTAACCTCCTATACTCCTCTGAATCCTATGCCTCATATCCAACACTCTCTAAAAAACTGTAGCACATACATTAGGACATAGATAAATAGATCGTTTTCCATCCAAGTGGCATCGTACCCTTCTCACTGCATTTGTTTTAGGATAGGGTACACCAGTAGCAATTAAGCCAGCTGATAAGTTTAGAGAGGAAGGGTTTTGCTACAGTTAATGGGAATAATAAAAACTATGAATAGCATAATTACCATCTTCATTCTAGCCAATTCTTACCAGTTCAGCATGAGTGATGTTGACACTCTGTATGCTTAAAACTTACCATCATACACAATTAGAAGTCTCAGAAAATGCCCTAAGGTCTTTCATCTTACATCTTAGTTTTCAGTTTGGCATCCTGTCTACCATGCTACTCATATTTCATTACCAAGATAAATGTATACTACTGCTTGCTAGATAACAGAGTGGCCCTCATGTCAGACAACATCTTGCCTTAGCTTTATGATGTCAGCTTGCTAGGCAACAGAGTGGCCCTCATGTCAGACAACATCTTGCCGTAGCTTTATGATGTCAGCTTGCTAGGCAACAGAGTGGCCCTCATGTCAGACAACATCTTGCTTTAGCTTTATGATGTCAGGTCACTGCTGGACCAATCATCCTTGTGGAAGCTGAGCACAGAGAAGGATTAGATATCAAAAGTTATGCAGTAGGCTACTATCTGTATTCATGACTGCAAGGCAAATAGGAGGGGGGATGTTAAAGGACTCTAAACCACTTCAAAGCACTGGGGCCTTTTTGAAAGTGGGATGGAGATATATACAAAAACAGAGATTATCCTTAACAACAATCCAACTTGAGAGTCAGAGTCCAACATATAGAGTGCAGGGGAAGAGGTTAAAGAAGCTTTCTTTCGTGAGAATAAAACACTATCGTTCTAAAGTGAGATAGTGCTTTTTAGCGTCAAAGGCAGCAATTTCCTCGAATGGAACATTGCAAATACCAGGATCTAAAGCAGGCTTTAGTAGCATTGGAAGCAGTCAGTCTTTTATCAACTATCAGGACCAACACAATGTGATCCATATTACTTCCATCTTGACACAAATTATATTCAGGCACAGGCTCCGACTAAGGTAGTGAGGACATTCTGATGCTGCGAAAGTCTTTTTAATGCCTAAAAGCAATGATTGTGATTTTTTCTTACCGTATAAATTGGTAAAATGATGCCGGAAGACTCTTTTTTTTTTTTTCCTTCAGTCTCGGCACTGCAGAGAAACTGTTGTGAAACACTGCCACTGGTGGTCATTCAGTATAATCTGCAGATGGAAAAGTCCACTGTTAGCACATTTACTATAAGAAATACCAACAATCTTGTTTGAGGGTAAACAGATCAATACTGTGGAGTCTGTATAATTGTGAAAATCAACAGCTCATTAGAAAATCAAATCTCAATTTGTGTTTTTAACCTCCTATACTTCTCTGAATCCTATGCCTCATATCTAACACTCTAAAAAACTGTAGCACATACATTAGGACATAGATAAATAGATCTTTTTCCATCCAAGTGGCATCATAACCTTCTCACTGCATTTGTTTTAGGATAGGGTACACCAGTAGCAATTAAGCCAGCTGATCAGTTGAGAGAGGAAGGGTTTTGCTACAGTTAATGGGAATAATAAACTATGAATAGCATAATTACCATCTTCATTTTAGCCAATTCCTACCAGTTCAGCATGAGTGATGTTGAGACTCTTTATGCTTAAAACTTACCATCATACACAATTAGAAGTCTCAGAAAATGCCATAAGGTCTTTCATCTTACATCTTAGTTTTCAGTTTGGCATCCTGTCTACCATGCTACTCATTTAATTACCAAGATAAATGTATACTACTGCTTGCTAGATAACAGAGTGGCCCTCATGTCAGACAACATCTTGCCTTAGCTTTATGACGTCAGCTTGCTAGGCAACAGAGTGGCCCTCATGTCAGACAACATCTTGCTGTAGCTTTATGATGTCAGGTCACTGCTGGACCAATCGTCCTTGTGGAAGCTGAGCACAGAGAAGGATTAGATATCAAAAGTTATGCAGTAGGCTACTATCTGTATTCATGACTGCAAGGCAAATAGGAGGGAGATGTTAAAGGACTCTAAACCACTTCAAAGCACTGGGGCCTTTTTGAAAGTGGGATGGAGATATATACAAAAACAGAGATTATCCTTAACAACAATCCAACTTGAGAGTCAGAGTCCAACATACAGAGTGCAGGGGAAGAGGTTAAATAAGCTTCCTTTCGTGAGAATTTAACACTATCGTTCTAAAGTGAGATAGTGCTTTTTAGCGTCAAAGGCTGCAATTTCCTCGAATGGAACATTGCAAATACCAGGATCTAAAGCAGGCTTTAGTAGCATTGGAAGCAGTCAGTCTTATCAACTATCAGGACCAACACAATGTGATCCATATTACTTCCATCTTGACACAAATTATATTCAGGCACAGGCTCCGACTATAAAGTAGTGAGGACATTCTGATGCTGTGAAAGTCTTTTTAATGCCTAAAAGGAATGATTGTGATTTTTGCTTACCGTATAAATTGGTAAAATGATGCCGGAAGACTTTTTTTTTTTTCCTTCAGTCTCGGCACTGCAGAGAAACCGTTGTGAAACACTGCCACTGGTGGTCATTCAGTATAATCTGCAGATGGAAAAGTCCACTGTTAGCACATTTACTATAAGAAATACCAAAAATCTTGTTTGAGGGTAAACAGATCAATACTGTGGAGTCTGTATAATTGTGAAAATCAACAGCTCATTAGAAAATCAAATCTCAATTTGTGTTTTTAACCTCCTATACTCCTCTGAATCCTATGCCTCATATCCAACACTCTAAAAAACTGTAGCACATACATTAGGACATAGATAAATAGATCGTTTTCCATCCAAGTGGCATCGTACCCTTCTCACTGCATTTATTTTAGGATAGGGTACACCAGTAGCAATTAAGCCAGCTGATAAGTTTAGAGAGGAAGGGTTTTGCTACAGTTAATGGGAATAATAAAAACTATGAATAGCATAATTACCATCTTCATTCTAGCCAATTCTTACCAGTTCAGCATGAGTGATGTTGACACTCTGTATGCTTAAAACTTACCATCATACACAATTAGAAGTCTCAGAAAATGCCCTAAGGTCTTTCATCTTACATCTTAGTTTTCAGTTTGGCATCCTGTCTACCATGCTACTCATATTTCATTACCAAGATAAATGTATACTACTGCTTGCTAGATAACAGAGTGGCCCTCATGTCAGACAACATCTTGCCTTAGCTTTATGATATCAGTTTGCTAGGCAACAGAGTTGCCCTCATGTCAGACAACATCTTGCTGTAGCTTTATGATGTCAGCTTGCTAGGCAACAGAGTGGCCCTCATGTCAGACAACATCTTGCTTTAGCTTTATGATGTCAGGTCACTGCTGGACCAATCATCCTTGTGGAAGCTGAGCACAGAGAAGGATTAGATATCAAAAGTTATGCAGTAGGCTACTATCTGTATTCATGACTGCAAGGCAAATAGGAGGGGGAATGTTAAAGGACTCTAAACCACTTCAAAGCACTGGGGCCTTTTTGAAAGTGGGATGGAGATATATACAAAAACAGAGATTATCCTTAACAACAATCCAACTTGAGAGTCAGAGTCCAACATACAGAGTGCAGGGGAAGAGGTTCAATAAGCTTCCTTTCGTGAGAATTTAACACTATCGTTCTAAAGTGAGATAGTGCTTTTTAGCGTCAAAGGCAGCAATTTCCTCGAATGGAACATTGCAAATACCAGGATCTAAAGCAGGCTTTAGTAGCATTGGAAGCAGTCAGTCTTTTATCAACTATCAGGACCAACACAATGTGATCCATATTACTTCCATCTTGACACAAATTATATTCAGGCACAGGCTCCGACTATAAGTTAGTGAGGACATTCTGATGCTGCGAAAGTCTTTTTAATGCCTAAAAGGAATGATTGTGATTTTTGCTTACCGTAGAAATGGGTAAACTGATGCCGTATGTCGGAAGACTTTTTTTTCTTCAGTCTTGGCACTGCAGAGAAACTGTTGTGAAACACTGCCACTGGTGGTCATTCAGTATAATCTGCAGATGGAAAAGTCCACTGTTAGCACATTTACTATAAGAAATACCAACAATCTTGTTTGAGGGTAAACAGATCAATACTGTGGAGTCTGTATAATTGTGAAAATCAACAGCTCATTAGAAAATCAAATCTCAATTTGTGTTTTTAACCTCCTATACTTCTCTGAATCCTATGCCTCATATCTAACACTCTAAAAAACTGTAGCACATACATTAGGACATAGATAAATAGATCTTTTTCCATCCAAGTGGCATCATAACCTTCTCACTGCATTTGTTTTAGGATAGGGTACACCAGTAGCAATTAAGCCAGCTGATCAGTTGAGAGAGGAAGGGTTTTGCTACAGTTAATGGGAATAATAAACTATGAATAGCATAATTACCATCTTCATTTTAGCCAATTCCTACCAGTTCAGCATGAGTGATGTTGAGACTCTTTATGCTTAAAACTTACCATCATACACAATTAGAAGTCTCAGAAAATGCCATAAGGTCTTTCATCTTACATCTTAGTTTTCAGTTTGGCATCCTGTCTACCATGCTACTCATTTAATTACCAAGATAAATGTATACTACTGCTTGCTAGATAACAGAGTGGCCCTCATGTCAGACAACATCTTGCCTTAGCTTTATGACGTCAGCTTGCTAGGCAACAGAGTGGCCCTCATGTCAGACAACATCTTGCTGTAGCTTTATGATGTCAGGTCACTGCTGGACCAATCGTCCTTGTGGAAGCTGAGCACAGAGAAGGATTAGATATCAAAAGTTATGCAGTAGGCTACTATCTGTATTCATGACTGCAAGGCAAATAGGAGGGAGATGTTAAAGGACTCTAAACCACTTCAAAGCACTGGGGCCTTTTTGAAAGTGGGATGGAGATATATACAAAAACAGAGATTATCCTTAACAACAATCCAACTTGAGAGTCAGAGTCCAACATACAGAGTGCAGGGGAAGAGGTTAAATAAGCTTCCTTTCGTGAGAATTTAACACTATCGTTCTAAAGTGAGATAGTGCTTTTTAGCGTCAAAGGCTGCAATTTCCTCGAATGGAACATTGCAAATACCAGGATCTAAAGCAGGCTTTAGTAGCATTGGAAGCAGTCAGTCTTATCAACTATCAGGACCAACACAATGTGATCCATATTACTTCCATCTTGACACAAATTATATTCAGGCACAGGCTCCGACTATAAAGTAGTGAGGACATTCTGATGCTGTGAAAGTCTTTTTAATGCCTAAAAGGAATGATTGTGATTTTTGCTTACCGTATAAATTGGTAAAATGATGCCGGAAGACTTTTTTTTTTTTCCTTCAGTCTCGGCACTGCAGAGAAACCGTTGTGAAACACTGCCACTGGTGGTCATTCAGTATAATCTGCAGATGGAAAAGTCCACTGTTAGCACATTTACTATAAGAAATACCAAAAATCTTGTTTGAGGGTAAACAGATCAATACTGTGGAGTCTGTATAATTGTGAAAATCAACAGCTCATTAGAAAATCAAATCTCAATTTGTGTTTTTAACCTCCTATACTCCTCTGAATCCTATGCCTCATATCCAACACTCTAAAAAACTGTAGCACATACATTAGGACATAGATAAATAGATCGTTTTCCATCCAAGTGGCATCGTACCCTTCTCACTGCATTTGTTTTAGGATAGGGTACACCAGTAGCAATTAAGCCAGCTGATAAGTTTAGAGAGGAAGGGTTTTGCTACAGTTAATGGGAATAATAAAAACTATGAATAGCATAATTACCATCTTCATTCTAGCCAATTCTTACCAGTTCAGCATGAGTGATGTTGACACTCTGTATGCTTAAAACTTACCATCATACACAATTAGAAGTCTCAGAAAATGCCCTAAGGTCTTTCATCTTACATCTTAGTTTTCAGTTTGGCATCCTGTCTACCATGCTACTCATATTTCATTACCAAGATAAATGTATACTACTGCTTGCTAGATAACAGAGTGGCCCTCATGTCAGACAACATCTTGCCTTAGCTTTATGATATCAGCTTGCTAGGCAACAGAGTGGCCCTCATGTCAGACAACATCTTGCTGTAGCTTTATGATGTCAGGTCACTGCTGGACCAATCGTCCTTGTGGAAGCTGAGCACAGAGAAGGATTAGATATCAAAAGTTATGCAGTAGGCTACTATCTGTATTCATGACTGCAAGGCAAATAGGAGGGGGAATGTTAAATGACTCTAAACCACTTCAAAGCACTGGGGCCTTTTTGAAAGTGGGATGGAGATATATACAAAAACAGAGATTATCCTTAACAACAATCCAACTTGAGAGTCAGAGTCCAACATACAGAGTGCAGGGGAAGAGGTTCAATAAGCTTCCTTTCGTGAGAATTTAACACTATCGTTCTAAAGTGAGATAGTGCTTTTTAGCGTCAAAGGCAGCAATTTCCTCGAATGGAACATTGCAAATACCAGGATCTAAAGCAGGCTTTAGCAGCATTGGAAGCAGTCAGTCTTTTATCAACTATCAGGACCAACACAATGTGATCCATATTACTTCCATCTTGACACAAATTATATTCAGGCACAGGCTCCGACTATAAGTTAGTGAGGACATTCTGATGCTGCGAAAGTCTTTTTAATGCCTAAAAGGAATGATTGTGATTTTTGCTTACCGTAGAAATGGGTAAAATGATGCCGTATGTCGGAAGACTTTTTTTTCTTCAGTCTTGGCACTGCAGAGAAACTGTTGTGAAACACTGCCACTGGTGGTCATTCAGTATAATCTGCAGATGGAAAAGTCCACTGTTAGCACATTTACTATAAGAAATACCAACAATCTTGTTTGAGGGTAAACAGATCAATACTGTGGAGTCTGTATAATTGTGAAAATCAACAGCTCATTAGAAAATCAAATCTCAATTTGTGTTTTTAACCTCCTATACTTCTCTGAATCCTATGCCTCATATCTAACACTCTAAAAAACTGTAGCACATACATTAGGACATAGATAAATAGATCTTTTTCCATCCAAGTGGCATCGTACCCTTCTCACTGCATTTGTTTTAGGATAGGGTACACCAGTAGCAATTAAGCCAGCTGATCAGTTGAGAGAGGAAGGGTTTTGCTACAGTTAATGGGAATAATAAACTATGAATAGCATAATTACCATCTTCATTTTAGCCAATTCCTACCAGTTCAGCATGAGTGATGTTGAGACTCTTTATGCTTAAAACTTACCATCATACACAATTAGAAGTCTCAGAAAATGCCCTAAGGTCTTTCATCTTACATCTTAGTTTTCAGTTTGGCATCCTGTCTACCATGCTACTCATTTAATTACCAAGATAAATGTATACTACTGCTTGCTAGATAACAGAGTGGCCCTCATCTCAGACAACATCTTGCCTTAGCTTTATGATATCAGCTTGCTAGGCAACAGAGTGGCCCTCATGTCAGACAACATCTTGCTGTAGCTTTATGATGTCAGCTTGCTAGGCAACAGAGTGGCCCTCATGTCAGACAACATCTTGGTTTAGCTTTATGATGTCAGGTCACTGCTGGACCAATCGTCCTTGTGGAAGCTGAGCACAGAGAAGGATTAGATATCAAAAGTTATGCAGTAGGCTACTATCTGTATTCATGACTGCAAGGCAAATAGGAGGGTTAATGTTAAAGGACTCTAAACCACTTCAAAGCACTGGGACCTTTTTGAAAGTGGGATGGAGATATATACAAAAACAGAGATTATCCTTAACAACAATCCAACTTGAGAGTCAGAGTCCAACATACAGAGTGCAGGGGAAGAGGTTAAATAAGCTTCCTTTCGTGAGAATTTAACACTATCGTTCTAAAGTGAGATAGTGCTTTTTAGCGTCAAAGGCAGCAATTTCCTCGAATGGAACATTGCAAATACCAGGATCTAAAGCAGGCTTTAGTAGCATTGGAAGCAGTCAGTCTTATCAACTATCAGGACCAACACAATGTGATCCATATTACTTCCATCTTGACACAAATTATATTCAGGCACAGGCTCCGACTATAAAGTAGTGAGGACATTCTGATGCTGTGAAAGTCTTTTTAATGCCTAAAAGGAATGATTGTGATTTTTGCTTACCGTATAAATTGGTAAAATGATGCCGGAAGACTTTTTTTTTTTTCCTTCAGTCTCGGCACTGCAGAGAAACCGTTGTGAAACACTGCCACTGGTGGTCATTCAGTATAATCTGCAGATGGAAAAGTCCACTGTTAGCACATTTACCATAAGAAATACCAAAAATCTTGTTTGAGGGTAAACAGATCAATACTGTGGAGTCTGTATAATTGTGAAAATCAACAGCTCATTAGAAAATCAAATCTCAATTTGTGTTTTTAACCTCCTATACTCCTCTGAATCCTATGCCTCATATCCAACACTCTAAAAAACTGTAGCACATACATTAGGACATAGATAAATAGATCGTTTTCCATCCAAGTGGCATCGTACCCTTCTCACTGCATTTGTTTTAGGATAGGGTACACCAGTAGCAATTAAGCCAGCTGATAAGTTTAGAGAGGAAGGGTTTTGCTACAGTTAATGGGAATAATAAAAACTATGAATAGCATAATTACCATCTTCATTCTAGCCAATTCTTACCAGTTCAGCATGAGTGATGTTGACACTCTGTATGCTTAAAACTTACCATCATACACAATTAGAAGTCTCAGAAAATGCCCTAAGGTCTTTCATCTTACATCTTAGTTTTCAGTTTGGCATCCTGTCTACCATGCTACTCATATTTCATTACCAAGATAAATGTATACTACTGCTTGCTAGATAACAGAGTGGCCCTCATGTCAGACAACATCTTGCCTTAGCTTTATGATATCAGTTTGCTAGGCAACAGAGTGGCCCTCATGTCAGACAACATCTTGCCTTAGCTTTATGACGTCAGCTTGCTAGGCAACAGAGTGGCCCTCATGTCAGACAACATCTTGCTGTAGCTTTATGATGTCAGGTCACTGCTGGACCAATTGTCCTTGTGGAAGCTGAGCACAGAGAAGGATTAGATATCAAAAGTTATGCAGTAGGCTACTATCTGTATTCATGACTGCAAGGCAAATAGGAGGGAGATGTTAAAGGACTCTAAACCACTTCAAAGCACTGGGGCCTTTTTGAAAGTGGGATGGAGATATATACAAAAACAGAGATTATCCTTAACAACAATCCAACTTGAGAGTCAGAGTCCAACATACAGAGTGCAGGGGAAGAGGTTAAATAAGCTTCCTTTCGTGAGAATTTAACACTATCGTTCTAAAGTGAGATAGTGCTTTTTAGCGTCAAAGGCTGCAATTTCCTCGAATGGAACATTGCAAATACCAGGATCTAAAGCAGGCTTTAGTAGCATTGGAAGCAGTCAGTCTTATCAACTATCAGGACCAACACAATGTGATCCATATTACTTCCATCTTGACACAAATTATATTCAGGCACAGGCTCCGACTATAAAGTAGTGAGGACATTCTGATGCTGTGAAAGTCTTTTTAATGCCTAAAAGGAATGATTGTGATTTTTGCTTACCGTATAAATTGGTAAAATGATGCCGGAAGACTTTTTTTTTTTTCCTTCAGTCTCGGCACTGCAGAGAAACCGTTGTGAAACACTGCCACTGGTGGTCATTCAGTATAATCTGCAGATGGAAAAGTCCACTGTTAGCACATTTACTATAAGAAATACCAAAAATCTTGTTTGAGGGTAAACAGATCAATACTGTGGAGTCTGTATAATTGTGAAAATCAACAGCTCATTAGAAAATCAAATCTCAATTTGTGTTTTTAACCTCCTATACTCCTCTGAATCCTATGCCTCATATCCAACACTCTAAAAAACTGTAGCACATACATTAGGACATAGATAAATAGATCGTTTTCCATCCAAGTGGCATCGTACCCTTCTCACTGCATTTGTTTTAGGATAGGGTACACCAGTAGCAATTAAGCCAGCTGATAAGTTTAGAGAGGAAGGGTTTTGCTACAGTTAATGGGAATAATAAAAACTATGAATAGCATAATTACCATCTTCATTCTAGCCAATTCTTACCAGTTCAGCATGAGTGATGTTGACACTCTGTATGCTTAAAACTTACCATCATACACAATTAGAAGTCTCAGAAAATGCCCTAAGGTCTTTCATCTTACATCTTAGTTTTCAGTTTGGCATCCTGTCTACCATGCTACTCATATTTCATTACCAAGATAAATGTATACTACTGCTTGCTAGATAACAGAGTGGCCCTCATGTCAGACAACATCTTGCCTTAGCTTTATGATATCAGTTTGCTAGGCAACAGAGTTGCCCTCATGTCAGACAACATCTTGCTGTAGCTTTATGATGTCAGCTTGCTAGGCAACAGAGTGGCCCTCATGTCAGACAACATCTTGCTTTAGCTTTATGATGTCAGGTCACTGCTGGACCAATCATCCTTGTGGAAGCTGAGCACAGAGAAGGATTAGATATCAAAAGTTATGCAGTAGGCTACTATCTGTATTCATGACTGCAAGGCAAATAGGAGGGGGAATGTTAAAGGACTCTAAACCACTTCAAAGCACTGGGGCCTTTTTGAAAGTGGGATGGAGATATATACAAAAACAGAGATTATCCTTAACAACAATCCAACTTGAGAGTCAGAGTCCAACATACAGAGTGCAGGGGAAGAGGTTCAATAAGCTTCCTTTCGTGAGAATTTAACACTATCGTTCTAAAGTGAGATAGTGCTTTTTAGCGTCAAAGGCAGCAATTTCCTCGAATGGAACATTGCAAATACCAGGATCTAAAGCAGGCTTTAGTAGCATTGGAAGCAGTCAGTCTTTTATCAACTATCAGGACCAACACAATGTGATCCATATTACTTCCATCTTGACACAAATTATATTCAGGCACAGGCTCCGACTATAAGTTAGTGAGGACATTCTGATGCTGCGAAAGTCTTTTTAATGCCTAAAAGGAATGATTGTGATTTTTGCTTACCGTAGAAATGGGTAAACTGATGCCGTATGTCGGAAGACTTTTTTTTCTTCAGTCTTGGCACTGCAGAGAAACTGTTGTGAAACACTGCCACTGGTGGTCATTCAGTATAATCTGCAGATGGAAAAGTCCACTGTTAGCACATTTACTATAAGAAATACCAACAATCTTGTTTGAGGGTAAACAGATCAATACTGTGGAGTCTGTATAATTGTGAAAATCAACAGCTCATTAGAAAATCAAATCTCAATTTGTGTTTTTAACCTCCTATACTTCTCTGAATCCTATGCCTCATATCTAACACTCTAAAAAACTGTAGCACATACATTAGGACATAGATAAATAGATCTTTTTCCATCCAAGTGGCATCGTACCCTTCTCACTGCATTTGTTTTAGGATAGGGTACACCAGTAGCAATTAAGCCAGCTGATCAGTTGAGAGAGGAAGGGTTTTGCTACAGTTAATGGGAATAATAAACTATGAATAGCATAATTACCATCTTCATTTTAGCCAATTCCTACCAGTTCAGCATGAGTGATGTTGAGACTCTTTATGCTTAAAACTTACCATCATACACAATTAGAAGTCTCAGAAAATGCCCTAAGGTCTTTCATCTTACATCTTAGTTTTCAGTTTGGCATCCTGTCTACCATGCTACTCATTTAATTACCAAGATAAATGTATACTACTGCTTGCTAGATAACAGAGTGGCCCTCATCTCAGACAACATCTTGCCTTAGCTTTATGACGTCAGCTTGCTAGGCAACAGAGTGGCCCTCATGTCAGACAACATCTTGCTGTAGCTTTATGATGTCAGGTCACTGCTGGACCAATCGTCCTTGTGGAAGCTGAGCACAGAGAAGGATTAGATATCAAAAGTTATGCAGTAGGCTACTATCTGTATTCATGACTGCAAGGCAAATAGGAGGGAGATGTTAAAGGACTCTAAACCACTTCAAAGCACTGGGGCCTTTTTGAAAGTGGGATGGAGATATATACAAAAACAGAGATTATCCTTAACAACAATCCAACTTGAGAGTCAGAGTCCAACATACAGAGTGCAGGGGAAGAGGTTAAATAAGCTTCCTTTCGTGAGAATTTAACACTATCGTTCTAAAGTGAGATAGTGCTTTTTAGCGTCAAAGGCTGCAATTTCCTCGAATGGAACATTGCAAATACCAGGATCTAAAGCAGGCTTTAGTAGCATTGGAAGCAGTCAGTCTTATCAACTATCAGGACCAACACAATGTGATCCATATTACTTCCATCTTGACACAAATTATATTCAGGCACAGGCTCCGACTATAAAGTAGTGAGGACATTCTGATGCTGTGAAAGTCTTTTTAATGCCTAAAAGGAATGATTGTGATTTTTGCTTACCGTATAAATTGGTAAAATGATGCCGGAAGACTTTTTTTTTTTTCCTTCAGTCTCGGCACTGCAGAGAAACCGTTGTGAAACACTGCCACTGGTGGTCATTCAGTATAATCTGCAGATGGAAAAGTCCACTGTTAGCACATTTACTATAAGAAATACCAAAAATCTTGTTTGAGGGTAAACAGATCAATACTGTGGAGTCTGTATAATTGTGAAAATCAACAGCTCATTAGAAAATCAAATCTCAATTTGTGTTTTTAACCTCCTATACTCCTCTGAATCCTATGCCTCATATCCAACACTCTAAAAAACTGTAGCACATACATTAGGACATAGATAAATAGATCGTTTTCCATCCAAGTGGCATCGTACCCTTCTCACTGCATTTGTTTTAGGATAGGGTACACCAGTAGCAATTAAGCCAGCTGATAAGTTTAGAGAGGAAGGGTTTTGCTACAGTTAATGGGAATAATAAAAACTATGAATAGCATAATTACCATCTTCATTCTAGCCAATTCTTACCAGTTCAGCATGAGTGATGTTGACACTCTGTATGCTTAAAACTTACCATCATACACAATTAGAAGTCTCAGAAAATGCCCTAAGGTCTTTCATCTTACATCTTAGTTTTCAGTTTGGCATCCTGTCTACCATGCTACTCATATTTCATTACCAAGATAAATGTATACTACTGCTTGCTAGATAACAGAGTGGCCCTCATGTCAGACAACATCTTGCCTTAGCTTTATGATATCAGCTTGCTAGGCAACAGAGTGGCCCTCATGTCAGACAACATCTTGCTGTAGCTTTATGATGTCAGGTCACTGCTGGACCAATCGTCCTTGTGGAAGCTGAGCACAGAGAAGGATTAGATATCAAAAGTTATGCAGTAGGCTACTATCTGTATTCATGACTGCAAGGCAAATAGGAGGGGGAATGTTAAATGACTCTAAACCACTTCAAAGCACTGGGGCCTTTTTGAAAGTGGGATGGAGATATATACAAAAACAGAGATTATCCTTAACAACAATCCAACTTGAGAGTCAGAGTCCAACATACAGAGTGCAGGGGAAGAGGTTCAATAAGCTTCCTTTCGTGAGAATTTAACACTATCGTTCTAAAGTGAGATAGTGCTTTTTAGCGTCAAAGGCAGCAATTTCCTCGAATGGAACATTGCAAATACCAGGATCTAAAGCAGGCTTTAGCAGCATTGGAAGCAGTCAGTCTTTTATCAACTATCAGGACCAACACAATGTGATCCATATTACTTCCATCTTGACACAAATTATATTCAGGCACAGGCTCCGACTATAAGTTAGTGAGGACATTCTCATGCTGCGAAAGTCTTTTTAATGCCTAAAAGGAATGATTGTGATTTTTGCTTACCGTAGAAATGGGTAAAATGATGCCGTATGTCGGAAGACTTTTTTTTCTTCAGTCTTGGCACTGCAGAGAAACTGTTGTGAAACACTGCCACTGGTGGTCATTCAGTATAATCTGCAGATGGAAAAGTCCACTGTTAGCACATTTACTATAAGAAATACCAACAATCTTGTTTGAGGGTAAACAGATCAATACTGTGGAGTCTGTATAATTGTGAAAATCAACAGCTCATTAGAAAATCAAATCTCAATTTGTGTTTTTAACCTCCTATACTTCTCTGAATCCTATGCCTCATATCTAACACTCTAAAAAACTGTAGCACATACATTAGGACATAGATAAATAGATCTTTTTCCATCCAAGTGGCATCGTACCCTTCTCACTGCATTTGTTTTAGGATAGGGTACACCAGTAGCAATTAAGCCAGCTGATCAGTTGAGAGAGGAAGGGTTTTGCTACAGTTAATGGGAATAATAAACTATGAATAGCATAATTACCATCTTCATTTTAGCCAATTCCTACCAGTTCAGCATGAGTGATGTTGAGACTCTTTATGCTTAAAACTTACCATCATACACAATTAGAAGTCTCAGAAAATGCCCTAAGGTCTTTCATCTTACATCTTAGTTTTGAGTTTGGCATCCTGTCTACCATGCTACTCATTTAATTACCAAGATAAATGTATACTACTGCTTGCTAGATAACAGAGTGGCCCTCATCTCAGACAACATCTTGCCTTAGCTTTATGATATCAGCTTGCTAGGCAACAGAGTGGCCCTCATGTCAGACAACATCTTGCTGTAGCTTTATGATGTCAGCTTGCTAGGCAACAGAGTGGCCCTCATGTCAGACAACATCTTGGTTTAGCTTTATGATGTCAGGTCACTGCTGGACCAATCGTCCTTGTGGAAGCTGAGCACAGAGAAGGATTAGATATCAAAAGTTATGCAGTAGGCTACTATCTGTATTCATGACTGCAAGGCAAATAGGAGGGTTAATGTTAAAGGACTCTAAACCACTTCAAAGCACTGGGACCTTTTTGAAAGTGGGATGGAGATATATACAAAAACAGAGATTATCCTTAACAACAATCCAACTTGAGAGTCAGAGTCCAACATACAGAGTGCAGGGGAAGAGGTTAAATAAGCTTCCTTTCGTGAGAATTTAACACTATCGTTCTAAAGTGAGATAGTGCTTTTTAGCGTCAAAGGCAGCAATTTCCTCGAATGGAACATTGCAAATACCAGGATCTAAAGCAGGCTTTAGTAGCATTGGAAGCAGTCAGTCTTATCAACTATCAGGACCAACACAATGTGATCCATATTACTTCCATCTTGACACAAATTATATTCAGGCACAGGCTCCGACTATAAAGTAGTGAGGACATTCTGATGCTGTGAAAGTCTTTTTAATGCCTAAAAGGAATGATTGTGATTTTTGCTTACCGTATAAATTGGTAAAATGATGCCGGAAGACTTTTTTTTTTTTCCTTCAGTCTCGGCACTGCAGAGAAACCGTTGTGAAACACTGCCACTGGTGGTCATTCAGTATAATCTGCAGATGGAAAAGTCCACTGTTAGCACATTTACCATAAGAAATACCAAAAATCTTGTTTGAGGGTAAACAGATCAATACTGTGGAGTCTGTATAATTGTGAAAATCAACAGCTCATTAGAAAATCAAATCTCAATTTGTGTTTTTAACCTCCTATACTCCTCTGAATCCTATGCCTCATATCCAACACTCTAAAAAACTGTAGCACATACATTAGGACATAGATAAATAGATCGTTTTCCATCCAAGTGGCATCGTACCCTTCTCACTGCATTTGTTTTAGGATAGGGTACACCAGTAGCAATTAAGCCAGCTGATAAGTTTAGAGAGGAAGGGTTTTGCTACAGTTAATGGGAATAATAAAAACTATGAATAGCATAATTACCATCTTCATTCTAGCCAATTCTTACCAGTTCAGCATGAGTGATGTTGACACTCTGTATGCTTAAAACTTACCATCATACACAATTAGAAGTCTCAGAAAATGCCCTAAGGTCTTTCATCTTACATCTTAGTTTTCAGTTTGGCATCCTGTCTACCACGCTACTCATATTTCATTACCAAGATAAATGTATACTACTGCTTGCTAGATAACAGAGTGGCCCTCATCTCAGACAACATCTTGCCTTAGCTTTATGATATCAGTTTGCTAGGCAACAGAGTGGCCCTCATGTCAGACAACATCTTGCCTTAGCTTTATGACGTCAGCTTGCTAGGCAACAGAGTGGCCCTCATGTCAGACAACATCTTGCTGTAGCTTTATGATGTCAGGTCACTGCTGGACCAATTGTCCTTGTGGAAGCTGAGCACAGAGAAGGATTAGATATCAAAAGTTATGCAGTAGGCTACTATCTGTATTCATGACTGCAAGGCAAATAGGAGGGAGATGTTAAAGGACTCTAAACCACTTCAAAGCACTGGGGCCTTTTTGAAAGTGGGATGGAGATATATACAAAAACAGAGATTATCCTTAACAACAATCCAACTTGAGAGTCAGAGTCCAACATACAGAGTGCAGGGGAAGAGGTTAAATAAGCTTCCTTTCGTGAGAATTTAACACTATCGTTCTAAAGTGAGATAGTGCTTTTTAGCGTCAAAGGCTGCAATTTCCTCGAATGGAACATTGCAAATACCAGGATCTAAAGCAGGCTTTAGTAGCATTGGAAGCAGTCAGTCTTATCAACTATCAGGACCAACACAATGTGATCCATATTACTTCCATCTTGACACAAATTATATTCAGGCACAGGCTCCGACTATAAAGTAGTGAGGACATTCTGATGCTGTGAAAGTCTTTTTAATGCCTAAAAGGAATGATTGTGATTTTTGCTTACCGTATAAATTGGTAAAATGATGCCGGAAGACTTTTTTTTTTTTCCTTCAGTCTCGGCACTGCAGAGAAACCGTTGTGAAACACTGCCACTGGTGGTCATTCAGTATAATCTGCAGATGGAAAAGTCCACTGTTAGCACATTTACTATAAGAAATACCAAAAATCTTGTTTGAGGGTAAACAGATCAATACTGTGGAGTCTGTATAATTGTGAAAATCAACAGCTCATTAGAAAATCAAATCTCAATTTGTGTTTTTAACCTCCTATACTCCTCTGAATCCTATGCCTCATATCCAACACTCTAAAAAACTGTAGCACATACATTAGGACATAGATAAATAGATCGTTTTCCATCCAAGTGGCATCGTACCCTTCTCACTGCATTTGTTTTAGGATAGGGTACACCAGTAGCAATTAAGCCAGCTGATAAGTTTAGAGAGGAAGGGTTTTGCTACAGTTAATGGGAATAATAAAAACTATGAATAGCATAATTACCATCTTCATTCTAGCCAATTCTTACCAGTTCAGCATGAGTGATGTTGACACTCTGTATGCTTAAAACTTACCATCATACACAATTAGAAGTCTCAGAAAATGCCCTAAGGTCTTTCATCTTACATCTTAGTTTTCAGTTTGGCATCCTGTCTACCATGCTACTCATATTTCATTACCAAGATAAATGTATACTACTGCTTGCTAGATAACAGAGTGGCCCTCATGTCAGACAACATCTTGCCTTAGCTTTATGATATCAGCTTGCTAGGCAACAGAGTGGCCCTCATGTCAGACAACATCTTGCTGTAGCTTTATGATGTCAGGTCACTGCTGGACCAATCGTCCTTGTGGAAGCTGAGCACAGAGAAGGATTAGATATCAAAAGTTATGCAGTAGGCTACTATCTGTATTCATGACTGCAAGGCAAATAGGAGGGGGAATGTTAAATGACTCTAAACCACTTCAAAGCACTGGGGCCTTTTTGAAAGTGGGATGGAGATATATACAAAAACAGAGATTATCCTTAACAACAATCCAACTTGAGAGTCAGAGTCCAACATACAGAGTGCAGGGGAAGAGGTTCAATAAGCTTCCTTTCGTGAGAATTTAACACTATCGTTCTAAAGTGAGATAGTGCTTTTTAGCGTCAAAGGCAGCAATTTCCTCGAATGGAACATTGCAAATACCAGGATCTAAAGCAGGCTTTAGCAGCATTGGAAGCAGTCAGTCTTTTATCAACTATCAGGACCAACACAATGTGATCCATATTACTTCCATCTTGACACAAATTATATTCAGGCACAGGCTCCGACTATAAGTTAGTGAGGACATTCTGATGCTGCGAAAGTCTTTTTAATGCCTAAAAGGAATGATTGTGATTTTTGCTTACCGTAGAAATGGGTAAAATGATGCCGTATGTCGGAAGACTTTTTTTTCTTCAGTCTTGGCACTGCAGAGAAACTGTTGTGAAACACTGCCACTGGTGGTCATTCAGTATAATCTGCAGATGGAAAAGTCCACTGTTAGCACATTTACTATAAGAAATACCAACAATCTTGTTTGAGGGTAAACAGATCAATACTGTGGAGTCTGTATAATTGTGAAAATCAACAGCTCATTAGAAAATCAAATCTCAATTTGTGTTTTTAACCTCCTATACTTCTCTGAATCCTATGCCTCATATCTAACACTCTAAAAAACTGTAGCACATACATTAGGACATAGATAAATAGATCTTTTTCCATCCAAGTGGCATCGTACCCTTCTCACTGCATTTGTTTTAGGATAGGGTACACCAGTAGCAATTAAGCCAGCTGATCAGTTGAGAGAGGAAGGGTTTTGCTACAGTTAATGGGAATAATAAACTATGAATAGCATAATTACCATCTTCATTTTAGCCAATTCCTACCAGTTCAGCATGAGTGATGTTGAGACTCTTTATGCTTAAAACTTACCATCATACACAATTAGAAGTCTCAGAAAATGCCCTAAGGTCTTTCATCTTACATCTTAGTTTTCAGTTTGGCATCCTGTCTACCATGCTACTCATTTAATTACCAAGATAAATGTATACTACTGCTTGCTAGATAACAGAGTGGCCCTCATCTCAGACAACATCTTGCCTTAGCTTTATGATATCAGCTTGCTAGGCAACAGAGTGGCCCTCATGTCAGACAACATCTTGCTGTAGCTTTATGATGTCAGCTTGCTAGGCAACAGAGTGGCCCTCATGTCAGACAACATCTTGGTTTAGCTTTATGATGTCAGGTCACTGCTGGACCAATCGTCCTTGTGGAAGCTGAGCACAGAGAAGGATTAGATATCAAAAGTTATGCAGTAGGCTACTATCTGTATTCATGACTGCAAGGCAAATAGGAGGGTTAATGTTAAAGGACTCTAAACCACTTCAAAGCACTGGGACCTTTTTGAAAGTGGGATGGAGATATATACAAAAACAGAGATTATCCTTAACAACAATCCAACTTGAGAGTCAGAGTCCAACATACAGAGTGCAGGGGAAGAGGTTAAATAAGCTTCCTTTCGTGAGAATTTAACACTATCGTTCTAAAGTGAGATAGTGCTTTTTAGCGTCAAAGGCTGCAATTTCCTCGAATGGAACATTGCAAATACCAGGATCTAAAGCAGGCTTTAGTAGCATTGGAAGCAGTCAGTCTTATCAACTATCAGGACCAACACAATGTGATCCATATTACTTCCATCTTGACACAAATTATATTCAGGCACAGGCTCCGACTATAAAGTAGTGAGGACATTCTGATGCTGTGAAAGTCTTTTTAATGCCTAAAAGGAATGATTGTGATTTTTGCTTACCGTATAAATTGGTAAAATGATGCCGGAAGACTTTTTTTTTTTTCCTTCAGTCTCGGCACTGCAGAGAAACCGTTGTGAAACACTGCCACTGGTGGTCATTCAGTATAATCTGCAGATGGAAAAGTCCACTGTTAGCACATTTACCATAAGAAATACCAAAAATCTTGTTTGAGGGTAAACAGATCAATACTGTGGAGTCTGTATAATTGTGAAAATCAACAGCTCATTAGAAAATCAAATCTCAATTTGTGTTTTTAACCTCCTATACTCCTCTGAATCCTATGCCTCATATCCAACACTCTAAAAAACTGTAGCACATACATTAGGACATAGATAAATAGATCGTTTTCCATCCAAGTGGCATCGTACCCTTCTCACTGCATTTGTTTTAGGATAGGGTACACCAGTAGCAATTAAGCCAGCTGATAAGTTTAGAGAGGAAGGGTTTTGCTACAGTTAATGGGAATAATAAAAACTATGAATAGCATAATTACCATCTTCATTCTAGCCAATTCTTACCAGTTCAGCATGAGTGATGTTGACACTCTGTATGCTTAAAACTTACCATCATACACAATTAGAAGTCTCAGAAAATGCCCTAAGGTCTTTCATCTTACATCTTAGTTTTCAGTTTGGCATCCTGTCTACCATGCTACTCATATTTCATTACCAAGATAAACGTATACTACTGCTTGCTAGATAACAGAGTGGCCCTCATGTCAGACAACATCTTGCCTTAGCTTTATGATATCAGTTTGCTAGGCAACAGAGTTGCCCTCATGTCAGACAACATCTTGCTGTAGCTTTATGATGTCAGCTTGCTAGGCAACAGAGTGGCCCTCATGTCAGACAACATCTTGCTTTAGCTTTATGATGTCAGGTCACTGCTGGACCAATCATCCTTGTGGAAGCTGAGCACAGAGAAGGATTAGATATCAAAAGTTATGCAGTAGGCTACTATCTGTATTCATGACTGCAAGGCAAATAGGAGGGGGAATGTTAAAGGACTCTAAACCACTTCAAAGCACTGGGGCCTTTTTGAAAGTGGGATGGAGATATATACAAAAACAGAGATTATCCTTAACAACAATCCAACTTGAGAGTCAGAGTCCAACATACAGAGTGCAGGGGAAGAGGTTCAATAAGCTTCCTTTCGTGAGAATTTAACACTATCGTTCTAAAGTGAGATAGTGCTTTTTAGCGTCAAAGGCAGCAATTTCCTCGAATGGAACATTGCAAATACCAGGATCTAAAGCAGGCTTTAGTAGCATTGGAAGCAGTCAGTCTTTTATCAACTATCAGGACCAACACAATGTGATCCATATTACTTCCATCTTGACACAAATTATATTCAGGCACAGGCTCCGACTATAAGTTAGTGAGGACATTCTGATGCTGCGAAAGTCTTTTTAATGCCTAAAAGGAATGATTGTGATTTTTGCTTACCGTAGAAATGGGTAAACTGATGCCGTATGTCGGAAGACTTTTTTTTCTTCAGTCTTGGCACTGCAGAGAAACTGTTGTGAAACACTGCCACTGGTGGTCATTCAGTATAATCTGCAGATGGAAAAGTCCACTGTTAGCACATTTACTATAAGAAATACCAACAATCTTGTTTGAGGGTAAACAGATCAATACTGTGGAGTCTGTATAATTGTGAAAATCAACAGCTCATTAGAAAATCAAATCTCAATTTGTGTTTTTAACCTCCTATACTTCTCTGAATCCTATGCCTCATATCTAACACTCTAAAAAACTGTAGCACATACATTAGGACATAGATAAATAGATCTTTTTCCATCCAAGTGGCATCATAACCTTCTCACTGCATTTGTTTTAGGATAGGGTACACCAGTAGCAATTAAGCCAGCTGATCAGTTGAGAGAGGAAGGGTTTTGCTACAGTTAATGGGAATAATAAACTATGAATAGCATAATTACCATCTTCATTTTAGCCAATTCCTACCAGTTCAGCATGAGTGATGTTGAGACTCTTTATGCTTAAAACTTACCATCATACACAATTAGAAGTCTCAGAAAATGCCATAAGGTCTTTCATCTTACATCTTAGTTTTCAGTTTGGCATCCTGTCTACCATGCTACTCATTTAATTACCAAGATAAATGTATACTACTGCTTGCTAGATAACAGAGTGGCCCTCATGTCAGACAACATCTTGCCTTAGCTTTATGACGTCAGCTTGCTAGGCAACAGAGTGGCCCTCATGTCAGACAACATCTTGCTGTAGCTTTATGATGTCAGGTCACTGCTGGACCAATCGTCCTTGTGGAAGCTGAGCACAGAGAAGGATTAGATATCAAAAGTTATGCAGTAGGCTACTATCTGTATTCATGACTGCAAGGCAAATAGGAGGGAGATGTTAAAGGACTCTAAACCACTTCAAAGCACTGGGGCCTTTTTGAAAGTGGGATGGAGATATATACAAAAACAGAGATTATCCTTAACAACAATCCAACTTGAGAGTCAGAGTCCAACATACAGAGTGCAGGGGAAGAGGTTAAATAAGCTTCCTTTCGTGAGAATTTAACACTATCGTTCTAAAGTGAGATAGTGCTTTTTAGCGTCAAAGGCTGCAATTTCCTCGAATGGAACATTGCAAATACCAGGATCTAAAGCAGGCTTTAGTAGCATTGGAAGCAGTCAGTCTTATCAACTATCAGGACCAACACAATGTGATCCATATTACTTCCATCTTGACACAAATTATATTCAGGCACAGGCTCCGACTATAAAGTAGTGAGGACATTCTGATGCTGTGAAAGTCTTTTTAATGCCTAAAAGGAATGATTGTGATTTTTGCTTACCGTATAAATTGGTAAAATGATGCCGGAAGACTTTTTTTTTTTTCCTTCAGTCTCGGCACTGCAGAGAAACCGTTGTGAAACACTGCCACTGGTGGTCATTCAGTATAATCTGCAGATGGAAAAGTCCACTGTTAGCACATTTACTATAAGAAATACCAAAAATCTTGTTTGAGGGTAAACAGATCAATACTGTGGAGTCTGTATAATTGTGAAAATCAACAGCTCATTAGAAAATCAAATCTCAATTTGTGTTTTTAACCTCCTATACTCCTCTGAATCCTATGCCTCATATCCAACACTCTAAAAAACTGTAGCACATACATTAGGACATAGATAAATAGATCGTTTTCCATCCAAGTGGCATCGTACCCTTCTCACTGCATTTGTTTTAGGATAGGGTACACCAGTAGCAATTAAGCCAGCTGATAAGTTTAGAGAGGAAGGGTTTTGCTACAGTTAATGGGAATAATAAAAACTATGAATAGCATAATTACCATCTTCATTCTAGCCAATTCTTACCAGTTCAGCATGAGTGATGTTGACACTCTGTATGCTTAAAACTTACCATCATACACAATTAGAAGTCTCAGAAAATGCCCTAAGGTCTTTCATCTTACATCTTAGTTTTCAGTTTGGCATCCTGTCTACCATGCTACTCATATTTCATTACCAAGATAAATGTATACTACTGCTTGCTAGATAACAGAGTGGCCCTCATGTCAGACAACATCTTGCCTTAGCTTTATGATATCAGCTTGCTAGGCAACAGAGTGGCCCTCATGTCAGACAACATCTTGCTGTAGCTTTATGATGTCAGGTCACTGCTGGACCAATCGTCCTTGTGGAAGCTGAGCACAGAGAAGGATTAGATATCAAAAGTTATGCAGTAGGCTACTATCTGTATTCATGACTGCAAGGCAAATAGGAGGGGGAATGTTAAATGACTCTAAACCACTTCAAAGCACTGGGGCCTTTTTGAAAGTGGGATGGAGATATATACAAAAACAGAGATTATCCTTAACAACAATCCAACTTGAGAGTCAGAGTCCAACATACAGAGTGCAGGGGAAGAGGTTCAATAAGCTTCCTTTCGTGAGAATTTAACACTATCGTTCTAAAGTGAGATAGTGCTTTTTAGCGTCAAAGGCAGCAATTTCCTCGAATGGAACATTGCAAATACCAGGATCTAAAGCAGGCTTTAGCAGCATTGGAAGCAGTCAGTCTTTTATCAACTATCAGGACCAACACAATGTGATCAATATTACTTCCATCTTGACACAAATTATATTCAGGCACAGGCTCCGACTATAAGTTAGTGAGGACATTCTGATGCTGCGAAAGTCTTTTTAATGCCTAAAAGGAATGATTGTGATTTTTGCTTACCGTAGAAATGGGTAAAATGATGCCGTATGTCGGAAGACTTTTTTTTCTTCAGTCTTGGCACTGCAGAGAAACTGTTGTGAAACACTGCCACTGGTGGTCATTCAGTATAATCTGCAGATGGAAAAGTCCACTGTTAGCACATTTACTATAAGAAATACCAACAATCTTGTTTGAGGGTAAACAGATCAATACTGTGGAGTCTGTATAATTGTGAAAATCAACAGCTCATTAGAAAATCAAATCTCAATTTGTGTTTTTAACCTCCTATACTTCTCTGAATCCTATGCCTCATATCTAACACTCTAAAAAACTGTAGCACATACATTAGGACATAGATAAATAGATCTTTTTCCATCCAAGTGGCATCGTACCCTTCTCACTGCATTTGTTTTAGGATAGGGTACACCAGTAGCAATTAAGCCAGCTGATCAGTTGAGAGAGGAAGGGTTTTGCTACAGTTAATGGGAATAATAAACTATGAATAGCATAATTACCATCTTCATTTTAGCCAATTCCTACCAGTTCAGCATGAGTGATGTTGAGACTCTTTATGCTTAAAACTTACCATCATACACAATTAGAAGTCTCAGAAAATGCCCTAAGGTCTTTCATCTTACATCTTAGTTTTCAGTTTGGCATCCTGTCTACCATGCTACTCATTTAATTACCAAGATAAATGTATACTACTGCTTGCTAGATAACAGAGTGGCCCTCATCTCAGACAACATCTTGCCTTAGCTTTATGATATCAGCTTGCTAGGCAACAGAGTGGCCCTCATGTCAGACAACATCTTGCTGTAGCTTTATGATGTCAGCTTGCTAGGCAACAGAGTGGCCCTCATGTCAGACAACATCTTGGTTTAGCTTTATGAAGTCAGGTCACTGCTGGACCAATCGTCCTTGTGGAAGCTGAGCACAGAGAAGGATTAGATATCAAAAGTTATGCAGTAGGCTACTATCTGTATTCATGACTGCAAGGCAAATAGGAGGGTTAATGTTAAAGGACTCTAAACCACTTCAAAACACTGGGGCCTTTTTGAAAGTGGGATGGAGATATATACAAAAACAGAGATTATCCTTAACAACAATCCAACTTGAGAGTCAGAGTCCAACATATGGACTGCAGGGGAAGAGGTTAAATAAGCTTCCTTTCGTAAGAATTTAACACTATCGTTCTAAAGTGAGATAGTGCTTTTTATCGTCAAAGGCTGCAATTTCCTCGAATGGAACATTGCAAATACCAGGATCTAAAGCAGGCTTTAGTAGCATTGGAAGCAGTCAGTCTTTTATCAACTATCAGGACCAACACAATGTGATCCATATTACTTCCATCTTGACACAAATTATATTCAGGCACAGGCTCCGACTAGAAGGTAGTGAGGACATTCTGATGCTGTGAAAGTCTTTTTAATGCCTAAAAGGAATGATTGCGATTTTTGCTTACCGTATAAATTGGTAAAATGATGCCGGCAGACTTTCATTTGTTTTTTTTCCTTCAGTCTCGGCACTGCAGAGAAACTGTTGTGAAATACTGCCACTGGTGGTCATTCAGTATAATCTGCAGATGGAAAAGTCCACTGTTAGCACACTTACTATAAGAAATACCAAAAATCTTGTTTGAGGGTAAACAGATCAATACTGTGGAGTCTGTATAATTGTGAAAATCAACAGCTCATTAGAAAATCAAATCTCAATTTGTGTTTTTAACCTCCTATACTTCTCTGAATCCTATGCCTCATATCTAACACTCTAAAAAACTGTAGCACATACATTAGGACATAGATAAATAGATCTTTGTCCATCCAAGTGGCATCGTACCCTTCTCACTGCATTTGTTTTAGGATAGGGTACACCAGTAGCAATTAAGCCAGCTGATAAGTTGAGAGGAAGGGTTTTGCTACAGTTAATGGGAATAATAAAAACTATGAATAGCATAATTACCATCTTCATTTTAGCCAATTCCTACCAGTTCAGCATGAGTGATGTTGGGACTCTTTATGCTTAAAACTTACCATCATACACAATTAAAAGTCTCAGAAAATGCCCTAAGATCTTACATCTTAGTTTTCAGTTTGGCATCCTGTCTACCATGCTACTCATTTCATTACCAAGATAAATGTATACTACTGCTTGCTAGATAACAGAGTGGCCCTCATGTCAGACAACATCTTGCCTTAGCTTTATGATGTCAGCTTGCTAGGCAACAGAGTGGCCCTCATGTCAGACAACATCTTGCTGTAGCTTTATGATGTCAGCTTGCTAGGCAACAGAGTGGCCCTCATGTCAGACAACATCTTGGTTTAGCTTTATGAAGTCAGGTCACTGCTGGACCAATCGTCCTTGTGGAAGCTGAGCACAGAGAAGGATTAGATATCAAAAGTTATGCAGTAGGCTACTATCTGTATTCATGACTGCAAGGCAAATAGGAGGGTTAATGTTAAAGGACTCTAACCCACTTCAAAGCACTGGGGCCTTTTTGAAAGTGGGATGGAGATATATACAAAAACAGAGATTATCCTTAACAACAATCCAACTTGAGAGTCAGAGTCCAACATACAGAGTGCAGGGGAAGAGGTTCAATAAGCTTCCTTTCGTGAGAATTTAACACTATCGTTCTAAAGTGAGATAGTGCTTTTTAGCGTCAAAGGCAGCAATTTCCTCGAATGGAACATTGCAAATACCAGGATCTAAAGCAGGCTTTAGTAGCATTGGAAGCAGTCAGTCTTTTATCAACTATCAGGACCAACACAATGTGATCCATATTACTTCCATCTTGACACAAATTATATTCAGGCACAGGCTCCGACTATAAGTTAGTGAGGACATTCTGATGCTGCGAAAGTCTTTTTAATGCCTAAAAGGAATGATTGTGATTTTTGCTTACCGTAGAAATGGGTAAACTGATGCCGTATGTCGGAAGACTTTTTTTTCTTCAGTCTTGGCACTGCAGAGAAACTGTTGTGAAACACTGCCACTGGTGGTCATTCAGTATAATCTGCAGATGGAAAAGTCCACTGTTAGCACATTTACTATAAGAAATACCAACAATCTTGTTTGAGGGTAAACAGATCAATACTGTGGAGTCTGTATAATTGTGAAAATCAACAGCTCATTAGAAAATCAAATCTCAATTTGTGTTTTTAACCTCCTATACTTCTCTGAATCCTATGCCTCATATCTAACACTCTAAAAAACTGTAGCACATACATTAGGACATAGATAAATAGATCTTTTTCCATCCAAGTGGCATCGTACCCTTCTCACTGCATTTGTTTTAGGATAGGGTACACCAGTAGCAATTAAGCCAGCTGATCAGTTGAGAGAGGAAGGGTTTTGCTACAGTTAATGGGAATAATAAAAACTATGAATAGCATAATTACCATCTTCATTCTAGCCAATTCCTACCAGTTCAGCATGAGTGATGTTGACACTCTGTATGCTTAAAACTTACCATCATACACAATTAGAAGTCTCAGAAAATGCCCTAAGGTCTTTTATCTTCCATCTTAGTTTTCAGTTTGGCATCCTGTCTACCATGCTACTCATTTAATTACCAAGATAAATGTATACTACTGCTTGCTAGATAACAGAGTGGCCCTCATGTCAGACAACATCTTGCTGTAGCTTTATGATGTCAGCTTGCTAGGCAACAGAGTGGCCCTCATGTCAGACAACATCTTGCTGTAGCTTTATGATGTCAGCTTGCTAGGCAACAGAGTGGCCCTCATGTCAGACAACATCTTGGTTTAGCTTTATGAAGTCAGGTCACTGCTGGACCAATCGTCCTTGTGGAAGCTGAGCACAGAGAAGGATTAGATATCAAAAGTTATGCAGTAGGCTACTATCTGTATTCATGACTGCAAGGCAAATAGGAGGGTTAATGTTAAAGGACTCTAAACCACTTCAAAGCACTGGGGCCTTTTTGAAAGTGGGATGGAGATATATACAAAAACAGAGATTATCCTTAACAACAATCCAACTTGAGAGTCAGAGTCCAACATACAGAGTGCAGGGGAAGAGGTTAAATAAGCTTCCTTTCGTGAGAATTTAACACTATCGTTCTAAAGTGAGATAGTGCTTTTTAGCGTCAAAGGCTGCAATTTCCTCGAATGGAACATTGCAAATACCAGGATCTAAAGCAGGCTTTAGTAGCATTGGAAGCAGTCAGTCTTTTATCAACTATCAGGACCAACACAATGTGATCCATATTACTTCCATCTTGACACAAATTATATTCAGGCACAGGCTCCGACTAAGGTAGTGAGGACATTCTGATGCTGCGAAAGTCTTTTTAATGCCTAAAAGCAATGATTGTGATTTTTTCTTACCGTATAAATTGGTAAAATGATGCCGGAAGACTTTCTTTTTTTTTTTTTTCCTTCAGTCTCGGCACTGCAGAGAAACTGTTGTGAAACACTGCCACTGGTGGTCATTCAGTATAATCTGCAGATGGAAAAGTCCACTGTTAGCACATTTACTATAAGAAATACCAACAATCTTGTTTGAGGGTAAACAGATCAATACTGTGGAGTCTGTATAATTGTGAAAATCAACAGCTCATTAGAAAATCAAATCTCAATTTGTGTTTTTAACCTCCTATACTTCTCTGAATCCTATGCCTCATATCTAACACTCTAAAAAACTGTAGCACATACATTAGGACATAGATAAATAGATCTTTTTCCATCCAAGTGGCATCGTGCCCTTCTCACTGCATTTGTTTTAGGATAGGGTACACCAGTAGCAATTAAGCCAGCTGATCAGTTGAGAGAGGAAGGGTTTTGCTACAGTTAATGGGAATAATAAAAACTATGAATAGCATAATTACCATCTTCATTCTAGCCAATTCCTACCAGTTCAGCATGAGTGATGTTGACACTCTGTATGCTTAAAACTTACCATCATACACAATTAGAAGTCTCAGAAAATGCCCTAAGGTCTTTTATCTTACATCTTAGTTTTCAGTTTGGCATCCTGTCTACCATGCTACTCATTTAATTACCAAGATAAATGTATACTACTGCTTGCTAGATAACAGAGTGGCCCTCATGTCAGACAACATCTTGCCTTAGCTTTATGATGTCAGCTTGCTAGGCAACAGAGTGGCCCTCATGTCAGACAACATCTTGCTGTAGCTTTATGATGTCAGGTCACTGCTGGACCAATCGTCCTTGTGGAAGCTGAGCACAGAGAAGGATTAGATATCAAAAGTTATGCAGTAGGCTACTATCTGTATTCATGACTGCAAGGCAAATAGGAGGGGGAATGTTAAAGGACTCTAAACCACTTCAAAGCACTGGGGCCTTTTTGAAAGTGGGATGGAGATATATACAAAAACAGAGATTATCCTTAACAACAATCCAACTTGAGAGTCAGAGTCCAACATACAGAGTGCAGGGGAAGAGGTTTAATAAGCTTCCTTTCGTGAGAATTTAACACTATCGTTCTAAAGTGAGATAGTGCTTTTTAGCGTCAAAGGCAGCAATTTCCTCGAATGGAACATTGCAAATACCAGGATCTAAAGCAGGCTTTAGTAGCATTGGAAGCAGTCAGTCTTTTATCAACTATCAGGACCAACACAATGTGATCCATATGACTTCCATCTTGACACAAATTATATTCAGGCACAGGCTCCCACTATAAGTTAGTGAGGACATTCTGATGCTGCGAAAGTCTTTTTAATGCCTAAAAGGAATGATTGTGATTTTTGCTTACCGTAGAAATGGGTAAACTGATGCCGTATGTCGGAAGACTTTTTTTTCTTCAGTCTTGGCACTGCAGAGAAACTGTTGTGAAACACTGCCACTGGTGGTCATTCAGTATAATCTGCAGATGGAAAAGTCCACTGTTAGCACATTTACTATAAGAAATACCAACAATCTTGTTTGAGGGTAAACAGATCAATACTGTGGAGTCTGTATAATTGTGAAAATCAACAGCTCATTAGAAAATCAAATCTCAATTTGTGTTTTTAACCTCCTATACTTCTCTGAATCCTATGCCTCATATCTAACACTCTAAAAAACTGTAGCACATACATTAGGACATAGATAAATAGATCTTTTTCCATCCAAGTGGCATCGTGCCCTTCTCACTGCATTTGTTTTAGGATAGGGTACACCAGTAGCAATTAAGCCAGCTGATCAGTTGAGAGAGGAAGGGTTTTGCTACAGTTAATGGGAATAATAAAAACTATGAATAGCATAATTACCATCTTCATTCTAGCCAATTCCTACCAGTTCAGCATGAGTGATGTTGAGACTCTTTATGCTTAAAACTTACCATCATACACAATTAGAAGTCTCAGAAAATGCCATAAGGTCTTTCATCTTACATCTTAGTTTTCAGTTTGGCATCCTGTCTACCATGCTACTCATATTTCATTACCAAGATAAATGTATACTACTGCTTGCTAGATAACAGAGTGGCCCTCATGTCAGACAACATCTTGCCTTAGCTTTATGATGTCAGCTTGCTAGGCAACAGAGTGGCCCTCATGTCAGACAACATCTTGCTGTAGCTTTATGATGTCAGCTTGCTAGGCAACAGAGTGGCCCTCATGTCAGACAACATCTTGCTTTAGCTTTATGATGTCAGGTCACTGCTGGACCAATCATCCTTGTGGAAGCTGAGCACAGAGAAGGATTAGATATCAAAAGTTATGCAGTAGGCTACTATCTGTATTCATGACTGCAAGGCAAATAGGAGGGGGATGTTAAAGGACTCTAAACCACTTCAAAGCACTGGGGCCTTTTTGAAAGTGGGATGGAGATATATACAAAAACAGAGATTATCCTTAACAACAATCCAACTTGAGAGTCAGAGTCCAACATATAGAGTGCAGGGGAAGAGGTTAAAGAAGCTTTCTTTCGTGAGAATAAAACACTATCGTTCTAAAGTGAGATAGTGCTTTTTAGCGTCAAAGGCAGCAATTTCCTCGAATGGAACATTGCAAATACCAGGATCTAAAGCAGGCTTTAGTAGCATTGGAAGCAGTCAGTCTTTTATCAACTATCAGGACCAACACAATGTGATCCATATTACTTCCATCTTGACACAAATTATATTCAGGCACAGGCTCCGACTAAGGTAGTGAGGACATTCTGATGCTGCGAAAGTCTTTTTAATGCCTAAAAGCAATGATTGTGATTTTTTCTTACCGTATAAATTGGTAAAATGATGCCGGAAGACTCTTTTTTTTTTTTTCCTTCAGTCTCGGCACTGCAGAGAAACTGTTGTGAAACACTGCCACTGGTGGTCATTCAGTATAATCTGCAGATGGAAAAGTCCACTGTTAGCACATTTACTATAAGAAATACCAACAATCTTGTTTGAGGGTAAACAGATCAATACTGTGGAGTCTGTATAATTGTGAAAATCAACAGCTCATTAGAAAATCAAATCTCAATTTGTGTTTTTAACCTCCTATACTTCTCTGAATCCTATGCCTCATATCTAACACTCTAAAAAACTGTAGCACATACATTAGGACATAGATAAATAGATCTTTTTCCATCCAAGTGGCATCATAACCTTCTCACTGCATTTGTTTTAGGATAGGGTACACCAGTAGCAATTAAGCCAGCTGATCAGTTGAGAGAGGAAGGGTTTTGCTACAGTTAATGGGAATAATAAACTATGAATAGCATAATTACCATCTTCATTTTAGCCAATTCCTACCAGTTCAGCATGAGTGATGTTGAGACTCTTTATGCTTAAAACTTACCATCATACACAATTAGAAGTCTCAGAAAATGCCATAAGGTCTTTCATCTTACATCTTAGTTTTCAGTTTGGCATCCTGTCTACCATGCTACTCATTTAATTACCAAGATAAATGTATACTACTGCTTGCTAGATAACAGAGTGGCCCTCATGTCAGACAACATCTTGCCTTAGCTTTATGACGTCAGCTTGCTAGGCAACAGAGTGGCCCTCATGTCAGACAACATCTTGCTGTAGCTTTATGATGTCAGGTCACTGCTGGACCAATCGTCCTTGTGGAAGCTGAGCACAGAGAAGGATTAGATATCAAAAGTTATGCAGTAGGCTACTATCTGTATTCATGACTGCAAGGCAAATAGGAGGGAGATGTTAAAGGACTCTAAACCACTTCAAAGCACTGGGGCCTTTTTGAAAGTGGGATGGAGATATATACAAAAACAGAGATTATCCTTAACAACAATCCAACTTGAGAGTCAGAGTCCAACATACAGAGTGCAGGGGAAGAGGTTAAATAAGCTTCCTTTCGTGAGAATTTAACACTATCGTTCTAAAGTGAGATAGTGCTTTTTAGCGTCAAAGGCTGCAATTTCCTCGAATGGAACATTGCAAATACCAGGATCTAAAGCAGGCTTTAGTAGCATTGGAAGCAGTCAGTCTTATCAACTATCAGGACCAACACAATGTGATCCATATTACTTCCATCTTGACACAAATTATATTCAGGCACAGGCTCCGACTATAAAGTAGTGAGGACATTCTGATGCTGTGAAAGTCTTTTTAATGCCTAAAAGGAATGATTGTGATTTTTGCTTACCGTATAAATTGGTAAAATGATGCCGGAAGACTTTTTTTTTTTTCCTTCAGTCTCGGCACTGCAGAGAAACCGTTGTGAAACACTGCCACTGGTGGTCATTCAGTATAATCTGCAGATGGAAAAGTCCACTGTTAGCACATTTACTATAAGAAATACCAAAAATCTTGTTTGAGGGTAAACAGATCAATACTGTGGAGTCTGTATAATTGTGAAAATCAACAGCTCATTAGAAAATCAAATCTCAATTTGTGTTTTTAACCTCCTATACTCCTCTGAATCCTATGCCTCATATCCAACACTCTAAAAAACTGTAGCACATACATTAGGACATAGATAAATAGATCGTTTTCCATCCAAGTGGCATCGTACCCTTCTCACTGCATTTGTTTTAGGATAGGGTACACCAGTAGCAATTAAGCCAGCTGATCAGTTGAGAGAGGAAGGGTTTTGCTACAGTTAATGGGAATAATAAAAACTATGAATAGCATAATTACCATCTTCATTCTAGCCAATTCTTACCAGTTCAGCATGAGTGATGTTGACACTCTGTATGCTTAAAACTTACCATCATACACAATTAGAAGTCTCAGAAAATGCCCTAAGGTCTTTCATCTTACATCTTAGTTTTCAGTTTGGCATCCTGTCTACCATGCTACTCATATTTCATTACCAAGATAAATGTATACTACTGCTTGCTAGATAACAGAGTGGCCCTCATGTCAGACAACATCTTGCTGTAGCTTTATGATGTCAGCTTGCTAGGCAACAGAGTGGCCCTCATGTCAGACAACATCTTGCTTTAGCTTTATGATGTCAGGTCACTGCTGGACCAATCATCCTTGTGGAAGCTGAGCACAGAGAAGGATTAGATATCAAAAGTTATGCAGTAGGCTACTATCTGTATTCATGACTGCAAGGCAAATAGGAGGGGGGATGTTAAAGGACTCTAAACCACTTCAAAGCACTGGGGCCTTTTTGAAAGTGGGATGGAGATATATACAAAAACAGAGATTATCCTTAACAACAATCCAACTTGAGAGTCAGAGTCCAACATATAGAGTGCAGGGGAAGAGGTTAAAGAAGCTTTCTTTCGTGCGAATAAAACACTATCGTTCTAAAGTGAGATAGTGCTTTTTAGCGTCAAAGGCAGCAATTTCCTCGAATGGAACATTGCAAATACCAGGATCTAAAGCAGGCTTTAGTAGCATTGGAAGCAGTCAGTCTTTTATCAACTATCAGGACCAACACAATGTGATCCATATTACTTCCATCTTGACACAAATTATATTCAGGCACAGGCTCCGACTAAGGTAGTGAGGACATTCTGATGCTGCGAAAGTCTTTTTAATGCCTAAAAGCAATGATTGTGATTTTTTCTTACCGTATAAATTGGTAAAATGATGCCGGAAGACTCTTTTTTTTTTTTTCCTTCAGTCTCGGCACTGCAGAGAAACTGTTGTGAAACACTGCCACTGGTGGTCATTCAGTATAATCTGCAGATGGAAAAGTCCACTGTTAGCACATTTACTATAAGAAATACCAACAATCTTGTTTGAGGGTAAACAGATCAATACTGTGGAGTCTGTATAATTGTGAAAATCAACAGCTCATTAGAAAATCAAATCTCAATTTGTGTTTTTAACCTCCTATACTTCTCTGAATCCTATGCCTCATATCTAACACTCTAAAAAACTGTAGCACATACATTAGGACATAGATAAATAGATCTTTTTCCATCCAAGTGGCATCGTACCCTTCTCACTGCATTTGTTTTAGGATAGGGTACACCAGTAGCAATTAAGCCAGCTGATCAGTTGAGAGAGGAAGGGTTTTGCTACAGTTAATGGGAATAATAAAAACTATGAATAGCATAATTACCATCTTCATTTTAGACAATTCCTACCAGTTCAGCATGAGTGATGTTGACACTCTGTATGCTTAAAACTTACCATCATACACAATTAGAAGTCTCAGAAAATGCCCTAAGGTCTTTTATCTTACATCTTAGTTTTCAGTTTGGCATCCTGTCTACCATGCTACTCATTTAATTACCAAGATAAATGTATACTACTGCTTGCTAGATAACAGAGTGGCCCTCATGTCAGACAACATCTTGCCTTAGCTTTATGATGTCAGCTTGCTAGGCAACAGAGTGGCCCTCATGTCAGACAACATCTTGCTGTAGCTTTATGATGTCAGGTCACTGCTGGACCAATCGTCCTTGTGGAAGCTGAGCACAGAGAAGGATTAGATATCAAAAGTTATGCAGTAGGCAACTATCTGTATTCATGACTGCAAGGCAAATAGGAGGGAGATGTTAAAGGACTCTAAACCACTTCAAAGCACTGGGACCTTTTTGAAAGTGGGATGGAGATATATACAAAAACAGAGATTATCCTTAACAACAATCCAACTTGAGAGTCAGAGTCCAACATACAGAGTGCAGGGGAAGAGGTTCAATAAGCTTCCTTTCGTGAGAATTTAACACTATCGTTCTAAAGTGAGATAGTGCTTTTTAGCGTCAAAGGCAGCAATTTCCTCGAATGGAACATTGCAAATACCAGGATCTAAAGCAGGCTTTAGTAGCATTGGAAGCAGTCAGTCTTTTATCAACTATCAGGACCAACACAATGTGATCCATATTACTTCCATCTTGACACAAATTATATTCAGGCACAGGCTCCGACTATAAGTTAGTGAGGACATTCTGATGCTGCGAAAGTCTTTTTAATGCCTAAAAGGAATGATTGTGATTTTTGCTTACCGTAGAAATGGGTAAACTGATGCCGTATGTCGGAAGACTTTTTTTTCTTCAGTCTTGGCACTGCAGAGAAACTGTTGTGAAACACTGCCACTGGTGGTCATTCAGTATAATCTGCAGATGGAAAAGTCCACTGTTAGCACATTTACTATAAGAAATACCAACAATCTTGTTTGAGGGTAAACAGATCAATACTGTGGAGTCTGTATAATTGTGAAAATCAACAGCTCATTAGAAAATCAAATCTCAATTTGTGTTTTTAACCTCCTATACTTCTCTGAATCCTATGCCTCATATCTAACACTCTAAAAAACTGTAGCACATACATTAGGACATAGATAAATAGATCTTTTTCCATCCAAGTGGCATCATAACCTTCTCACTGCATTTGTTTTAGGATAGGGTACACCAGTAGCAATTAAGCCAGCTGATCAGTTGAGAGAGGAAGGGTTTTGCTACAGTTAATGGGAATAATAAACTATGAATAGCATAATTACCATCTTCATTTTAGCCAATTCCTACCAGTTCAGCATGAGTGATGTTGAGACTCTTTATGCTTAAAACTTACCATCATACACAATTAGAAGTCTCAGAAAATGCCATAAGGTCTTTCATCTTACATCTTAGTTTTCAGTTTGGCATCCTGTCTACCATGCTACTCATTTAATTACCAAGATAAATGTATACTACTGCTTGCTAGATAACAGAGTGGCCCTCATGTCAGACAACATCTTGCCTTAGCTTTATGACGTCAGCTTGCTAGGCAACAGAGTGGCCCTCATGTCAGACAACATCTTGCTGTAGCTTTATGATGTCAGGTCACTGCTGGACCAATCGTCCTTGTGGAAGCTGAGCACCGAGAAGGATTAGATATCAAAAGTTATGCAGTAGGCTACTATCTGTATTCATGACTGCAAGGCAAATAGGAGGGAGATGTTAAAGGACTCTAAACCACTTCAAAGCACTGGGGCCTTTTTGAAAGTGGGATGGAGATATATACAAAAACAGAGATTATCCTTAACAACAATCCAACTTGAGAGTCAGAGTCCAACATACAGAGTGCAGGGGAAGAGGTTAAATAAGCTTCCTTTCGTGAGAATTTAACACTATCGTTCTAAAGTGAGATAGTGCTTTTTAGCGTCAAAGGCTGCAATTTCCTCGAATGGAACATTGCAAATACCAGGATCTAAAGCAGGCTTTAGTAGCATTGGAAGCAGTCAGTCTTATCAACTATCAGGACCAACACAATGTGATCCATATTACTTCCATCTTGACACAAATTATATTCAGGCACAGGCTCCGACTATAAAGTAGTGAGGACATTCTGATGCTGTGAAAGTCTTTTTAATGCCTAAAAGGAATGATTGTGATTTTTGCTTACCGTATAAATTGGTAAAATGATGCCGGAAGACTTTTTTTTTTTTCCTTCAGTCTCGGCACTGCAGAGAAACCGTTGTGAAACACTGCCACTGGTGGTCATTCAGTATAATCTGCAGATGGAAAAGTCCACTGTTAGCACATTTACTATAAGAAATACCAAAAATCTTGTTTGAGGGTAAACAGATCAATACTGTGGAGTCTGTATAATTGTGAAAATCAACAGCTCATTAGAAAATCAAATCTCAATTTGTGTTTTTAACCTCCTATACTCCTCTGAATCCTATGCCTCATATCCAACACTCTAACAAACTGTAGCACATACATTAGGACATAGATAAATAGATCGTTTTCCATCCAAGTGGCATCGTACCCTTCTCACTGCATTTGTTTTAGGATAGGGTACACCAGTAGCAATTAAGCCAGCTGATAAGTTTAGAGAGGAAGGGTTTTGCTACAGTTAATGGGAATAATAAAAACTATGAATAGCATAATTACCATCTTCATTCTAGCCAATTCTTACCAGTTCAGCATGAGTGATGTTGACACTCTGTATGCTTAAAACTTACCATCATACACAATTAGAAGTCTCAGAAAATGCCCTAAGGTCTTTCATCTTACATCTTAGTTTTCAGTTTGGCATCCTGTCTACCATGCTACTCATATTTCATTACCAAGATAAATGTATACTACTGCTTGCTAGATAACAGAGTGGCCCTCATGTCAGACAACATCTTGCCTTAGCTTTATGATATCAGCTTGCTAGGCAACAGAGTGGCCCTCATGTCAGACAACATCTTGCTGTAGCTTTATGATGTCAGGTCACTGCTGGACCAATCGTCCTTGTGGAAGCTGAGCACAGAGAAGGATTAGATATCAAAAGTTATGCAGTAGGCTACTATCTGTATTCATGACTGCAAGGCAAATAGGAGGGGGAATGTTAAATGACTCTAAACCACTTCAAAGCACTGGGGCCTTTTTGAAAGTGGGATGGAGATATATACAAAAACAGAGATTATCCTTAACAACAATCCAACTTGAGAGTCAGAGTCCAACATACAGAGTGCAGGGGAAGAGGTTCAATAAGCTTCCTTTCGTGAGAATTTAACACTATCGTTCTAAAGTGAGATAGTGCTTTTTAGCGTCAAAGGCAGCAATTTCCTCGAATGGAACATTGCAAATACCAGGATCTAAAGCAGGCTTTAGCAGCATTGGAAGCAGTCAGTCTTTTATCAACTATCAGGACCAACACAATGTGATCCATATTACTTCCATCTTGACACAAATTATATTCAGGCACAGGCTCCGACTATAAAGTAGTGAGGACATTCTGATGCTGTGAAAGTCTTTTTAATGCCTAAAAGGAATGATTGTGATTTTTGCTTACCGTATAAATTGGTAAAATGATGCCGGAAGACTTTTTTTTTTTTCCTTCAGTCTCGGCACTGCAGAGAAACCGTTGTGAAACACTGCCACTGGTGGTCATTCAGTATAATCTGCAGATGGAAAAGTCCACTGTTAGCACATTTACTATAAGAAATACCAAAAATCTTGTTTGAGGGTAAACAGATCAATACTGTGGAGTCTGTATAATTGTGAAAATCAACAGCTCATTAGAAAATCAAATCTCAATTTGTGTTTTTAACCTCCTATACTCCTCTGAATCCTATGCCTCATATCCAACACTCTAAAAAACTGTAGCACATACATTAGGACATAGATAAATAGATCGTTTTCCATCCAAGTGGCATCGTACCCTTCTCACTGCATTTGTTTTAGGATAGGGTACACCAGTAGCAATTAAGCCAGCTGATAAGTTTAGAGAGGAAGGGTTTTGCTACAGTTAATGGGAATAATAAAAACTATGAATAGCATAATTACCATCTTCATTCTAGCCAATTCTTACCAGTTCAGCATGAGTGATGTTGACACTCTGTATGCTTAAAACTTACCATCATACACAATTAGAAGTCTCAGAAAATGCCCTAAGGTCTTTCATCTTACATCTTAGTTTTCAGTTTGGCATCCTGTCTACCATGCTACTCATATTTCATTACCAAGATAAATGTATACTACTGCTTGCTAGATAACAGAGTGGCCCTCATGTCAGACAACATCTTGCCTTAGCTTTATGATATCAGCTTGCTAGGCAACAGAGTGGCCCTCATGTCAGACAACATCTTGCTGTAGCTTTATGATGTCAGGTCACTGCTGGACCAATCGTCCTTGTGGAAGCTGAGCACAGAGAAGGATTAGATATCAAAAGTTATGCAGTAGGCTACTATCTGTATTCATGACTGCAAGGCAAATAGGAGGGGGAATGTTAAATGACTCTAAACCACTTCAAAGCACTGGGGCCTTTTTGAAAGTGGGATGGAGATATATACAAAAACAGAGATTATCCTTAACAACAATCCAACTTGAGAGTCAGAGTCCAACATACAGAGTGCAGGGGAAGAGGTTCAATAAGCTTCCTTTCGTGAGAATTTAACACTATCGTTCTAAAGTGAGATAGTGCTTTTTAGCGTCAAAGGCAGCAATTTCCTCGAATGGAACATTGCAAATACCAGGATCTAAAGCAGGCTTTAGCAGCATTGGAAGCAGTCAGTCTTTTATCAACTATCAGGACCAACACAATGTGATCCATATTACTTCCATCTTGACACAAATTATATTCAGGCACAGGCTCCGACTATAAGTTAGTGAGGACATTCTGATGCTGCGAAAGTCTTTTTAATGCCTAAAAGGAATGATTGTGATTTTTGCTTACCGTAGAAATGGGTAAAATGATGCCGTATGTCGGAAGACTTTTTTTTCTTCAGTCTTGGCACTGCAGAGAAACTGTTGTGAAACACTGCCACTGGTGGTCATTCAGTATAATCTGCAGATGGAAAAGTCCACTGTTAGCACATTTACTATAAGAAATACCAACAATCTTGTTTGAGGGTAAACAGATCAATACTGTGGAGTCTGTATAATTGTGAAAATCAACAGCTCATTAGAAAATCAAATCTCAATTTGTGTTTTTAACCTCCTATACTTCTCTGAATCCTATGCCTCATATCTAACACTCTAAAAAACTGTAGCACATACATTAGGACATAGATAAATAGATCTTTTTCCATCCAAGTGGCATCGTACCCTTCTCACTGCATTTGTTTTAGGATAGGGTACACCAGTAGCAATTAAGCCAGCTGATCAGTTGAGAGAGGAAGGGTTTTGCTACAGTTAATGGGAATAATAAACTATGAATAGCATAATTACCATCTTCATTTTAGCCAATTCCTACCAGTTCAGCATGAGTGATGTTGAGACTCTTTATGCTTAAAACTTACCATCATACACAATTAAAAGTCTCAGAAAATGCCCTAAGATCTTACATCTTAGTTTTCAGTTTGGCATCCTGTCTACCATGCTACTCATTTCATTACCAAGATAAATGTATACTACTGCTTGCTAGATAACAGAGTGGCCCTCATGTCAGACAACATCTTGCCTTAGCTTTATGATGTCAGCTTGCTAGGCAACAGAGTGGCCCTCATGTCAGACAACATCTTGCTGTAGCTTTATGATGTCAGGTCACTGCTGGACCAATCGTCCTTGTGGAAGCTGAGCACAGAGAAGGATTAGATATCAAAAGTTATGCAGTAGGCAACTATCTGTATTCATGACTGCAAGGCAAATAGGAGGGAGATGTTAAAGGACTCTAAACCACTTCAAAGCACTGGGACCTTTTTGAAAGTGGGATGGAGATATATACAAAAACAGAGATTATCCTTAACAACAATCCAACTTGAGAGTCAGAGTCCAACATACAGAGTGCAGGGGAAGAGGTTCAATAAGCTTCCTTTCGTGAGAATTTAACACTATCGTTCTAAAGTGAGATAGTGCTTTTTAGCGTCAAAGGCAGCAATTTCCTCGAATGGAACATTGCAAATACCAGGATCTAAAGCAGGCTTTAGTAGCATTGGAAGCAGTCAGTCTTTTATCAACTATCAGGACCAACACAATGTGATCCATATTACTTCCATCTTGACACAAATTATATTCAGGCACAGGCTCCGACTATAAGTTAGTGAGGACATTCTGATGCTGCGAAAGTCTTTTTAATGCCTAAAAGGAATGATTGTGATTTTTGCTTACCGTAGAAATGGGTAAACTGATGCCGTATGTCGGAAGACTTTTTTTTCTTCAGTCTTGGCACTGCAGAGAAACTGTTGTGAAACACTGCCACTGGTGGTCATTCAGTATAATCTGCAGATGGAAAAGTCCACTGTTAGCACATTTACTATAAGAAATACCAACAATCTTGTTTGAGGGTAAACAGATCAATACTGTGGAGTCTGTATAATTGTGAAAATCAACAGCTCATTAGAAAATCAAATCTCAATTTGTGTTTTTAACCTCCTATACTTCTCTGAATCCTATGCCTCATATCTAACACTCTAAAAAACTGTAGCACATACATTAGGACATAGATAAATAGATCTTTTTCCATCCAAGTGGCATCATAACCTTCTCACTGCATTTGTTTTAGGATAGGGTACACCAGTAGCAATTAAGCCAGCTGATCAGTTGAGAGAGGAAGGGTTTTGCTACAGTTAATGGGAATAATAAACTATGAATAGCATAATTACCATCTTCATTTTAGCCAATTCCTACCAGTTCAGCATGAGTGATGTTGAGACTCTTTATGCTTAAAACTTACCATCATACACAATTAGAAGTCTCAGAAAATGCCATAAGGTCTTTCATCTTACATCTTAGTTTTCAGTTTGGCATCCTGTCTACCATGCTACTCATTTAATTACCAAGATAAATGTATACTACTGCTTGCTAGATAACAGAGTGGCCCTCATGTCAGACAACATCTTGCCTTAGCTTTATGACGTCAGCTTGCTAGGCAACAGAGTGGCCCTCATGTCAGACAACATCTTGCTGTAGCTTTATGATGTCAGGTCACTGCTGGACCAATCGTCCTTGTGGAAGCTGAGCACCGAGAAGGATTAGATATCAAAAGTTATGCAGTAGGCTACTATCTGTATTCATGACTGCAAGGCAAATAGGAGGGAGATGTTAAAGGACTCTAAACCACTTCAAAGCACTGGGGCCTTTTTGAAAGTGGGATGGAGATATATACAAAAACAGAGATTATCCTTAACAACAATCCAACTTGAGAGTCAGAGTCCAACATACAGAGTGCAGGGGAAGAGGTTAAATAAGCTTCCTTTCGTGAGAATTTAACACTATCGTTCTAAAGTGAGATAGTGCTTTTTAGCGTCAAAGGCTGCAATTTCCTCGAATGGAACATTGCAAATACCAGGATCTAAAGCAGGCTTTAGTAGCATTGGAAGCAGTCAGTCTTATCAACTATCAGGACCAACACAATGTGATCCATATTACTTCCATCTTGACACAAATTATATTCAGGCACAGGCTCCGACTATAAAGTAGTGAGGACATTCTGATGCTGTGAAAGTCTTTTTAATGCCTAAAAGGAATGATTGTGATTTTTGCTTACCGTATAAATTGGTAAAATGATGCCGGAAGACTTTTTTTTTTTTCCTTCAGTCTCGGCACTGCAGAGAAACCGTTGTGAAACACTGCCACTGGTGGTCATTCAGTATAATCTGCAGATGGAAAAGTCCACTGTTAGCACATTTACTATAAGAAATACCAAAAATCTTGTTTGAGGGTAAACAGATCAATACTGTGGAGTCTGTATAATTGTGAAAATCAACAGCTCATTAGAAAATCAAATCTCAATTTGTGTTTTTAACCTCCTATACTCCTCTGAATCCTATGCCTCATATCCAACACTCTAAAAAACTGTAGCACATACATTAGGACATAGATAAATAGATCGTTTTCCATCCAAGTGGCATCGTACCCTTCTCACTGCATTTGTTTTAGGATAGGGTACACCAGTAGCAATTAAGCCAGCTGATAAGTTTAGAGAGGAAGGGTTTTGCTACAGTTAATGGGAATAATAAAAACTATGAATAGCATAATTACCATCTTCATTCTAGCCAATTCTTACCAGTTCAGCATGAGTGATGTTGACACTCTGTATGCTTAAAACTTACCATCATACACAATTAGAAGTCTCAGAAAATGCCCTAAGGTCTTTCATCTTACATCTTAGTTTTCAGTTTGGCATCCTGTCTACCATGCTACTCATATTTCATTACCAAGATAAATGTATACTACTGCTTGCTAGATAACAGAGTGGCCCTCATGTCAGACAACATCTTGCCTTAGCTTTATGATATCAGCTTGCTAGGCAACAGAGTGGCCCTCATGTCAGACAACATCTTGCTGTAGCTTTATGATGTCAGGTCACTGCTGGACCAATCGTCCTTGTGGAAGCTGAGCACAGAGAAGGATTAGATATCAAAAGTTATGCAGTAGGCTACTATCTGTATTCATGACTGCAAGGCAAATAGGAGGGGGAATGTTAAATGACTCTAAACCACTTCAAAGCACTGGGGCCTTTTTGAAAGTGGGATGGAGATATATACAAAAACAGAGATTATCCTTAACAACAATCCAACTTGAGAGTCAGAGTCCAACATACAGAGTGCAGGGGAAGAGGTTCAATAAGCTTCCTTTCGTGAGAATTTAACACTATCGTTCTAAAGTGAGATAGTGCTTTTTAGCGTCAAAGGCAGCAATTTCCTCGAATGGAACATTGCAAATACCAGGATCTAAAGCAGGCTTTAGCAGCATTGGAAGCAGTCAGTCTTTTATCAACTATCAGGACCAACACAATGTGATCCATATTACTTCCATCTTGACACAAATTATATTCAGGCACAGGCTCCGACTATAAAGTAGTGAGGACATTCTGATGCTGTGAAAGTCTTTTTAATGCCTAAAAGGAATGATTGTGATTTTTGCTTACCGTATAAATTGGTAAAATGATGCCGGAAGACTTTTTTTTTTTTCCTTCAGTCTCGGCACTGCAGAGAAACCGTTGTGAAACACTGCCACTGGTGGTCATTCAGTATAATCTGCAGATGGAAAAGTCCACTGTTAGCACATTTACTATAAGAAATACCAAAAATCTTGTTTGAGGGTAAACAGATCAATACTGTGGAGTCTGTATAATTGTGAAAATCAACAGCTCATTAGAAAATCAAATCTCAATTTGTGTTTTTAACCTCCTATACTCCTCTGAATCCTATGCCTCATATCCAACACTCTAAAAAACTGTAGCACATACATTAGGACATAGATAAATAGATCGTTTTCCATCCAAGTGGCATCGTACCCTTCTCACTGCATTTGTTTTAGGATAGGGTACACCAGTAGCAATTAAGCCAGCTGATAAGTTTAGAGAGGAAGGGTTTTGCTACAGTTAATGGGAATAATAAAAACTATGAATAGCATAATTACCATCTTCATTCTAGCCAATTCTTACCAGTTCAGCATGAGTGATGTTGACACTCTGTATGCTTAAAACTTACCATCATACACAATTAGAAGTCTCAGAAAATGCCCTAAGGTCTTTCATCTTACATCTTAGTTTTCAGTTTGGCATCCTGTCTACCATGCTACTCATATTTCATTACCAAGATAAATGTATACTACTGCTTGCTAGATAACAGAGTGGCCCTCATGTCAGACAACATCTTGCCTTAGCTTTATGATATCAGCTTGCTAGGCAACAGAGTGGCCCTCATGTCAGACAACATCTTGCTGTAGCTTTATGATGTCAGGTCACTGCTGGACCAATCGTCCTTGTGGAAGCTGAGCACAGAGAAGGATTAGATATCAAAAGTTATGCAGTAGGCTACTATCTGTATTCATGACTGCAAGGCAAATAGGAGGGGGAATGTTAAATGACTCTAAACCACTTCAAAGCACTGGGGCCTTTTTGAAAGTGGGATGGAGATATATACAAAAACAGAGATTATCCTTAACAACAATCCAACTTGAGAGTCAGAGTCCAACATACAGAGTGCAGGGGAAGAGGTTCAATAAGCTTCCTTTCGTGAGAATTTAACACTATCGTTCTAAAGTGAGATAGTGCTTTTTAGCGTCAAAGGCAGCAATTTCCTCGAATGGAACATTGCAAATACCAGGATCTAAAGCAGGCTTTAGCAGCATTGGAAGCAGTCAGTCTTTTATCAACTATCAGGACCAACACAATGTGATCCATATTACTTCCATCTTGACACAAATTATATTCAGGCACAGGCTCCGACTATAAGTTAGTGAGGACATTCTGATGCTGCGAAAGTCTTTTTAATGCCTAAAAGGAATGATTGTGATTTTTGCTTACCGTAGAAATGGGTAAAATGATGCCGTATGTCGGAAGACTTTTTTTTCTTCAGTCTTGGCACTGCAGAGAAACTGTTGTGAAACACTGCCACTGGTGGTCATTCAGTATAATCTGCAGATGGAAAAGTCCACTGTTAGCACATTTACTATAAGAAATACCAACAATCTTGTTTGAGGGTAAACAGATCAATACTGTGGAGTCTGTATAATTGTGAAAATCAACAGCTCATTAGAAAATCAAATCTCAATTTGTGTTTTTAACCTCCTATACTTCTCTGAATCCTATGCCTCATATCTAACACTCTAAAAAACTGTAGCACATACATTAGGACATAGATAAATAGATCTTTTTCCATCCAAGTGGCATCGTACCCTTCTCACTGCATTTGTTTTAGGATAGGGTACACCAGTAGCAATTAAGCCAGCTGATCAGTTGAGAGAGGAAGGGTTTTGCTACAGTTAATGGGAATAATAAACTATGAATAGCATAATTACCATCTTCATTTTAGCCAATTCCTACCAGTTCAGCATGAGTGATGTTGAGACTCTTTATGCTTAAAACTTACCATCATACACAATTAAAAGTCTCAGAAAATGCCCTAAGATCTTACATCTTAGTTTTCAGTTTGGCATCCTGTCTACCATGCTACTCATTTCATTACCAAGATAAATGTATACTACTGCTTGCTAGATAACAGAGTGGCCCTCATGTCAGACAACATCTTGCCTTAGCTTTATGATGTCAGCTTGCTAGGCAACAGAGTGGCCCTCATGTCAGACAACATCTTGCTGTAGCTTTATGATGTCAGCTTGCTAGGCAACAGAGTGGCCCTCATGTCAGACAACATCTTGGTTTAGCTTTATGAAGTCAGGTCACTGCTGGACCAATCGTCCTTGTGGAAGCTGAGCACAGAGAAGGATTAGATATCAAAAGTTATGCAGTAGGCTACTATCTGTATTCATGACTGCAAGGCAAATAGGAGGGTTAATGTTAAAGGACTCTAACCCACTTCAAAGCACTGGGGCCTTTTTGAAAGTGGGATGGAGATATATACAAAAACAGAGATTATCCTTAACAACAATCCAACTTGAGAGTCAGAGTCCAACATACAGAGTGCAGGGGAAGAGGTTAAATAAGCTTCCTTTCGTGAGAATTTAACACTATCGTTCTAAAGTGAGATATGCTTTTTAGCGTCAAAGGCTGCAATTTCCTCGAATGGAACATTGCAAATACCAGGATCTAAAGCAGGCTTTAGTAGCATTGGAAGCAGTCAGTCTTATCAACTATCAGGACCAACACAATGTGATCCATATTACTTCCATCTTGACACAAATTATATTCAGGCACAGGCTCCGACTATAAAGTAGTGAGGACATTCTGATGCTGTGAAAGTCTTTTCAATGCCTAAAAGGAATGATTGTGTGATTTTTGCTTACCGTATAAATTGGTAAAATGATGCCGGAAGACTTTCTTTTTTTTTTTTTCCTTCAGTCTCGGCACTGCAGGGAAACTGTTGTGAAACACTGCCACTGGTGGTCATTCAGTATAAACTGCAGATGGAAAAGTCCACTGTTAGCACATTTACTATAAGAAATACCAACAATCTTGTATGAGGGTAAACAGATCAATACTGTGGAGTCTGTATAATTGTGAAAATCAACAGCTCATTAGAAAATCAAATCTCAATTTGTGTTTTTAACCTCCTATACTCCTCTGAATCCTATGCCTCATATCTAACACTCTCTAAAAAACTGTAGCACATACATTAGGACATAGATAAATAGATCTTTTTCCATCCAAGTGGCATCGTACCCTTCTCACTGCATTTGTTTTAGGATAGGGTACACCAGTAGCAATTAAGCCAGCTGATAAGTTGAGAGGAAGGGTTTTGCTACAGTTAATGGGAATAATAAAAACTATGAATAGCATAATTACCATCTTCATTTTAGCCAATTCCTACCAGTTCAGCATGAGTGATGTTGAGACTCTTTATGCTTAAAACTTACCATCATACACAATTAGAAGTCTCAGAAAATGCCATAAGGTCTTTCATCTTACATCTTAGTTTTCAGTTTGGCATCCTGTCTACCATGCTACTCATTTCATTACCAAGATAAATGTATACTACTGCTTGCTAGATAACAGAGTGGCCCTCATGTCAGACAACATCTTGCTGTAGCTTTATGATGTCAGCTTGCTAGGCAACAGAGTGGCCCTCATGTCAGACAACATCTTGGTTTAGCTTTATGAAGTCAGGTCACTGCTGGACCAATCGTCCTTGTGGAAGCTGAGCACAGAGAAGGATTAGATATCAAAAGTTATGCAGTAGGCTACTATCTGTATTCATGACTGCAAGGCAAATAGGAGGGTTAATGTTAAAGGACTCTAAACCACTTCAAAGCACTGGGGCCTTTTTGAAAGTGGGATGGAGATATATACAAAAACAGAGATTATCCTTAACAACAATCCAACTTGAGAGTCAGAGTCCAACATATAGAGTGCAGGGGAAGAGGTTAAATAAGCTTCCTTTCGTGAGAATAAAACACTATCGTTCTAAAGTGAGATAGTGCTTTTTAGCGTCAAAGGCAGCAATTTCCTCGAATGGAACATTGCAAATACCAGGATCTAAAGCAGGCTTTAGTAGCATTGGAAGCAGTCAGTCTTTTATCAACTATCAGGACCAACACAATGTGATCCATATTACTTCCATCTTGACACAAATTATATTCAGGCACAGGCTCCGACTAAGGTAGTGAGGACATTCTGATGCTGCGAAAGTCTTTTTAATGCCTAAAAGCAATGATTGTGATTTTTTCTTACCGTATAAATTGGTAAAATGATGCCGGAAGACTTTCTTTTTTTTTTTTTGCTTCAGTCTCGGCACTGCAGAGAAACTGTTGTGAAACACTGCCACTGGTGGTCATTCAGTATAATCTGCAGATGGAAAAGTCCACTGTTAGCACATTTACTATAAGAAATACCAACAATCTTGTTTGAGGGTAAACAGATCAATACTGTGGAGTCTGTATAATTGTGAAAATCAACAGCTCATTAGAAAATCAAATCTCAATTTGTGTTTTTAACCTCCTATACTTCTCTGAATCCTATGCCTCATATCTAACACTCTAAAAAACTGTAGCACATACATTAGGACATAGATAAATAGATCTTTTTCCATCCAAGTGGCATCGTACCCTTCTCACTGCATTTGTTTTAGGATAGGGTACACCAGTAGCAATTAAGCCAGCTGATCAGTTTAGAGAGGAAGGGTTTTGCTACAGTTAATGGGAATAATAAAAACTATGAATAGCATAATTACCATCTTCATTCTAGCCAATTCCTACCAGTTCAGCATGAGTGATGTTGACACTCTGTATGCTTAAAACTTACCATCATACACAATTAGAAGTCTCAGAAAATGCCCTAAGGTCTTTTATCTTACATCTTAGTTTTCAGTTTGGCATCCTGTCTACCATGCTACTCATTTAATTACCAAGATAAATGTATACTACTGCTTGCTAGATAACAGAGTGGCCCTCATGTCAGACAACATCTTGCCTTAGCTTTATGATGTCAGCTTGCTAGGCAACAGAGTGGCCCTCACGTCAGACAACATCTTGCTGTAGCTTTATGATGTCAGGTCACTGCTGGACCAATCGTCCTTGTGGAAGCTGAGCACAGAGAAGGATTAGATATCAAAAGTTATGCAGTAGGCTACTATCTGTATTCATGACTGCAAGGCAAATAGGAGGGGGAATGTTAAAGGACTCTAAACCACTTCAAAGCACTGGGGCCTTTTTGAAAGTGGGATGGAGATATATACAAAAACAGAGATTATCCTTAACAACAATCCAACTTGAGAGTCAGAGTCCAACATACAGAGTGCAGGGGAAGAGGTTCAATAAGCTTCCTTTCGTGAGAATTTAACACTATCGTTCTAAAGTGAGATAGTGCTTTTTAGCGTCAAAGGCAGCAATTTCCTCGAATGGAACATTGCAAATACCAGGATCTAAAGCAGGCTTTAGTAGCATTGGAAGCAGTCAGTCTTTTATCAACTATCAGGACCAACACAATGTGATCCATATTACTTCCATCTTGACACAAATTATATTCAGGCACAGGCTCCGACTAAGGTAGTGAGGACATTCTGATGCTGCGAAAGTCTTTTTAATGCCTAAAAGCAATGATTGTGATTTTTTCTTACCGTATAAATTGGTAAAATGATGCCGGAAGACTTTCTTTTTTTTTTTTTCCTTCAGTCTCGGCACTGCAGAGAAACTGTTGTGAAACACTGCCACTGGTGGTCATTCAGTATAATCTGCAGATGGAAAAGTCCACTGTTAGCACATTTACTATAAGAAATACCAAAAATCTTGTTTGAGGGTAAACAGATCAATACTGTGGAGTCTGTATAATTCTGAAAATCAACAGCTCATTAGAAAATCAAATCTCAATTTGTGTTTTTAACCTCCTATACTTCTCTGAATCCTATGCCTCATATCTAACACTCTAAAAAACTGTAGCACATACATTAGGACATAGATAAATAGATCTTTTTCCATCCAAGTGGCATCGTACCCTTCTCACTGCATTTGTTTTAGGATAGGGTACACCAGTAGCAATTAAGCCAGCTGATAAGTTGAGAGGAAGGGTTTTGCTACAGTTAATGGGAATAATAAACTATGAATAGCATAATTACCATCTTCATTTTAGCCAATTCCTACCAGTTCAGCATGAGTGATGTTGAGACTCTTTATGCTTAAAACTTACCATCATACACAATTAGAAGTCTCAGAAAATGCCATAAGGTCTTTCATCTTACATCTTAGTTTTCAGTTTGGCATCCTGTCTACCATGCTACTCATTTCATTACCAAGATAAATGTATACTACTGCTTGCTAGATAACAGAGTGGCCCTCATGTCAGACAACATCTTGCCTTAGCTTTATGATGTCAGCTTGCTAGGCAACAGAGTGGCCCTCATGTCAGACAACATCTTGCTGTAGCTTTATGATGTCAGCTTGCTAGGCAACAGAGTGGCCCTCATGTCAGACAACATCTTGGTTTAGCTTTATGAAGTCAGGTCACTGCTGGACCAATCGTCCTTGTGGAAGCTGAGCACAGAGAAGGATTAGATATCAAAAGTTATGCAGTAGGCTACTATCTGTATTCATGACTGCAAGGCAAATAGGAGGGTTAATGTTAAAGGACTCTAACCCACTTCAAAGCACTGGGGCCTTTTTGAAAGTGGGATGGAGATATATACAAAAACAGAGATTATCCTTAACAACAATCCAACTTGAGAGTCAGAGTCCAACATACAGAGTGCAGGGGAAGAGGTTAAATAAGCTTCCTTTCGTGAGAATTTAACACTATCGTTCTAAAGTGAGATAGTGCTTTTTAGCGTCAAAGGCTGCAATTTCCTCGAATGGAACATTGCAAATACCAGGATCTAAAGCAGGCTTTAGTAGCATTGGAAGCAGTCAGTCTTATCAACTATCAGGACCAACACAATGTGATCCATATTACTTCCATCTTGACACAAATTATATTCAGGCACAGGCTCCGACTAAAAGTAGTGAGGACATTCTGATGCTGTGAAAGTCTTTTCAATGCCTAAAAGGAATGATTGTGTGATTTTTGCTTACCGTATAAATTGGTAAAATGATGCCGGAAGACTTTCTTTTTTTTTTTTTCCTTCAGTCTCGGCACTGCAGAGAAACTGTTGTGAAACACTGCCACTGGTGGTCATTCAGTATAAACTGCAGATGGAAAAGTCCACTGTTAGCACATTTACTATAAGAAATACCAACAATCTTGTATGAGGGTAAACAGATCAATACTGTGGAGTCTGTATAATTGTGAAAATCAACAGCTCATTAGAAAATCAAATCTCAATTTGTGTTTTTAACCTCCTATACTCCTCTGAATCCTATGCCTCATATCTAACACTCTCTAAAAAACTGTAGCACATACATTAGGACATAGATAAATAGATCTTTTTCCATCCAAGTGGCATCGTACCCTTCTCACTGCATTTGTTTTAGGATAGGGTACACCAGTAGCAATTAAGCCAGCTGATAAGTTGAGAGAGGAAGGGTTTTGCTACAGTTAATGGGAATAATAAAAACTATGAATAGCATAATTACCATCTTCATTTTAGCCAATTCCTACCAGTTCAGCATGAGTGATGTTGAGACTCTTTATGCTTAAAACTTACCATCATACACAATTAGAAGTCTCAGAAAATGCCATAAGGTCTTTCATCTTACATCTTAGTTTTCAGTTTGGCATCCTGTCTACCATGCTACTCATTTCATTACCAAGATAAATGTATACTACTGCTTGCTAGATAACAGAGTGGCCCTCATGTCAGACAACATCTTGCTGTAGCTTTATGATGTCAGCTTGCTAGGCAACAGAGTGGCCCTCATGTCAGACAACATCTTGGTTTAGCTTTATGAAGTCAGGTCACTGCTGGACCAATCGTCCTTGTGGAAGCTGAGCACAGAGAAGGATTAGATATCAAAAGTTATGCAGTAGGCTACTATCTGTATTCATGACTGCAAGGCAAATAGGAGGGTTAATGTTAAAGGACTCTAAACCACTTCAAAGCACTGGGGCCTTTTTGAAAGTGGGATGGAGATATATACAAAAACAGAGATTATCCTTAACAACAATCCAACTTGAGAGTCAGAGTCCAACATATAGAGTGCAGGGGAAGAGGTTAAATAAGCTTCCTTTCGTGAGAATAAAACACTATCGTTCTAAAGTGAGATAGTGCTTTTTAGCGTCAAAGGCAGCAATTTCCTCGAATGGAACATTGCAAATACCAGGATCTAAAGCAGGCTTTAGTAGCATTGGAAGCAGTCAGTCTTTTATCAACTATCAGGACCAACACAATGTGATCCATATTACTTCCATCTTGACACAAATTATATTCAGGCACAGGCTCCGACTAAGGTAGTGAGGACATTCTGATGCTGCGAAAGTCTTTTTAATGCCTAAAAGCAATGATTGTGATTTTTTCTTACCGTATAAATTGGTAAAATGATGCCGGAAGACTTTCTTTTTTTTTTTTTGCTTCAGTCTCGGCACTGCAGAGAAACTGTTGTGAAACACTGCCACTGGTGGTCATTCAGTATAATCTGCAGATGGAAAAGTCCACTGTTAGCACATTTACTATAAGAAATACCAACAATCTTGTTTGAGGGTAAACAGATCAATACTGTGGAGTCTGTATAATTGTGAAAATCAACAGCTCATTAGAAAATCAAATCTCAATTTGTGTTTTTAACCTCCTATACTTCTCTGAATCCTATGCCTCATATCTAACACTCTAAAAAACTGTAGCACATACATTAGGACATAGATAAATAGATCTTTTTCCATCCAAGTGGCATCGTACCCTTCTCACTGCATTTGTTTTAGGATAGGGTACACCAGTAGCAATTAAGCCAGCTGATCAGTTTAGAGAGGAAGGGTTTTGCTACAGTTAATGGGAATAATAAAAACTATGAATAGCATAATTACCATCTTCATTCTAGCCAATTCCTACCAGTTCAGCATGAGTGATGTTGACACTCTGTATGCTTAAAACTTACCATCATACACAATTAGAAGTCTCAGAAAATGCCCTAAGGTCTTTTATCTTACATCTTAGTTTTCAGTTTGGCATCCTGTCTACCATGCTACTCATTTAATTACCAAGATAAATGTATACTACTGCTTGCTAGATAACAGAGTGGCCCTCATGTCAGACAACATCTTGCCTTAGCTTTATGATGTCAGCTTGCTAGGCAACAGAGTGGCCCTCACGTCAGACAACATCTTGCTGTAGCTTTATGATGTCAGGTCACTGCTGGACCAATCGTCCTTGTGGAAGCTGAGCACAGAGAAGGATTAGATATCAAAAGTTATGCAGTAGGCTACTATCTGTATTCATGACTGCAAGGCAAATAGGAGGGGGAATGTTAAAGGACTCTAAACCACTTCAAAGCACTGGGGCCTTTTTGAAAGTGGGATGGAGATATATACAAAAACAGAGATTATCCTTAACAACAATCCAACTTGAGAGTCAGAGTCCAACATACAGAGTGCAGGGGAAGAGGTTCAATAAGCTTCCTTTCGTGAGAATTTAACACTATCGTTCTAAAGTGAGATAGTGCTTTTTAGCGTCAAAGGCAGCAATTTCCTCGAATGGAACATTGCAAATACCAGGATCTAAAGCAGGCTTTAGTAGCATTGGAAGCAGTCAGTCTTTTATCAACTATCAGGACCAACACAATGTGATCCATATTACTTCCATCTTGACACAAATTATATTCAGGCACAGGCTCCGACTAAGGTAGTGAGGACATTCTGATGCTGCGAAAGTCTTTTTAATGCCTAAAAGCAATGATTGTGATTTTTTCTTACCGTATAAATTGGTAAAATGATGCCGGAAGACTTTCTTTTTTTTTTTTTCCTTCAGTCTCGGCACTGCAGAGAAACTGTTGTGAAACACTGCCACTGGTGGTCATTCAGTATAATCTGCAGATGGAAAAGTCCACTGTTAGCACATTTACTATAAGAAATACCAAAAATCTTGTTTGAGGGTAAACAGATCAATACTGTGGAGTCTGTATAATTCTGAAAATCAACAGCTCATTAGAAAATCAAATCTCAATTTGTGTTTTTAACCTCCTATACTTCTCTGAATCCTATGCCTCATATCTAACACTCTAAAAAACTGTAGCACATACATTAGGACATAGATAAATAGATCTTTTTCCATCCAAGTGGCATCGTACCCTTCTCACTGCATTTGTTTTAGGATAGGGTACACCAGTAGCAATTAAGCCAGCTGATAAGTTGAGAGGAAGGGTTTTGCTACAGTTAATGGGAATAATAAACTATGAATAGCATAATTACCATCTTCATTTTAGCCAATTCCTACCAGTTCAGCATGAGTGATGTTGAGACTCTTTATGCTTAAAACTTACCATCATACACAATTAGAAGTCTCAGAAAATGCCATAAGGTCTTTCATCTTACATCTTAGTTTTCAGTTTGGCATCCTGTCTACCATGCTACTCATTTCATTACCAAGATAAATGTATACTACTGCTTGCTAGATAACAGAGTGGCCCTCATGTCAGACAACATCTTGCCTTAGCTTTATGATGTCAGCTTGCTAGGCAACAGAGTGGCCCTCATGTCAGACAACATCTTGCTGTAGATTTATGATGTCAGCTTGCTAGGCAACAGAGTGGCCCTCATGTCAGACAACATCTTGGTTTAGCTTTATGAAGTCAGGTCACTGCTGGACCAATCGTCCTTGTGGAAGCTGAGCACAGAGAAGGATTAGATATCAAAAGTTATGCAGTAGGCTACTATCTGTATTCATGACTGCAAGGCAAATAGGAGGGTTAATGTTAAAGGACTCTAAACCACTTCAAAGCACTGGGGCCTTTTTGAAAGTGGGATGGAGATATATACAAAAACAGAGATTATCCTTAACAACAATCCAACTTGAGAGTCAGAGTCCAACATACAGAGTGCAGGGGAAGAGGTTAAATAAGCTTCCTTTCGTGAGAATTTAACACTATCGTTCTAAAGTGAGATAGTGCTTTTTAGCGTCAAAGGCTGCAATTTCCTCGAATGGAACATTGCAAATACCAGGATCTAAAGCAGGCTTTAGTAGCATTGGAAGCAGTCAGTCTTATCAACTATCAGGACCAACACAATGTGATCCATATTACTTCCATCTTGACACAAATTATATTCAGGCACAGGCTCCGACTATAAAGTAGTGAGGACATTCTGATGCTGTGAAAGTCTTTTCAATGCCTAAAAGGAATGATTGTGTGATTTTTGCTTACCGTATAAATTGGTAAAATGATGCCGGAAGACTTTCTTTTTTTTTTTTTCCTTCAGTCTCGGCACTGCAGAGAAACTGTTGTGAAACACTGCCACTGGTGGTCATTCAGTATAAACTGCAGATGGAAAAGTCCACTGTTAGCACATTTACTATAAGAAATACCAACAATCTTGTATGAGGGTAAACAGATCAATACTGTGGAGTCTGTATAATTCTGAAAATCAACAGCTCATTAGAAAATCAAATCTCAATTTGTGTTTTTAACCTCCTATACTCCTCTGAATCCTATGCCTCATATCTAACACTCTCTAAAAAACTGTAGCACATACATTAGGACATAGATAAATAGATCTTTTTCCATCCAAGTGGCATCGTACCCTTCTCACTGCATTTGTTTTAGGATAGGGTACACCAGTAGCAATTAAGCCAGCTGATAAGTTGAGAGAGGAAGGGTTTTGCTACAGTTAATGGGAATAATAAAAACTATGAATAGCATAATTACCATCTTCATTTTAGCCAATTCCTACCAGTTCAGCATGAGTGATGTTGAGACTCTTTATGCTTAAAACTTACCATCATACACAATTAGAAGTCTCAGAAAATGCCATAAGGTCTTTCATCTTACATCTTAGTTTTCAGTTTGGCATCCTGTCTACCATGCTACTCATTTCATTACCAAGATAAATGTATACTACTGCTTGCTAGATAACAGAGTGGCCCTCATGTCAGACAACATCTTGCTGTAGCTTTATGATGTCAGCTTGCTAGGCAACAGAGTGGCCCTCATGTCAGACAACATCTTGGTTTAGCTTTATGAAGTCAGGTCACTGCTGGACCAATCGTCCTTGTGGAAGCTGAGCACAGAGAAGGATTAGATATCAAAAGTTATGCAGTAGGCTACTATCTGTATTCATGACTGCAAGGCAAATAGGAGGGTTAATGTTAAAGGACTCTAAACCACTTCAAAGCACTGGGGCCTTTTTGAAAGTGGGATGGAGATATATACAAAAACAGAGATTATCCTTAACAACAATCCAACTTGAGAGTCAGAGTCCAACATATAGAGTGCAGGGGAAGAGGTTAAATAAGCTTCCTTTCGTGAGAATAAAACACTATCGTTCTAAAGTGAGATAGTGCTTTTTAGCGTCAAAGGCAGCAATTTCCTCGAATGGAACATTGCAAATACCAGGATCTAAAGCAGGCTTTAGTAGCATTGGAAGCAGTCAGTCTTTTATCAACTATCAGGACCAACACAATGTGATCCATATTACTTCCATCTTGACACAAATTATATTCAGGCACAGGCTCCGACTAAGGTAGTGAGGACATTCTGATACTGCGAAAGTCTTTTTAATGCCTAAAAGCAATGATTGTGATTTTTTCTTACCGTATAAATTGGTAAAATGATGCCGGAAGACTTTCTTTTTTTTTTTTTGCTTCAGTCTCGGCACTGCAGAGAAACTGTTGTGAAACACTGCCACTGGTGGTCATTCAGTATAATCTGCAGATGGAAAAGTCCACTGTTAGCACATTTACTATAAGAAATACCAACAATCTTGTTTGAGGGTAAACAGATCAATACTGTGGAGTCTGTATAATTGTGAAAATCAACAGCTCATTAGAAAATCAAATCTCAATTTGTGTTTTTAACCTCCTATACTTCTCTGAATCCTATGCCTCATATCTAACACTCTAAAAAACTGTAGCACATACATTAGGACATAGATAAATAGATCTTTTTCCATCCAAGTGGCATCGTACCCTTCTCACTGCATTTGTTTTAGGATAGGGTACACCAGTAGCAATTAAGCCAGCTGATCAGTTTAGAGAGGAAGGGTTTTGCTACAGTTAATGGGAATAATAAAAACTATGAATAGCATAATTACCATCTTCATTCTAGCCAATTCCTACCAGTTCAGCATGAGTGATGTTGACACTCTGTATGCTTAAAACTTACCATCATACACAATTAGAAGTCTCAGAAAATGCCCTAAGGTCTTTTATCTTACATCTTAGTTTTCAGTTTGGCATCCTGTCTACCATGCTACTCATTTAATTACCAAGATAAATGTATACTACTGCTTGCTAGATAACAGAGTGGCCCTCATGTCAGACAACATCTTGCCTTAGCTTTATGATGTCAGCTTGCTAGGCAACAGAGTGGCCCTCACGTCAGACAACATCTTGCTGTAGCTTTATGATGTCAGGTCACTGCTGGACCAATCGTCCTTGTGGAAGCTGAGCACAGAGAAGGATTAGATATCAAAAGTTATGCAGTAGGCTACTATCTGTATTCATGACTGCAAGGCAAATAGGAGGGGGAATGTTAAAGGACTCTAAACCACTTCAAAGCACTGGGGCCTTTTTGAAAGTGGGATGGAGATATATACAAAAACAGAGATTATCCTTAACAACAATCCAACTTGAGAGTCAGAGTCCAACATACAGAGTGCAGGGGAAGAGGTTCAATAAGCTTCCTTTCGTGAGAATTTAACACTATCGTTCTAAAGTGAGATAGTGCTTTTTAGCGTCAAAGGCAGCAATTTCCTCGAATGGAACATTGCAAATACCAGGATCTAAAGCAGGCTTTAGTAGCATTGGAAGCAGTCAGTCTTTTATCAACTATCAGGACCAACACAATGTGATCCATATTACTTCCATCTTGACACAAATTATATTCAGGCACAGGCTCCGACTAAGGTAGTGAGGACATTCTGATGCTGCGAAAGTCTTTTTAATGCCTAAAAGCAATGATTGTGATTTTTTCTTACCGTATAAATTGGTAAAATGATGCCGGAAGACTTTCTTTTTTTTTTTTTCCTTCAGTCTCGGCACTGCAGAGAAACTGTTGTGAAACACTGCCACTGGTGGTCATTCAGTATAATCTGCAGATGGAAAAGTCCACTGTTAGCACATTTACTATAAGAAATACCAAAAATCTTGTTTGAGGGTAAACAGATCAATACTGTGGAGTCTGTATAATTCTGAAAATCAACAGCTCATTAGAAAATCAAATCTCAATTTGTGTTTTTAACCTCCTATACTTCTCTGAATCCTATGCCTCATATCTAACACTCTAAAAAACTGTAGCACATACATTAGGACATAGATAAATAGATCTTTTTCCATCCAAGTGGCATCGTACCCTTCTCACTGCATTTGTTTTAGGATAGGGTACACCAGTAGCAATTAAGCCAGCTGATAAGTTGAGAGGAAGGGTTTTGCTACAGTTAATGGGAATAATAAACTATGAATAGCATAATTACCATCTTCATTTTAGCCAATTCCTACCAGTTCAGCATGAGTGATGTTGAGACTCTTTATGCTTAAAACTTACCATCATACACAATTAGAAGTCTCAGAAAATGCCATAAGGTCTTTCATCTTACATCTTAGTTTTCAGTTTGGCATCCTGTCTACCATGCTACTCATTTCATTACCAAGATAAATGTATACTACTGCTTGCTAGATAACAGAGTGGCCCTCATGTCAGACAACATCTTGCCTTAGCTTTATGATGTCAGCTTGCTAGGCAACAGAGTGGCCCTCATGTCAGACAACATCTTGCTGTAGATTTATGATGTCAGCTTGCTAGGCAACAGAGTGGCCCTCATGTCAGACAACATCTTGGTTTAGCTTTATGAAGTCAGGTCACTGCTGGACCAATCGTCCTTGTGGAAGCTGAGCACAGAGAAGGATTAGATATCAAAAGTTATGCAGTAGGCTACTATCTGTATTCATGACTGCAAGGCAAATAGGAGGGTTAATGTTAAAGGACTCTAAACCACTTCAAAGCACTGGGGCCTTTTTGAAAGTGGGATGGAGATATATACAAAAACAGAGATTATCCTTAACAACAATCCAACTTGAGAGTCAGAGTCCAACATACAGAGTGCAGGGGAAGAGGTTAAATAAGCTTCCTTTCGTGAGAATTTAACACTATCGTTCTAAAGTGAGATAGTGCTTTTTAGCGTCAAAGGCTGCAATTTCCTCGAATGGAACATTGCAAATACCAGGATCTAAAGCAGGCTTTAGTAGCATTGGAAGCAGTCAGTCTTATCAACTATCAGGACCAACACAATGTGATCCATATTACTTCCATCTTGACACAAATTATATTCAGGCACAGGCTCCGACTATAAAGTAGTGAGGACATTCTGATGCTGTGAAAGTCTTTTCAATGCCTAAAAGGAATGATTGTGTGATTTTTGCTTACCGTATAAATTGGTAAAATGATGCCGGAAGACTTTCTTTTTTTTTTTTTCCTTCAGTCTCGGCACTGCAGAGAAACTGTTGTGAAACACTGCCACTGGTGGTCATTCAGTATAAACTGCAGATGGAAAAGTCCACTGTTAGCACATTTACTATAAGAAATACCAACAATCTTGTATGAGGGTAAACAGATCAATACTGTGGAGTCTGTATAATTGTGAAAATCAACAGCTCATTAGAAAATCAAATCTCAATTTGTGTTTTTAACCTCCTATACTCCTCTGAATCCTATGCCTCATATCTAACACTCTCTAAAAAACTGTAGCACATACATTAGGACATAGATAAATAGATCTTTTTCCATCCAAGTGGCATCGTACCCTTCTCACTGCATTTGTTTTAGGATAGGGTACACCAGTAGCAATTAAGCCAGCTGATAAGTTGAGAGAGGAAGGGTTTTGCTACAGTTAATGGGAATAATAAAAACTATGAATAGCATAATTACCATCTTCATTTTAGCCAATTCCTACCAGTTCAGCATGAGTGATGTTGAGACTCTTTATGCTTAAAACTTACCATCATACACAATTAGAAGTCTCAGAAAATGCCATAAGGTCTTTCATCTTACATCTTAGTTTTCAGTTTGGCATCCTGTCTACCATGCTACTCATTTCATTACCAAGATAAATGTATACTACTGCTTGCTAGATAACAGAGTGGCCCTCATGTCAGACAACATCTTGCTGTAGCTTTATGATGTCAGCTTGCTAGGCAACAGAGTGGCCCTCATGTCAGACAACATCTTGGTTTAGCTTTATGAAGTCAGGTCACTGCTGGACCAATCGTCCTTGTGGAAGCTGAGCACAGAGAAGGATTAGATATCAAAAGTTATGCAGTAGGCTACTATCTGTATTCATGACTGCAAGGCAAATAGGAGGGTTAATGTTAAAGGACTCTAAACCACTTCAAAGCACTGGGGCCTTTTTGAAAGTGGGATGGAGATATATACAAAAACAGAGATTATCCTTAACAACAATCCAACTTGAGAGTCAGAGTCCAACATATAGAGTGCAGGGGAAGAGGTTAAATAAGCTTCCTTTCGTGAGAATAAAACACTATCGTTCTAAAGTGAGATAGTGCTTTTTAGTGTCAAAGGCAGCAATTTCCTCGAATGGAACATTGCAAATACCAGGATCTAAAGCAGGCTTTAGTAGCATTGGAAGCAGTCAGTCTTTTATCAACTATCAGGACCAACACAATGTGATCCATATTACTTCCATCTTGACACAAATTATATTCAGGCACAGGCTCCGACTAAGGTAGTGAGGACATTCTGATGCTGCGAAAGTCTTTTTAATGCCTAAAAGCAATGATTGTGATTTTTTCTTACCGTATAAATTGGTAAAATGATGCCGGAAGACTTTCTTTTTTTTTTTTTGCTTCAGTCTCGGCACTGCAGAGAAACTGTTGTGAAACACTGCCACTGGTGGTCATTCAGTATAATCTGCAGATGGAAAAGTCCACTGTTAGCACATTTACTATAAGAAATACCAACAATCTTGTTTGAGGGTAAACAGATCAATACTGTGGAGTCTGTATAATTGTGAAAATCAACAGCTCATTAGAAAATCAAATCTCAATTTGTGTTTTTAACCTCCTATACTTCTCTGAATCCTATGCCTCATATCTAACACTCTAAAAAACTGTAGCACATACATTAGGACATAAATAAATAGATCTTTTTCCATCCAAGTGGCATCGTACCCTTCTCACTGCATTTGTTTTAGGATAGGGTACACCAGTAGCAATTAAGCCAGCTGATCAGTTTAGAGAGGAAGGGTTTTGCTACAGTTAATGGGAATAATAAAAACTATGAATAGCATAATTACCATCTTCATTCTAGCCAATTCCTACCAGTTCAGCATGAGTGATGTTGACACTCTGTATGCTTAAAACTTACCATCATACACAATTAGAAGTCTCAGAAAATGCCCTAAGGTCTTTTATCTTACATCTTAGTTTTCAGTTTGGCATCCTGTCTACCATGCTACTCATTTAATTACCAAGATAAATGTATACTACTGCTTGCTAGATAACAGAGTGGCCCTCATGTCAGACAACATCTTGCCTTAGCTTTATGATGTCAGCTTGCTAGGCAACAGAGTGGCCCTCACGTCAGACAACATCTTGCTGTAGCTTTATGATGTCAGGTCACTGCTGGACCAATCGTCCTTGTGGAAGCTGAGCACAGAGAAGGATTAGATATCAAAAGTTATGCAGTAGGCTACTATCTGTATTCATGACTGCAAGGCAAATAGGAGGGGGAATGTTAAAGGACTCTAAACCACTTCAAAGCACTGGGGCCTTTTTGAAAGTGGGATGGAGATATATACAAAAACAGAGATTATCCTTAACAACAATCCAACTTGAGAGTCAGAGTCCAACATACAGAGTGCAGGGGAAGAGGTTCAATAAGCTTCCTTTCGTGAGAATTTAACACTATCGTTCTAAAGTGAGATAGTGCTTTTTAGCGTCAAAGGCAGCAATTTCCTCGAATGGAACATTGCAAATACCAGGATCTAAAGCAGGCTTTAGTAGCATTGGAAGCAGTCAGTCTTTTATCAACTATCAGGACCAACACAATGTGATCCATATTACTTCCATCTTGACACAAATTATATTCAGGCACAGGCTCCGACTAAGGTAGTGAGGACATTCTGATGCTGCGAAAGTCTTTTTAATGCCTAAAAGCAATGATTGTGATTTTTTCTTACCGTATAAATTGGTAAAATGATGCCGGAAGACTTTCTTTTTTTTTTTTTCCTTCAGTCTCGGCACTGCAGAGAAACTGTTGTGAAACACTGCCACTGGTGGTCATTCAGTATAATCTGCAGATGGAAAAGTCCACTGTTAGCACATTTACTATAAGAAATACCAAAAATCTTGTTTGAGGGTAAACAGATCAATACTGTGGAGTCTGTATAATTCTGAAAATCAACAGCTCATTAGAAAATCAAATCTCAATTTGTGTTTTTAACCTCCTATACTTCTCTGAATCCTATGCCTCATATCTAACACTCTAAAAAACTGTAGCACATACATTAGGACATAGATAAATAGATCTTTTTCCATCCAAGTGGCATCGTACCCTTCTCACTGCATTTGTTTTAGGATAGGGTACACCAGTAGCAATTAAGCCAGCTGATAAGTTGAGAGGAAGGGTTTTGCTACAGTTAATGGGAATAATAAACTATGAATAGCATAATTACCATCTTCATTTTAGCCAATTCCTACCAGTTCAGCATGAGTGATGTTGAGACTCTTTATGCTTAAAACTTACCATCATACACAATTAGAAGTCTCAGAAAATGCCATAAGGTCTTTCATCTTACATCTTAGTTTTCAGTTTGGCATCCTGTCTACCATGCTACTCATTTCATTACCAAGATAAATGTATACTACTGCTTGCTAGATAACAGAGTGGCCCTCATGTCAGACAACATCTTGCCTTAGCTTTATGATGTCAGCTTGCTAGGCAACAGAGTGGCCCTCATGTCAGACAACATCTTGCTGTAGATTTATGATGTCAGCTTGCTAGGCAACAGAGTGGCCCTCATGTCAGACAACATCTTGGTTTAGCTTTATGAAGTCAGGTCACTGCTGGACCAATCGTCCTTGTGGAAGCTGAGCACAGAGAAGGATTAGATATCAAAAGTTATGCAGTAGGCTACTATCTGTATTCATGACTGCAAGGCAAATAGGAGGGTTAATGTTAAAGGACTCTAAACCACTTCAAAGCACTGGGGCCTTTTTGAAAGTGGGATGGAGATATATACAAAAACAGAGATTATCCTTAACAACAATCCAACTTGAGAGTCAGAGTCCAACATACAGAGTGCAGGGGAAGAGGTTAAATAAGCTTCCTTTCGTGAGAATTTAACACTATCGTTCTAAAGTGAGATAGTGCTTTTTAGCGTCAAAGGCTGCAATTTCCTCGAATGGAACATTGCAAATACCAGGATCTAAAGCAGGCTTTAGTAGCATTGGAAGCAGTCAGTCTTATCAACTATCAGGACCAACACAATGTGATCCATATTACTTCCATCTTGACACAAATTATATTCAGGCACAGGCTCCGACTATAAAGTAGTGAGGACATTCTGATGCTGTGAAAGTCTTTTCAATGCCTAAAAGGAATGATTGTGTGATTTTTGCTTACCGTATAAATTGGTAAAATGATGCCGGAAGACTTTCTTTTTTTTTTTTTCCTTCAGTCTCGGCACTGCAGAGAAACTGTTGTGAAACACTGCCACTGGTGGTCATTCAGTATAAACTGCAGATGGAAAAGTCCACTGTTAGCACATTTACTATAAGAAATACCAACAATCTTGTATGAGGGTAAACAGATCAATACTGTGGAGTCTGTATAATTGTGAAAATCAACAGCTCATTAGAAAATCAAATCTCAATTTGTGTTTTTAACCTCCTATACTCCTCTGAATCCTATGCCTCATATCTAACACTCTCTAAAAAACTGTAGCACATACATTAGGACATAGATAAATAGATCTTTTTCCATCCAAGTGGCATCGTACCCTTCTCACTGCATTTGTTTTAGGATAGGGTACACCAGTAGCAATTAAGCCAGCTGATAAGTTGAGAGAGGAAGGGTTTTGCTACAGTTAATGGGAATAATAAAAACTATGAATAGCATAATTACCATCTTCATTTTAGCCAATTCCTACCAGTTCAGCATGAGTGATGTTGAGACTCTTTATGCTTAAAACTTACCATCATACACAATTAGAAGTCTCAGAAAATGCCATAAGGTCTTTCATCTTACATCTTAGTTTTCAGTTTGGCATCCTGTCTACCATGCTACTCATTTCATTACCAAGATAAATGTATACTACTGCTTGCTAGATAACAGAGTGGCCCTCATGTCAGACAACATCTTGCTGTAGCTTTATGATGTCAGCTTGCTAGGCAACAGAGTGGCCCTCATGTCAGACAACATCTTGGTTTAGCTTTATGAAGTCAGGTCACTGCTGGACCAATCGTCCTTGTGGAAGCTGAGCACAGAGAAGGATTAGATATCAAAAGTTATGCAGTAGGCTACTATCTGTATTCATGACTGCAAGGCAAATAGGAGGGTTAATGTTAAAGGACTCTAAACCACTTCAAAGCACTGGGGCCTTTTTGAAAGTGGGATGGAGATATATACAAAAACAGAGATTATCCTTAACAACAATCCAACTTGAGAGTCAGAGTCCAACATATAGAGTGCAGGGGAAGAGGTTAAATAAGCTTCCTTTCGTGAGAATAAAACACTATCGTTCTAAAGTGAGATAGTGCTTTTTAGTGTCAAAGGCAGCAATTTCCTCGAATGGAACATTGCAAATACCAGGATCTAAAGCAGGCTTTAGTAGCATTGGAAGCAGTCAGTCTTTTATCAACTATCAGGACCAACACAATGTGATCCATATTACTTCCATCTTGACACAAATTATATTCAGGCACAGGCTCCGACTAAGGTAGTGAGGACATTCTGATGCTGCGAAAGTCTTTTTAATGCCTAAAAGCAATGATTGTGATTTTTTCTTACCGTATAAATTGGTAAAATGATGCCGGAAGACTTTCTTTTTTTTTTTTTGCTTCAGTCTCGGCACTGCAGAGAAACTGTTGTGAAACACTGCCACTGGTGGTCATTCAGTATAATCTGCAGATGGAAAAGTCCACTGTTAGCACATTTACTATAAGAAATACCAACAATCTTGTTTGAGGGTAAACAGATCAATACTGTGGAGTCTGTATAATTGTGAAAATCAACAGCTCATTAGAAAATCAAATCTCAATTTGTGTTTTTAACCTCCTATACTTCTCTGAATCCTATGCCTCATATCTAACACTCTAAAAAACTGTAGCACATACATTAGGACATAGATAAATAGATCTTTTTCCATCCAAGTGGCATCGTACCCTTCTCACTGCATTTGTTTTAGGATAGGGTACACCAGTAGCAATTAAGCAAGCTGATCAGTTTAGAGAGGAAGGGTTTTGCTACAGTTAATGGGAATAATAAAAACTATGAATAGCATAATTACCATCTTCATTCTAGCCAATTCCTACCAGTTCAGCATGAGTGATGTTGACACTCTGTATGCTTAAAACTTACCATCATACACAATTAGAAGTCTCAGAAAATGCCCTAAGGTCTTTTATCTTACATCTTAGTTTTCAGTTTGGCATCCTGTCTACCATGCTACTCATTTAATTACCAAGATAAATGTATACTACTGCTTGCTAGATAACAGAGTGGCCCTCATGTCAGACAACATCTTGCCTTAGCTTTATGATGTCAGCTTGCTAGGCAACAGAGTGGCCCTCACGTCAGACAACATCTTGCTGTAGCTTTATGATGTCAGGTCACTGCTGGACCAATCGTCCTTGTGGAAGCTGAGCACAGAGAAGGATTAGATATCAAAAGTTATGCAGTAGGCTACTATCTGTATTCATGACTGCAAGGCAAATAGGAGGGGGAATGTTAAAGGACTCTAAACCACTTCAAAGCACTGGGGCCTTTTTGAAAGTGGGATGGAGATATATACAAAAACAGAGATTATCCTTAACAACAATCCAACTTGAGAGTCAGAGTCCAACATACAGAGTGCAGGGGAAGAGGTTCAATAAGCTTCCTTTCGTGAGAATTTAACACTATCGTTCTAAAGTGAGATAGTGCTTTTTAGCGTCAAAGGCAGCAATTTCCTCGAATGGAACATTGCAAATACCAGGATCTAAAGCAGGCTTTAGTAGCATTGGAAGCAGTCAGTCTTTTATCAACTATCAGGACCAACACAATGTGATCCATATTACTTCCATCTTGACACAAATTATATTCAGGCACAGGCTCCGACTAAGGTAGTGAGGACATTCTGATGCTGCGAAAGTCTTTTTAATGCCTAAAAGCAATGATTGTGATTTTTTCTTACCGTATAAATTGGTAAAATGATGCCGGAAGACTTTCTTTTTTTTTTTTTCCTTCAGTCTCGGCACTGCAGAGAAACTGTTGTGAAACACTGCCACTGGTGGTCATTCAGTATAATCTGCAGATGGAAAAGTCCACTGTTAGCACATTTACTATAAGAAATACCAAAAATCTTGTTTGAGGGTAAACAGATCAATACTGTGGAGTCTGTATAATTCTGAAAATCAACAGCTCATTAGAAAATCAAATCTCAATTTGTGTTTTTAACCTCCTATACTTCTCTGAATCCTATGCCTCATATCTAACACTCTAAAAAACTGTAGCACATACATTAGGACATAGATAAATAGATCTTTTTCCATCCAAGTGGCATCGTACCCTTCTCACTGCATTTGTTTTAGGATAGGGTACACCAGTAGCAATTAAGCCAGCTGATAAGTTGAGAGGAAGGGTTTTGCTACAGTTAATGGGAATAATAAACTATGAATAGCATAATTACCATCTTCATTTTAGCCAATTCCTACCAGTTCAGCATGAGTGATGTTGAGACTCTTTATGCTTAAAACTTACCATCATACACAATTAGAAGTCTCAGAAAATGCCATAAGGTCTTTCATCTTACATCTTAGTTTTCAGTTTGGCATCCTGTCTACCATGCTACTCATTTCATTACCAAGATAAATGTATACTACTGCTTGCTAGATAACAGAGTGGCCCTCATGTCAGACAACATCTTGCCTTAGCTTTATGATGTCAGCTTGCTAGGCAACAGAGTGGCCCTCATGTCAGACAACATCTTGCTGTAGATTTATGATGTCAGCTTGCTAGGCAACAGAGTGGCCCTCATGTCAGACAACATCTTGGTTTAGCTTTATGAAGTCAGGTCACTGCTGGACCAATCGTCCTTGTGGAAGCTGAGCACAGAGAAGGATTAGATATCAAAAGTTATGCAGTAGGCTACTATCTGTATTCATGACTGCAAGGCAAATAGGAGGGTTAATGTTAAAGGACTCTAAACCACTTCAAAGCACTGGGGCCTTTTTGAAAGTGGGATGGAGATATATACAAAAACAGAGATTATCCTTAACAACAATCCAACTTGAGAGTCAGAGTCCAACATACAGAGTGCAGGGGAAGAGGTTAAATAAGCTTCCTTTCGTGAGAATTTAACACTATCGTTCTAAAGTGAGATAGTGCTTTTTAGCGTCAAAGGCTGCAATTTCCTCGAATGGAACATTGCAAATACCAGGATCTAAAGCAGGCTTTAGTAGCATTGGAAGCAGTCAGTCTTTTATCAACTATCAGGACCAACACAATGTGATCCATATTACTTCCATCTTGACACAAATTATATTCAGGCACAGGCTCCGACCAGAAGGTAGTGAGGACATTCTGATGCTGTGAAAGTCTTTTTAATGCCTAAAAGGAATGATTGTGATTTTTGCTTACCGTATAAATTGGTAAAATGATGCCGGAAGACTTTTTTTTTTTTTCCTTCAGTCTCGGCACTGCAGAGAAACTGTTGTGAAATACTGCCACTGGTGGTCATTCAGTATAATCTGCAGATGGAAAAGTCCACTGTTAGCACACTTACTATAAGAAATACCAAAAATCTTGTTTGAGGGTAAACATATCAATACTGTGGAGTCTGTATAATTCTGAAAATCAACAGCTCATTAGAAAATCAAATCTCAATTTGTGTTTTTAACCTCCTATACTTCTCTGAATCCTATGCCTCATATCTAACACTCTAAAAAACTGTAGCACATACATTAGGACATAGATAAATAGATCTTTGTCCATCCAAGTGGCATCGTACCCTTCTCACTGCATTTGTTTTAGGATAGGGTACACCAGTAGCAATTAAGCCAGCTGATAAGTTGAGAGGAAGGGTTTTGCTACAGTTAATGGGAATAATAAAAACTATGAATAGCATAATTACCATCTTCATTTTAGCCAATTCCTACCAGTTCAGCATGAGTGATGTTGGGACTCTTTATGCTTAAAACTTACCATCATACACAATTAAAAGTCTCAGAAAATGCCCTAAGATCTTACATCTTAGTTTTCAGTTTGGCATCCTGTCTACCATGCTACTCATTTCATTACCAAGATAAATGTATACTACTGCTTGCTAGATAACAGAGTGGCCCTCATGTCAGACAACATCTTGCTGTAGCTTTATGATGTCAGCTTGCTAGGCAACAGAGTGGCCCTCATGTCAGACAACATCTTGCTGTAGCTTTATGAGGTCAGCTTGCTAGGCAACAGAGTGGCCCTCATGTCAGACAACATCTTGGTTTAGCTTTATGAAGTCAGGTCACTGCTGGACCAATCGTCCTTGTGGAAGCTGAGCACAGAGAAGGATTAGATATCAAAAGTTATGCAGTAGGCTACTATCTGTATTCATGACTGCAAGGCAAATAGGAGGGTTAATGTTAAAGGACTCTAAACCACTTCAAAGCACTGGGGCCTTTTTGAAAGTGGGATGGAGATATATACAAAAACAGAGATTATCCTTAACAACAATCCAACTTGAGAGTCAGAGTCCAACATATAGAGTGCAGGGGAAGAGGTTAAATAAGCTTCCTTTCGTGAGAATAAAACACTATCGTTCTAAAGTGAGATAGTGCTTTTTAGCGTCAAAGGCAGCAATTTCCTCGAATGGAACATTGCAAATACCAGGATCTAAAGCAGGCTTTAGTAGCATTGGAAGCAGTCAGTCTTTTATCAACTATCAGGACCAACACAATGTGATCCATATTACTTCCATCTTGACACAAATTATATTCAGGCACAGGCTCCGACTAAGGTAGTGAGGACATTCTGATGCTGCGAAAGTCTTTTTAATGCCTAAAAGCAATGATTGTGATTTTTTCTTACCGTATAAATTGGTAAAATGATGCCGGAAGACTTTCTTTTTTTTTTTTTGCTTCAGTCTCGGCACTGCAGAGAAACTGTTGTGAAACACTGCCACTGGTGGTCATTCAGTATAATCTGCAGATGGAAAAGTCCACTGTTAGCACATTTACTATAAGAAATACCAACAATCTTGTTTGAGGGTAAACAGATCAATACTGTGGAGTCTGTATAATTGTGAAAATCAACAGCTCATTAGAAAATCAAATCTCAATTTGTGTTTTTAACCTCCTATACTTCTCTGAATCCTATGCCTCATATCTAACACTCTAAAAAACTGTAGCACATACATTAGGACATAGATAAATAGATCTTTTTCCATCCAAGTGGCATCGTACCCTTCTCACTGCATTTGTTTTAGGATAGGGTACACCAGTAGCAATTAAGCCAGCTGATCAGTTTAGAGAGGAAGGGTTTTGCTACAGTTAATGGGAATAATAAAAACTATGAATAGCATAATTACCATCTTCATTCTAGCCAATTCCTACCAGTTCAGCATGAGTGATGTTGACACTCTGTATGCTTAAAACTTACCATCATACACAATTAGAAGTCTCAGAAAATGCCCTAAGGTCTTTTATCTTACATCTTAGTTTTCAGTTTGGCATCCTGTCTACCATGCTACTCATTTAATTACCAAGATAAATGTATACTACTGCTTGCTAGATAACAGAGTGGCCCTCATGTCAGACAACATCTTGCCTTAGCTTTATGATGTCAGCTTGCTAGGCAACAGAGTGGCCCTCATGTCAGACAACATCTTGCTGTAGATTTATGATGTCAGCTTGCTAGGCAACAGAGTGGCCCTCATGTCAGACAACATCTTGGTTTAGCTTTATGAAGTCAGGTCACTGCTGGACCAATCGTCCTTGTGGAAGCTGAGCACAGAGAAGGATTAGATATCAAAAGTTATGCAGTAGGCTACTATCTGTATTCATGACTGCAAGGCAAATAGGAGGGTTAATGTTAAAGGACTCTAAACCACTTCAAAGCACTGGGGCCTTTTTGAAAGTGGGATGGAGATATATACAAAAACAGAGATTATCCTTAACAACAATCCAACTTGAGAGTCAGAGTCCAACATACAGAGTGCAGGGGAAGAGGTTAAATAAGCTTCCTTTCGTGAGAATTTAACACTATCGTTCTAAAGTGAGATAGTGCTTTTTAGCGTCAAAGGCTGCAATTTCCTCGAATGGAACATTGCAAATACCAGGATCTAAAGCAGGCTTTAGTAGCATTGGAAGCAGTCAGTCTTTTATCAACTATCAGGACCAACACAATGTGATCCATATTACTTCCATCTTGACACAAATTATATTCAGGCACAGGCTCCGACCAGAAGGTAGTGAGGACATTCTGATGCTGTGAAAGTCTTTTTAATGCCTAAAAGGAATGATTGTGATTTTTGCTTACCGTATAAATTGGTAAAATGATGCCGGAAGACTTTTTTTTTTTTCCCTTCAGTCTCGGCACTGCAGAGAAACTGTTGTGAAATACTGCCACTGGTGGTCATTCAGTATAATCTGCAGATGGAAAAGTCCACTGTTAGCACACTTACTATAAGAAATACCAAAAATCTTGTTTGAGGGTAAACATATCAATACTGTGGAGTCTGTATAATTCTGAAAATCAACAGCTCATTAGAAAATCAAATCTCAATTTGTGTTTTTAACCTCCTATACTTCTCTGAATCCTATGCCTCATATCTAACACTCTAAAAAACTGTAGCACATACATTAGGACATAGATAAATAGATCTTTGTCCATCCAAGTGGCATCGTACCCTTCTCACTGCATTTGTTTTAGGATAGGGTACACCAGTAGCAATTCAGCCAGCTGATAAGTTGAGAGGAAGGGTTTTGCTACAGTTAATGGGAATAATAAAAACTATGAATAGCATAATTACCATCTTCATTTTAGCCAATTCCTACCAGTTCAGCATGAGTGATGTTGGGACTCTTTATGCTTAAAACTTACCATCATACACAATTAAAAGTCTCAGAAAATGCCCTAAGATCTTACATCTTAGTTTTCAGTTTGGCATCCTGTCTACCATGCTACTCATTTCATTACCAAGATAAATGTATACTACTGCTTGCTAGATAACAGAGTGGCCCTCATGTCAGACAACATCTTGCTGTAGCTTTATGATGTCAGCTTGCTAGGCAACAGAGTGGCCCTCATGTCAGACAACATCTTGCTGTAGCTTTATGAGGTCAGCTTGCTAGGCAACAGAGTGGCCCTCATGTCAGACAACATCTTGGTTTAGCTTTATGAAGTCAGGTCACTGCTGGACCAATCGTCCTTGTGGAAGCTGAGCACAGAGAAGGATTAGATATCAAAAGTTATGCAGTAGGCTACTATCTGTATTCATGACTGCAAGGCAAATAGGAGGGTTAATGTTAAAGGACTCTAACCCACTTCAAAGCACTGGGGCCTTTTTGAAAGTGGGATGGAGATATATACAAAAACAGAGATTATCCTTAACAACAATCCAACTTGAGAGTCAGAGTCCAACATACAGAGTGCAGGGGAAGAGGTTAAATAAGCTTCCTTTCGTGAGAATTTAACACTATCGTTCTAAAGTGAGATAGTGCTTTTTAGCGTCAAAGGCTGCAATTTCCTCGAATGGAACATTGCAAATACCAGGATCTAAAGCAGGCTTTAGTAGCATTGGAAGCAGTCAGTCTTATCAACTATCAGGACCAACACAATGTGATCCATATTACTTCCATCTTGACACAAATTATATTCAGGCACAGGCTCCGACTATAAAGTAGTGAGGACATTCTGATGCTGTGAAAGTCTTTTCAATGCCTAAAAGGAATGATTGTGTGATTTTTGCTTACCGTATAAATTGGTAAAATGATGCCGGAAGACTTTCTTTTTTTTTTCCTTCAGTCTCGGCACTGCAGAGAAACTGTTGTGAAACACTGCCACTGGTGGTCATTCAGTATAATCTGCAGATGGAAAAGTCCACTGTTAGCACATTTACTATAAGAAATACCAACAATCTTGTATGAGGGTAAACAGATCAATACTGTGGAGTCTGTATAATTGTGAAAATCAACAGCTCATTAGAAAATCAAATCTCAATTTGTGTTTTTAACCTCCTATACGTCTCTGAATCCTATGCCTCATATCTAACACTCTCTAAAAAACTGTAGCACATACATTAGGACATAGATAAATAGATCTTTTTCCATCCAAGTGGCATCGTACGCTTCTCACTGCATTTGTTTTAGGATAGGGTACACCAGTAGCAATTAAGCCAGCTGATAAGTTGAGAGAGGAAGGGTTTTGCTACAGTTAATGGGAATAATAAAAACTATGAATAGCATAATTACCATCTTCATTTTAGCCAATTCCTACCAGTTCAGCATGAGTGATGTTGAGACTCTTTATGCTTAAAACTTACCATCATACACAATTAGAAGTCTCAGAAAATGCCATAAGGTCTTTCATCTTACATCTTAGTTTTCAGTTTGGCATCCTGTCTACCATGCTACTCATTTCATTACCAAGATAAATGTATACTACTGCTTGCTAGATAACAGAGTGGCCCTCATGTCAGACAACATCTTGCCTTAGCTTTATGATGTCAGCTTGCTAGGCAACAGAGTGGCCCTCATGTCAGACAACATCTTGCTGTAGCTTTATGATGTCAGCTTGCTAGGCAACAGAGTGGCCCTCATGTCAGACAACATCTTGGTTTAGCTTTATGAAGTCAGGTCACTGCTGGACCAATCGTCCTTGTGGAAGCTGAGCACAGAGAAGGATTAGATATCAAAAGTTATGCAGTAGGCTACTATCTGTATTCATGACTGCAAGGCAAATAGGAGGGTTAATGTTAAAGGACTCTAAACCACTTCAAAGCACTGGGGCCTTTTTGAAAGTGGGATGGAGATATATACAAAAACAGAGATTATCCTTAACAACAATCCAACTTGAGAGTCAGAGTCCAACATACAGAGTGCAGGGGAAGAGGTTAAATAAGCTTCCTTTCGTGAGAATTTAACACTATCGTTCTAAAGTGAGATAGTGCTTTTTAGCGTCAAAGGCTGCAATTTCCTCGAATGGAACATTGCAAATACCAGGATCTAAAGCAGGCTTTAGTAGCATTGGAAGCAGTCAGTCTTTTATCAACTATCAGGACCAACACAATGTGATCCATATTACTTCCATCTTGACACAAATTATATTCAGGCACAGGCTCCGACTAGAAGGTAGTGAGGACATTCTGATGCTGTGAAAGTCTTTTTAATGCCTAAAAGGAATGATTGTGATTTTTGCTTACCGTATAAATTGGTAAAATGATGCCGGAAGACTTTTTTTTTTTTTCCTTCAGTCTCGGCACTGCAGAGAAACTGTTGTGAAACACTGCCACTGGTGGTCATTCAGTATAATCTGCAGATGGAAAAGTCCACTGTTAGCACATTTACTATAAGAAATACCAACAATCTTGTTTGAGGGTAAACAGATCAATACTGTGGAGTCTGTATAATTCTGAAAATCAACAGCTCATTAGAAAATCAAATCTCAATTTGTGTTTTTAACCTCCTATACTTCTCTGAATCCTATGCCTCATATCTAACACTCTAAAAAACTGTAGCACATACATTAGGACATAGATAAATAGATCTTTTTCCATCCAAGTGGCATCGTACCCTTCTCACTGCATTTGTTTTAGGATAGGGTACACCAGTAGCAATTAAGCCAGCTGATAAGTTGAGAGGAAGGGTTTTGCTATAGTTAATGGGAATAATAAAAACTATGAATAGCATAATTACCATCTTCATTTTAGCCAATTCCTACCAGTTCAGCATGAGTGATGTTGGGACTCTTTATGCTTAAAACTTACCATCATACACAATTAGAAGTCTCAGAAAATGCCCTAAGGTCTTTCATCTTACATCTTAGTTTTCAGTTTGGCATCCTGTCTACCATGCTACTCATTTCATTACCAAGATAAATGTATACTACTGCTTGCTAGATAACAGAGTGGCCCTCATGTCAGACAACATCTTGCCTTAGCTTTATGATGTCAGCTTGCTAGGCAACAGAGTGGCCCTCATGTCAGACAACATCTTGCTGTAGCTTTATGATGTCAGGTCACTGCTGGACCAATCGTCCTTGTGGAAGCTGAGCACAGAGAAGGATTAGATATCAAAAGTTATGCAGTAGGCTACTATCTGTATTCATGACTGCAAGGAAAATAGGAGGGGGAATGTTAAAGGACTCTAAACCACTTCAAAGCACTGGGGCCTTTTTGAAAGTGGGATGGAGATGTATACAAAAACAGAGATTATCCTTAACAACAATCCAACTTGAGAGTCAGAGTCCAACATACAGAGTGCAGGGGAAGAGGTTAAATAAGCTTCCTTTCGTGAGAATTTAACACTATCGTTCTAAAGTGAGATAGTGCTTTTTAGCGTCAAAGGCTGCAATTTCCTCGAATGGAACATTGCAAATACCAGGATCTAAAGCAGGCTTTAGTAGCATTGGAAGCAGTCAGTCTTTTATCAACTATCAGGACCAACACAATGTGATCCATATTACTTCCATCTTGACACAAATTATATTCAGGCACAGGCTCCGACCAGAAGGTAGTGAGGACATTCTGATGCTGTGAAAGTCTTTTTAATGCCTAAAAGGAATGATTGTGATTTTTGCTTACCGTATAAATTGGTAAAATGATGCCGGAAGACTTTTTTTTTTTTTCCTTCAGTCTCGGCACTGCAGAGAAACTGTTGTGAAACACTGCCACTGGTGGTCATTCAGTATAATCTGCAGATGGAAAAGTCCACTGTTAGCACATTTACTATAAGAAATACCAACAATCTTGTTTGAGGGTAAACAGATCAATACTGTGGAGTCTGTATAATTCTGAAAATCAACAGCTCATTAGAAAATCAAATCTCAATTTGTGTTTTTAACCTCCTATACTTCTCTGAATCCTATGCCTCATATCTAACACTCTAAAAAACTGTAGCACATACATTAGGACATAGATAAATAGATCTTTTTCCATCCAAGTGGCATCGTACCCTTCTCACTGCATTTGTTTTAGGATAGGGTACACCAGTAGCAATTAAGCCAGCTGATAAGTTGAGAGGAAGGGTTTTGCTACAGTTAATGGGAATAATAAAAACTATGAATAGCATAATTACCATCTTCATTTTAGCCAATTCCTACCAGTTCAGCATGAGTGATGTTGGGACTCTTTATGCTTAAAACTTACCATCATACACAATTAGAAGTCTCAGAAAATGCCCTAAGGTCTTTCATCTTACATCTTAGTTTTCAGTTTGGCATCCTGTCTACCATGCTACTCATTTCATTACCAAGATAAATGTATACTACTGCTTGCTAGATAACAGAGTGGCCCTCATGTCAGACAACATCTTGCCTTAGCTTTATGATGTCAGCTTGCTAGGCAACAGAGTGGCCCTCATGTCAGACAACATCTTGCTGTAGCTTTATGATGTCAGCTTGCTAGGCAACAGAGTGGCCCTCATGTCAGACAACATCTTGCTGTAGCTTTATGATGTCAGGTCACTGCTGGACCAATCGTCCTTGTGGAAGCTGAGCACAGAGAAGGATTAGATATCAAAAGTTATGCAGTAGGCTACTATCTGTATTCATGACTGCAAGGCAAATAGGAGGGGGATGTTAAAGGACTCTAAACCACTTCAAAGCACTGGGGCCTTTTTGAAAGTGGGATGGAGATATATACAAAAACAGAGATTATCCTTAACAACAATCCAACTTGAGAGTCAGAGTCCAACATACAGAGTGCAGGGGAAGAGGTTAAATAAGCTTCCTTTCGTGAGAATTTAACACTATCGTTCTAAAGTGAGATAGTGCTTTTTAGCGTCAAAGGCTGCAATTTCCTCGAATGGAACATTGCAAATACCAGGATCTAAAGCAGGCTTTAGTAGCATTGGAAGCAGTCAGTCTTATCAACTATCAGGACCAACACAATGTGATCCATATTACTTCCATCTTGACACAAATTATATTCAGGCACAGGCTCCGACTTTAAAGTAGTGAGGACATTCTGATGCTGTGAAAGTCTTTTCAATGCCTAAAAGGAATGATTGTGTGATTTTTGCTTACCGTATAAATTGGTAAAATGATGCCGGAAGACTTTCTTTTTTTTTTCCTTCAGTCTCGGCACTGCAGAGAAACTGTTGTGAAACACTGCCACTGGTGGTCATTCAGTATAATCTGCAGATGGAAAAGTCCACTGTTAGCACATTTACTATAAGAAATACCAACAATCTTGTTTGAGGGTAAACAGATCAATACTGTGGAGTCTGTATAATTGTGAAAATCAACAGCTCATTAGAAAATCAAATCTCAATTTGTGTTTTTAACCTCCTATACTTCTCTGAATCCTATGCCTCATATCTAACACTCTAATAAACTGTAGCACATACATTAGGACATAGATAAATAGATCTTTTTCCATCCAAGTGGCATCGTACCCTTCTCACTGCATTTGTTTTAGGATAGGGTACACCAGTAGCAATTAAGCCAGCTGATCAGTTTAGAGAGGAAGGGTTTTGCTACAGTTAATGGGAATAATAAAAACTATGAATAGCATAATTACCATCTTCATTCTAGCCAATTCCTACCAGTTCAGCATGAGTGATGTTGACACTCTGTATGCTTAAAACTTACCATCATACACAATTAGAAGTCTCAGAAAATGCCCTAAGGTCTTTTATCTTACATCTTAGTTTTCAGTTTGGCATCCTGTCTACCATGCTACTCATTTAATTACCAAGATAAATGTATACTACTGCTTGCTAGATAACAGAGTGGCCCTCATGTCAGACAACATCTTGCCTTAGCTTTATGATGTCAGCTTGCTAGGCAACAGAGTGGCCCTCATGTCAGACAACATATTGCTGTAGCTTTATGATGTCAGGTCACTGCTGGACCAATCGTCCTTGTGGAAGCTGAGCACAGAGAAGGATTAGATATCAGAAGTTATGCATTAGGCTACTATCTGTGTTCATGACTGCAAGGCAAATAGGAGGGGGAATGTTAAAGGACTCTAAACCACTTCAAAGCACTGGGGCCTTTTTGAAAGTGGGATGGAGATATATACAAAAACAGAGATTATCCTTAACAACAATCCAACTTGAGAGTCAGAGTCCAACATACAGAGCGCAGGGGAAGAGGTTAAATAAGCTTCCTTTCGTGAGAATTTAACACTATCGTTCTAAAGTGAGATAGTGCTTTTTAGCGTCAAAGGCAGCAATTTCCTCGAATGGAACATTGCAAATACCAGGATCTAAAGCAGGCTTTAGTAGCATTGGAAGCAGTCAGTCTTTTATCAACTATCAGGACCAACACAATGTGATCCATATTACTTCCATCTTGACACAAATTATATTCAGGCACAGGCTCCGACTAAGGTAGTGAGGACATTCTGATGCTGCGAAAGTCTTTTTAATGCCTAAAAGCAATGATTGTGATTTTTTCTTACCGTATAAATTGGTAAAATGATGCCGGAAGACTTTTTTTTTTTTTTTTTCCTTCAGTCTCGGCACTGCAGAGAAACTGTTGTGAAACACTGCCACTGGTGGTCATTCAGTATAATCTGCAGATGGAAAAGTCCACTGTTAGCACATTTACTATAAGAAATACCAAAAATCTTGTTTGAGGGTAAACAGATCAATACTGTGGAGTCTGTATAATTCTGAAAATCAACAGCTCATTAGAAAATCAAATCTCAATTTGTGTTTTTAACCTCCTATACTTCTCTGAATCCTATGCCTCATATCTAACACTCTAAAAAACTGTAGCACATACATTAGGACATAGATAAATAGATCTTTTTCCATCCAAGTGGCATCGTACCCTTCTCACTGCATTTGTTTTAGGATAGGGTACACCAGTAGCAATTAAGCCAGCTGATAAGTTGAGAGGAAGGGTTTTGCTACAGTTAATGGGAATAATAAAAACTATGAATAGCATAATTACCATCTTCATTTTAGCCAATTCCTACCAGTTCAGCATGAGTGATGTTGAGACTCTTTATGCTTAAAACTTACCATCATACACAATTAGAAGTCTCAGAAAATGCCATAAGGTCTTTCATCTTACATCTTAGTTTTCAGTTTGGCATCCTGTCTACCATGCTACTCATATTTCATTACCAAGATAAATGTATACTACTGCTTGCTAGATAACAGAGTGGCCCTCATGTCAGACAACATCTTGCCTTAGCTTTATGATGTCAGCTTGCTAGGCAACAGAGTGGCCCTCATGTCAGACAACATCTTGCTGTAGCTTTATGATGTCAGCTTGCTAGGCAACAGAGTGGCCCTCATGTCAGACAACATCTTGCTTTAGGTTTATGATGTCAGGTCACTGCTGGACCAATCGTCCTTGTGGAAGCTGAGCACAGAGAAGGATTAGATATCAAAAGTTATGCAGTAGGCTACTATCTGTATTCATGACTGCAAGGCAAATAGGAGGGGGATGTTAAAGGACTCTAAACCACTTCAAAGCACTGGGGCCTTTTTGAAAGTGGGATGGAGATGTATACAAAAACAGAGATTATCCTTAACAACAATCCAACTTGAGAGTCAGAGTCCAACATACAGAGTGCAGGGGAAGAGGTTAAATAAGCTTCCTTTCGTGAGAATTTAACACTATCGTTCTAAAGTGAGATAGTGCTTTTTAGCGTCAAAGGCTGCAATTTCCTCGAATGGAACATTGCAAATACCAGGATCTAAAGCAGGCTTTAGTAGCATTGGAAGCAGTCAGTCTTATCAACTATCAGGACCAACACAATGTGATCCATATTACTTCCATCTTGACACAAATTATATTCAGGCACAGGCTCCGACTATAAAGTAGTGAGGACATTCTGATGCTGTGAAAGTCTTTTCAATGCCTAAAAGGAATGATTGTGTGATTTTTGCTTACCGTATAAATTGGTAAAATGATGCCGGAAGACTTTCTGTTTTTTTTCCTTCAGTCTCGGCACTGCAGAGCAACTGTTGTGAAACACTGCCACTGGTGGTCATTCAGTATAATCTGCAGATGGAAAAGTCCACTGTTAGCACATTTACTATAAGAAATACCAACAATCTTGTTTGAGGGTAAACAGATCAATACTGTGGAGTCTGTATAATTGTGAAAATCAACAGCTCATTAGAAAATCAAATCTCAATTTGTGTTTTTAACCTCCTATACTTCTCTGAATCCTATGCCTCATATCTAACACTCTAAAAAACTGTAGCACATACATTAGGACATAAATAAATAGATCTTTTTCCATCCAAGTGGCATCGTACCCTTCTCACTGCATTTGTTTTAGGATAGGGTACACCAGTAGCAATTAAGCCAGCTGATCAGTTTAGAGAGGAAGGGTTTTGCTACAGTTAATGGGAATAATAAAAACTATGAATAGCATAATTACCATCTTCATTCTAGCCAATTCCTACCAGTTCAGCATGAGTGATGTTGACACTCTGTATGCTTAAAACTTACCATCATACACAATTAGAAGTCTCAGAAAATGCCCTAAGGTCTTTTATCTTACATCTTAGTTTTCAGTTTGGCATCCTGTCTACCATGCTACTCATTTAATTACCAAGATAAATGTATACTACTGCTTGCTAGATAACAGAGTGGCCCTCATGTCAGACAACATCTTGCCTTAGCTTTATGATGTCAGCTTGCTAGGCAACAGAGTGGCCCTCATGTCAGACAACATCTTGCTGTAGCTTTATGATGTCAGCTTGCTAGGCAACAGAGTGGCCCTCATGTCAGACAACATCTTGGTTTAGCTTTATGATGTCAGGTCACTGCTGGACCAATCGTCCTTGTGGAAGCTGAGCACAGAGAAGGATTAGATATCAAAAGTTATGCAGTAGGCTACTATCTGTATTCATGACTGCAAGGCAAATAGGAGGGGGAATGTTAAAGGACTCTAAACCACTTCAAAGCACTGGGGCCTTTTTGAAAGTGGGATGGAGATGTATACAAAAACAGAGATTATCCTTAACAACAATCCAACTTGAGAGTCAGAGTCCAACATACAGAGTGCAGGGGAAGAGGTTAAATAAGCTTCCTTTCGTGAGAATTTAACACTATCGTTCTAAAGTGAGATAGTGCTTTTTAGCGTCAAAGGCTGCAATTTCCTCGAATGGAACATTGCAAATACCAGGATCTAAAGCAGGCTTTAGTAGCATTGGAAGCAGTCAGTCTTTTATCAACTATCAGGACCAACACAATGTGATCCATATTACTTCCATCTTGACACAAATTATATTCAGGCACAGGCTCCGACCAGAAGGTAGTGAGGACATTCTGATGCTGTGAAAGTCTTTTTAATGCCTAAAAGGAATGATTGTGATTTTTGCTTACCGTATAAATTGGTAAAATGATGCCGGAAGACTTTTTTTTTTTTTCCTTCAGTCTCGGCACTGCAGAGAAACTGTTGTGAAACACTGCCACTGGTGGTCATTCAGTATAATCTGCAGATGGAAAAGTCCACTGTTAGCACATTTACTATAAGAAATACCAACAATCTTGTTTGAGGGTAAACAGATCAATACTGTGGAGTCTGTATAATTCTGAAAATCAACAGCTCATTAGAAAATCAAATCTCAATTTGTGTTTTTAACCTCCTATACTTCTCTGAATCCTATGCCTCATATCTAACACTCTAAAAAACTGTAGCACATACATTAGGACATAGATAAATAGATATTTTTCCATCCAAGTGGCATCGTACCCTTCTCACTGCATTTGTTTTAGGATAGGGTACACCAGTAGCAATTAAGCCAGCTGATAAGTTGAGAGGAAGGGGTTTTGCTACAGTTAATGGGAATAATAAAAACTATGAATAGCATAATTACCATCTTCATTTTAGCCAATTCCTACCAGTTCAGCATGAGTGATGTTGGGACTCTTTATGCTTAAAACTTACCATCATACACAATTAGAAGTCTCAGAAAATGCCCTAAGGTCTTTCATCTTACATCTTAGTTTTCAGTTTGGCATCCTGTCTACCATGCTACTCATTTCATTACCAAGATAAATGTATACTACTGCTTGCTAGATAACAGAGTGGCCCTCATGTCAGACAACATCTTGCCTTAGCTTTATGATGTCAGCTTGCTAGGCAACAGAGTGGCCCTCATGTCAGACAACATCTTGCTGTAGCTTTATGATGTCAGCTTGCTAGGCAACAGAGTGGCCCTCATGTCAGACAACATCTTGCTGTAGCTTTATGATGTCAGGTCACTGCTGGACCAATCGTCCTTGTGGAAGCTGAGCACAGAGAAGGATTAGATATCAAAAGTTATGCAGTAGGCTACTATCTGTATTCATGACTGCAAGGCAAATAGGAGGGGGATGTTAAAGGACTCTAAACCACTTCAAAGCACTGGGGCCTTTTTGAAAGTGGGATGGAGATATATACAAAAACAGAGATTATCCTTAACAACAATCCAACTTGAGAGTCAGAGTCCAACATACAGAGTGCAGGGGAAGAGGTTAAATAAGCTTCCTTTCGTGAGAATTTAACACTATCGTTCTAAAGTGAGATAGTGCTTTTTAGCGTCAAAGGCTGCAATTTCCTCGAATGGAACATTGCAAATACCAGGATCTAAAGCAGGCTTTAGTAGCATTGGAAGCAGTCAGTCTTTTATCAACTATCAGGACCAACACAATGTGATCCATATTACTTCCATCTTGACACAAATTATATTCAGGCACAGGCTCCGACCAGAAGGTAGTGAGGACATTCTGATGCTGTGAAAGTCTTTTTAATGCCTAAAAGGAATGATTGTGATTTTTGCTTACCGTATAAATTGGTAAAATGATGCCGGAAGACTTTTTTTTTTTTTCCTTCAGTCTCGGCACTGCAGAGAAACTGTTGTGAAACACTGCCACTGGTGGTCATTCAGTATAATCTGCAGATGGAAAAGTCCACTGTTAGCACATTTACTATAAGAAATACCAACAATCTTGTTTGAGGGTAAACAGATCAATACTGTGGAGTCTGTATAATTCTGAAAATCAACAGCTCATTAGAAAATCAAATCTCGGCGAGGCAAGATGGCGCCTGCGCGAGTCTTCGCGCCGGTAGTGTGAGCTGACTCTCCTCTGGCCCACAGCTCTGCTCTGCTGTGCCCCGCTCGCTTGCTAGTGAGGAGATGCGATCCGGTCTGAGCGGCTGAAAAGATCGAATTTCAAGGAAACAAAACCAGCTTTATTCTTTCCGTCTTCCGCCTTCCGTGCTCGGATCTCCGAATCAAAAAACTTACCGAAGACGCCGGTATCGGTATTAACTAACGCGTGGATGCTGGAGGCAGTTACCGCTGGTGCCGCGCTGTGGAGGCTGCGAAGGGCGTGCTGGGCGGCGGTCAGCACAGGTGTGCCGGCTTGGTTACGCGGTGAATACTCTGCTTGCAAGGGGAAGGCTTCGCTGAAGACGGGAGAAATGGCTCCTAAACAGGTTCGCAAGGGTCGCGGACAAGATTTAAAAACTTATATTCCCGCAACTAAAAGAGGTGAGAAAGATTCCGGCGTTCTTCCAGGGAAAGTTAAGCATACAATTATGACTTTGTTTTCCAATACTAATACAAGCATTGAACAGACTTGCTCCTCGATGTCATCCAGTGAATCTTTATTGCCTAACACCAGCTCTATTTCACATTTTGAAGACTCTGCTACAATTGAAGTGCCGAGCGACGGGGTTGATAGCAATACAGTAGCAGCTGCTTGTAACAATGTAACTACAGAGAAAGAATTAGCCTTTGCTGAGCTTGCTAGACTTATGCCGATAGAGGCTGAGTCTGGGGATTTTTACTCTGTCTCAGAGAACTCAGCGTCTTCGTGTGAGAACTTGGTTGAGTCTTTTGAAGATGAGGCGAATGCCAGTGGTGAGCCCGGGGAAGCAGACACCCCTATTACAGTCAGAGGCCGGAATACTCCTGTAACGGCTGGCATTCTAGACGCTGCCGATTTTCAAGCAGTCCAATCGACTGATATCACCCTGAATACAATTTATCAAACAATCCTGAGCCATATGGACAAAACTGCATCAGACTGCCAGAAGATTCAAAATTCTTGCCGGAAATTACAAGGCTCAGTCAGGCGGCTTGTGAAAGCTCAATCTGACTTTGGAGAACGATTCACTGAAGCTGAAACCCGCATTTCTAATATAGAAGACGAAATGTCCAAACAAAAAAAAACAACCGAACTTTTGGGTACTAATAGAGATGATGTCCTTTGGCGAATGGCCGATTTGGAAAACCGTTCACGACGGAATAATTTAAGAATTATGCAGATTGCGGAAGGCGATGAAGGGCAAGATCCACGGAAGTTTGTTGTGGATTTATTTCAAAAGGCTTTCCCTGGTTTAAATAAATGGGATTGGGATAGAGAAATTGAAAGGGCCCACCGTTTCCCTTTTAATGCTCAGTCTCGACCTGGGCAAAATACAAGATCTAGACCGAGGCCGATCCTTGTCGCATTTAATAGCTTCCGTGCAAGAGAAGATATCTACCTACAAACTCGAGTGAATAGTAAAGCTATGGCCGACGGCTACACCTTCTTTGCGATGCCTGACTATTCGAAGTACACTATGGATATTCGCTGGCAGTTGCGTCAATTGGTGGATCCATTTCAAAAGCAGGGCGCGCAGGCTTATATTATGAACCCTGCAAAACTTAAAGTGACCTATAAAGAGAAATCAAGATTTTTCACCAATGCCGCTCTAGCGAAGGAATATTTACATTTCTTGAAGAACCCTTAAAAGATATTGTTATATTTTGATTATAATGGGTGAAAGTATTGGAACCACTAGATTTATTGTGGTGGGCCTGATGTTTGAGATTAATGCCTTTTTTTTTTTTGGGATGTTAGATTGTTTGGCATCGCTTTGGTGGGTTTGTACCAGTTAGGAAAGGTGGTGCAAAGACCAGATTAGGTAGGATTGCGGGGGGGGCGTAGCAGTAAGGGGGTTGTTCCCCCAGAGTTGATTTTTCTGATTTTCTTCTTTCACAGAGGCAGGTAGGGCTGTGGGGATCACAGAGGGGCCAACACTCACTTCCATCCTTAGGGACTGAGTCCTTTAGCCTCATTTCAGGGGGAGGGGCAGGGGTCACCGGGGTTGGGGAGGTTTGGGGGGGGGGGGTTTGGGATGGCGATGGTGGTGGGGGAGGTCGGGGTATAAAGGGGAAAAAGTCCTTGGCGGTTTCAAATGACAGTTCAGTTGCGGATACTCAGGAAAGATTTACAAGTATCAAGAGTTTATGTTTGTTTAATCCCCAGTTGGAGTGGAATGATTTGTACTGTGGACATTAAGAAGAATTCTCAATGTCTTGTAGCATAAAAATCTGCTCGTTTAATGTATCTGGGCTTAACTCCAGCAGTAAAAGGAGGCAAATATCTGCAGAAGTTCGTTTTATTAAACCTGATATTCTTTGCCTACAGGAAACACATCTCTCTTGGGATAACAGGCTTCTTATAGCAGATCTTGGTTATACGTTGAACGTCGCATCTCAACAAACTAACAACACTAGAGGGGTCATGATCTTATCAAAACCAGGGTACTGTACAGTCGGGCGTAAGCTAGCTGACAAATGGGGTAGATGGGTGATTGCAGAGTTTACAGTGCGGGGTAAGGCTTTTACTATCTGCTCCATCTATGGCTCTAATATGGATGAGGCGGAAGTCCTTGAGTTGTTAAATTTAGAGTTAGCTAGTTGGGGTGAACCGCTAATTCTATGCGGAGATTTGAATATAAACCTAAACAATACAGAACTTATGAAAGGCTTTGCTCATTATCAGGGACGCAAACCACGAGTGTTTAAAGCTTTATATAATTTAGTCAGGGATCACGGCCTTGTGGATATTTGGAGCAAAAAATATCCTTCTCTTCCTGGATATTCGTATTACTCCGCACCTCATAAGAAACTAGTTAGACTAGATTACTTTTTTATATCTTCTAGCATTCACACAGCTACAACCATACAGATTTTTCCCAGAGTTACTTCAGACCATTCTCCTCTAATGATTGATTGTTCTATTTTGGCTGAGATGAACTTTGTAAAAAATTTCTCATTTGACAGGAAGCTTTGTCTGGATATACAATTCAGAAGCCATATAATTGAATGGATGACGGAATTCTTTAGGATTAATTTAGATTCTGCGAATATTTCGATAGTCTGGGATACATTTAAGGCCTGTCTAAGAGGAGAAACCACGAAATTTGGATTATATAACCAACATAAGATACGAGGGCAAATGAGAGGGTTTTATCAACGATTAGAGGCGGCGGAAGTGGGTTTGGCTATTGCTTTGACAAATAAAGATAATTTAAATCAGATATTGCTCATGGAAGAGTCTATTGCACAATGTAAGGCTACTATTACTGGAGTATGGGCCGAAGAGATAGCGCGTAAATATCTAATAAATAGAAGACACATGTATGAATATGGGGAAGCTATCGGTCGGTCTTTAGCTTTGAGGTTAAAAATGAAATCCACCTCCCGAGTGATTTCCAGAGTTCAGGATAAAGATGGGGTGGTTCGGGAAGCCCCCTCGGAGATTTTACATGTATTTCATCAATTCTATTCGGAACTGTATACTCAGCAATCAAATTCCACTAAGGCTCATATTCCTGATTGCGCAGTGTTAAAACAATTAAACTACATTGAAGCTGAAATTTTAGATAGTCCCTTTACTATGGAGGAATTAGAGGAGGCTGTTAGTCAAATACCTAATGGAAAAGCTGCCGGCCCTGACTTTATCCCGGGGGAGGTGTATAAATGCTTCTTTGAACCATTGAAGAATGTATTGTTATCTACATTTAGGATGGCACAAAAGGGAATATCCCCTGCTACCTGGAATGATGCCTCTATTATTGTTTTTAGTAAAAAAGGGAAATCACCTGAATTACCTGGATCATATCGTCCAATATCCTTACTTAATTGTGACAGCAAGCTATACTCTAAAATGTTGGCCAATCGTATTTCCAAGGTTATATCATCATTAGTTACTACTAATCAGCATGGCTTTATACCCAAAAGAGGAACGGTCTCTCACATTAATAAAGTTATTACTTTATTTGACTATGCTGATGTGAAGAAAAAGGATCTAGCTTTAATTCTTCTAGACGCTGAGAAAGCTTTTGATCGCGTGGAATGGGTCTATCTGTGGGAGGTGATGAAACGGATGGGTTTTGGTAGTGCTTTTCTAAAGGCAATTAAGGTACTATACAACGCACCAAAGGCCAGAATTGTAGCAATGGGCTTAAAATCAGAGGAAATTAAAATAACCAGAGGAACAAGGCAAGGGTGCCCTTGCTCCCCGTTATTGTTTGCCTTATATATCCACCCTTTCATCATAAGCCTACAGAATTCCTTATGTATCAAACCCTTTCCAGTTGCTGATATTCTATTCACTGTATTTGCATATGCAGATGATATAGCCATAGTAACTACTGATCCCAGGGAGGCAATAGTGGAGATAGAATCATTAGCCAAAGATTATGGAAGTATGTCAGGATACAAATTAAATGCGGAAAAAACCCAAATTCTCTGTACAAAGAATATACAATTCAATGATTGTCGGGTTACTAATGAAGTAACCTATTTGGGTATTCTAATTAAAACTCAAATGCAAGAAATTGTTGAGAGAAATTGGGAAGTGAGCATCGCCCAGGTTAAACAGTCATTGGATAAATGGAGTAGGCTTCAACTATCCATTATCGGCAGGGGGAATATAATTAAGATGAGCATTTTAGCTAAAATACTATATCTGTTCCGTAGTATACCTTTAGAAATTCCACTTAAACATATACAGTATCTACAAAATATTTGTGGGAAGTTTATTTGGGCTCCCGGTAAACCGCGCAGATCCATGAAATGGCTCACATTACCGGAAGAAAGAGGAGGACGCGGTATACCTGATTTTCTTTATTATTATTATATTTGTTTTCTACAAAAAATGGGATATTTATTGACAGGGGAATCTCCGAAGAATGAGGCGGATAGCCCTTCTATTTTCTACTTACTTCTAGGAGTACAAGCAAAAGGATGTCTATTAAAAGAACTAGAGGGCAATTATTATAAACATACACGATTCAAGACTCTTGCCTCTGCTTTTAAAGTGTGGAGAAATGTTAAGAAAATAATGAAATTTGGTAAAATTACATATTACACTCCCTTTGAAGCCTGTAAACTACTTCCCTCGGTGTTTTGGGATGATATCGCTAAGATATGGCTTAAAAAAGGGATTTCAAGAATTGGGGATTTATATCATAAAAATGCCATATTCGTAACATATGCAGAATTATCAGATAAATTTCGGCTCTCACCTACGTTTTTTTTTAAATATCTTCAAGTCCGGGATTTTTGTTTAAAAAATCATATCGAAGCACTCCCAAATGATTTAGTTGAGGGAATTCGACTTCAGAAAAAGATTGGTCCATTATATGTGATGTTAAATGATTATAAAAATGACGACATGCAAAAATACAACCAGTATTGGACTATACAATTGGCAGACTCTCAAATTGACGTAGGGGAATCGCTATGTCTTGCTAAGAAAATTTGCTTGGCAGCCAATTTAAAAGCCCAAGTCTATAAAACCATCTTTAGGTTATATTATACTCCTAAACGTATGGCGACCTGGGGTGATAAATATGATGGTAAATGCTTTCGGTGTGGAGAACAAGAGGCAGACATGGTGCATATATTTTATAATTGTACAAAACTGATACATTTTTTTTTTGAAATTGAAAAATTTATTTCATTGGTACTTGGTTGTCCGATAAAGATTTCTCCATCATTGCTGATATTAGGGAGATGTCAGAGTATATATACCCATCAGGTTTTAAAAGAACATTCTTATTTTCTCTTTCTGGCAATGACCGTTGCTCGGTTATGTATAGCAACAGAGTGGTTATCACCTGAGGCTCCTACGTTCGAATTTTGGAGAGCTAAGCTGTATCGTATGTATGAAATGGAAATGCATTTATATGCCTTAAAAGGGATTAGGAAGAAACGTTTAGGTTTTTCAATCTGGGGAACTCTTATGAATTTTTTGTCTGATGATATGGGTATATCGTAGTGTATGTGATATCTTGTTTTTTTTTCCTTCCTGTACTTAACCCGTATTCTGTTATATCAACCTATGTATGTTTATATTTGTGAATCCGCCTTGGAAACAATAAAAAAAAAAAAAAAAAAAAGAAAATCAAATCTCAATTTGTGTTTTTAACCTCCTATACTTCTCTGAATCCTATGCCTCATATCTAACACTCTAAAAAACTGTAGCACATACATTAGGACATAGATAAATAGATCTTTTTCCATCCAAGTGGCATCGTACCCTTCTCACTGCATTTGTTTTAGGATAGGGTACACCAGTAGCAATTAAGCCAGCTGATAAGTTGAGAGGAAGGGTTTTGCTACAGTTAATGGGAATAATAAAAACTATGAATAGCATAATTGCCATCTTCATTTTAGCCAATTCCTACCAGTTCAGCATGAGTGATGTTGGGACTCTTTATGCTTAAAACTTACCATCATACACAATTAGAAGTCTCAGAAAATGCCCTAAGGTCTTTCATCTTACATCTTAGTTTTCAGTTTGGCATCCTGTCTACCATGCTACTCATTTCATTACCAAGATAAATGTATACTACTGCTTGCTAGATAACAGAGTGGCCCTCATGTCAGACAACATCTTGCCTTAGCTTTATGATGTCAGCTTGCTAGGCAACAGAGTGGCCCTCATGTCAGACAACATATTGCTGTAGCTTTATGATGTCAGGTCACTGCTGGACCAATCGTCCTTGTGGAAGCTGAGCACAGAGAAGGATTAGATATCAAAAGTTATGCAGTAGGCTACTATCTGTATTCATGACTGCAAGGCAAATAGGAGGGGGAATGTTAAAGGACTCTAAACCACTTCAAAGCACTGGGGCCTTTTTGAAAGTGGGATGGAGATATATACAAAAACAGAGATTATCCTTAACAACAATCCAACTTGAGAGTCAGAGTCCAACATACAGAGTGCAGGGGAAGAGGTTAAATAAGCTTCCTTTCGTGAGAATTTAACACTATCGTTCTAAAGTGAGATAGTGCTTTTTAGCGTCAAAGGCAGCAATTTCCTCGAATGGAACATTGCAAATACCAGGATCTAAAGCAGGCTTTAGTAGCATTGGAAGCAGTCAGTCTTTTATCAACTATCAGGACCAACACAATGTGATCCATATTACTTCCATCTTGACACAAATTATATTCAGGCACAGGCTCCGACTAAGGTAGTGAGGACATTCTGATGCTGCGAAAGTCTTTTTAATGCCTAAAAGCAATGATTGTGATTTTTTCTTACCGTATAAATTGGTAAAATGATGCCGGAAGACTTTCTTTTTTTTTTTTTCCTTCAGTCTCGGCACTGTAGAGAAACTGTTGTGAAACACTGCCACTGGTGGTCATTCAGTATAATCTGCAGATGGAAAAGTCCACTGTTAGCACATTTACTATAAGAAATACCAAAAATCTTGTTTGAGGGTAAACAGATCAATACTGTGGAGTCTGTATAATTCTGAAAATCAACAGCTCATTAGAAAATCAAATCTCAATTTGTGTTTTTAACCTCCTATACTTCTCTGAATCCTATGCCTCATATCTAACACTCTAAAAAACTGTAGCACATACATTAGGACATAGATAAATAGATCTTTTTCCATCCAAGTGGCATCGTACCCTTCTCACTGCATTTGTTTTAGGATAGGGTACACCAGTAGCAATTAAGCCAGCTGATAAGTTGAGAGGAAGGGTTTTGCTACAGTTAATGGGAATAATAAAAACTATGAATAGCATAATTACCATCTTCATTTTAGCCAATTCCTACCAGTTCAGCATGAGTGATGTTGAGACTCTTTCTGCTTAAAACTTACCATCATACACAATTAGAAGTCTCAGAAAATGCCCTAAGGTCTTTCATCTTACATCTTAGTTTTCAGTTTGGCATCCTGTCTACCATGCTACTCATTTCATTACCAAGATAAATGTATACTACTGCTTGCTAGATAACAGAGTGGCCCTCATGTCAGACAACATCTTGCCTTAGCTTTATGATGTCAGCTTGCTAGGCAACAGAGTGGCCCTCATGTCAGACAACATCTTGCTGTAGCTTTATGATGTCAGCTTGCTAGGCAACAGAGTGGCCCTCATGTCAGACAACATCTTGCTTTAGGTTTATGATGTCAGGTCACTGCTGGACCAATCGTCCTTGTGGAAGCTGAGCACAGAGAAGGATTAGATATCAAAAGTTATGCAGTAGGCTACTATCTGTATTCATGACTGCAAGGCAAATAGGAGGGGGATGTTAAAGGACTCTAAACCACTTCAAAGCACTGGGGCCTTTTTGAAAGTGGGATGGAGATGTATACAAAAACAGAGATTATCCTTAACAACAATCCAACTTGAGAGTCAGAGTCCTACATAGAGTGCAGGGGAAGAGGTTAAATAAGCTTCCTTTCGTGAGAATTTAACACTATCGTTCTAAAGTGAGATAGTGCTTTTTAGCGTCAAAGGCTGCAATTTCCTCGAATGGAACATTGCAAATACCAGGATCTAAAGCAGGCTTTAGTAGCATTGGAAGCAGTCAGTCTTTTATCAACTATCAGGACCAACACAATGTGATCCATATTACTTCCATCTTGACACAAATTATATTCAGGCACAGGCTCCGACCAGAAGGTAGTGAGGACATTCTGATGCTGTGAAAGTCTTTTTAATGCCTAAAAGGAATGATTGTGATTTTTGCTTACCGTATAAATTGGTAAAATGATGCCAGAAGACTTTTTTTTTTTTTCCTTCAGTCTCGGCACTGCAGAGAAACTGTTGTGAAACACTGCCACTGGTGGTCATTCAGTATAATCTGCAGATGGAAAAGTCCACTGTTAGCACATTTACTATAAGAAATACCAACAATCTTGTTTGAGGGTAAACAGATCAATACTGTGGAGTCTGTATAATTCTGAAAATCAACAGCTCATTAGAAAATCAAATCTCAATTTGTGTTTTTAACCTCCTATACTTCTCTGAATCCTATGCCTCATATCTAACACTCTAAAAAACTGTAGCACATACATTAGGACATAAATAAATAGATCTTTTTCCATCCAAGTGGCATCGTACCCTTCTCACTGCATTTGTTTTAGGATAGGGTACACCAGTAGCAATTAAGCCAGCTGATCAGTTTAGAGAGGAAGGGTTTTGCTACAGTTAATGGGAATAATAAAAACTATGAATAGCATAATTACCATCTTCATTCTAGCCAATTCCTACCAGTTCAGCATGAGTGATGTTGACACTCTGTATGCTTAAAACTTACCATCATACACAATTAGAAGTCTCAGAAAATGCCCTAAGGTCTTTTATCTTACATCTTAGTTTTCAGTTTGGCATCCTGTCTACCATGCTACTCATTTAATTACCAAGATAAATGTATACTACTGCTTGCTAGATAACAGAGTGGCCCTCATGTCAGACAACATCTTGCCTTAGCTTTATGATGTCAGCTTGCTAGGCAACAGAGTGGCCCTCATGTCAGACAACATCTTGCTGTAGCTTTATGATGTCAGGTCACTGCTGGACCAATCGTCCTTGTGGAAGCTGAGCACAGAGAAGGATTAGATATCAAAAGTTATGCAGTAGGCTACTATCTGTATTCATGACTGCAAGGCAAATAGGAGGGGGAATGTTAAAGGACTCTAAACCACTTCAAAGCACTGGGGCCTTTTTGAAAGTGGGATGGAGATGTATACAAAAACAGAGATTATCCTTAACAACAATCCAACTTGAGAGTCAGAGTCCAACATACAGAGTGCAGGGGAAGAGGTTAAATAAGCTTCCTTTCGTGAGAATTTAACACTATCGTTCTAAAGTGAGATAGTGCTTTTTAGCGTCAAAGGCTGCAATTTCCTCGAATGGAACATTGCAAATACCAGGATCTAAAGCAGGCTTTAGTAGCATTGGAAGCAGTCAGTCTTTTATCAACTATCAGGACCAACACAATGTGATCCATATTACTTCCATCTTGACACAAATTATATTCAGGCACAGGCTCCGACCAGAAGGTAGTGAGGACATTCTGATGCTGTGAAAGTCTTTTTAATGCCTAAAAGGAATGATTGTGATTTTTGCTTACCGTATAAATTGGTAAAATGATGCCGGAAGACTTTTTTTTTTTTTCCTTCAGTCTCGGCACTGCAGAGAAACTGTTGTGAAACACTGCCACTGGTGGTCATTCAGTATAATCTGCAGATGGAAAAGTCCACTGTTAGCACATTTACTATAAGAAATACCAACAATCTTGTTTGAGGGTAAACAGATCAATACTGTGGAGTCTGTATAATTCTGAAAATCAACAGCTCATTAGAAAATCAAATCTCAATTTGTGTTTTTAACCTCCTATACTTCTCTGAATCCTATGCCTCATATCTAACACTCTAAAAAACTGTAGCACATACATTAGGACATAGATAAATAGATCTTTTTCCATCCAAGTGGCATCGTACCCTTCTCACTGCATTTGTTTTAGGATAGGGTACACCAGTAGCAATTAAGCCAGCTGATAAGTTGAGAGGAAGGGTTTTGCTACAGTTAATGGGAATAATAAAAACTATGAATAGCATAATTACCATCTTCATTTTAGCCAATTCCTACCAGTTCAGCATGAGTGATGTTGGGACTCTTTATGCTTAAAACTTACCATCATACACAATTAGAAGTCTCAGAAAATGCCCTAAGGTCTTTCATCTTACATCTTAGTTTTCAGTTTGGCATCCTGTCTACCATGCTACTCATTTCATTACCAAGATAAATGTATACTACTGCTTGCTAGATAACAGAGTGGCCCTCATGTCAGACAACATCTTGCCTTAGCTTTATGATGTCAGCTTGCTAGGCAACAGAGTGGCCCTCATGTCAGACAACATCTTGCTGTAGCTTTATGATGTCAGCTTGCTAGGCAACAGAGTGGCCCTCATGTCAGACAACATCTTGCTGTAGCTTTATGATGTCAGGTCACTGCTGGACCAATCGTCCTTGTGGAAGCTGAGCACAGAGAAGGATTAGATATCAAAAGTTATGCAGTAGGCTACTATCTGTATTCATGACTGCAAGGCAAATAGGAGGGGGATGTTAAAGGACTCTAAACCACTTCAAAGCACTGGGGCCTTTTTGAAAGTGGGATGGAGATATATACAAAAACAGAGATTATCCTTAACAACAATCCAACTTGAGAGTCAGAGTCCTACATAGAGTGCAGGGGAAGAGGTTAAATAAGCTTCCTTTCGTGAGAATTTAACACTATCGTTCTAAAGTGAGATAGTGCTTTTTAGCGTCAAAGGCTGCAATTTCCTCGAATGGAACATTGCAAATACCAGGATCTAAAGCAGGCTTTAGTAGCATTGGAAGCAGTCAGTCTTATCAACTATCAGGACCAACACAATGTGATCCATATTACTTCCATCTTGACACAAATTATATTCAGGCACAGGCTCCGACTATAAAGTAGTGAGGACATTCTTATGCTGTGAAAGTCTTTTCAATGCCTAAAAGGAATGATTGTGTGATTTTTGCTTACCGTATAAATTGGTAAAATGATGCCGGAAGACTTTCTTTTTTTTTTCCTTCAGTCTCGGCACTGCAGAGAAACTGTTGTGAAACACTGCCACTGGTGGTCATTCAGTATAATCTGCAGATGGAAAAGTCCACTGTTAGCACATTTACTATAAGAAATACCAACAATCTTGTTTGAGGGTAAACAGATCAATACTGTGGAGTCTGTATAATTGTGAAAATCAACAGCTCATTAGAAAATCAAATCTCAATTTGTGTTTTTAACCTCCTATACTTCTCTGAATCCTATGCCTCATATCTAACACTCTAATAAACTGTAGCACATACATTAGGACATAGATAAATAGATCTTTTTCCATCCAAGTGGCATCGTACCCTTCTCACTGCATTTGTTTTAGGATAGGGTACACCAGTAGCAATTAAGCCAGCTGATCAGTTTAGAGAGGAAGGGTTTTGCTACAGTTAATGGGAATAATAAAAACTATGAATAGCATAATTACCATCTTCATTCTAGCCAATTCCTACCAGTTCAGCATGAGTGATGTTGACACTCTGTATGCTTAAAACTTACCATCATACACAATTAGAAGTCTCAGAAAATGCCCTAAGGTCTTTTATCTTACATCTTAGTTTTCAGTTTGGCATCCTGTCTACCATGCTACTCATTTAATTACCAAGATAAATGTATACTACTGCTTGCTAGATAACAGAGTGGCCCTCATGTCAGACAACATCTTGCCTTAGCTTTATGATGTCAGCTTGCTAGGCAACAGAGTGGCCCTCATGTCAGACAACATATTGCTGTAGCTTTATGATGTCAGGTCACTGCTGGACCAATCGTCCTTGTGGAAGCTGAGCACAGAGAAGGATTAGATATCAAAAGTTATGCAGTAGGCTACTATCTGTATTCATGACTGCAAGGCAAATAGGAGGGGGAATGTTAAAGGACTCTAAACCACTTCAAAGCACTGGGGCCTTTTTGAAAGTGGGATGGAGATATATACAAAAACAGAGATTATCCTTAACAACAATCCAACTTGAGAGTCAGAGTCCAACATACAGAGTGCAGGGGAAGAGGTTAAATAAGCTTCCTTTCGTGAGAATTTAACACTATCGTTCTAAAGTGAGATAGTGCTTTTTAGCGTCAAAGGCTGCAATTTCCTCGAATGGAACATTGCAAATACCAGGATCTAAAGCAGGCTTTAGTAGCATTGGAAGCAGTCAGTCTTTTATCAACTATCAGGACCAACACAATGTGATCCATATTACTTCCATCTTGACACAAATTATATTCAGGCACAGGCTCCGACCAGAAGGTAGTGAGGACATTCTGATGCTGTGAAAGTCTTTTTAATGCCTAAAAGGAATGATTGTGATTTTTGCTTACCGTATAAATTGGTAAAATGATGCCGGAAGACTTTTTTTTTTTTTCCTTCAGTCTCGGCACTGCAGAGAAACTGTTGTGAAACACTGCCACTGGTGGTCATTCAGTATAATCTGCAGATGGAAAAGTCCACTGTTAGCACATTTACTATAAGAAATACCAACAATCTTGTTTGAGGGTAAACAGATCAATACTGTGGAGTCTGTATAATTCTGAAAATCAACAGCTCATTAGAAAATCAAATCTCAATTTGTGTTTTTAACCTCCTATACTTCTCTGAATCCTATGCCTCATATCTAACACTCTAAAAAACTGTAGCACATACATTAGGACATAGATAAATAGATCTTTTTCCATCCAAGTGGCATCGTACCCTTCTCACTGCATTTGTTTTAGGATAGGGTACACCAGTAGCAATTAAGCCAGCTGATAAGTTGAGAGGAAGGGTTTTGCTACAGTTAATGGGAATAATAAAAACTATGAATAGCATAATTACCATCTTCATTTTAGCCAATTCCTACCAGTTCAGCATGAGTGATGTTGGGACTCTTTATGCTTAAAACTTACCATCATACACAATTAGAAGTCTCAGAAAATGCCCTAAGGTCTTTCATCTTACATCTTAGTTTTCAGTTTGGCATCCTGTCTACCATGCTACTCATTTCATTACCAAGATAAATGTATACTACTGCTTGCTAGATAACAGAGTGGCCCTCATGTCAGACAACATCTTGCCTTAGCTTTATGATGTCAGCTTGCTAGGCAACAGAGTGGCCCTCATGTCAGACAACATCTTGCTGTAGCTTTATGATGTCAGCTTGCTAGGCAACAGAGTGGCCCTCATGTCAGACAACATCTTGCTGTAGCTTTATGATGTCAGGTCACTGCTGGACCAATCGTCCTTGTGGAAGCTGAGCACAGAGAAGGATTAGATATCAAAAGTTATGCAGTAGGCTACTATCTGTATTCATGACTGCAAGGCAAATAGGAGGGGGATGTTAAAGGACTCTAAACCACTTCAAAGCACTGGGGCCTTTTTGAAAGTGGGATGGAGATATATACAAAAACAGAGATTATCCTTAACAACAATCCAACTTGAGAGTCAGAGTCCTACATAGAGTGCAGGGGAAGAGGTTAAATAAGCTTCCTTTCGTGAGAATTTAACACTATCGTTCTAAAGTGAGATAGTGCTTTTTAGCGTCAAAGGCTGCAATTTCCTCGAATGGAACATTGCAAATACCAGGATCTAAAGCAGGCTTTAGTAGCATTGGAAGCAGTCAGTCTTATCAACTATCAGGACCAACACAATGTGATCCATATTACTTCCATCTTGACACAAATTATATTCAGGCACAGGCTCCGACTATAAAGTAGTGAGGACATTCTTATGCTGTGAAAGTCTTTTCAATGCCTAAAAGGAATGATTGTGTGATTTTTGCTTACCGTATAAATTGGTAAAATGATGCCGGAAGACTTTCTTTTTTTTTTCCTTCAGTCTCGGCACTGCAGAGAAACTGTTGTGAAATACTGCCACTGGTGGTCATTCAGTATAATCTGCAGATGGAAAAGTCCACTGTTAGCACACTTACTATAAGAAATACCAAAAATCTTGTTTGAGGGTAAACATATCAATACTGTGGAGTCTGTATAATTCTGAAAATCAACAGCTCATTAGAAAATCAAATCTCAATTTGTGTTTTTAACCTCCTATACTTCTCTGAATCCTATGCCTCATATCTAACACTCTAAAAAACTGTAGCACATACATTAGGACATAGATAAATAGATCTTTGTCCATCCAAGTGGCATCGTACCCTTCTCACTGCATTTGTTTTAGGATAGGGTACACCAGTAGCAATTAAGCCAGCTGATAAGTTGAGAGGAAGGGTTTTGCTACAGTTAATGGGAATAATAAAAACTATGAATAGCATAATTACCATCTTCATTTTAGCCAATTCCTACCAGTTCAGCATGAGTGATGTTGGGACTCTTTATGCTTAAAACTTACCATCATACACAATTAAAAGTCTCAGAAAATGCCCTAAGATCTTACATCTTAGTTTTCAGTTTGGCATCCTGTCTACCATGCTACTCATTACATTACCAAGATAAATGTATACTACTGCTTGCTAGATAACAGAGTGGCCCTCATGTCAGACAACATCTTGCTGTAGCTTTATGATGTCAGCTTGCTAGGCAACAGAGTGGCCCTCATGTCAGACAACATCTTGCTGTAGCTTTATGAGGTCAGCTTGCTAGGCAACAGAGTGGCCCTCATGTCAGACAACATCTTGGTTTAGCTTTATGAAGTCAGGTCACTGCTGGACCAATCGTCCTTGTGGAAGCTGAGCACAGAGAAGGATTAGATATCAAAAGTTATGCAGTAGGCTACTATCTGTATTCATGACTGCAAGGCAAATAGGAGGGTTAATGTTAAAGGACTCTAACCCACTTCAAAGCACTGGGGCCTTTTTGAAAGTGGGATGGAGATATATACAAAAACAGAGATTATCCTTAACAACAATCCAACTTGAGAGTCAGAGTCCAACATACAGAGTGCAGGGGAAGAGGTTAAATAAGCTTCCTTTCGTGAGAATTTAACACTATCGTTCTAAAGTGAGATAGTGCTTTTTAGCGTCAAAGGCTGCAATTTCCTCGAATGGAACATTGCAAATACCAGGATCTAAAGCAGGCTTTAGTAGCATTGGAAGCAGTCAGTCTTATCAACTATCAGGACCAACACAATGTGATCCATATTACTTCCATCTTGACACAAATTATATTCAGGCACAGGCTCCGACTATAAAGTAGTGAGGACATTCTGATGCTGTGAAAGTCTTTTCAATGCCTAAAAGGAATGATTGTGTGATTTTTGCTTACTGTATAAATTGGTAAAATGATGCCGGAAGACTTTCTTTTTTTTTTCCTTCAGTCTCGGCACTGCAGAGAAACTGTTGTGAAACACTGCCACTGGTGGTCATTCAGTATAATCTGCAGATGGAAAAGTCCACTGTTAGCACATTTACTATAAGAAATACCAACAATCTTGTATGAGGGTAAACAGATCAATACTGTGGAGTCTGTATAATTGTGAAAATCAACAGCTCATTAGAAAATCAAATCTCAATTTGTGTTTTTAACCTCCTATACGTCTCTGAATCCTATGCCTCATATCTAACACTCTCTAAAAAACTGTAGCACATACATTAGGACATAGATAAATAGATCTTTTTCCATCCAAGTGGCATCGTACGCTTCTCACTGCATTTGTTTTAGGATAGGGTACACCAGTAGCAATTAAGCCAGCTGATAAGTTGAGAGAGGAAGGGTTTTGCTACAGTTAATGGGAATAATAAAAACTATGAATAGCATAATTACCATCTTCATTTTAGCCAATTCCTACCAGTTCAGCATGAGTGATGTTGAGACTCTTTATGCTTAAAACTTACCATCATACACAATTAGAAGTCTCAGAAAATGCCATAAGGTCTTTCATCTTACATCTTAGTTTTCAGTTTGGCATCCTGTCTACCATGCTACTCATTTCATTACCAAGATAAATGTATACTACTGCTTGCTAGATAACAGAGTGGCCCTCATGTCAGACAACATCTTGCCTTAGCTTTATGATGTCAGCTTGCTAGGCAACAGAGTGGCCCTCATGTCAGACAACATCTTGCTGTAGCTTTATGATGTCAGCTTGCTAGGCAACAGAGTGGCCCTCATGTCAGACAACATCTTGGTTTAGCTTTATGAAGTCAGGTCACTGCTGGACCAATCGTCCTTGTGGAAGCTGAGCACAGAGAAGGATTAGATATCAAAAGTTATGCAGTAGGCTACTATCTGTATTCATGACTGCAAGGCAAATAGGAGGGTTAATGTTAAAGGACTCTAAACCACTTCAAAGCACTGGGGCCTTTTTGAAAGTGGGATGGAGATATATACAAAAACAGAGATTATCCTTAACAACAATCCAACTTGAGAGTCAGAGTCCAACATACAGAGTGCAGGGGAAGAGGTTAAATAAGCTTCCTTTCGTGAGAATTTAACACTATCGTTCTAAAGTGAGATAGTGCTTTTTAGCGTCAAAGGCTGCAATTTCCTCGAATGGAACATTGCAAATACCAGGATCTAAAGCAGGCTTTAGTAGCATTGGAAGCAGTCAGTCTTTTATCAACTATCAGGACCAACACAATGTGATCCATATTACTTCCATCTTGACACAAATTATATTCAGGCACAGGCTCCGACCAGAAGGTAGTGAGGACATTCTGATGCTGTGAAAGTCTTTTTAATGCCTAAAAGGAATGATTGTGATTTTTGCTTACCGTATAAATTGGTAAAATGATGCCGGAAGACTTTTTTTTTTTTTCCTTCAGTCTCGGCACTGCAGAGAAACTGTTGTGAAACACTGCCACTGGTGGTCATTCAGTATAATCTGCAGATGGAAAAGTCCACTGTTAGCACATTTACTATAAGAAATACCAACAATCTTGTTTGAGGGTAAACAGATCAATACTGTGGAGTCTGTATAATTCTGAAAATCAACAGCTCATTAGAAAATCAAATCTCAATTTGTGTTTTTAACCTCCTATACTTCTCTGAATCCTATGCCTCATATCTAACACTCTAAAAAACTGTAGCACATACATTAGGACATAAATAAATAGATCTTTTTCCATCCAAGTGGCATCGTACCCTTCTCACTGCATTTGTTTTAGGATAGGGTACACCAGTAGCAATTAAGCCAGCTGATCAGTTTAGAGAGGAAGGGTTTTGCTACAGTTAATGGGAATAATAAAAACTATGAATAGCATAATTACCATCTTCATTCTAGCCAATTCCTACCAGTTCAGCATGAGTGATGTTGACACTCTGTATGCTTAAAACTTACCATCATACACAATTAGAAGTCTCAGAAAATGCCCTAAGGTCTTTTATCTTACATCTTAGTTTTCAGTTTGGCATCCTGTCTACCATGCTACTCATTTAATTACCAAGATAAATGTATACTACTGCTTGCTAGATAACAGAGTGGCCCTCATGTCAGACAACATCTTGCCTTAGCTTTATGATGTCAGCTTGCTAGGCAACAGAGTGGCCCTCATGTCAGACAACATCTTGCTGTAGCTTTATGATGTCAGGTCACTGCTGGACCAATCGTCCTTGTGGAAGCTGAGCACAGAGAAGGATTAGATATCAAAAGTTATGCAGTAGGCTACTATCTGTATTCATGACTGCAAGGCAAATAGGAGGGGGAATGTTAAAGGACTCTAAACCACTTCAAAGCACTGGGGCCTTTTTGAAAGTGGGATGGAGATGTATACAAAAACAGAGATTATCCTTAACAACAATCCAACTTGAGAGTCAGAGTCCAACATACAGAGTGCAGGGGAAGAGGTTAAATAAGCTTCCTTTCGTGAGAATTTAACACTATCGTTCTAAAGTGAGATAGTGCTTTTTAGCGTCAAAGGCTGCAATTTCCTCGAATGGAACATTGCAAATACCAGGATCTAAAGCAGGCTTTAGTAGCATTGGAAGCAGTCAGTCTTTTATCAACTATCAGGACCAACACAATGTGATCCATATTACTTCCATCTTGACACAAATTATATTCAGGCACAGGCTCCGACCAGAAGGTAGTGAGGACATTCTGATGCTGTGAAAGTCTTTTTAATGCCTAAAAGGAATGATTGTGATTTTTGCTTACCGTATAAATTGGTAAAATGATGCCGGAAGACTTTTTTTTTTTTTCCTTCAGTCTCGGCACTGCAGAGAAACTGTTGTGAAACACTGCCACTGGTGGTCATTCAGTATAATCTGCAGATGGAAAAGTCCACTGTTAGCACATTTACTATAAGAAATACCAACAATCTTGTTTGAGGGTAAACAGATCAATACTGTGGAGTCTGTATAATTCTGAAAATCAACAGCTCATTAGAAAATCAAATCTCAATTTGTGTTTTTAACCTCCTATACTTCTCTGAATCCTATGCCTCATATCTAACACTCTAAAAAACTGTAGCACATACATTAGGACATAGATAAATAGATCTTTTTCCATCCAAGTGGCATCGTACCCTTCTCACTGCATTTGTTTTAGGATAGGGTACACCAGTAGCAATTAAGCCAGCTGATAAGTTGAGAGGAAGGGTTTTGCTACAGTTAATGGGAATAATAAAAACTATGAATAGCATAATTACCATCTTCATTTTAGCCAATTCCTACCAGTTCAGCATGAGTGATGTTGGGACTCTTTATGCTTAAAACTTACCATCATACACAATTAGAAGTCTCAGAAAATGCCCTAAGGTCTTTCATCTTACATCTTAGTTTTCAGTTTGGCATCCTGTCTACCATGCTACTCATTTCATTACCAAGATAAATGTATACTACTGCTTGCTAGATAACAGAGTGGCCCTCATGTCAGACAACATCTTGCCTTAGCTTTATGATGTCAGCTTGCTAGGCAACAGAGTGGCCCTCATGTCAGACAACATCTTGCTGTAGCTTTATGATGTCAGCTTGCTAGGCAACAGAGTGGCCCTCATGTCAGACAACATCTTGCTGTAGCTTTATGATGTCAGGTCACTGCTGGACCAATCGTCCTTGTGGAAGCTGAGCACAGAGAAGGATTAGATATCAAAAGTTATGCAGTAGGCTACTATCTGTATTCATGACTGCAAGGCAAATAGGAGGGGGATGTTAAAGGACTCTAAACCACTTCAAAGCACTGGGGCCTTTTTGAAAGTGGGATGGAGATGTATACAAAAACAGAGATTATCCTTAACAACAATCCAACTTGAGAGTCAGAGTCCAACATACAGAGTGCAGGGGAAGAGGTTAAATAAGCTTCCTTTCGTGAGAATTTAACACTATCGTTCTAAAGTGAGATAGTGCTTTTTAGCGTCAAAGGCTGCAATTTCCTCGAATGGAACATTGCAAATACCAGGATCTAAAGCAGGCTTTAGTAGCATTGGAAGCAGTCAGTCTTATCAACTATCAGGACCAACACAATGTGATCCATATTACTTCCATCTTGACACAAATTATATTCAGGCACAGGCTCCGACTATAAAGTAGTGAGGACATTCTGATGCTGTGAAAGTCTTTTCAATGCCTAAAAGGAATGATTGTGTGATTTTTGCTTACCGTATAAATTGGTAAAATGATGCCGGAAGACTTTCTTATTTTTTTCCTTCAGTCTCGGCACTGCAGAGAAACTGTTGTGAAACACTGCCACTGGTGGTCATTCAGTATAATCTGCAGATGGAAAAGTCCACTGTTAGCACATTTACTATAAGAAATACCAACAATCTTGTTTGAGGGTAAACAGATCAATACTGTGGAGTCTGTATAATTGTGAAAATCAACAGCTCATTAGAAAATCAAATCTCAATTTGTGTTTTTAACCTCCTATACTTCTCTGAATCCTATGCCTCATATCTAACACTCTAAAAAACTGTAGCACATACATTAGGACATAAATAAATAGATCTTTTTCCATCCAAGTGGCATCGTACCCTTCTCACTGCATTTGTTTTAGGATAGGGTACACCAGTAGCAATTAAGCCAGCTGATCAGTTTAGAGAGGAAGGGTTTTGCTACAGTTAATGGGAATAATAAAAACTATGAATAGCATAATTACCATCTTCATTCTAGCCAATTCCTACCAGTTCAGCATGAGTGATGTTGACACTCTGTATGCTTAAAACTTACCATCATACACAATTAGAAGTCTCAGAAAATGCCCTAAGGTCTTTTATCTTACATCTTAGTTTTCAGTTTGGCATCCTGTCTACCATGCTACTCATTTAATTACCAAGATAAATGTATACTACTGCTTGCTAGATAACAGAGTGGCCCTCATGTCAGACAACATCTTGCCTTAGCTTTATGATGTCAGCTTGCTAGGCAACAGAGTGGCCCTCATGTCAGACAACATCTTGCTGTAGCTTTATGATGTCAGGTCACTGCTGGACCAATCGTCCTTGTGGAAGCTGAGCACAGAGAAGGATTAGATATCAAAAGTTATGCAGTAGGCTACTATCTGTATTCATGACTGCAAGGCAAATAGGAGGGGGAATGTTAAAGGACTCTAAACCACTTCAAAGCACTGGGGCCTTTTTGAAAGTGGGATGGAGATGTATACAAAAACAGAGATTATCCTTAACAACAATCCAACTTGAGAGTCAGAGTCCAACATACAGAGTGCAGGGGAAGAGGTTAAATAAGCTTCCTTTCGTGAGAATTTAACACTATCGTTCTAAAGTGAGATAGTGCTTTTTAGCGTCAAAGGCTGCAATTTCCTCGAATGGAACATTGCAAATACCAGGATCTAAAGCAGGCTTTAGTAGCATTGGAAGCAGTCAGTCTTTTATCAACTATCAGGACCAACACAATGTGATCCATATTACTTCCATCTTGACACAAATTATATTCAGGCACAGGCTCCGACCAGAAGGTAGTGAGGACATTCTGATGCTGTGAAAGTCTTTTTAATGCCTAAAAGGAATGATTGTGATTTTTGCTTACCGTATAAATTGGTAAAATGATGCCGGAAGACTTTTTTTTTTTTTCCTTCAGTCTCGGCACTGCAGAGAAACTGTTGTGAAACACTGCCACTGGTGGTCATTCAGTATAATCTGCAGATGGAAAAGTCCACTGTTAGCACATTTACTATAAGAAATACCAACAATCTTGTTTGAGGGTAAACAGATCAATACTGTGGAGTCTGTATAATTCTGAAAATCAACAGCTCATTAGAAAATCAAATCTCAATTTGTGTTTTTAACCTCCTATACTTCTCTGAATCCTATGCCTCATATCTAACACTCTAAAAAACTGTAGCACATACATTAGGACATAGATAAATAGATCTTTTTCCATCCAAGTGGCATCGTACCCTTCTCACTGCATTTGTTTTAGGATAGGGTACACCAGTAGCAATTAAGCCAGCTGATAAGTTGAGAGGAAGGGTTTTGCTACAGTTAATGGGAATAATAAAAACTATGAATAGCATAATTACCATCTTCATTTTAGCCAATTCCTACCAGTTCAGCATGAGTGATGTTGGGACTCTTTATGCTTAAAACTTACCATCATACACAATTAGAAGTCTCAGAAAATGCCCTAAGGTCTTTCATCTTACATCTTAGTTTTCAGTTTGGCATCCTGTCTACCATGCTACTCATTTCATTACCAAGATAAATGTATACTACTGCTTGCTAGATAACAGAGTGGCCCTCATGTCAGACAACATCTTGCCTTAGCTTTATGATGTCAGCTTGCTAGGCAACAGAGTGGCCCTCATGTCAGACAACATCTTGCTGTAGCTTTATGATGTCAGCTTGCTAGGCAACAGAGTGGCCCTCATGTCAGACAACATCTTGGTTTAGCTTTATGAAGTCAGGTCACTGCTGGACCAATCGTCCTTGTGGAAGCTGAGCACAGAGAAGGATTAGATATCAAAAGTTATGCAGTAGGCTACTATCTGTATTCATGACTGCAAGGCAAATAGGAGGGGGATGTTAAAGGACTCTAAACCACTTCAAAGCACTGGGGCCTTTTTGAAAGTGGGATGGAGATATATACAAAAACAGAGATTATCCTTAACAACAATCCAACTTGAGAGTCAGAGTCCAACATATAGAGTGCAGGGGAAGAGGTTAAATAAGCTTCCTTTCGTGAGAATTTAACACTATCGTTCTAAAGTGAGATAGTGCTTTTTAGCGTCAAAGGCAGCAATTTCCTCGAATGGAACATTGCAAATACCAGGATCTAAAGCAGGCTTTAGTAGCATTGGAAGCAGTCAGTCTTTTATCAACTATCAGGACCAACACAATGTGATCCATATTACTTCCATCTTGACACAAATTATATTCAGGCACAGGCTCCGACTAAGGTAGTGAGGACATTCTGATGCTGCGAAAGTCTTTTTAATGCCTAAAAGCAATGATTGTGATTTTTTCTTACCGTATAAATGGGTAAAATGATGCCGGAAGACTTTCTTTTTTTTTTTTTGCTTCAGTCTCGGCACTGCAGAGAAACTGTTGTGAAACACTGCCACTGGTGGTCATTCAGTATAATCTGCAGATGGAAAAGTCCACTGTTAGCACATTTACTATAAGAAATACCAACAATCTTGTTTGAGGCTAAACAGATCAATACTGTGGAGTCTGTATAATTGTGAAAATCAACAGCTCATTAGAAAATCAAATCTCAATTTGTGTTTTTAACCTCCTATACTTCTCTGAATCCTATGCCTCATATCTAACACTCTAAAAAACTGTAGCACATACATTAGGACATAGATAAATAGATCTTTTTCCATCCAAGTGGCATCGTACCCTTCTCACTGCATTTGTTTTAGGATAGGGTACACCAGTAGCAATTAAGCCAGCTGATCAGTTTAGAGAGGAAGGGTTTTGCTACAGTTAATGGGAATAATAAAAACTATGAATAGCATAATTACCATCTTCATTCTAGCCAATTCCTACCAGTTCAGCATGAGTGATGTTGACACTCTGTATGCTTAAAACTTACCATCATACACAATTAGAAGTCTCAGAAAATGCCCTAAGGTCTTTTATCTTACATCTTAGTTTTCAGTTTGGCATCCTGTCTACCATGCTACTCATTTAATTACCAAGATAAATGTATACTACTGCTTGCTAGATAACAGAGTGGCCCTCATGTCAGACAACATCTTGCCTTAGCTTTATGATGTCAGCTTGCTAGGCAACAGAGTGGCCCTCATGTCAGACAACATCTTGCTGTAGCTTTATGATGTCAGGTCACTGCTGGACCAATCGTCCTTGTGGAAGCTGAGCACAGAGAAGGATTAGATATCAAAAGTTATGCAGTAGGCTACTATCTGTATTCATGACTGCAAGGCAAATAGGAGGGGGAATGTTAAAGGACTCTAAACCACTTCAAAGCACTGGGGCCTTTTTGAAAGTGGGATGGAGATGTATACAAAAACAGAGATTATCCTTAACAACAATCCAACTTGAGAGTCAGAGTCCAACATACAGAGTGCAGGGGAAGAGGTTAAATAAGCTTCCTTTCGTGAGAATTTAACACTATCGTTCTAAAGTGAGATAGTGCTTTTTAGCGTCAAAGGCTGCAATTTCCTCGAATGGAACATTGCAAATACCAGGATCTAAAGCAGGCTTTAGTAGCATTGGAAGCAGTCAGTCTTTTATCAACTATCAGGACCAACACAATGTGATCCATATTACTTCCATCTTGACACAAATTATATTCAGGCACAGGCTCCGACCAGAAGGTAGTGAGGACATTCTGATGCTGTGAAAGTCTTTTTAATGCCTAAAAGGAATGATTGTGATTTTTGCTTACCGTATAAATTGGTAAAATGATGCCGGAAGACTTTTTTTTTTTTTCCTTCAGTCTCGGCACTGCAGAGAAACTGTTGTGAAACACTGCCACTGGTGGTCATTCAGTATAATCTGCAGATGGAAAAGTCCACTGTTAGCACATTTACTATAAGAAATACCAACAATCTTGTTTGAGGGTAAACAGATCAATACTGTGGAGTCTGTATAATTCTGAAAATCAACAGCTCATTAGAAAATCAAATCTCAATTTGTGTTTTTAACCTCCTATACTTCTCTGAATCCTATGCCTCATATCTAACACTCTAAAAAACTGTAGCACATACATTAGGACATAGATAAATAGATCTTTTTCCATCCAAGTGGCATCGTACCCTTCTCACTGCATTTGTTTTAGGATAGGGTACACCAGTAGCAATTAAGCCAGCTGATAAGTTGAGAGGAAGGGTTTTGCTACAGTTAATGGGAATAATAAAAACTATGAATAGCATAATTACCATCTTCATTTTAGCCAATTCCTACCAGTTCAGCATGAGTGATGTTGGGACTCTTTATGCTTAAAACTTACCATCATACACAATTAGAAGTCTCAGAAAATGCCCTAAGGTCTTTCATCTTACATCTTAGTTTTCAGTTTGGCATCCTGTCTACCATGCTACTCATTTCATTACCAAGATAAATGTATACTACTGCTTGCTAGATAACAGAGTGGCCCTCATGTCAGACAACATCTTGCCTTAGCTTTATGATGTCAGCTTGCTAGGCAACAGAGTGGCCCTCATGTCAGACAACATCTTGCTGTAGCTTTATGATGTCAGCTTGCTAGGCAACAGAGTGGCCCTCATGTCAGACAACATCTTGGTTTAGCTTTATGAAGTCAGGTCACTGCTGGACCAATCGTCCTTGTGGAAGCTGAGCACAGAGAAGGATTAGATATCAAAAGTTATGCAGTAGGCTACTATCTGTATTCATGACTGCAAGGCAAATAGGAGGGGGATGTTAAAGGACTCTAAACCACTTCAAAGCACTGGGGCCTTTTTGAAAGTGGGATGGAGATATATACAAAAACAGAGATTATCCTTAACAACAATCCAACTTGAGAGTCAGAGTCCAACATATAGAGTGCAGGGGAAGAGGTTAAATAAGCTTCCTTTCGTGAGAATTTAACACTATCGTTCTAAAGTGAGATAGTGCTTTTTAGCGTCAAAGGCAGCAATTTCCTCGAATGGAACATTGCAAATACCAGGATCTAAAGCAGGCTTTAGTAGCATTGGAAGCAGTCAGTCTTTTATCAACTATCAGGACCAACACAATGTGATCCATATTACTTCCATCTTGACACAAATTATATTCAGGCACAGGCTCCGACTAAGGTAGTGAGGACATTCTGATGCTGCGAAAGTCTTTTTAATGCCTAAAAGCAATGATTGTGATTTTTTCTTACCGTATAAATGGGTAAAATGATGCCGGAAGACTTTCTTTTTTTTTTTTTGCTTCAGTCTCGGCACTGCAGAGAAACTGTTGTGAAACACTGCCACTGGTGGTCATTCAGTATAATCTGCAGATGGAAAAGTCCACTGTTAGCACATTTACTATAAGAAATACCAACAATCTTGTTTGAGGCTAAACAGATCAATACTGTGGAGTCTGTATAATTGTGAAAATCAACAGCTCATTAGAAAATCAAATCTCAATTTGTGTTTTTAACCTCCTATACTTCTCTGAATCCTATGCCTCATATCTAACACTCTAAAAAACTGTAGCACATACATTAGGACATAGATAAATAGATCTTTTTCCATCCAAGTGGCATCGTACCCTTCTCACTGCATTTGTTTTAGGATAGGGTACACCAGTAGCAATTAAGCCAGCTGATCAGTTTAGAGAGGAAGGGTTTTGCTACAGTTAATGGGAATAATAAAAACTATGAATAGCATAATTACCATCTTCATTCTAGCCAATTCCTACCAGTTCAGCATGAGTGATGTTGACACTCTGTATGCTTAAAACTTACCATCATACACAATTAGAAGTCTCAGAAAATGCCCTAAGGTCTTTTATCTTACATCTTAGTTTTCAGTTTGGCATCCTGTCTACCATGCTACTCATTTAATTACCAAGATAAATGTATACTACTGCTTGCTAGATAACAGAGTGGCCCTCATGTCAGACAACATCTTGCCTTAGCTTTATGATGTCAGCTTGCTAGGCAACAGAGTGGCCCTCATGTCAGACAACATCTTGCTGTAGCTTTATGATGTCAGGTCACTGCTGGACCAATCGTCCTTGTGGAAGCTGAGCACAGAGAAGGATTAGATATCAAAAGTTATGCAGTAGGCTACTATCTGTATTCATGACTGCAAGGCAAATAGGAGGGGGAATGTTAAAGGACTCTAAACCACTTCAAAGCACTGGGGCCTTTTTGAAAGTGGGATGGAGATATATACAAAAACAGAGATTATCCTTAACAACAATCCAACTTGAGAGTCAGAGTCCAACATACAGAGTGCAGGGGAAGAGGTTCAATAAGCTTCCTTTCGTGAGAATTTAACACTATCGTTCTAAAGTGAGATAGTGCTTTTTAGCGTCAAAGGCAGCAATTTCCTCGAATGGAACATTGCAAATACCAGGATCTAAAGCAGGCTTTAGTAGCATTGGAAGCAGTCAGTCTTTTATCAACTATCAGGACCAACACAATGTGATCCATATTACTTCCATCTTGACACAAATTATATTCAGGCACAGGCTCCGACTAAGGTAGTGAGGACATTCTGATGCTGCGAAAGTCTTTTTAATGCCTAAAAGCAATGATTGTGATTTTTTCTTACCGTATAAATTGGTAAAATGATGCCGGAAGACTTTCTTTTTTTTTTTTTCCTTCAGTCTCGGCACTGCAGAGAAACTGTTGTGAAACACTGCCACTGGTGGTCATTCAGTATAATCTGCAGATGGAAAAGTCCACTGTTAGCACATTTACTATAAGAAATACCAAAAATCTTGTTTGAGGGTAAACAGATCAATACTGTGGAGTCTGTATAATTCTGAAAATCAACAGCTCATTAGAAAATCAAATCTCAATTTGTGTTTTTAACCTCCTATACTTCTCTGAATCCTATGCCTCATATCTAACACTCTAAAAAACTGTAGCACATACATTAGGACATAGATAAATAGATCTTTTTCCATCCAAGTGGCATCGTACCCTTCTCACTGCATTTGTTTTAGGATAGGGTACACCAGTAGCAATTAAGCCAGCTGATAAGTTGAGAGGAAGGGTTTTGCTACAGTTAATGGGAATAATAAAAACTATGAATAGCATAATTACCATCTTCATTTTAGCCAATTCCTACCAGTTCAGCATGAGTGATGTTGGGACTCTTTATGCTTAAAACTTACCATCATACACAATTAGAAGTCTCAGAAAATGCCCTAAGGTCTTTCATCTTACATCTTAGTTTTCAGTTTGGCATCCTGTCTACCATGCTACTCATTTCATTACCAAGATAAATGTATACTACTGCTTGCTAGATAACAGAGTGGCCCTCATGTCAGACAACATCTTGCCTTAGCTTTATGATGTCAGCTTGCTAGGCAACAGAGTGGCCCTCATGTCAGACAACATCTTGCTGTAGCTTTATGATGTCAGCTTGCTAGGCAACAGAGTGGCCCTCATGTCAGACAACATCTTGGTTTAGCTTTATGAAGTCAGGTCACTGCTGGACCAATCGTCCTTGTGGAAGCTGAGCACAGAGAAGGATTAGATATCAAAAGTTATGCAGTAGGCTACTATCTGTATTCATGACTGCAAGGCAAATAGGAGGGTTAATGTTAAAGGACTCTAAACCACTTCAAAGCACTGGGGCCTTTTTGAAAGTGGGATGGAGATATATACAAAAACAGAGATTATCCTTAACAACAATCCAACTTGAGAGTCAGAGTCCAACATATAGAGTGCAGGGGAAGAGGTTAAATAAGCTTCCTTTCGTGAGAATTTAACACTATCGTTCTAAAGTGAGATAGTGCTTTTTAGCGTCAAAGGCTGCAATTTCCTCGAATGGAACATTGCAAATACCAGGATCTAAAGCAGGCTTTAGTAGCATTGGAAGCAGTCAGTCTTTTATCAACTATCAGGACCAACACAATGTGATCCATATTACTTCCATCTTGACACAAATTATATTCAGGCACAGGCTCCGACTAAGGTAGTGAGGACATTCTGATGCTGCGAAAGTCTTTTTAATGCCTAAAAGCAATGATTGTGATTTTTTCTTACCGTATAAATTGGTAAAATGATGCCGGAAGACTTTCTTTTTTTTTTTTTCCTTCAGTCTCGGCACTGCAGAGAAACTGTTGTGAAACACTGCCACTGGTGGTCATTCAGTATAATCTGCAGATGGAAAAGTCCACTGTTAGCACATTTACTATAAGAAATACCAACAATCTTGTTTGAGGGTAAACAGATCAATACTGTGGAGTCTGTATAATTCTGAAAATCAACAGCTCATTAGAAAATCAAATCTAAATTTGTGTTTTTAACCTCCTATACTTCTCTGAATCCTATGCCTCATAGCTAACACTCTAAAAAACTGTAGCACATACATTAGGACATAGATAAATAGATCTTTTTCCATCCAAGTGGCATCGTACCCTTCTCACTGCATTTGTTTTAGGATAGGGTACACCAGTAGCAATTAAGCCAGCTGATAAGTTGAGAGGAAGGGTTTTGCTACAGTTAATGGGAATAATAAAAACTATGAATAGCATAATTACCATCTTCATTTTAGCCAATTCCTACCAGTTCAGCATGAGTGATGTTGGGACTCTTTATGCTTAAAACTTACCATCATACACAATTAGAAGTCTCAGAAAATGCCCTAAGGTCTTTCATCTTACATCTTAGTTTTCAGTTTGGCATCCTGTCTACCATGCTACTCATTTCATTACCAAGATAAATGTATACTACTGCTTGCTAGATAACAGAGTGGCCCTCATGTCAGACAACATCTTGCCTTAGCTTTATGATGTCAGCTTGCTAGGCAACAGAGTGGCCCTCATGTCAGACAACATCTTGCTGTAGCTTTATGATGTCAGCTTGCTAGGCAACAGAGTGGCCCTCATGTCAGACAACATCTTGGTTTAGCTTTATGAAGTCAGGTCACTGCTGGACCAATCGTCCTTGTGGAAGCTGAGCACAGAGAAGGATTAGATATCAAAAGTTATGCAGTAGGCTACTATCTGTATTCATGACTGCAAGGCAAATAGGAGGGTTAATGTTAAAGGACTCTAAACCACTTCAAAGCACTGGGGCCTTTTTGAAAGTGGGATGGAGATATATACAAAAACAGAGATTATCCTTAACAACAATCCAACTTGAGAGTCAGAGTCCAACATATAGAGTGCAGGGGAAGAGGTTAAATAAGCTTCCTTTCGTGAGAATAAAACACTATCGTTCTAAAGTGAGATAGTGCTTTTTAGCGTCAAAGGCAGCAATTTCCTCGAATGGAACATTGCAAATACCAGGATCTAAAGCAGGCTTTAGTAGCATTGGAAGCAGTCAGTCTTTTATCAACTATCAGGACCAACACAATGTGATCCATATTACTTCCATCTTGACACAAATTATATTCAGGCACAGGCTCCGACTAAGGTAGTGAGGACATTCTGATGCTGCGAAAGTCTTTTTAATGCCTAAAAGCAATGATTGTGATTTTTTCTTACCGTATAAATTGGTAAAATGATGCCGGAAGACTTTCTTTTTTTTTTTTTGCTTCAGTCTCGGCACTGCAGAGAAACTGTTGTGAAACACTGCCACTGGTGGTCATTCAGTATAATCTGCAGATGGAAAAGTCCACTGTTAGCACATTTACTATAAGAAATACCAACAATCTTGTTTGAGGGTAAACAGATCAATACTGTGGAGTCTGTATAATTGTGAAAATCAACAGCTCATTAGAAAATCAAATCTCAATTTGTGTTTTTAACCTCCTATACTTCTCTGAATCCTATGCCTCATATCTAACACTCTAAAAAACTGTAGCACATACATTAGGACATAGATAAATAGATCTTTTTCCATCCAAGTGGCATCGTACCCTTCTCACTGCATTTGTTTTAGGATAGGGTACACCAGTAGCAATTAAGCCAGCTGATCAGTTTAGAGAGGAAGGGTTTTGCTACAGTTAATGGGAATAATAAAAACTATGAATAGCATAATTACCATCTTCATTCTAGCCAATTCCTACCAGTTCAGCATGAGTGATGTTGACACTCTGTATGCTTAAAACTTACCATCATACACAATTAGAAGTCTCAGAAAATGCCCTAAGGTCTTTTATCTTACATCTTAGTTTTCAGTTTGGCATCCTGTCTACCATGCTACTCATTTAATTACCAAGATAAATGTATACTACTGCTTGCTAGATAACAGAGTGGCCCTCATGTCAGACAACATCTTGCCTTAGCTTTATGATGTCAGCTTGCTAGGCAACAGAGTGGCCCTCATGTCAGACAACATCTTGCTGTAGCTTTATGATGTCAGGTCACTGCTGGACCAATCGTCCTTGTGGAAGCTGAGCACAGAGAAGGATTAGATATCAAAAGTTATGCAGTAGGCTACTATCTGTATTCATGACTGCAAGGCAAATAGGAGGGGGAATGTTAAAGGACTCTAAACCACTTCAAAGCACTGGGGCCTTTTTGAAAGTGGGATGGAGATATATACAAAAACAGAGATTATCCTTAACAACAATCCAACTTGAGAGTCAGAGTCCAACATACAGAGTGCAGGGGAAGAGGTTCAATAAGCTTCCTTTCGTGAGAATTTAACACTATCGTTCTAAAGTGAGATAGTGCTTTTTAGCGTCAAAGGCAGCAATTTCCTCGAATGGAACATTGCAAATACCAGGATCTAAAGCAGGCTTTAGTAGCATTGGAAGCAGTCAGTCTTTTATCAACTATCAGGACCAACACAATGTGATCCATATTACTTCCATCTTGACACAAATTATATTCAGGCACAGGCTCCGACTAAGGTAGTGAGGACATTCTGATGCTGCGAAAGTCTTTTTAATGCCTAAAAGCAATGATTGTGATTTTTTCTTACCGTATAAATTGGTAAAATGATGCCGGAAGACTTTCTTTTTTTTTTTTTCCTTCAGTCTCGGCACTGCAGAGAAACTGTTGTGAAACACTGCCACTGGTGGTCATTCAGTATAATCTGCAGATGGAAAAGTCCACTGTTAGCACATTTACTATAAGAAATACCAAAAATCTTGTTTGAGGGTAAACAGATCAATACTGTGGAGTCTGTATAATTCTGAAAATCAACAGCTCATTAGAAAATCAAATCTCAATTTGTGTTTTTAACCTCCTATACTTCTCTGAATCCTATGCCTCATATCTAACACTCTAAAAAACTGTAGCACATACATTAGGACATAGATAAATAGATCTTTTTCCATCCAAGTGGCATCGTACCCTTCTCACTGCATTTGTTTTAGGATAGGGTACACCAGTAGCAATTAAGCCAGCTGATAAGTTGAGAGGAAGGGTTTTGCTACAGTTAATGGGAATAATAAACTATGAATAGCATAATTACCATCTTCATTTTAGCCAATTCCTACCAGTTCAGCATGAGTGATGTTGAGACTCTTTATGCTTAAAACTTACCATCATACACAATTAGAAGTCTCAGAAAATGCCCTAAGGTCTTTCATCTTACATCTTAGTTTTCAGTTTGGCATCCTGTCTACCATGCTACTCATTTAATTACCAAGATAAATGTATACTACTGCTTGCTAGATAACAGAGTGGCCCTCATCTCAGACAACATCTTGCCTTAGCTTTATGATATCAGCTTGCTAGGCAACAGAGTGGCCCTCATGTCAGACAACATCTTGCTGTAGCTTTATGATGTCAGCTTGCTAGGCAACAGAGTGGCCCTCATGTCAGACAACATCTTGGTTTAGCTTTATGAAGTCAGGTCACTGCTGGACCAATCGTCCTTGTGGAAGCTGAGCACAGAGAAGGATTAGATATCAAAAGTTATGCAGTAGGCTACTATCTGTATTCATGACTGCAAGGCAAATAGGAGGGTTAATGTTAAAGGACTCTAAACCACTTCAAAGCACTGGGGCCTTTTTGAAAGTGGGATGGAGATATATACAAAAACAGAGATTATCCTTAACAACAATCCAACTTGAGAGTCAGAGTCCAACATATGGACTGCAGGGGAAGAGGTTAAATAAGCTTCCTTTCGTAAGAATTTAACACTATCGTTCTAAAGTGAGATAGTGCTTTTTATCGTCAAAGGCTGCAATTTCCTCGAATGGAACATTGCAAATACCAGGATCTAAAGCAGGCTTTAGTAGCATTGGAAGCAGTCAGTCTTTTATCAACTATCAGGACCAACACAATGTGATCCATATTACTTCCATCTTGACACAAATTATATTCAGGCACAGGCTCCGACTAGAAGGTAGTGAGGACATTCTGATGCTGTGAAAGTCTTTTTAATGCCTAAAAGGAATGATTGTGATTTTTGCTTACCGTATAAATTGGTAAAATGATGCCGGCAGACTTTCATTTGTTTTTTTTCCTTCAGTCTCGGCACTGCAGAGAAACTGTTGTGAAATACTGCCACTGGTGGTCATTCAGTATAATCTGCAGATGGAAAAGTCCACTGTTAGCACACTTACTATAAGAAATACCAAAAATCTTGTTTGAGGGTAAACATATCAATACTGTGGAGTCTGTATAATTCTGAAAATCAACAGCTCATTAGAAAATCAAATCTCAATTTGTGTTTTTAACCTCCTATACTTCTCTGAATCCTATGCCTCATATCTAACACTCTAAAAAACTGTAGCACATACATTAGGACATAGATAAATAGATCTTTGTCCATCCAAGTGGCATCGTACCCTTCTCACTGCATTTGTTTTAGGATAGGGTACACCAGTAGCAATTAAGCCAGCTGATAAGTTGAGAGGAAGGGTTTTGCTACAGTTAATGGGAATAATAAAAACTATGAATAGCATAATTACCATCTTCATTTTAGCCAATTCCTACCAGTTCAGCATGAGTGATGTTGGGACTCTTTATGCTTAAAACTTACCATCATACACAATTAAAAGTCTCAGAAAATGCCCTAAGATCTTACATCTTAGTTTTCAGTTTGGCATCCTGTCTACCATGCTACTCATTTCATTACCAAGATAAATGTATACTACTGCTTGCTAGATAACAGAGTGGCCCTCATGTCAGACAACATCTTGCCTTAGCTTTATGATGTCAGCTTGCTAGGCAACAGAGTGGCCCTCATGTCAGACAACATCTTGCTGTAGCTTTATGAGGTCAGCTTGCTAGGCAACAGAGTGGCCCTCATGTCAGACAACATCTTGGTTTAGCTTTATGAAGTCAGGTCACTGCTGGACCAATCGTCCTTGTGGAAGCTGAGCACAGAGAAGGATTAGATATCAAAAGTTATGCAGTAGGCTACTATCTGTATTCATGACTGCAAGGCAAATAGGAGGGTTAATGTTAAAGGACTCTAACCCACTTCAAAGCACTGGGGCCTTTTTGAAAGTGGGATGGAGATATATACAAAAACAGAGATTATCCTTAACAACAATCCAACTTGAGAGTCAGAGTCCAACATACAGAGTGCAGGGGAAGAGGTTCAATAAGCTTCCTTTCGTGAGAATTTAACACTATCGTTCTAAAGTGAGATAGTGCTTTTTAGCGTCAAAGGCAGCAATTTCCTCGAATGGAACATTGCAAATACCAGGATCTAAAGCAGGCTTTAGTAGCATTGGAAGCAGTCAGTCTTTTATCAACTATCAGGACCAACACAATGTGATCCATATTACTTCCATCTTGACACAAATTATATTCAGGCACAGGCTCCGACTAAGGTAGTGAGGACATTCTGATGCTGCGAAAGTCTTTTTAATGCCTAAAAGCAATGATTGTGATTTTTTCTTACCGTATAAATTGGTAAAATGATGCCGGAAGACTTTCTTTTTTTTTTTTCCTTCAGTCTCGGCACTGCAGAGAAACTGTTGTGAAACACTGCCACTGGTGGTCATTCAGTATAATCTGCAGATGGAAAAGTCCACTGTTAGCACATTTACTATAAGAAATACCAAAAATCTTGTTTGAGGGTAAACAGATCAATACTGTGGAGTCTGTATAATTCTGAAAATCAACAGCTCATTAGAAAATCAAATCTCAATTTGTGTTTTTAACCTCCTATACTTCTCTGAATCCTATGCCTCATATCTAACACTCTAAAAAACTGTAGCACATACATTAGGACATAGATAAATAGATCTTTTTCCATCCAAGTGGCATCGTACCCTTCTCACTGCATTTGTTTTAGGATAGGGTACACCAGTAGCAATTAAGCCAGCTGATAAGTTGAGAGGAAGGGTTTTGCTACAGTTAATGGGAATAATAAACTATGAATAGCATAATTACCATCTTCATTTTAGCCAATTCCTACCAGTTCAGCATGAGTGATGTTGAGACTCTTTATGCTTAAAACTTACCATCATACACAATTAGAAGTCTCAGAAAATGCCCTAAGGTCTTTCATCTTACATCTTAGTTTTCAGTTTGGCATCCTGTCTACCATGCTACTCATTTAATTACCAAGATAAATGTATACTACTGCTTGCTAGATAACAGAGTGGCCCTCATCTCAGACAACATCTTGCCTTAGCTTTATGATATCAGCTTGCTAGGCAACAGAGTGGCCCTCATGTCAGACAACATCTTGCTGTAGCTTTATGATGTCAGCTTGCTAGGCAACAGAGTGGCCCTCATGTCAGACAACATCTTGGTTTAGCTTTATGAAGTCAGGTCACTGCTGGACCAATCGTCCTTGTGGAAGCTGAGCACAGAGAAGGATTAGATATCAAAAGTTATGCAGTAGGCTACTATCTGTATTCATGACTGCAAGGCAAATAGGAGGGTTAATGTTAAAGGACTCTAAACCACTTCAAAGCACTGGGGCCTTTTTGAAAGTGGGATGGAGATATATACAAAAACAGAGATTATCCTTAACAACAATCCAACTTGAGAGTCAGAGTCCAACATACAGAGTGCAGGGGAAGAGGTTAAATAAGCTTCCTTTCGTGAGAATTTAACACTATCGTTCTAAAGTGAGATAGTGCTTTTTAGCGTCAAAGGCTGCAATTTCCTCGAATGGAACATTGCAAATACCAGGATCTAAAGCAGGCTTTAGTAGCATTGGAAGCAGTCAGTCTTTTATCAACTATCAGGACCAACACAATGTGATCCATATTACTTCCATCTTGACACAAATTATATTCAGGCACAGGCTCCGACCAGAAGGTAGTGAGGACATTCTGATGCTGTGAAAGTCTTTTTAATGCCTAAAAGGAATGATTGTGATTTTTGCTTACCGTATAAATTGGTAAAATGATGCCGGAAGACTTTTTTTTTTTTTCCTTCAGTCTCGGCACTGCAGAGAAACTGTTGTGAAACACTGCCACTGGTGGTCATTCAGTATAATCTGCAGATGGAAAAGTCCACTGTTAGCACATTTACTATAAGAAATACCAACAATCTTGTTTGAGGGTAAACAGATCAATACTGTGGAGTCTGTATAATTGTGAAAATCAACAGCTCATTAGAAAATCAAATATCAATTTGTGTTTTTAACCTCCTATACTCCTCTGAATCCTATGCCTCATATCTAACACTCTCTAAAAAACTGTAGCACATACATTAGGACATAGATAAATAGATCTTTTTCCATCCAAGTGGCATCGTACGCTTCTCACTGCATTTGTTTTAGGATAGGGTACACCAGTAGCAATTAAGCCAGCTGATAAGTTGAGAGAGGAAGGGTTTTGCTACAGTTAATGGGAATAATAAAAACTATGAATAGCATAATTACCATCTTCATTTTAGCCAATTCCTACCAGTTCAGCATGAGTGATGTTGAGACTCTTTATGCTTAAAACTTACCATCATACACAATTAGAAGTCTCAGAAAATGCCCTAAGGTCTTTCATCTTACATCTTAGTTTTCAGTTTGGCATCCTGTCTACCATGCTACTCATTTAATTACCAAGATAAATGTATACTACTGCTTGCTAGATAACAGAGTGGCCCTCATCTCAGACAACATCTTGCCTTAGCTTTATGATATCAGCTTGCTAGGCAACAGAGTGGCCCTCATGTCAGACAACATCTTGCTGTAGCTTTATGATGTCAGCTTGCTAGGCAACAGAGTGGCCCTCATGTCAGACAACATCTTGGTTTAGCTTTATGAAGTCAGGTCACTGCTGGACCAATCGTCCTTGTGGAAGCTGAGCACAGAGAAGGATTAGATATCAAAAGTTATGCAGTAGGCTACTATCTGTATTCATGACTGCAAGGCAAATAGGAGGGTTAATGTTAAAGGACTCTAAACCACTTCAAAGCACTGGGGCCTTTTTGAAAGTGGGATGGAGATATATACAAAAACAGAGATTATCCTTAACAACAATCCAACTTGAGAGTCAGAGTCCAACATACAGAGTGCAGGGGAAGAGGTTAAATAAGCTTCCTTTCGTGAGAATTTAACACTATCGTTCTAAAGTGAGATAGTGCTTTTTAGCGTCAAAGGCTGCAATTTCCTCGAATGGAACATTGCAAATACCAGGATCTAAAGCAGGCTTTAGTAGCATTGGAAGCAGTCAGTCTTTTATCAACTATCAGGACCAACACAATGTGATCCATATTACTTCCATCTTGACACAAATTATATTCAGGCACAGGCTCCGACCAGAAGGTAGTGAGGACATTCTGATGCTGTGAAAGTCTTTTTAATGCCTAAAAGGAATGATTGTGATTTTTGCTTACCGTATAAATTGGTAAAATGATGCCGGAAGACTTTTTTTTTTTTCCTTCAGTCTCGGCACTGCAGAGAAACTGTTGTGAAACACTGCCACTGGTGGTCATTCAGTATAATCTGCAGATGGAAAAGTCCACTGTTAGCACATTTACTATAAGAAATACCAACAATCTTGTTTGAGGGTAAACAGATCAATACTGTGGAGTCTGTATAATTCTGAAAATCAACAGCTCATTAGAAAATCAAATCTCAATTTGTGTTTTTAACCTCCTATACTTCTCTGAATCCTATGCCTCATATCTAACACTCTAAAAAACTGTAGCACATACATTAGGACATAGATAAATAGATCTTTTTCCATCCAAGTGGCATCGTACCCTTCTCACTGCATTTGTTTTAGGATAGGGTACACCAGTAGCAATTAAGCCAGCTGATAAGTTGAGAGGAAGGGTTTTGCTACAGTTAATGGGAATAATAAACTATGAATAGCATAATTACCATCTTCATTTTAGCCAATTCCTACCAGTTCAGCATGAGTGATGTTGAGACTCTTTATGCTTAAAACTTACCATCATACACAATTAGAAGTCTCAGAAAATGCCCTAAGGTCTTTCATCTTACATCTTAGTTTTCAGTTTGGCATCCTGTCTACCATGCTACTCATTTAATTACCAAGATAAATGTATACTACTGCTTGCTAGATAACAGAGTGGCCCTCATCTCAGACAACATCTTGCCTTAGCTTTATGATATCAGCTTGCTAGGCAACAGAGTGGCCCTCATGTCAGACAACATCTTGCTGTAGCTTTATGATGTCAGCTTGCTAGGCAACAGAGTGGCCCTCATGTCAGACAACATCTTGGTTTAGCTTTATGAAGTCAGGTCACTGCTGGACCAATCGTCCTTGTGGAAGCTGAGCACAGAGAAGGATTAGATATCAAAAGTTATGCAGTAGGCTACTATCTGTATTCATGACTGCAAGGCAAATAGGAGGGTTAATGTTAAAGGACTCTAAACCACTTCAAAGCACTGGGGCCTTTTTGAAAGTGGGATGGAGATATATACAAAAACAGAGATTATCCTTAACAACAATCCAACTTGAGAGTCAGAGTCCAACATACAGAGTGCAGGGGAAGAGGTTAAATAAGCTTCCTTTCGTGAGAATTTAACACTATCGTTCTAAAGTGAGATAGTGCTTTTTAGCGTCAAAGGCTGCAATTTCCTCGAATGGAACATTGCAAATACCAGGATCTAAAGCAGGCTTTAGTAGCATTGGAAGCAGTCAGTCTTTTATCAACTATCAGGACCAACACAATGTGATCCATATTACTTCCATCTTGACACAAATTATATTCAGGCACAGGCTCCGACCAGAAGGTAGTGAGGACATTCTGATGCTGTGAAAGTCTTTTTAATGCCTAAAAGGAATGATTGTGATTTTTGCTTACCGTATAAATTGGTAAAATGATGCCGGAAGACTTTTTTTTTTTTTCCTTCAGTCTCGGCACTGCAGAGAAACTGTTGTGAAACACTGCCACTGGTGGTCATTCAGTATAATCTGCAGATGGAAAAGTCCACTGTTAGCACATTTACTATAAGAAATACCAACAATCTTGTTTGAGGGTAAACAGATCAATACTGTGGAGTCTGTATAATTGTGAAAATCAACAGCTCATTAGAAAATCAAATATCAATTTGTGTTTTTAACCTCCTATACTCCTCTGAATCCTATGCCTCATATCTAACACTCTCTAAAAAACTGTAGCACATACATTAGGACATAGATAAATAGATCTTTTTCCATCCAAGTGGCATCGTACGCTTCTCACTGCATTTGTTTTAGGATAGGGTACACCAGTAGCAATTAAGCCAGCTGATAAGTTGAGAGAGGAAGGGTTTTGCTACAGTTAATGGGAATAATAAAAACTATGAATAGCATAATTACCATCTTCATTTTAGCCAATTCCTACCAGTTCAGCATGAGTGATGTTGAGACTCTTTATGCTTAAAACTTACCATCATACACAATTAGAAGTCTCAGAAAATGCCCTAAGGTCTTTCATCTTACATCTTAGTTTTCAGTTTGGCATCCTGTCTACCATGCTACTCATTTAATTACCAAGATAAATGTATACTACTGCTTGCTAGATAACAGAGTGGCCCTCATCTCAGACAACATCTTGCCTTAGCTTTATGATATCAGCTTGCTAGGCAACAGAGTGGCCCTCATGTCAGACAACATCTTGCTGTAGCTTTATGATGTCAGCTTGCTAGGCAACAGAGTGGCCCTCATGTCAGACAACATCTTGGTTTAGCTTTATGAAGTCAGGTCACTGCTGGACCAATCGTCCTTGTGGAAGCTGAGCACAGAGAAGGATTAGATATCAAAAGTTATGCAGTAGGCTACTATCTGTATTCATGACTGCAAGGCAAATAGGAGGGTTAATGTTAAAGGACTCTAAACCACTTCAAAGCACTGGGGCCTTTTTGAAAGTGGGATGGAGATATATACAAAAACAGAGATTATCCTTAACAACAATCCAACTTGAGAGTCAGAGTCCAACATACAGAGTGCAGGGGAAGAGGTTAAATAAGCTTCCTTTCGTGAGAATTTAACACTATCGTTCTAAAGTGAGATAGTGCTTTTTAGCGTCAAAGGCTGCAATTTCCTCGAATGGAACATTGCAAATACCAGGATCTAAAGCAGGCTTTAGTAGCATTGGAAGCAGTCAGTCTTTTATCAACTATCAGGACCAACACAATGTGATCCATATTACTTCCATCTTGACACAAATTATATTCAGGCACAGGCTCCGACCAGAAGGTAGTGAGGACATTCTGATGCTGTGAAAGTCTTTTTAATGCCTAAAAGGAATGATTGTGATTTTTGCTTACCGTATAAATTGGTAAAATGATGCCGGAAGACTTTTTTTTTTTTTCCTTCAGTCTCGGCACTGCAGAGAAACTGTTGTGAAACACTGCCACTGGTGGTCATTCAGTATAATCTGCAGATGGAAAAGTCCACTGTTAGCACATTTACTATAAGAAATACCAACAATCTTGTTTGAGGGTAAACAGATCAATACTGTGGAGTCTGTATAATTCTGAAAATCAACAGCTCATTAGAAAATCAAATCTCAATTTGTGTTTTTAACCTCCTATACTTCTCTGAATCCTATGCCTCATATCTAACACTCTAAAAAACTGTAGCACATACATTAGGACATAGATAAATAGATCTTTTTCCATCCAAGTGGCATCGTACCCTTCTCACTGCATTTGTTTTAGGATAGGGTACACCAGTAGCAATTAAGCCAGCTGATAAGTTGAGAGGAAGGGTTTTGCTACAGTTAATGGGAATAATAAAAACTATGAATAGCATAATTACCATCTTCATTTTAGCCAATTCCTACCAGTTCAGCATGAGTGATGTTGGGACTCTTTATGCTTAAAACTTACCATCATACACAATTAGAAGTCTCAGAAAATGCCCTAAGGTCTTTCATCTTACATCTTAGTTTTCAGTTTGGCATCCTGTCTACCATGCTACTCATTTCATTACCAAGATAAATGTATACTACTGCTTGCTAGATAACAGAGTGGCCCTCATGTCAGACAACATCTTGCCTTAGCTTTATGATGTCAGCTTGCTAGGCAACAGAGTGGCCCTCATGTCAGACAACATCTTGCTGTAGCTTTATGATGTCAGGTCACTGCTGGACCAATCGTCCTTGTGGAAGCTGAGCACAGAGAAGGATTAGATATCAAAAGTTATGCAGTAGGCTACTATCTGTATTCATGACTGCAAGGCAAATAGGAGGGGGAATGTTAAAGGACTCTAAACCACTTCAAAGCACTGGGGCCTTTTTGAAAGTGGGATGGAGATGTATGCAAAAACAGAGATTATCCTTAACAACAATCCAACTTGAGAGTCAGAGTCCAACATACAGAGTGCAGGGGAAGAGGTTAAATAAGCTTCCTTTCGTGAGAATTTAACACTATCGTTCTAAAGTGAGATAGTGCTTTTTAGCGTCAAAGGCTGCAATTTCCTCGAATGGAACATTGCAAATACCAGGATCTAAAGCAGGCTTTAGTAGCATTGGAAGCAGTCTGACTTTTATCAACTATCAGGACCAACACAATGTGATCCATATTACTTCCATCTTGACACAAATTATATTCAGGCACAGGCTCCGACTAGAAGGTAGTGAGGACATTCTGATGCTGTGAAAGTCTTTTTAATGCCTAAAAGGAATGATTGTGATTTTTGCTTACCGTATAAATTGGTAAAATGATGCCGGAAGACTTTTTTTTTTTTTCCTTCAGTCTCGGCACTGCAGAGAAACTGTTGTGAAACACTGCCACTGGTGGTCATTCAGTATAATCTGCAGATGGAAAAGTCCACTGTTAGCACATTTACTATAAGAAATACCAACAATCTTGTTTGAGGGTAAACAGATCAATACTGTGGAGTCTGTATAATTCTGAAAATCAACAGCTCATTAGAAAATCAAATCTCAATTTGTGTTTTTAACCTCCTATACTTCTCTGAATCCTATGCCTCATATCTAACACTCTAAAAAACTGTAGCACATACATTAGGACATAGATAAATAGATCTTTTTCCATCCAAGTGGCATCGTACCCTTCTCACTGCATTTGTTTTAGGATAGGGTACACCAGTAGCAATTAAGCCAGCTGATAAGTTGAGAGGAAGGGTTTTGCTACAGTTAATGGGAATAATAAACTATGAATAGCATAATTACCATCTTCATTTTAGCCAATTCCTACCAGTTCAGCATGAGTGATGTTGGGACTCTTTATGCTTAAAACTTACCATCATACACAATTAGAAGTCTCAGAAAATGCCCTAAGGTCTTTCATCTTACATCTTAGTTTTCAGTTTGGCATCCTGTCTACCATGCTACTCATTTCATTACCAAGATAAATGTATACTACTGCTTGCTAGATAACAGAGTGGCCCTCATGTCAGACAACATCTTGCCTTAGCTTTATGATGTCAGCTTGCTAGGCAACAGAGTGGCCCTCATGTCAGACAACATCTTGCTGTAGCTTTATGATGTCAGGTCACTGCTGGACCAATCGTCCTTGTGGAAGCTGAGCACAGAGAAGGATTAGATATCAAAAGTTATGCAGTAGGCTACTATCTGTATTCATGACTGCAAGGCAAATAGGAGGGGGAATGTTAAAGGACTCTAAACCACTTCAAAGCACTGGGGCCTTTTTGAAAGTGGGATGGAGATGTATGCAAAAACAGAGATTATCCTTAACAACAATCCAACTTGAGAGTCAGAGTCCAACATACAGAGTGCAGGGGAAGAGGTTAAATAAGCTTCCTTTCGTGAGAATTTAACACTATCGTTCTAAAGTGAGATAGTGCTTTTTAGCGTCAAAGGCTGCAATTTCCTCGAATGGAACATTGCAAATACCAGGATCTAAAGCAGGCTTTAGTAGCATTGGAAGCAGTCTGACTTTTATCAACTATCAGGACCAACACAATGTGATCCATATTACTTCCATCTTGACACAAATTATATTCAGGCACAGGCTCCGACTAGAAGGTAGTGAGGACATTCTGATGCTGTGAAAGTCTTTTTAATGCCTAAAAGGAATGATTGTGATTTTTGCTTACCGTATAAATTGGTAAAATGATGCCGGAAGACTTTTTTTTTTTTTCCTTCAGTCTCGGCACTGCAGAGAAACTGTTGTGAAACACTGCCACTGGTGGTCATTCAGTATAATCTGCAGATGGAAAAGTCCACTGTTAGCACATTTACTATAAGAAATACCAACAATCTTGTTTGAGGGTAAACAGATCAATACTGTGGAGTCTGTATAATTCTGAAAATCAACAGCTCATTAGAAAATCAAATCTCAATTTGTGTTTTTAACCTCCTATACTTCTCTGAATCCTATGCCTCATATCTAACACTCTAAAAAACTGTAGCACATACATTAGGACATAGATAAATAGATCTTTTTCCATCCAAGTGGCATCGTACCCTTCTCACTGCATTTGTTTTAGGATAGGGTACACCAGTAGCAATTAAGCCAGCTGATAAGTTGAGAGGAAGGGTTTTGCTACAGTTAATGGGAATAATAAACTATGAATAGCATAATTACCATCTTCATTTTAGCCAATTCCTACCAGTTCAGCATGAGTGATGTTGAGACTCTTTATGCTTAAAACTTACCATCATACACAATTAGAAGTCTCAGAAAATGCCCTAAGGTCTTTCATCTTACATCTTAGTTTTCAGTTTGGCATCCTGTCTACCATGCTACTCATTTAATTACCAAGATAAATGTATACTACTGCTTGCTAGATAACAGAGTGGCCCTCATCTCAGACAACCTCTTGCCTTAGCTTTATGATATCAGCTTGCTAGGCAACAGAGTGGCCCTCATGTCAGACAACATCTTGCTGTAGCTTTATGATGTCAGCTTGCTAGGCAACAGAGTGGCCCTCATGTCAGACAACATCTTGGTTTAGCTTTATGAAGTCAGGTCACTGCTGGACCAATCGTCCTTGTGGAAGCTGAGCACAGAGAAGGATTAGATATCAAAAGTTATGCAGTAGGCTACTATCTGTATTCATGACTGCAAGGCAAATAGGAGGGTTAATGTTAAAGGACTCTAAACCACTTCAAAGCACTGGGGCCTTTTTGAAAGTGGGATGGAGATATATACAAAAACAGAGATTATCCTTAACAACAATCCAACTTGAGAGTCAGAGTCCAACATACAGAGTGCAGGGGAAGAGGTTAAATAAGCTTCCTTTCGTAAGAATTTAACACTATCGTTCTAAAGTGAGATAGTGCTTTTTATCGTCAAAGGCTGCAATTTCCTCGAATGGAACATTGCAAATACCAGGATCTAAAGCAGGCTTTAGTAGCATTGGAAGCAGTCAGTCTTTTATCAACTATCAGGACCAACACAATGTGATCCATATTACTTCCATCTTGACACAAATTATATTCAGGCACAGGCTCCGACTAGAAGGTAGTGAGGACATTCTGATGCTGTGAAAGTCTTTTTAATGCCTAAAAGGAATGATTGTGATTTTTGCTTACCGTATAAATTGGTAAAATGATGCCGGCAGACTTTCATTTGTTTTTTTTCCTTCAGTCTCGGCACTGCAGAGAAACTGTTGTGAAATACTGCCACTGGTGGTCATTCAGTATAATCTGCAGATGGAAAAGTCCACTGTTAGCACACTTACTATAAGAAATACCAAAAATCTTGTTTGAGGGTAAACATATCAATACTGTGGAGTCTGTATAATTCTGAAAATCAACAGCTCATTAGAAAATCAAATCTCAATTTGTGTTTTTAACCTCCTATACTTCTCTGAATCCTATGCCTCATATCTAACACTCTAAAAAACTGTAGCACATACATTAGGACATAGATAAATAGATCTTTGTCCATCCAAGTGGCATCGTACCCTTCTCACTGCATTTGTTTTAGGATAGGGTACACCAGTAGCAATTAAGCCAGCTGATAAGTTGAGAGGAAGGGTTTTGCTACAGTTAATGGGAATAATAAAAACTATGAATAGCATAATTACCATCTTCATTTTAGCCAATTCCTACCAGTTCAGCATGAGTGATGTTGGGACTCTTTATGCTTAAAACTTACCATCATACACAATTAAAAGTCTCAGAAAATGCCCTAAGATCTTACATCTTAGTTTTCAGTTTGGCATCCTGTCTACCATGCTACTCATTTCATTACCAAGATAAATGTATACTACTGCTTGCTAGATAACAGAGTGGCCCTCATGTCAGACAACATCTTGCCTTAGCTTTATGATGTCAGCTTGCTAGGCAACAGAGTGGCCCTCATGTCAGACAACATCTTGCTGTAGCTTTATGAGGTCAGCTTGCTAGGCAACAGAGTGGCCCTCATGTCAGACAACATCTTGGTTTAGCTTTATGAAGTCAGGTCACTGCTGGACCAATCGTCCTTGTGGAAGCTGAGCACAGAGAAGGATTAGATATCAAAAGTTATGCAGTAGGCTACTATCTGTATTCATGACTGCAAGGCAAATAGGAGGGTTAATGTTAAAGGACTCTAACCCACTTCAAAGCACTGGGGCCTTTTTGAAAGTGGGATGGAGATATATACAAAAACAGAGATTATCCTTAACAACAATCCAACTTGAGAGTCAGAGTCCAACATACAGAGTGCAGGGGAAGAGGTTCAATAAGCTTCCTTTCGTGAGAATTTAACACTATCGTTCTAAAGTGAGATAGTGCTTTTTAGCGTCAAAGGCAGCAATTTCCTCGAATGGAACATTGCAAATACCAGGATCTAAAGCAGGCTTTAGTAGCATTGGAAGCAGTCAGTCTTTTATCAACTATCAGGACCAACACAATGTGATCCATATTACTTCCATCTTGACACAAATTATATTCAGGCACAGGCTCCGACTAAGGTAGTGAGGACATTCTGATGCTGCGAAAGTCTTTTTAATGCCTAAAAGCAATGATTGTGATTTTTTCTTACCGTATAAATTGGTAAAATGATGCCGGAAGACTTTCTTTTTTTTTTTTCCTTCAGTCTCGGCACTGCAGAGAAACTGTTGTGAAACACTGCCACTGGTGGTCATTCAGTATAATCTGCAGATGGAAAAGTCCACTGTTAGCACATTTACTATAAGAAATACCAAAAATCTTGTTTGAGGGTAAACAGATCAATACTGTGGAGTCTGTATAATTCTGAAAATCAACAGCTCATTAGAAAATCAAATCTCAATTTGTGTTTTTAACCTCCTATACTTCTCTGAATCCTATGCCTCATATCTAACACTCTAAAAAACTGTAGCACATACATTAGGACATAGATAAATAGATCTTTTTCCATCCAAGTGGCATCGTACCCTTCTCACTGCATTTGTTTTAGGATAGGGTACACCAGTAGCAATTAAGCCAGCTGATAAGTTGAGAGGAAGGGTTTTGCTACAGTTAATGGGAATAATAAACTATGAATAGCATAATTACCATCTTCATTTTAGCCAATTCCTACCAGTTCAGCATGAGTGATGTTGAGACTCTTTATGCTTAAAACTTACCATCATACACAATTAGAAGTCTCAGAAAATGCCCTAAGGTCTTTCATCTTACATCTTAGTTTTCAGTTTGGCATCCTGTCTACCATGCTACTCATTTAATTACCAAGATAAATGTATACTACTGCTTGCTAGATAACAGAGTGGCCCTCATCTCAGACAACATCTTGCCTTAGCTTTATGATATCAGCTTGCTAGGCAACAGAGTGGCCCTCATGTCAGACAACATCTTGCTGTAGCTTTATGATGTCAGCTTGCTAGGCAACAGAGTGGCCCTCATGTCAGACAACATCTTGGTTTAGCTTTATGAAGTCAGGTCACTGCTGGACCAATCGTCCTTGTGGAAGCTGAGCACAGAGAAGGATTAGATATCAAAAGTTATGCAGTAGGCTACTATCTGTATTCATGACTGCAAGGCAAATAGGAGGGTTAATGTTAAAGGACTCTAAACCACTTCAAAGCACTGGGGCCTTTTTGAAAGTGGGATGGAGATATATACAAAAACAGAGATTATCCTTAACAACAATCCAACTTGAGAGTCAGAGTCCAACATATAGAGTGCAGGGGAAGAGGTTAAATAAGCTTCCTTTCGTGAGAATTTAACACTATCGTTCTAAAGTGAGATAGTGCTTTTTAGCATCAAAGGCTGCAATTTCCTCGAATGGAACATTGCAAATACCAGGATCTAAAGCAGGCTTTAGTAGCATTGGAAGCAGTCAGTCTTTTATCAACTATCAGGACCAACACAATGTGATCCATATTACTTCCATCTTGACACAAATTATATTCAGGCACAGGCTCCGACTAGAAGGTAGTGAGGACATTCTGATGCTGTGAAAGTCTTTTTAATGCCTAAAAGGAATGATTGTGATTTTTGCTTACCGTATAAATTGGTAAAATGATGCCGGAAGACTTTCTTTTTTTTTTCCTTCAGTCTCGGCACTGCAGAGAAACTGTTGTGAAACACTGCCACTGGTGGTCATTCAGTATAATCTGCAGATGGAAAAGTCCACTGTTAGCACATTTACTATAAGAAATACCAACAATCTTGTTTGAGGGTAAACAGATCAATACTGTGGAGTCTGTATAATTGTGAAAATCAACAGCTCATTAGAAAATCAAATATCAATTTGTGTTTTTAACCTCCTATACTCCTCTGAATCCTATGCCTCATATCTAACACTCTCTAAAAAACTGTAGCACATACATTAGGACATAGATAAATAGATCTTTTTCCATCCAAGTGGCATCGTACGCTTCTCACTGCATTTGTTTTAGGATAGGGTACACCAGTAGCAATTAAGCCAGCTGATAAGTTGAGAGAGGAAGGGTTTTGCTACAGTTAATGGGAATAATAAAAACTATGAATAGCATAATTACCATCTTCATTTTAGCCAATTCCTACCAGTTCAGCATGAGTGATGTTGAGACTCTTTATGCTTAAAACTTACCATCATACACAATTAGAAGTCTCAGAAAATGCCCTAAGGTCTTTCATCTTACATCTTAGTTTTCAGTTTGGCATCCTGTCTACCATGCTACTCATTTAATTACCAAGATAAATGTATACTACTGCTTGCTAGATAACAGAGTGGCCCTCATCTCAGACAACATCTTGCCTTAGCTTTATGATATCAGCTTGCTAGGCAACAGAGTGGCCCTCATGTCAGACAACATCTTGCTGTAGCTTTATGATGTCAGCTTGCTAGGCAACAGAGTGGCCCTCATGTCAGACAACATCTTGGTTTAGCTTTATGAAGTCAGGTCACTGCTGGACCAATCGTCCTTGTGGAAGCTGAGCACAGAGAAGGATTAGATATCAAAAGTTATGCAGTAGGCTACTATCTGTATTCATGACTGCAAGGCAAATAGGAGGGTTAATGTTAAAGGACTCTAAACCACTTCAAAGCACTGGGGCCTTTTTGAAAGTGGGATGGAGATATATACAAAAACAGAGATTATCCTTAACAACAATCCAACTTGAGAGTCAGAGTCCAACATACAGAGTGCAGGGGAAGAGGTTAAATAAGCTTCCTTTCGTGAGAATTTAACACTATCGTTCTAAAGTGAGATAGTGCTTTTTAGCGTCAAAGGCTGCAATTTCCTCGAATGGAACATTGCAAATACCAGGATCTAAAGCAGGCTTTAGTAGCATTGGAAGCAGTCAGTCTTTTATCAACTATCAGGACCAACACAATGTGATCCATATTACTTCCATCTTGACACAAATTATATTCAGGCACAGGCTCCGACCAGAAGGTAGTGAGGACATTCTGATGCTGTGAAAGTCTTTTTAATGCCTAAAAGGAATGATTGTGATTTTTGCTTACCGTATAAATTGGTAAAATGATGCCGGAAGACTTTTTTTTTTTTTCCTTCAGTCTCGGCACTGCAGAGAAACTGTTGTGAAACACTGCCACTGGTGGTCATTCAGTATAATCTGCAGATGGAAAAGTCCACTGTTAGCACATTTACTATAAGAAATACCAACAATCTTGTTTGAGGGTAAACAGATCAATACTGTGGAGTCTGTATAATTCTGAAAATCAACAGCTCATTAGAAAATCAAATCTCAATTTGTGTTTTTAACCTCCTATACTTCTCTGAATCCTATGCCTCATATCTAACACTCTAAAAAACTGTAGCACATACATTAGGACATAGATAAATAGATCTTTTTCCATCCAAGTGGCATCGTACCCTTCTCACTGCATTTGTTTTAGGATAGGGTACACCAGTAGCAATTAAGCCAGCTGATAAGTTGAGAGGAAGGGTTTTGCTACAGTTAATGGGAATAATAAACTATGAATAGCATAATTACCATCTTCATTTTAGCCAATTCCTACCAGTTCAGCATGAGTGATGTTGAGACTCTTTATGCTTAAAACTTACCATCATACACAATTAGAAGTCTCAGAAAATGCCCTAAGGTCTTTCATCTTACATCTTAGTTTTCAGTTTGGCATCCTGTCTACCATGCTACTCATTTAATTACCAAGATAAATGTATACTACTGCTTGCTAGATAACAGAGTGGCCCTCATCTCAGACAACATCTTGCCTTAGCTTTATGATATCAGCTTGCTAGGCAACAGAGTGGCCCTCATGTCAGACAACATCTTGCTGTAGCTTTATGATGTCAGCTTGCTAGGCAACAGAGTGGCCCTCATGTCAGACAACATCTTGGTTTAGCTTTATGAAGTCAGGTCACTGCTGGACCAATCGTCCTTGTGGAAGCTGAGCACAGAGAAGGATTAGATATCAAAAGTTATGCAGTAGGCTACTATCTGTATTCATGACTGCAAGGCAAATAGGAGGGTTAATGTTAAAGGACTCTAAACCACTTCAAAGCACTGGGGCCTTTTTGAAAGTGGGATGGAGATGTATACAAAAACAGAGATTATCCTTAACAACAATCCAACTTGAGAGTCAGAGTCCAACATATGGACTGCAGGGGAAGAGGTTAAATAAGCTTCCTTTCGTAAGAATTTAACACTATCGTTCTAAAGTGAGATAGTGCTTTTTATCGTCAAAGGCTGCAATTTCCTCGAATGGAACATTGCAAATACCAGGATCTAAAGCAGGCTTTAGTAGCATTGGAAGCAGTCAGTCTTTTATCAACTATCAGGACCAACACAATGTGATCCATATTACTTCCATCTTGACACAAATTATATTCAGGCACAGGCTCCGACTAGAAGGTAGTGAGGACATTCTGATGCTGTGAAAGTCTTTTTAATGCCTAAAAGGAATGATTGTGATTTTTGCTTACCGTATAAATTGGTAAAATGATGCCGGCAGACTTTCATTTGTTTTTTTTCCTTCAGTCTCGGCACTGCAGAGAAACTGTTGTGAAATACTGCCACTGGTGGTCATTCAGTATAATCTGCAGATGGAAAAGTCCACTGTTAGCACATTTACTATAAGAAATACCAACAATCTTGTTTGAGGGTAAACAGATCAATACTGTGGAGTCTGTATAATTGTGAAAATCAACAGCTCATTAGAAAATCAAATATCAATTTGTGTTTTTAACCTCCTATACTCCTCTGAATCCTATGCCTCATATCTAACACTCTCTAAAAAACTGTAGCACATACATTAGGACATAGATAAATAGATCTTTTTCCATCCAAGTGGCATCGTACGCTTCTCACTGCATTTGTTTTAGGATAGGGTACACCAGTAGCAATTAAGCCAGCTGATAAGTTGAGAGAGGAAGGGTTTTGCTACAGTTAATGGGAATAATAAAAACTATGAATAGCATAATTACCATCTTCATTTTAGCCAATTCCTACCAGTTCAGCATGAGTGATGTTGAGACTCTTTATGCTTAAAACTTACCATCATACACAATTAGAAGTCTCAGAAAATGCCCTAAGGTCTTTCATCTTACATCTTAGTTTTCAGTTTGGCATCCTGTCTACCATGCTACTCATTTAATTACCAAGATAAATGTATACTACTGCTTGCTAGATAACAGAGTGGCCCTCATCTCAGACAACATCTTGCCTTAGCTTTATGATATCAGCTTGCTAGGCAACAGAGTGGCCCTCATGTCAGACAACATCTTGCTGTAGCTTTATGATGTCAGCTTGCTAGGCAACAGAGTGGCCCTCATGTCAGACAACATCTTGGTTTAGCTTTATGAAGTCAGGTCACTGCTGGACCAATCGTCCTTGTGGAAGCTGAGCACAGAGAAGGATTAGATATCAAAAGTTATGCAGTAGGCTACTATCTGTATTCATGACTGCAAGGCAAATAGGAGGGTTAATGTTAAAGGACTCTAAACCACTTCAAAGCACTGGGGCCTTTTTGAAAGTGGGATGGAGATATATACAAAAACAGAGATTATCCTTAACAACAATCCAACTTGAGAGTCAGAGTCCAACATACAGAGTGCAGGGGAAGAGGTTAAATAAGCTTCCTTTCGTGAGAATTTAACACTATCGTTCTAAAGTGAGATAGTGCTTTTTAGCGTCAAAGGCTGCAATTTCCTCGAATGGAACATTGCAAATACCAGGATCTAAAGCAGGCTTTAGTAGCATTGGAAGCAGTCAGTCTTTTATCAACTATCAGGACCAACACAATGTGATCCATATTACTTCCATCTTGACACAAATTATATTCAGGCACAGGCTCCGACCAGAAGGTAGTGAGGACATTCTGATGCTGTGAAAGTCTTTTTAATGCCTAAAAGGAATGATTGTGATTTTTGCTTACCGTATAAATTGGTAAAATGATGCCGGAAGACTTTTTTTTTTTTTCCTTCAGTCTCGGCACTGCAGAGAAACTGTTGTGAAACACTGCCACTGGTGGTCATTCAGTATAATCTGCAGATGGAAAAGTCCACTGTTAGCACATTTACTATAAGAAATACCAACAATCTTGTTTGAGGGTAAACAGATCAATACTGTGGAGTCTGTATAATTCTGAAAATCAACAGCTCATTAGAAAATCAAATCTCAATTTGTGTTTTTAACCTCCTATACTTCTCTGAATCCTATGCCTCATATCTAACACTCTAAAAAACTGTAGCACATACATTAGGACATAGATAAATAGATCTTTTTCCATCCAAGTGGCATCGTACCCTTCTCACTGCATTTGTTTTAGGATAGGGTACACCAGTAGCAATTAAGCCAGCTGATAAGTTGAGAGGAAGGGTTTTGCTACAGTTAATGGGAATAATAAAAACTATGAATAGCATAATTACCATCTTCATTTTAGCCAATTCCTACCAGTTCAGCATGAGTGATGTTGGGACTCTTTATGCTTAAAACTTACCATCATACACAATTAGAAGTCTCAGAAAATGCCCTAAGGTCTTTCATCTTACATCTTAGTTTTCAGTTTGGCATCCTGTCTACCATGCTACTCATTTCATTACCAAGATAAATGTATACTACTGCTTGCTAGATAACAGAGTGGCCCTCATGTCAGACAACATCTTGCCTTAGCTTTATGATGTCAGCTTGCTAGGCAACAGAGTGGCCCTCATGTCAGACAACATCTTGCTGTAGCTTTATGATGTCAGGTCACTGCTGGACCAATCGTCCTTGTGGAAGCTGAGCACAGAGAAGGATTAGATATCAAAAGTTATGCAGTAGGCTACTATCTGTATTCATGACTGCAAGGCAAATAGGAGGGGGAATGTTAAAGGACTCTAAACCACTTCAAAGCACTGGGGCCTTTTTGAAAGTGGGATGGAGATGTATACAAAAACAGAGATTATCCTTAACAACAATCCAACTTGAGAGTCAGAGTCCAACATACAGAGTGCAGGGGAAGAGGTTAAATAAGCTTCCTTTCGTGAGAATTTAACACTATCGTTCTAAAGTGAGATAGTGCTTTTTAGCGTCAAAGGCTGCAATTTCCTCGAATGGAACATTGCAAATACCAGGATCTAAAGCAGGCTTTAGTAGCATTGGAAGCAGTCTGACTTTTATCAACTATCAGGACCAACACAATGTGATCCATATTACTTCCATCTTGACACAAATTATATTCAGGCACAGGCTCCGACTAGAAGGTAGTGAGGACATTCTGATGCTGTGAAAGTCTTTTTAATGCCTAAAAGGAATGATTGTGATTTTTGCTTACCGTATAAATTGGTAAAATGATGCCGGAAGACTTTTTTTTTTTTTCCTTCAGTCTCGGCACTGCAGAGAAACTGTTGTGAAACACTGCCACTGGTGGTCATTCAGTATAATCTGCAGATGGAAAAGTCCACTGTTAGCACATTTACTATAAGAAATACCAACAATCTTGTTTGAGGGTAAACAGATCAATACTGTGGAGTCTGTATAATTCTGAAAATCAACAGCTCATTAGAAAATCAAATCTCAATTTGTGTTTTTAACCTCCTATACTTCTCTGAATCCTATGCCTCATATCTAACACTCTAAAAAACTGTAGCACATACATTAGGACATAGATAAATAGATCTTTTTCCATCCAAGTGGCATCGTACCCTTCTCACTGCATTTGTTTTAGGATAGGGTACACCAGTAGCAATTAAGCCAGCTGATAAGTTGAGAGGAAGGGTTTTGCTACAGTTAATGGGAATAATAAACTATGAATAGCATAATTACCATCTTCATTTTAGCCAATTCCTACCAGTTCAGCATGAGTGATGTTGAGACTCTTTATGCTTAAAACTTACCATCATACACAATTAGAAGTCTCAGAAAATGCCCTAAGGTCTTTCATCTTACATCTTAGTTTTCAGTTTGGCATCCTGTCTACCATGCTACTCATTTAATTACCAAGATAAATGTATACTACTGCTTGCTAGATAACAGAGTGGCCCTCATCTCAGACAACATCTTGCCTTAGCTTTATGATATCAGCTTGCTAGGCAACAGAGTGGCCCTCATGTCAGACAACATCTTGCTGTAGCTTTATGATGTCAGCTTGCTAGGCAACAGAGTGGCCCTCATGTCAGACAACATCTTGGTTTAGCTTTATGAAGTCAGGTCACTGCTGGACCAATCGTCCTTATGGAAGCTGAGCACAGAGAAGGATTAGATATCAAAAGTTATGCAGTAGGCTACTATCTGTATTCATGACTGCAAGGCAAATAGGAGGGTTAATGTTAAAGGACTCTAAACCACTTCAAAGCACTGGGGCCTTTTTGAAAGTGGGATGGAGATATATACAAAAACAGAGATTATCCTTAACAACAATCCAACTTGAGAGTCAGAGTCCAACATATGGACTGCAGGGGAAGAGGTTAAATAAGCTTCCTTTCGTAAGAATTTAACACTATCGTTCTAAAGTGAGATAGTGCTTTTTATCGTCAAAGGCTGCAATTTCCTCGAATGGAACATTGCAAATACCAGGATCTAAAGCAGGCTTTAGTAGCATTGGAAGCAGTCAGTCTTTTATCAACTATCAGGACCAACACAATGTGATCCATATTACTTCCATCTTGACACAAATTATATTCAGGCACAGGCTCCGACTAGAAGGTAGTGAGGACATTCTGATGCTGTGAAAGTCTTTTTAATGCCTAAAAGGAATGATTGTGATTTTTGCTTACCGTATAAATTGGTAAAATGATGCCGGCAGACTTTCATTTGTTTTTTTTCCTTCAGTCTCGGCACTGCAGAGAAACTGTTGTGAAATACTGCCACTGGTGGTCATTCAGTATAATCTGCAGATGGAAAAGTCCACTGTTAGCACACTTACTATAAGAAATACCAAAAATCTTGTTTGAGGGTAAACATATCAATACTGTGGAGTCTGTATAATTCTGAAAATCAACAGCTCATTAGAAAATCAAATCTCAATTTGTGTTTTTAACCTCCTATACTTCTCTGAATCCTATGCCTCATATCTAACACTCTAAAAAACTGTAGCACATACATTAGGACATAGATAAATAGATCTTTGTCCATCCAAGTGGCATCGTACCCTTCTCACTGCATTTGTTTTAGGATAGGGTACACCAGTAGCAATTAAGCCAGCTGATAAGTTGAGAGGAAGGGTTTTGCTACAGTTAATGGGAATAATAAAAACTATGAATAGCATAATTACCATCTTCATTTTAGCCAATTCCTACCAGTTCAGCATGAGTGATGTTGGGACTCTTTATGCTTAAAACTTACCATCATACACAATTAAAAGTCTCAGAAAATGCCCTAAGATCTTACATCTTAGTTTTCAGTTTGGCATCCTGTCTACCATGCTACTCATTTCATTACCAAGATAAATGTATACTACTGCTTGCTAGATAACAGAGTGGCCCTCATGTCAGACAACATCTTGCCTTAGCTTTATGATGTCAGCTTGCTAGGCAACAGAGTGGCCCTCATGTCAGACAACATCTTGCTGTAGCTTTATGAGGTCAGCTTGCTAGGCAACAGAGTGGCCCTCATGTCAGACAACATCTTGGTTTAGCTTTATGAAGTCAGGTCACTGCTGGACCAATCGTCCTTGTGGAAGCTGAGCACAGAGAAGGATTAGATATCAAAAGTTATGCAGTAGGCTACTATCTGTATTCATGACTGCAAGGCAAATAGGAGGGTTAATGTTAAAGGACTCTAACCCACTTCAAAGCACTGGGGCCTTTTTGAAAGTGGGATGGAGATATATACAAAAACAGAGATTATCCTTAACAACAATCCAACTTGAGAGTCAGAGTCCAACATACAGAGTGCAGGGGAAGAGGTTCAATAAGCTTCCTTTCGTGAGAATTTAACACTATCGTTCTAAAGTGAGATAGTGCTTTTTAGCGTCAAAGGCAGCAATTTCCTCGAATGGAACATTGCAAATACCAGGATCTAAAGCAGGCTTTAGTAGCATTGGAAGCAGTCAGTCTTTTATCAACTATCAGGACCAACACAATGTGATCCATATTACTTCCATCTTGACACAAATTATATTCAGGCACAGGCTCCGACTAAGGTAGTGAGGACATTCTGATGCTGCGAAAGTCTTTTTAATGCCTAAAAGCAATGATTGTGATTTTTTCTTACCGTATAAATTGGTAAAATGATGCCGGAAGACTTTCTTTTTTTTTTTTCCTTCAGTCTCGGCACTGCAGAGAAACTGTTGTGAAACACTGCCACTGGTGGTCATTCAGTATAATCTGCAGATGGAAAAGTCCACTGTTAGCACATTTACTATAAGAAATACCAAAAATCTTGTTTGAGGGTAAACAGATCAATACTGTGGAGTCTGTATAATTCTGAAAATCAACAGCTCATTAGAAAATCAAATCTCAATTTGTGTTTTTAACCTCCTATACTTCTCTGAATCCTATGCCTCATATCTAACACTCTAAAAAACTGTAGCACATACATTAGGACATAGATAAATAGATCTTTTTCCATCCAAGTGGCATCGTACCCTTCTCACTGCATTTGTTTTAGGATAGGGTACACCAGTAGCAATTAAGCCAGCTGATAAGTTGAGAGGAAGGGTTTTGCTACAGTTAATGGGAATAATAAACTATGAATAGCATAATTACCATCTTCATTTTAGCCAATTCCTACCAGTTCAGCATGAGTGATGTTGAGACTCTTTATGCTTAAAACTTACCATCATACACAATTAGAAGTCTCAGAAAATGCCCTAAGGTCTTTCATCTTACATCTTAGTTTTCAGTTTGGCATCCTGTCTACCATGCTACTCATTTAATTACCAAGATAAATGTATACTACTGCTTGCTAGATAACAGAGTGGCCCTCATCTCAGACAACATCTTGCCTTAGCTTTATGATATCAGCTTGCTAGGCAACAGAGTGGCCCTCATGTCAGACAACATCTTGCTGTAGCTTTATGATGTCAGCTTGCTAGGCAACAGAGTGGCCCTCATGTCAGACAACATCTTGGTTTAGCTTTATGAAGTCAGGTCACTGCTGGACCAATCGTCCTTGTGGAAGCTGAGCACAGAGAAGGATTAGATATCAAAAGTTATGCAGTAGGCTACTATCTGTATTCATGACTGCAAGGCAAATAGGAGGGTTAATGTTAAAGGACTCTAAACCACTTCAAAGCACTGGGGCCTTTTTGAAAGTGGGATGGAGATATATACAAAAACAGAGATTATCCTTAACAACAATCCAACTTGAGAGTCAGAGTCCAACATAGAGTGCAGGGGAAGAGGTTAAATAAGCTTCCTTTCGTGAGAATTTAACACTATCGTTCTAAAGTGAGATAGTGCTTTTTAGCGTCAAAGGCTGCAATTTCCTCGAATGGAACATTGCAAATACCAGGATCTAAAGCAGGCTTTAGTAGCATTGGAAGCAGTCAGTCTTTTATCAACTATCAGGACCAACACAATGTGATCCATATTACTTCCATCTTGACACAAATTATATTCAGGCACAGGCTCCGACCAGAAGGTAGTGAGGACATTCTGATGCTGTGAAAGTCTTTTTAATGCCTAAAAGGAATGATTGTGATTTTTGCTTACCGTATAAATTGGTAAAATGATGCCGGAAGACTTTTTTTTTTTTTCCTTCAGTCTCGGCACTGCAGAGAAACTGTTGTGAAACACTGCCACTGGTGGTCATTCAGTATAATCTGCAGATGGAAAAGTCCACTGTTAGCACATTTACTATAAGAAATACCAACAATCTTGTTTGAGGGTAAACAGATCAATACTGTGGAGTCTGTATAATTGTGAAAATCAACAGCTCATTAGAAAATCAAATATCAATTTGTGTTTTTAACCTCCTATACTCCTCTGAATCCTATGCCTCATATCTAACACTCTCTAAAAAACTGTAGCACATACATTAGGACATAGATAAATAGATCTTTTTCCATCCAAGTGGCATCGTACGCTTCTCACTGCATTTGTTTTAGGATAGGGTACACCAGTAGCAATTAAGCCAGCTGATAAGTTGAGAGAGGAAGGGTTTTGCTACAGTTAATGGGAATAATAAAAACTATGAATAGCATAATTACCATCTTCATTTTAGCCAATTCCTACCAGTTCAGCATGAGTGATGTTGAGACTCTTTATGCTTAAAACTTACCATCATACACAATTAGAAGTCTCAGAAAATGCCCTAAGGTCTTTCATCTTACATCTTAGTTTTCAGTTTGGCATCCTGTCTACCATGCTACTCATTTAATTACCAAGATAAATGTATACTACTGCTTGCTAGATAACAGAGTGGCCCTCATCTCAGACAACATCTTGCCTTAGCTTTATGATATCAGCTTGCTAGGCAACAGAGTGGCCCTCATGTCAGACAACATCTTGCTGTAGCTTTATGATGTCAGCTTGCTAGGCAACAGAGTGGCCCTCATGTCAGACAACATCTTGGTTTAGCTTTATGAAGTCAGGTCACTGCTGGACCAATCGTCCTTGTGGAAGCTGAGCACAGAGAAGGATTAGATATCAAAAGTTATGCAGTAGGCTACTATCTGTATTCATGACTGCAAGGCAAATAGGAGGGTTAATGTTAAAGGACTCTAAACCACTTCAAAGCACTGGGGCCTTTTTGAAAGTGGGATGGAGATATATACAAAAACAGAGATTATCCTTAACAACAATCCAACTTGAGAGTCAGAGTCCAACATACAGAGTGCAGGGGAAGAGGTTAAATAAGCTTCCTTTCGTGAGAATTTAACACTATCGTTCTAAAGTGAGATAGTGCTTTTTAGCGTCAAAGGCTGCAATTTCCTCGAATGGAACATTGCAAATACCAGGATCTAAAGCAGGCTTTAGTAGCATTGGAAGCAGTCAGTCTTTTATCAACTATCAGGACCAACACAATGTGATCCATATTACTTCCATCTTGACACAAATTATATTCAGGCACAGGCTCCGACCAGAAGGTAGTGAGGACATTCTGATGCTGTGAAAGTCTTTTTAATGCCTAAAAGGAATGATTGTGATTTTTGCTTACCGTATAAATTGGTAAAATGATGCCGGAAGACTTTTTTTTTTTTTCCTTCAGTCTCGGCACTGCAGAGAAACTGTTGTGAAACACTGCCACTGGTGGTCATTCAGTATAATCTGCAGATGGAAAAGTCCACTGTTAGCACATTTACTATAAGAAATACCAACAATCTTGTTTGAGGGTAAACAGATCAATACTGTGGAGTCTGTATAATTCTGAAAATCAACAGCTCATTAGAAAATCAAATCTCAATTTGTGTTTTTAACCTCCTATACTTCTCTGAATCCTATGCCTCATATCTAACACTCTAAAAAACTGTAGCACATACATTAGGACATAGATAAATAGATCTTTTTCCATCCAAGTGGCATCGTACCCTTCTCACTGCATTTGTTTTAGGATAGGGTACACCAGTAGCAATTAAGCCAGCTGATAAGTTGAGAGGAAGGGTTTTGCTACAGTTAATGGGAATAATAAACTATGAATAGCATAATTACCATCTTCATTTTAGCCAATTCCTACCAGTTCAGCATGAGTGATGTTGAGACTCTTTATGCTTAAAACTTACCATCATACACAATTAGAAGTCTCAGAAAATGCCCTAAGGTCTTTCATCTTACATCTTAGTTTTCAGTTTGGCATCCTGTCTACCATGCTACTCATTTAATTACCAAGATAAATGTATACTACTGCTTGCTAGATAACAGAGTGGCCCTCATCTCAGACAACATCTTGCCTTAGCTTTATGATATCAGCTTGCTAGGCAACAGAGTGGCCCTCATGTCAGACAACATCTTGCTGTAGCTTTATGATGTCAGCTTGCTAGGCAACAGAGTGGCCCTCATGTCAGACAACATCTTGGTTTAGCTTTATGAAGTCAGGTCACTGCTGGACCAATCGTCCTTGTGGAAGCTGAGCACAGAGAAGGATTAGATATCAAAAGTTATGCAGTAGGCTACTATCTGTATTCATGACTGCAAGGCAAATAGGAGGGTTAATGTTAAAGGACTCTAAACCACTTCAAAGCACTGGGGCCTTTTTGAAAGTGGGATGGAGATATATACAAAAACAGAGATTATCCTTAACAACAATCCAACTTGAGAGTCAGAGTCCAACATACAGAGTGCAGGGGAAGAGGTTAAATAAGCTTCCTTTCGTGAGAATTTAACACTATCGTTCTAAAGTGAGATAGTGCTTTTTAGCGTCAAAGGCTGCAATTTCCTCGAATGGAACATTGCAAATACCAGGATCTAAAGCAGGCTTTAGTAGCATTGGAAGCAGTCAGTCTTTTATCAACTATCAGGACCAACACAATGTGATCCATATTACTTCCATCTTGACACAAATTATATTCAGGCACAGGCTCCGACCAGAAGGTAGTGAGGACATTCTGATGCTGTGAAAGTCTTTTTAATGCCTAAAAGGAATGATTGTGATTTTTGCTTACCGTATAAATTGGTAAAATGATGCCGGAAGACTTTTTTTTTTTTTCCTTCAGTCTCGGCACTGCAGAGAAACTGTTGTGAAACACTGCCACTGGTGGTCATTCAGTATAATCTGCAGATGGAAAAGTCCACTGTTAGCACATTTACTATAAGAAATACCAACAATCTTGTTTGAGGGTAAACAGATCAATACTGTGGAGTCTGTATAATTGTGAAAATCAACAGCTCATTAGAAAATCAAATATCAATTTGTGTTTTTAACCTCCTATACTCCTCTGAATCCTATGCCTCATATCTAACACTCTCTAAAAAACTGTAGCACATACATTAGGACATAGATAAATAGATCTTTTTCCATCCAAGTGGCATCGTACGCTTCTCACTGCATTTGTTTTAGGATAGGGTACACCAGTAGCAATTAAGCCAGCTGATAAGTTGAGAGAGGAAGGGTTTTGCTACAGTTAATGGGAATAATAAAAACTATGAATAGCATAATTACCATCTTCATTTTAGCCAATTCCTACCAGTTCAGCATGAGTGATGTTGAGACTCTTTATGCTTAAAACTTACCATCATACACAATTAGAAGTCTCAGAAAATGCCCTAAGGTCTTTCATCTTACATCTTAGTTTTCAGTTTGGCATCCTGTCTACCACGCTACTCATTTAATTACCAAGATAAATGTATACTACTGCTTGCTAGATAACAGAGTGGCCCTCATCTCAGACAACATCTTGCCTTAGCTTTATGATATCAGCTTGCTAGGCAACAGAGTGGCCCTCATGTCAGACAACATCTTGCTGTAGCTTTATGATGTCAGCTTGCTAGGCAACAGAGTGGCCCTCATGTCAGACAACATCTTGGTTTAGCTTTATGAAGTCAGGTCACTGCTGGACCAATCGTCCTTGTGGAAGCTGAGCACAGAGAAGGATTAGATATCAAAAGTTATGCAGTAGGCTACTATCTGTATTCATGACTGCAAGGCAAATAGGAGGGTTAATGTTAAAGGACTCTAAACCACTTCAAAGCACTGGGGCCTTTTTGAAAGTGGGATGGAGATATATACAAAAACAGAGATTATCCTTAACAACAATCCAACTTGAGAGTCAGAGTCCAACATACAGAGTGCAGGGGAAGAGGTTAAATAAGCTTCCTTTCGTGAGAATTTAACACTATCGTTCTAAAGTGAGATAGTGCTTTTTAGCGTCAAAGGCTGCAATTTCCTCGAATGGAACATTGCAAATACCAGGATCTAAAGCAGGCTTTAGTAGCATTGGAAGCAGTCAGTCTTTTATCAACTATCAGGACCAACACAATGTGATCCATATTACTTCCATCTTGACACAAATTATATTCAGGCACAGGCTCCGACCAGAAGGTAGTGAGGACATTCTGATGCTGTGAAAGTCTTTTTAATGCCTAAAAGGAATGATTGTGATTTTTGCTTACCGTATAAATTGGTAAAATGATGCCGGAAGACTTTTTTTTTTTTTCCTTCAGTCTCGGCACTGCAGAGAAACTGTTGTGAAACACTGCCACTGGTGGTCATTCAGTATAATCTGCAGATGGAAAAGTCCACTGTTAGCACATTTACTATAAGAAATACCAACAATCTTGTTTGAGGGTAAACAGATCAATACTGTGGAGTCTGTATAATTCTGAAAATCAACAGCTCATTAGAAAATCAAATCTCAATTTGTGTTTTTAACCTCCTATACTTCTCTGAATCCTATGCCTCATATCTAACACTCTAAAAAACTGTAGCACATACATTAGGACATAGATAAATAGATCTTTTTCCATCCAAGTGGCATCGTACCCTTCTCACTGCATTTGTTTTAGGATAGGGTACACCAGTAGCAATTAAGCCAGCTGATAAGTTGAGAGGAAGGGTTTTGCTACAGTTAATGGGAATAATAAAAACTATGAATAGCATAATTACCATCTTCATTTTAGCCAATTCCTACCAGTTCAGCATGAGTGATGTTGGGACTCTTTATGCTTAAAACTTACCATCATACACAATTAGAAGTCTCAGAAAATGCCCTAAGGTCTTTCATCTTACATCTTAGTTTTCAGTTTGGCATCCTGTCTACCATGCTACTCATTTCATTACCAAGATAAATGTATACTACTGCTTGCTAGATAACAGAGTGGCCCTCATGTCAGACAACATCTTGCCTTAGCTTTATGATGTCAGCTTGCTAGGCAACAGAGTGGCCCTCATGTCAGACAACATCTTGCTGTAGCTTTATGATGTCAGGTCACTGCTGGACCAATCGTCCTTGTGGAAGCTGAGCACAGAGAAGGATTAGATATCAAAAGTTATGCAGTAGGCTACTATCTGTATTCATGACTGCAAGGCAAATAGGAGGGGGAATGTTAAAGGACTCTAAACCACTTCAAAGCACTGGGGCCTTTTTGAAAGTGGGATGGAGATGTATACAAAAACAGAGATTATCCTTAACAACAATCCAACTTGAGAGTCAGAGTCCAACATACAGAGTGCAGGGGAAGAGGTTAAATAAGCTTCCTTTCGTGAGAATTTAACACTATCGTTCTAAAGTGAGATAGTGCTTTTTAGCGTCAAAGGCTGCAATTTCCTCGAATGGAACATTGCAAATACCAGGATCTAAAGCAGGCTTTAGTAGCATTGGAAGCAGTCTGACTTTTATCAACTATCAGGACCAACACAATGTGATCCATATTACTTCCATCTTGACACAAATTATATTCAGGCACAGGCTCCGACTAGAAGGTAGTGAGGACATTCTGATGCTGTGAAAGTCTTTTTAATGCCTAAAAGGAATGATTGTGATTTTTGCTTACCGTATAAATTGGTAAAATGATGCCGGAAGACTTTTTTTTTTTTTCCTTCAGTCTCGGCACTGCAGAGAAACTGTTGTGAAACACTGCCACTGGTGGTCATTCAGTATAATCTGCAGATGGAAAAGTCCACTGTTAGCACATTTACTATAAGAAATACCAACAATCTTGTTTGAGGGTAAACAGATCAATACTGTGGAGTCTGTATAATTCTGAAAATCAACAGCTCATTAGAAAATCAAATCTCAATTTGTGTTTTTAACCTCCTATACTTCTCTGAATCCTATGCCTCATATCTAACACTCTAAAAAACTGTAGCACATACATTAGGACATAGATAAATAGATCTTTTTCCATCCAAGTGGCATCGTACCCTTCTCACTGCATTTGTTTTAGGATAGGGTACACCAGTAGCAATTAAGCCAGCTGATAAGTTGAGAGGAAGGGTTTTGCTACAGTTAATGGGAATAATAAAAACTATGAATAGCATAATTACCATCTTCATTTTAGCCAATTCCTACCAGTTCAGCATGAGTGATGTTGGGACTCTTTATGCTTAAAACTTACCATCATACACAATTAGAAGTCTCAGAAAATGCCCTAAGGTCTTTCATCTTACATCTTAGTTTTCAGTTTGGCATCCTGTCTACCATGCTACTCATTTCATTACCAAGATAAATGTATACTACTGCTTGCTAGATAACAGAGTGGCCCTCATGTCAGACAACATCTTGCCTTAGCTTTATGATGTCAGCTTGCTAGGCAACAGAGTGGCCCTCATGTCAGACAACATATTGCTGTAGCTTTATGATGTCAGGTCACTGCTGGACCAATCGTCCTTGTGGAAGCTGAGCACAGAGAAGGATTAGATATCAAAAGTTATGCAGTAGGCTACTATCTGTATTCATGACTGCAAGGCAAATAGGAGGGGGAATGTTAAAGGACTCTAAACCACTTCAAAGCACTGGGGCCTTTTTGAAAGTGGGATGGAGATGTATACAAAAACAGAGATTATCCTTAACAACAATCCAACTTGAGAGTCAGAGTCCAACATACAGAGTGCAGGGGAAGAGGTTAAATAAGCTTCCTTTCGTGAGAATTTAACACTATCGTTCTAAAGTGAGATAGTGCTTTTTAGCGTCAAAGGCTGCAATTTCCTCGAATGGAACATTGCAAATACCAGGATCTAAAGCAGGCTTTAGTAGCATTGGAAGCAGTCAGTCTTTTATCAACTATCAGGACCAACACAATGTGATCCATATTACTTCCATCTTGACACAAATTATATTCAGGCACAGGCTCCGACCAGAAGGTAGTGAGGACATTCTGATGCTGTGAAAGTCTTTTTAATGCCTAAAAGGAATGATTGTGATTTTTGCTTACCGTATAAATTGGTAAAATGATGCCGGAAGACTTTTTTTTTTTTTCCTTCAGTCTCGGCACTGCAGAGAAACTGTTGTGAAACACTGCCACTGGTGGTCATTCAGTATAATCTGCAGATGGAAAAGTCCACTGTTAGCACATTTACTATAAGAAATACCAACAATCTTGTTTGAGGGTAAACAGATCAATACTGTGGAGTCTGTATAATTCTGAAAATCAACAGCTCATTAGAAAATCAAATCTCAATTTGTGTTTTTAACCTCCTATACTTCTCTGAATCCTATGCCTCATATCTAACACTCTAAAAAACTGTAGCACATACATTAGGACATAGATAAATAGATCTTTTTCCATCCAAGTGGCATCGTACCCTTCTCACTGCATTTGTTTTAGGATAGGGTACACCAGTAGCAATTAAGCCAGCTGATAAGTTGAGAGGAAGGGTTTTGCTACAGTTAATGGGAATAATAAAAACTATGAATAGCATAATTACCATCTTCATTTTAGCCAATTCCTACCAGTTCAGCATGAGTGATGTTGGGACTCTTTATGCTTAAAACTTACCATCATACACAATTAGAAGTCTCAGAAAATGCCCTAAGGTCTTTCATCTTACATCTTAGTTTTCAGTTTGGCATCCTGTCTACCATGCTACTCATTTCATTACCAAGATAAATGTATACTACTGCTTGCTAGATAACAGAGTGGCCCTCATGTCAGACAACATCTTGCCTTAGCTTTATGATGTCAGCTTGCTAGGCAACAGAGTGGCCCTCATGTCAGACAACATCTTGCTGTAGCTTTATGATGTCAGGTCACTGCTGGACCAATCGTCCTTGTGGAAGCTGAGCACAGAGAAGGATTAGATATCAAAAGTTATGCAGTAGGCTACTATCTGTATTCATGACTGCAAGGCAAATAGGAGGGGGAATGTTAAAGGACTCTAAACCACTTCAAAGCACTGGGGCCTTTTTGAAAGTGGGATGGAGATGTATACAAAAACAGAGATTATCCTTAACAACAATCCAACTTGAGAGTCAGAGTCCAACATACAGAGTGCAGGGGAAGAGGTTAAATAAGCTTCCTTTCGTGAGAATTTAACACTATCGTTCTAAAGTGAGATAGTGCTTTTTAGCGTCAAAGGCTGCAATTTCCTCGAATGGAACATTGCAAATACCAGGATCTAAAGCAGGCTTTAGTAGCATTGGAAGCAGTCAGTCTTTTATCAACTATCAGGACCAACACAATGTGATCCATATTACTTCCATCTTGACACAAATTATATTCAGGCACAGGCTCCGACCAGAAGGTAGTGAGGACATTCTGATGCTGTGAAAGTCTTTTTAATGCCTAAAAGGAATGATTGTGATTTTTGCTTACCGTATAAATTGGTAAAATGATGCCGGAAGACTTTTTTTTTTTTTCCTTCAGTCTCGGCACTGCAGAGAAACTGTTGTGAAACACTGCCACTGGTGGTCATTCAGTATAATCTGCAGATGGAAAAGTCCACTGTTAGCACATTTACTATAAGAAATACCAACAATCTTGTTTGAGGGTAAACAGATCAATACTGTGGAGTCTGTATAATTCTGAAAATCAACAGCTCATTAGAAAATCAAATCTCAATTTGTGTTTTTAACCTCCTATACTTCTCTGAATCCTATGCCTCATATCTAACACTCTAAAAAACTGTAGCACATACATTAGGACATAGATAAATAGATCTTTTTCCATCCAAGTGGCATCGTACCCTTCTCACTGCATTTGTTTTAGGATAGGGTACACCAGTAGCAATTAAGCCAGCTGATAAGTTGAGAGGAAGGGTTTTGCTACAGTTAATGGGAATAATAAAAACTATGAATAGCATAATTACCATCTTCATTTTAGCCAATTCCTACCAGTTCAGCATGAGTGATGTTGGGACTCTTTATGCTTAAAACTTACCATCATACACAATTAGAAGTCTCAGAAAATGCCCTAAGGTCTTTCATCTTACATCTTAGTTTTCAGTTTGGCATCCTGTCTACCATGCTACTCATTTCATTACCAAGATAAATGTATACTACTGCTTGCTAGATAACAGAGTGGCCCTCATGTCAGACAACATCTTGCCTTAGCTTTATGATGTCAGCTTGCTAGGCAACAGAGTGGCCCTCATGTCAGACAACATCTTGCTGTAGCTTTATGATGTCAGGTCACTGCTGGACCAATCGTCCTTGTGGAAGCTGAGCACAGAGAAGGATTAGATATCAAAAGTTATGCAGTAGGCTACTATCTGTATTCATGACTGCAAGGCAAATAGGAGGGGGAATGTTAAAGGACTCTAAACCACTTCAAAGCACTGGGGCCTTTTTGAAAGTGGGATGGAGATGTATACAAAAACAGAGATTATCCTTAACAACAATCCAACTTGAGAGTCAGAGTCCAACATACAGAGTGCAGGGGAAGAGGTTAAATAAGCTTCCTTTCGTGAGAATTTAACACTATCGTTCTAAAGTGAGATAGTGCTTTTTAGCGTCAAAGGCTGCAATTTCCTCGAATGGAACATTGCAAATACCAGGATCTAAAGCAGGCTTTAGTAGCATTGGAAGCAGTCAGTCTTTTATCAACTATCAGGACCAACACAATGTGATCCATATTACTTCCATCTTGACACAAATTATATTCAGGCACAGGCTCCGACCAGAAGGTAGTGAGGACATTCTGATGCTGTGAAAGTCTTTTTAATGCCTAAAAGGAATGATTGTGATTTTTGCTTACCGTATAAATTGGTAAAATGATGCCGGAAGACTTTTTTTTTTTTTCCTTCAGTCTCGGCACTGCAGAGAAACTGTTGTGAAACACTGCCACTGGTGGTCATTCAGTATAATCTGCAGATGGAAAAGTCCACTGTTAGCACATTTACTATAAGAAATACCAACAATCTTGTTTGAGGGTAAACAGATCAATACTGTGGAGTCTGTATAATTCTGAAAATCAACAGCTCATTAGAAAATCAAATCTCAATTTGTGTTTTTAACCTCCTATACTTCTCTGAATCCTATGCCTCATATCTAACACTCTAAAAAACTGTAGCACATACATTAGGACATAGATAAATAGATCTTTTTCCATCCAAGTGGCATCGTACCCTTCTCACTGCATTTGTTTTAGGATAGGGTACACCAGTAGCAATTAAGCCAGCTGATAAGTTGAGAGGAAGGGTTTTGCTACAGTTAATGGGAATAATAAAAACTATGAATAGCATAATTACCATCTTCATTTTAGCCAATTCCTACCAGTTCAGCATGAGTGATGTTGGGACTCTTTATGCTTAAAACTTACCATCATACACAATTAGAAGTCTCAGAAAATGCCCTAAGGTCTTTCATCTTACATCTTAGTTTTCAGTTTGGCATCCTGTCTACCATGCTACTCATTTCATTACCAAGATAAATGTATACTACTGCTTGCTAGATAACAGAGTGGCCCTCATGTCAGACAACATCTTGCCTTAGCTTTATGATGTCAGCTTGCTAGGCAACAGAGTGGCCCTCATGTCAGACAACATCTTGCTGTAGCTTTATGATGTCAGCTTGCTAGGCAACAGAGTGGCCCTCATGTCAGACAACATCTTGGTTTAGCTTTATGAAGTCAGGTCACTGCTGGACCAATCGTCCTTGTGGAAGCTGAGCACAGAGAAGGATTAGATATCAAAAGTTATGCAGTAGGCTACTATCTGTATTCATGACTGCAAGGCAAATAGGAGGGGGATGTTAAAGGACTCTAAACCACTTCAAAGCACTGGGGCCTTTTTGAAAGTGGGATGGAGATATATACAAAAACAGAGATTATCCTTAACAACAATCCAACTTGAGAGTCAGAGTCCTACATAGAGTGCAGGGGAAGAGGTTAAATAAGCTTCCTTTCGTGAGAATTTAACACTATCGTTCTAAAGTGAGATAGTGCTTTTTAGCGTCAAAGGCTGCAATTTCCTCGAATGGAACATTGCAAATACCAGGATCTAAAGCAGGCTTTAGTAGCATTGGAAGCAGTCAGTCTTATCAACTATCAGGACCAACACAATGTGATCCATATTACTTCCATCTTGACACAAATTATATTCAGGCACAGGCTCCGACTATAAAGTAGTGAGGACATTCTGATGCTGTGAAAGTCTTTTCAATGCCTAAAAGGAATGATTGTGTGATTTTTGCTTACCGTATAAATTGGTAAAATGATGCCGGAAGACTTTCTTTTTTTTTTCCTTCAGTCTCGGCACTGCAGAGAAACTGTTGTGAAACACTGCCACTGGTGGTCATTCAGTATAATCTGCAGATGGAAAAGTCCACTGTTAGCACATTTACTATAAGAAATACCAACAATCTTGTTTGAGGGTAAACAGATCAATACTGTGGAGTCTGTATAATTGTGAAAATCAACAGCTCATTAGAAAATCAAATCTCAATTTGTGTTTTTAACCTCCTATACTTCTCTGAATCCTATGCCTCATATCTAACACTCTAATAAACTGTAGCACATACATTAGGACATAGATAAATAGATCTTTTTCCATCCAAGTGGCATCGTACCCTTCTCACTGCATTTGTTTTAGGATAGGGTACACCAGTAGCAATTAAGCCAGCTGATCAGTTTAGAGAGGAAGGGTTTTGCTACAGTTAATGGGAATAATAAAAACTATGAATAGCATAATTACCATCTTCATTCTAGCCAATTCCTACCAGTTCAGCATGAGTGATGTTGACACTCTGTATGCTTAAAACTTACCATCATACACAATTAGAAGTCTCAGAAAATGCCCTAAGGTCTTTTATCTTACATCTTAGTTTTCAGTTTGGCATCCTGTCTACCATGCTACTCATTTAATTACCAAGATAAATGTATACTACTGCTTGCTAGATAACAGAGTGGCCCTCATGTCAGACAACATCTTGCCTTAGCTTTATGATGTCAGCTTGCTAGGCAACAGAGTGGCCCTCATGTCAGACAACATCTTGCTGTAGCTTTATGATGTCAGCTTGCTAGGCAACAGAGTGGCCCTCATGTCAGACAACATCTTGCTTTAGGTTTATGATGTCAGGTCACTGCTGGACCAATCGTCCTTGTGGAAGCTGAGCACAGAGAAGGATTAGATATCAAAAGTTATGCAGTAGGCTACTATCTGTATTCATGACTGCAAGGCAAATAGGAGGGGGATGTTAAAGGACTCTAAACCACTTCAAAGCACTGGGGCCTTTTTGAAAGTGGGATGGAGATGTATACAAAAACAGAGATTATCCTTAACAACAATCCAACTTGAGAGTCAGAGTCCTACATAGAGTGCAGGGGAAGAGGTTAAATAAGCTTCCTTTCGTGAGAATTTAACACTATCGTTCTAAAGTGAGATAGTGCTTTTTAGCGTCAAAGGCTGCAATTTCCTCGAATGGAACATTGCAAATACCAGGATCTAAAGCAGGCTTTAGTAGCATTGGAAGCAGTCAGTCTTTTATCAACTATCAGGACCAACACAATGTGATCCATATTACTTCCATCTTGACACAAATTATATTCAGGCACAGGCTCCGACCAGAAGGTAGTGAGGACATTCTGATGCTGTGAAAGTCTTTTTAATGCCTAAAAGGAATGATTGTGATTTTTGCTTACCGTATAAATTGGTAAAATGATGCCGGAAGACTTTTTTTTTTTTTTCCTTCAGTCTCGGCACTGCAGAGAAACTGTTGTGAAACACTGCCACTGGTGGTCATTCAGTATAATCTGCAGATGGAAAAGTCCACTGTTAGCACATTTACTATAAGAAATACCAACAATCTTGTTTGAGGGTAAACAGATCAATACTGTGGAGTCTGTATAATTCTGAAAATCAACAGCTCATTAGAAAATCAAATCTCAATTTGTGTTTTTAACCTCCTATACTTCTCTGAATCCTATGCCTCATATCTAACACTCTAAAAAACTGTAGCACATACATTAGGACATAGATAAATAGATCTTTTTCCATCCAAGTGGCATCGTACCCTTCTCACTGCATTTGTTTTAGGATAGGGTACACCAGTAGCAATTAAGCCAGCTGATAAGTTGAGAGGAAGGGTTTTGCTACAGTTAATGGGAATAATAAAAACTATGAATAGCATAATTACCATCTTCATTTTAGCCAATTCCTACCAGTTCAGCATGAGTGATGTTGGGACTCTTTATGCTTAAAACTTACCATCATACACAATTAGAAGTCTCAGAAAATGCCCTAAGGTCTTTCATCTTACATCTTAGTTTTCAGTTTGGCATCCTGTCTACCATGCTACTCATTTCATTACCAAGATAAATGTATACTACTGCTTGCTAGATAACAGAGTGGCCCTCATGTCAGACAACATCTTGCCTTAGCTTTATGATGTCAGCTTGCTAGGCAACAGAGTGGCCCTCATGTCAGACAACATCTTGCTGTAGCTTTATGATGTCAGCTTGCTAGGCAACAGAGTGGCCCTCATGTCAGACAACATCTTGGTTTAGCTTTATGAAGTCAGGTCACTGCTGGACCAATCGTCCTTGTGGAAGCTGAGCACAGAGAAGGATTAGATATCAAAAGTTATGCAGTAGGCTACTATCTGTATTCATGACTGCAAGGCAAATAGGAGGGTTAATGTTAAAGGACTCTAAACCACTTCAAAGCACTGGGGCCTTTTTGAAAGTGGGATGGAGATATATACAAAAACAGAGATTATCCTTAACAACAATCCAACTTGAGAGTCAGAGTCCAACATATAGAGTGCAGGGGAAGAGGTTAAATAAGCTTCCTTTCGTGAGAATTTAACACTATCGTTCTAAAGTGAGATAGTGCTTTTTAGCGTCAAAGGCTGCAATTTCCTCGAATGGAACATTGCAAATACCAGGATCTAAAGCAGGCTTTAGTAGCATTGGAAGCAGTCAGTCTTTTATCAACTATCAGGACCAACACAATGTGATCCATATTACTTCCATCTTGACACAAATTATATTCAGGCACAGGCTCCGACTAAGGTAGTGAGGACATTCTGATGCTGCGAAAGTCTTTTTAATGCCTAAAAGGAATGATTGTGTGATTTTTGCTTACCGTATAAATTGGTAAAATGATGCCGGAAGACTTTCTTTTTTTTTTCCTTCAGTCTCGGCACTGCAGAGAAACTGTTGTGAAACACTGCCACTGGTGGTCATTCAGTATAATCTGCAGATGGAAAAGTCCACTGTTAGCACATTTACTATAAGAAATACCAACAATCTTGTTTGAGGGTAAACAGATCAATACTGTGGAGTCTGTATAATTCTGAAAATCAACAGCTCATTAGAAAATCAAATCTCAATTTGTGTTTTTAACCTCCTATACTTCTCTGAATCCTATGCCTCATAGCTAACACTCTAAAAAACTGTAGCACATACATTAGGACATAGATAAATAGATCTTTTTCCATCCAAGTGGCATCGTACCCTTCTCACTGCATTTGTTTTAGGATAGGGTACACCAGTAGCAATTAAGCCAGCTGATAAGTTGAGAGGAAGGGTTTTGCTACAGTTAATGGGAATAATAAAAACTATGAATAGCATAATTACCATCTTCATTTTAGCCAATTCCTACCAGTTCAGCATGAGTGATGTTGGGACTCTTTATGCTTAAAACTTACCATCATACACAATTAGAAGTCTCAGAAAATGCCCTAAGGTCTTTCATCTTACATCTTAGTTTTCAGTTTGGCATCCTGTCTACCATGCTACTCATTTCATTACCAAGATAAATGTATACTACTGCTTGCTAGATAACAGAGTGGCCCTCATGTCAGACAACATCTTGCCTTAGCTTTATGATGTCAGCTTGCTAGGCAACAGAGTGGCCCTCATGTCAGACAACATCTTGCTGTAGCTTTATGATGTCAGCTTGCTAGGCAACAGAGTGGCCCTCATGTCAGACAACATCTTGGTTTAGCTTTATGAAGTCAGGTCACTGCTGGACCAATCGTCCTTGTGGAAGCTGAGCACAGAGAAGGATTAGATATCAAAAGTTATGCAGTAGGCTACTATCTGTATTCATGACTGCAAGGCAAATAGGAGGGTTAATGTTAAAGGACTCTAAACCACTTCAAAGCACTGGGGCCTTTTTGAAAGTGGGATGGAGATATATACAAAAACAGAGATTATCCTTAACAACAATCCAACTTGAGAGTCAGAGTCCAACATACAGAGTGCAGGGGAAGAGGTTAAATAAGCTTCCTTTCGTGAGAATTTAACACTATCGTTCTAAAGTGAGATAGTGCTTTTTAGCGTCAAAGGCTGCAATTTCCTCGAATGGAACATTGCAAATACCAGGATCTAAAGCAGGCTTTAGTAGCATTGGAAGCAGTCAGTCTTTTATCAACTATCAGGACCAACACAATGTGATCCATATTACTTCCATCTTGACACAAATTATATTCAGGCACAGGCTCCGACCAGAAGGTAGTGAGGACATTCTGATGCTGTGAAAGTCTTTTTAATGCCTAAAAGGAATGATTGTGATTTTTGCTTACCGTATAAATTGGTAAAATGATGCCGGAAGACTTTTTTTTTTTTTCCTTCAGTCTCGGCACTGCAGAGAAACTGTTGTGAAACACTGCCACTGGTGGTCATTCAGTATAATCTGCAGATGGAAAAGTCCACTGTTAGCACATTTACTATAAGAAATACCAACAATCTTGTTTGAGGGTAAACAGATCAATACTGTGGAGTCTGTATAATTGTGAAAATCAACAGCTCATTAGAAAATCAAATATCAATTTGTGTTTTTAACCTCCTATACTCCTCTGAATCCTATGCCTCATATCTAACACTCTCTAAAAAACTGTAGCACATACATTAGGACATAGATAAATAGATCTTTTTCCATCCAAGTGGCATCGTACGCTTCTCACTGCATTTGTTTTAGGATAGGGTACACCAGTAGCAATTAAGCCAGCTGATAAGTTGAGAGAGGAAGGGTTTTGCTACAGTTAATGGGAATAATAAAAACTATGAATAGCATAATTACCATCTTCATTTTAGCCAATTCCTACCAGTTCAGCATGAGTGATGTTGGGACTCTTTATGCTTAAAACTTACCATCATACACAATTAGAAGTCTCAGAAAATGCCCTAAGGTCTTTCATCTTACATCTTAGTTTTCAGTTTGGCATCCTGTCTACCATGCTACTCATTTCATTACCAAGATAAATGTATACTACTGCTTGCTAGATAACAGAGTGGCCCTCATGTCAGACAACATCTTGCCTTAGCTTTATGATGTCAGCTTGCTAGGCAACAGAGTGGCCCTCATGTCAGACAACATCTTGCTGTAGCTTTATGATGTCAGCTTGCTAGGCAACAGAGTGGCCCTCATGTCAGACAACATCTTGGTTTAGCTTTATGAAGTCAGGTCACTGCTGGACCAATCGTCCTTGTGGAAGCTGAGCACAGAGAAGGATTAGATATCAAAAGTTATGCAGTAGGCTACTATCTGTATTCATGACTGCAAGGCAAATAGGAGGGTTAATGTTAAAGGACTCTAAACCACTTCAAAGCACTGGGGCCTTTTTGAAAGTGGGATGGAGATATATACAAAAACAGAGATTATCCTTAACAACAATCCAACTTGAGAGTCAGAGTCCAACATACAGAGTGCAGGGGAAGAGGTTAAATAAGCTTCCTTTCGTGAGAATTTAACACTATCGTTCTAAAGTGAGATAGTGCTTTTTAGCGTCAAAGGCTGCAATTTCCTCGAATGGAACATTGCAAATACCAGGATCTAAAGCAGGCTTTAGTAGCATTGGAAGCAGTCAGTCTTTTATCAACTATCAGGACCAACACAATGTGATCCATATTACTTCCATCTTGACACAAATTATATTCAGGCACAGGCTCCGACCAGAAGGTAGTGAGGACATTCTGATGCTGTGAAAGTCTTTTTAATGCCTAAAAGGAATGATTGTGATTTTTGCTTACCGTATAAATTGGTAAAATGATGCCGGAAGACTTTTTTTTTTTTTCCTTCAGTCTCGGCACTGCAGAGAAACTGTTGTGAAACACTGCCACTGGTGGTCATTCAGTATAATCTGCAGATGGAAAAGTCCACTGTTAGCACATTTACTATAAGAAATACCAACAATCTTGTTTGAGGGTAAACAGATCAATACTGTGGAGTCTGTATAATTGTGAAAATCAACAGCTCATTAGAAAATCAAATATCAATTTGTGTTTTTAACCTCCTATACTCCTCTGAATCCTATGCCTCATATCTAACACTCTCTAAAAAACTGTAGCACATACATTAGGACATAGATAAATAGATCTTTTTCCATCCAAGTGGTATCGTACGCTTCTCACTGCATTTGTTTTAGGATAGGGTACACCAGTAGCAATTAAGCCAGCTGATAAGTTGAGAGAGGAAGGGTTTTGCTACAGTTAATGGGAATAATAAAAACTATGAATAGCATAATTACCATCTTCATTTTAGCCAATTCCTACCAGTTCAGCATGAGTGATGTTGAGACTCTTTATGCTTAAAACTTACCATCATACACAATTAGAAGTCTCAGAAAATGCCATAAGGTCTTTCATCTTACATCTTAGTTTTCAGTTTGGCATCCTGTCTACCATGCTACTCATTTCATTACCAAGATAAATGTATACTACTGCTTGCTAGATAACAGAGTGGCCCTCATGTCAGACAACATCTTGCCTTAGCTTTATGATGTCAGCTTGCTAGGCAACAGAGTGGCCCTCATGTCAGACAACATCTTGCTGTAGCTTTATGATGTCAGCTTGCTAGGCAACAGAGTGGCCCTCATGTCAGACAACATCTTGGTTTAGCTTTATGAAGTCAGGTCACTGCTGGACCAATCGTCCTTGTGGAAGCTGAGCACAGAGAAGGATTAGATATCAAAAGTTATGCAGTAGGCTACTATCTGTATTCATGACTGCAAGGCAAATAGGAGGGTTAATGTTAAAGGACTCTAAACCACTTCAAAGCACTGGGGCCTTTTTGAAAGTGGGATGGAGATATATACAAAAACAGAGATTATCCTTAACAACAATCCAACTTGAGAGTCAGAGTCCAACATACAGAGTGCAGGGGAAGAGGTTAAATAAGCTTCCTTTCGTGAGAATTTAACACTATCGTTCTAAAGTGAGATAGTGCTTTTTAGCGTCAAAGGCTGCAATTTCCTCGAATGGAACATTGCAAATACCAGGATCTAAAGCAGGCTTTAGTAGCATTGGAAGCAGTCAGTCTTTTATCAACTATCAGGACCAACACAATGTGATCCATATTACTTCCATCTTGACACAAATTATATTCAGGCACAGGCTCCGACCAGAAGGTAGTGAGGACATTCTGATGCTGTGAAAGTCTTTTTAATGCCTAAAAGGAATGATTGTGATTTTTGCTTACCGTATAAATTGGTAAAATGATGCCGGAAGACTTTTTTTTTTTTTCCTTCAGTCTCGGCACTGCAGAGAAACTGTTGTGAAACACTGCCACTGGTGGTCATTCAGTATAATCTGCAGATGGAAAAGTCCACTGTTAGCACATTTACTATAAGAAATACCAACAATCTTGTTTGAGGGTAAACAGATCAATACTGTGGAGTCTGTATAATTCTGAAAATCAACAGCTCATTAGAAAATCAAATCTCAATTTGTGTTTTTAACCTCCTATACTTCTCTGAATCCTATGCCTCATATCTAACACTCTAAAAAACTGTAGCACATACATTAGGACATAGATAAATAGATCTTTTTCCATCCAAGTGGCATCGTACCCTTCTCACTGCATTTGTTTTAGGATAGGGTACACCAGTAGCAATTAAGCCAGCTGATAAGTTGAGAGGAAGGGTTTTGCTACAGTTAATGGGAATAATAAAAACTATGAATAGCATAATTACCATCTTCATTTTAGCCAATTCCTACCAGTTCAGCATGAGTGATGTTGGGACTCTTTATGCTTAAAACTTACCATCATACACAATTAGAAGTCTCAGAAAATGCCCTAAGGTCTTTCATCTTACATCTTAGTTTTCAGTTTGGCATCCTGTCTACCATGCTACTCATTTCATTACCAAGATAAATGTATACTACTGCTTGCTAGATAACAGAGTGGCCCTCATGTCAGACAACATCTTGCCTTAGCTTTATGATGTCAGCTTGCTAGGCAACAGAGTGGCCCTCATGTCAGACAACATCTTGCTGTAGCTTTATGATGTCAGGTCACTGCTGGACCAATCGTCCTTGTGGAAGCTGAGCACAGAGAAGGATTAGATATCAAAAGTTATGCAGTAGGCTACTATCTGTATTCATGACTGCAAGGCAAATAGGAGGGGGAATGTTAAAGGACTCTAAACCACTTCAAAGCACTGGGGCCTTTTTGAAAGTGGGATGGAGATGTATACAAAAACAGAGATTATCCTTAACAACAATCCAACTTGAGAGTCAGAGTCCAACATACAGAGTGCAGGGGAAGAGGTTAAATAAGCTTCCTTTCGTGAGAATTTAACACTATCGTTCTAAAGTGAGATAGTGCTTTTTAGCGTCAAAGGCTGCAATTTCCTCGAATGGAACATTGCAAATACCAGGATCTAAAGCAGGCTTTAGTAGCATTGGAAGCAGTCAGTCTTTTATCAACTATCAGGACCAACACAATGTGATCCATATTACTTCCATCTTGACACAAATTATATTCAGGCACAGGCTCCGACCAGAAGGTAGTGAGGACATTCTGATGCTGTGAAAGTCTTTTTAATGCCTAAAAGGAATGATTGTGATTTTTGCTTACCGTATAAATTGGTAAAATGATGCCGGAAGACTTTTTTTTTTTTTCCTTCAGTCTCGGCACTGCAGAGAAACTGTTGTGAAACACTGCCACTGGTGGTCATTCAGTATAATCTGCAGATGGAAAAGTCCACTGTTAGCACATTTACTATAAGAAATACCAACAATCTTGTTTGAGGGTAAACAGATCAATACTGTGGAGTCTGTATAATTCTGAAAATCAACAGCTCATTAGAAAATCAAATCTCAATTTGTGTTTTTAACCTCCTATACTTCTCTGAATCCTATGCCTCATATCTAACACTCTAAAAAACTGTAGCACATACATTAGGACATAGATAAATAGATCTTTTTCCATCCAAGTGGCATCGTACCCTTCTCACTGCATTTGTTTTAGGATAGGGTACACCAGTAGCAATTAAGCCAGCTGATAAGTTGAGAGGAAGGGTTTTGCTACAGTTAATGGGAATAATAAAAACTATGAATAGCATAATTACCATCTTCATTTTAGCCAATTCCTACCAGTTCAGCATGAGTGATGTTGGGACTCTTTATGCTTAAAACTTACCATCATACACAATTAGAAGTCTCAGAAAATGCCCTAAGGTCTTTCATCTTACATCTTAGTTTTCAGTTTGGCATCCTGTCTACCATGCTACTCATTTCATTACCAAGATAAATGTATACTACTGCTTGCTAGATAACAGAGTGGCCCTCATGTCAGACAACATCTTGCCTTAGCTTTATGATGTCAGCTTGCTAGGCAACAGAGTGGCCCTCATGTCAGACAACATATTGCTGTAGCTTTATGATGTCAGGTCACTGCTGGACCAATCGTCCTTGTGGAAGCTGAGCACAGAGAAGGATTAGATATCAAAAGTTATGCAGTAGGCTACTATCTGTATTCATGACTGCAAGGCAAATAGGAGGGGGAATGTTAAAGGACTCTAAACCCCTTCAAAGCACTGGGGCCTTTTTGAAAGTGGGATGGAGATATATACAAAAACAGAGATTATCCTTAACAACAATCCAACTTGAGAGTCAGAGTCCAACATACAGAGTGCAGGGGAAGAGGTTAAATAAGCTTCCTTTCGTGAGAATTTAACACTATCGTTCTAAAGTGAGATAGTGCTTTTTAGCGTCAAAGGCAGCAATTTCCTCGAATGGAACATTGCAAATACCAGGATCTAAAGCAGGCTTTAGTAGCATTGGAAGCAGTCAGACTTTTATCAACTATCAGGACCAACACAATGTGATCCATATTACTTCCATCTTGACACAAATTATATTCAGGCACAGGCTCCGACTAAGGTAGTGAGGACATTCTGATGCTGCGAAAGTCTTTTTAATGCCTAAAAGCAATGATTGTGATTTTTTCTTACCGTATAAATTGGTAAAATGATGCCGGAAGACTTTCTTTTTTTTTTTTTCCTTCAGTCTCGGCACTGTAGAGAAACTGTTGTGAAACACTGCCACTGGTGGTCATTCAGTATAATCTGCAGATGGAAAAGTCCACTGTTAGCACATTTACTATAAGAAATACCAAAAATCTTGTTTGAGGGTAAACAGATCAATACTGTGGAGTCTGTATAATTCTGAAAATCAACAGCTCATTAGAAAATCAAATCTCAATTTGTGTTTTTAACCTCCTATACTTCTCTGAATCCTATGCCTCATATCTAACACTCTAAAAAACTGTAGCACATACATTAGGACATAGATAAATAGATCTTTTTCCATCCAAGTGGCATCGTACCCTTCTCACTGCATTTGTTTTAGGATAGGGTACACCAGTAGCAATTAAGCCAGCTGATAAGTTGAGAGGAAGGGTTTTGCTACAGTTAATGGGAATAATAAAAACTATGAATAGCATAATTACCATCTTCATTTTAGCCAATTCCTACCAGTTCAGCATGAGTGATGTTGAGACTCTTTATGCTTAAAACTTACCATCATACACAATTAGAAGTCTCAGAAAATGCCATAAGGTCTTTCATCTTACATCTTAGTTTTCAGTTTGGCATCCTGTCTACCATGCTACTCATATTTCATTACCAAGATAAATGTATACTACTGCTTGCTAGATAACAGAGTGGCCCTCATGTCAGACAACATCTTGCCTTAGCTTTATGATGTCAGCTTGCTAGGCAACAGAGTGGCCCTCATGTCAGACAACATCTTGCTGTAGCTTTATGATATCAGCTTGCTAGGCAACAGAGTGGCCCTCATGTCAGACAACATCTTGCTTTAGGTTTATGATGTCAGGTCACTGCTGGACCAATCGTCCTTGTGGAAGCTGAGCACAGAGAAGGATTAGATATCAAAAGTTATGCAGTAGGCTACTATCTGTATTCATGACTGCAAGGCAAATAGGAGGGGGATGTTAAAGGACTCTAAACCACTTCAAAGCACTGGGGCCTTTTTGAAAGTGGGATGGAGATGTATACAAAAACAGAGATTATCCTTAACAACAATCCAACTTGAGAGTCAGAGTCCAACATACAGAGTGCAGGGGAAGAGGTTAAATAAGCTTCCTTTCGTGAGAATTTAACACTATCGTTCTAAAGTGAGATAGTGCTTTTTAGCGTCAAAGGCTGCAATTTCCTCGAATGGAACATTGCAAATACCAGGATCTAAAGCAGGCTTTAGTAGCATTGGAAGCAGTCAGTCTTATCAACTATCAGGACCAACACAATGTGATCCATATTACTTCCATCTTGACACAAATTATATTCAGGCACAGGCTCCGACTATAAAGTAGTGAGGACATTCTGATGCTGTGAAAGTCTTTTCAATGCCTAAAAGGAATGATTGTGTGATTTTTGCTTACCGTATAAATTGGTAAAATGATGCCGGAAGACTTTCTTTTTTTTTTCCTTCAGTCTCGGCACTGCAGAGAAACTGTTGTGAAACACTGCCACTGGTGGTCATTCAGTATAATCTGCAGATGGAAAAGTCCACTGTTAGCACATTTACTATAAGAAATACCAACAATCTTGTTTGAGGGTAAACAGATCAATACTGTGGAGTCTGTATAATTGTGAAAATCAACAGCTCATTAGAAAATCAAATCTCAATTTGTGTTTTTAACCTCCTATACTTCTCTGAATCCTATGCCTCATATCTAACACTCTAAAAAACTGTAGCACATACATTAGGACATAAATAAATAGATCTTTTTCCATCCAAGTGGCATCGTACCCTTCTCACTGCATTTGTTTTAGGATAGGGTACACCAGTAGCAATTAAGCCAGCTGATCAGTTTAGAGAGGAAGGGTTTTGCTACAGTTAATGGGAATAATAAAAACTATGAATAGCATAATTACCATCTTCATTCTAGCCAATTCCTACCAGTTCAGCATGAGTGATGTTGACACTCTGTATGCTTAAAACTTACCATCATACACAATTAGAAGTCTCAGAAAATGCCCTAAGGTCTTTTATCTTACATCTTAGTTTTCAGTTTGGCATCCTGTCTACCATGCTACTCATTTAATTACCAAGATAAATGTATACTACTGCTTGCTAGATAACAGAGTGGCCCTCATGTCAGACAACATCTTGCCTTAGCTTTATGATGTCAGCTTGCTAGGCAACAGAGTGGCCCTCATGTCAGACAACATCTTGCTGTAGCTTTATGATGTCAGGTCACTGCTGGACCAATCGTCCTTGTGGAAGCTGAGCACAGAGAAGGATTAGATATCAAAAGTTATGCAGTAGGCTACTATCTGTATTCATGACTGCAAGGCAAATAGGAGGGGGAATGTTAAAGGACTCTAAACCACTTCAAAGCACTGGGGCCTTTTTGAAAGTGGGATGGAGATGTATACAAAAACAGAGATTATCCTTAACAACAATCCAACTTGAGAGTCAGAGTCCAACATACAGAGTGCAGGGGAAGAGGTTAAATAAGCTTCCTTTCGTGAGAATTTAACACTATCGTTCTAAAGTGAGATAGTGCTTTTTAGCGTCAAAGGCTGCAATTTCCTCGAATGGAACATTGCAAATACCAGGATCTAAAGCAGGCTTTAGTAGCATTGGAAGCAGTCAGTCTTTTATCAACTATCAGGACCAACACAATGTGATCCATATTACTTCCATCTTGACACAAATTATATTCAGGCACAGGCTCCGACCAGAAGGTAGTGAGGACATTCTGATGCTGTGAAAGTCTTTTTAATGCCTAAAAGGAATGATTGTGATTTTTGCTTACCGTATAAATTGGTAAAATGATGCCGGAAGACTTTTTTTTTTTTTCCTTCAGTCTCGGCACTGCAGAGAAACTGTTGTGAAACACTGCCACTGGTGGTCATTCAGTATAATCTGCAGATGGAAAAGTCCACTGTTAGCACATTTACTATAAGAAATACCAACAATCTTGTTTGAGGGTAAACAGATCAATACTGTGGAGTCTGTATAATTCTGAAAATCAACAGCTCATTAGAAAATCAAATCTCAATTTGTGTTTTTAACCTCCTATACTTCTCTGAATCCTATGCCTCATATCTAACACTCTAAAAAACTGTAGCACATACATTAGGACATAGATAAATAGATCTTTTTCCATCCAAGTGGCATCGTACCCTTCTCACTGCATTTGTTTTAGGATAGGGTACACCAGTAGCAATTAAGCCAGCTGATAAGTTGAGAGGAAGGGTTTTGCTACAGTTAATGGGAATAATAAAAACTATGAATAGCATAATTACCATCTTCATTTTAGCCAATTCCTACCAGTTCAGCATGAGTGATGTTGGGACTCTTTATGCTTAAAACTTACCATCATACACAATTAGAAGTCTCAGAAAATGCCCTAAGGTCTTTCATCTTACATCTTAGTTTTCAGTTTGGCATCCTGTCTACCATGCTACTCATTTCATTACCAAGATAAATGTATACTACTGCTTGCTAGATAACAGAGTGGCCCTCATGTCAGACAACATCTTGCCTTAGCTTTATGATGTCAGCTTGCTAGGCAACAGAGTGGCCCTCATGTCAGACAACATCTTGCTGTAGCTTTATGATGTCAGCTTGCTAGGCAACAGAGTGGCCCTCATGTCAGACAACATCTTGCTGTAGCTTTATGATGTCAGGTCACTGCTGGACCAATCGTCCTTGTGGAAGCTGAGCACAGAGAAGGATTAGATATCAAAAGTTATGCAGTAGGCTACTATCTGTATTCATGACTGCAAGGCAAATAGGAGGGGGATGTTAAAGGACTCTAAACCACTTCAAAGCACTGGGGCCTTTTTGAAAGTGGGATGGAGATATATACAAAAACAGAGATTATCCTTAACAACAATCCAACTTGAGAGTCAGAGTCCAACATACAGAGTGCAGGGGAAGAGGTTAAATAAGCTTCCTTTCGTGAGAATTTAACACTATCGTTCTAAAGTGAGATAGTGCTTTTTAGCGTCAAAGGCTGCAATTTCCTCGAATGGAACATTGCAAATACCAGGATCTAAAGCAGGCTTTAGTAGCATTGGAAGCAGTCAGTCTTATCAACTATCAGGACCAACACAATGTGATCCATATTACTTCCATCTTGACACAAATTATATTCAGGCACAGGCTCCGACTATAAAGTAGTGAGGACATTCTGATGCTGTGAAAGTCTTTTCAATGCCTAAAAGGAATGATTGTGTGATTTTTGCTTACCGTATAAATTGGTAAAATGATGCCGGAAGACTTTCTTTTTTTTTTCCTTCAGTCTCGGCACTGCAGAGAAACTGTTGTGAAACACTGCCACTGGTGGTCATTCAGTATAATCTGCAGATGGAAAAGTCCACTGTTAGCACATTTACTATAAGAAATACCAACAATCTTGTTTGAGGGTAAACAGATCAATACTGTGGAGTCTGTATAATTGTGAAAATCAACAGCTCATTAGAAAATCAAATCTCAATTTGTGTTTTTAACCTCCTATACTTCTCTGAATCCTATGCCTCATATCTAACACTCTAATAAACTGTAGCACATACATTAGGACATAGATAAATAGATCTTTTTCCATCCAAGTGGCATCGTACCCTTCTCACTGCATTTGTTTTAGGATAGGGTACACCAGTAGCAATTAAGCCAGCTGATCAGTTTAGAGAGGAAGGGTTTTGCTACAGTTAATGGGAATAATAAAAACTATGAATAGCATAATTACCATCTTCATTCTAGCCAATTCCTACCAGTTCAGCATGAGTGATGTTGACACTCTGTATGCTTAAAACTTACCATCATACACAATTAGAAGTCTCAGAAAATGCCCTAAGGTCTTTTATCTTACATCTTAGTTTTCAGTTTGGCATCCTGTCTACCATGCTACTCATTTAATTACCAAGATAAATGTATACTACTGCTTGCTAGATAACAGAGTGGCCCTCATGTCAGACAACATCTTGCCTTAGCTTTATGATGTCAGCTTGCTAGGCAACAGAGTGGCCCTCATGTCAGACAACATATTGCTGTAGCTTTATGATGTCAGGTCACTGCTGGACCAATCGTCCTTGTGGAAGCTGAGCACAGAGAAGGATTAGATATCAAAAGTTATGCAGTAGGCTACTATCTGTATTCATGACTGCAAGGCAAATAGGAGGGGGAATGTTAAAGGACTCTAAACCACTTCAAAGCACTGGGGCCTTTTTGAAAGTGGGATGGAGATATATACAAAAACAGAGATTATCCTTAACAACAATCCAACTTGAGAGTCAGAGTCCAACATACAGAGTGCAGGGGAAGAGGTTAAATAAGCTTCCTTTCGTGAGAATTTAACACTATCGTTCTAAAGTGAGATAGTGCTTTTTAGCGTCAAAGGCAGCAATTTCCTCGAATGGAACATTGCAAATACCAGGATCTAAAGCAGGCTTTAGTAGCATTGGAAGCAGTCAGTCTTTTATCAACTATCAGGACCAACACAATGTGATCCATATTACTTCCATCTTGACACAAATTATATTCAGGCACAGGCTCCGACTAAGGTAGTGAGGACATTCTGATGCTGCGAAAGTCTTTTTAATGCCTAAAAGCAATGATTGTGATTTTTTCTTACCGTATAAATTGGTAAAATGATGCCGGAAGACTTTCTTTTTTTTTTTTTCCTTCAGTCTCGGCACTGTAGAGAAACTGTTTTGAAACACTGCCACTGGTGGTCATTCAGTATAATCTGCAGATGGAAAAGTCCACTGTTAGCACATTTACTATAAGAAATACCAAAAATCTTGTTTGAGGGTAAACAGATCAATACTGTGGAGTCTGTATAATTCTGAAAATCAACAGCTCATTAGAAAATCAAATCTCAATTTGTGTTTTTAACCTCCTATACTTCTCTGAATCCTATGCCTCATATCTAACACTCTAAAAAACTGTAGCACATACATTAGGACATAGATAAATAGATCTTTTTCCATCCAAGTGGCATCGTACCCTTCTCACTGCATTTGTTTTAGGATAGGGTACACCAGTAGCAATTAAGCCAGCTGATAAGTTGAGAGGAAGGGTTTTGCTACAGTTAATGGGAATAATAAAAACTATGAATAGCATAATTACCATCTTCATTCTAGCCAATTCCTACCAGTTCAGCATGAGTGATGTTGACACTCTGTATGCTTAAAACTTACCATCATACACAATTAGAAGTCTCAGAAAATGCCCTAAGGTCTTTTATCTTACATCTTAGTTTTCAGTTTGGCATCCTGTCTACCATGCTACTCATTTAATTACCAAGATAAATGTATACTACTGCTTGCTAGATAACAGAGTGGCCCTCATGTCAGACAACATCTTGCCTTAGCTTTATGATGTCAGCTTGCTAGGCAACAGAGTGGCCCTCATGTCAGACAACATATTGCTGTAGCTTTATGATGTCAGGTCACTGCTGGACCAATCGTCCTTGTGGAAGCTGAGCACAGAGAAGGATTAGATATCAAAAGTTATGCAGTAGGCTACTATCTGTATTCATGACTGCAAGGCAAATAGGAGGGGGAATGTTAAAGGACTCTAAACCACTTCAAAGCACTGGGGCCTTTTTGAAAGTGGGATGGAGATATATACAAAAACAGAGATTATCCTTAACAACAATCCAACTTGAGAGTCAGAGTCCAACATACAGAGTGCAGGGGAAGAGGTTAAATAAGCTTCCTTTCGTGAGAATTTAACACTATCGTTCTAAAGTGAGATAGTGCTTTTTAGCGTCAAAGGCAGCAATTTCCTCGAATGGAACATTGCAAATACCAGGATCTAAAGCAGGCTTTAGTAGCATTGGAAGCAGTCAGTCTTTTATCAACTATCAGGACCAACACAATGTGATCCATATTACTTCCATCTTGACACAAATTATATTCAGGCACAGGCTCCGACTAAGGTAGTGAGGACATTCTGATGCTGCGAAAGTCTTTTTAATGCCTAAAAGCAATGATTGTGATTTTTTCTTACCGTATAAATTGGTAAAATGATGCCGGAAGACTTTCTTTTTTTTTTTTTCCTTCAGTCTCGGCACTGTAGAGAAACTGTTTTGAAACACTGCCACTGGTGGTCATTCAGTATAATCTGCAGATGGAAAAGTCCACTGTTAGCACATTTACTATAAGAAATACCAAAAATCTTGTTTGAGGGTAAACAGATCAATACTGTGGAGTCTGTATAATTCTGAAAATCAACAGCTCATTAGAAAATCAAATCTCAATTTGTGTTTTTAACCTCCTATACTTCTCTGAATCCTATGCCTCATATCTAACACTCTAAAAAACTGTAGCACATACATTAGGACATAGATAAATAGATCTTTTTCCATCCAAGTGGCATCGTACCCTTCTCACTGCATTTGTTTTAGGATAGGGTACACCAGTAGCAATTAAGCCAGCTGATAAGTTGAGAGGAAGGGTTTTGCTACAGTTAATGGGAATAATAAAAACTATGAATAGCATAATTACCATCTTCATTTTAGCCAATTCCTACCAGTTCAGCATGAGTGATGTTGAGACTCTTTCTGCTTAAAACTTACCATCATACACAATTAGAAGTCTCAGAAAATGCCCTAAGGTCTTTCATCTTACATCTTAGTTTTCAGTTTGGCATCCTGTCTACCATGCTACTCATTTCATTACCAAGATAAATGTATACTACTGCTTGCTAGATAACAGAGTGGCCCTCATGTCAGACAACATCTTGCCTTAGCTTTATGATGTCAGCTTGCTAGGCAACAGAGTGGCCCTCATGTCAGACAACATCTTGCTGTAGCTTTATGATGTCAGCTTGCTAGGCAACAGAGTGGCCCTCATGTCAGACAACATCTTGCTTTAGGTTTATGATGTCAGGTCACTGCTGGACCAATCGTCCTTGTGGAAGCTGAGCACAGAGAAGGATTAGATATCAAAAGTTATGCAGTAGGCTACTATCTGTATTCATGACTGCAAGGCAAATAGGAGGGGGATGTTAAAGGACTCTAAACCACTTCAAAGCACTGGGGCCTTTTTGAAAGTGGGATGGAGATGTATACAAAAACAGAGATTATCCTTAACAACAATCCAACTTGAGAGTCAGAGTCCTACATAGAGTGCAGGGGAAGAGGTTAAATAAGCTTCCTTTCGTGAGAATTTAACACTATCGTTCTAAAGTGAGATAGTGCTTTTTAGCGTCAAAGGCTGCAATTTCCTCGAATGGAACATTGCAAATACCAGGATCTAAAGCAGGCTTTAGTAGCATTGGAAGCAGTCAGTCTTTTATCAACTATCAGGACCAACACAATGTGATCCATATTACTTCCATCTTGACACAAATTATATTCAGGCACAGGCTCCGACCAGAAGGTAGTGAGGACATTCTGATGCTGTGAAAGTCTTTTTAATGCCTAAAAGGAATGATTGTGATTTTTGCTTACCGTATAAATTGGTAAAATGATGCCGGAAGACTTTTTTTTTTTTTCCTTCAGTCTCGGCACTGCAGAGAAACTGTTGTGAAACACTGCCACTGGTGGTCATTCAGTATAATCTGCAGATGGAAAAGTCCACTGTTAGCACATTTACTATAAGAAATACCAACAATCTTGTTTGAGGGTAAACAGATCAATACTGTGGAGTCTGTATAATTCTGAAAATCAACAGCTCATTAGAAAATCAAATCTCAATTTGTGTTTTTAACCTCCTATACTTCTCTGAATCCTATGCCTCATATCTAACACTCTAAAAAACTGTAGCACATACATTAGGACATAGATAAATAGATCTTTTTCCATCCAAGTGGCATCGTACCCTTCTCACTGCATTTGTTTTAGGATAGGGTACACCAGTAGCAATTAAGCCAGCTGATAAGTTGAGAGGAAGGGTTTTGCTACAGTTAATGGGAATAATAAAAACTATGAATAGCATAATTACCATCTTCATTTTAGCCAATTCCTACCAGTTCAGCATGAGTGATGTTGGGACTCTTTATGCTTAAAACTTACCATCATACACAATTAGAAGTCTCAGAAAATGCCCTAAGGTCTTTCATCTTACATCTTAGTTTTCAGTTTGGCATCCTGTCTACCATGCTACTCATTTCATTACCAAGATAAATGTATACTACTGCTTGCTAGATAACAGAGTGGCCCTCATGTCAGACAACATCTTGCCTTAGCTTTATGATGTCAGCTTGCTAGGCAACAGAGTGGCCCTCATGTCAGACAACATCTTGCTGTAGCTTTATGATGTCAGCTTGCTAGGCAACAGAGTGGCCCTCATGTCAGACAACATCTTGGTTTAGCTTTATGAAGTCAGGTCACTGCTGGACCAATCGTCCTTGTGGAAGCTGAGCACAGAGAAGGATTAGATATCAAAAGTTATGCAGTAGGCTACTATCTGTATTCATGACTGCAAGGCAAATAGGAGGGTTAATGTTAAAGGACTCTAAACCACTTCAAAGCACTGGGGCCTTTTTGAAAGTGGGATGGAGATATATACAAAAACAGAGATTATCCTTAACAACAATCCAACTTGAGAGTCAGAGTCCAACATATAGAGTGCAGGGGAAGAGGTTAAATAAGCTTCCTTTCGTGAGAATTTAACACTATCGTTCTAAAGTGAGATAGTGCTTTTTAGCGTCAAAGGCTGCAATTTCCTCGAATGGAACATTGCAAATACCAGGATCTAAAGCAGGCTTTAGTAGCATTGGAAGCAGTCAGTCTTTTATCAACTATCAGGACCAACACAATGTGATCCATATTACTTCCATCTTGACACAAATTATATTCAGGCACAGGCTCCGACTAAGGTAGTGAGGACATTCTGATGCTGCGAAAGTCTTTTTAATGCCTAAAAGCAATGATTGTGATTTTTTCTTACCGTATAAATTGGTAAAATGATGCCGGAAGACTTTCTTTTTTTTTTTTTCCTTCAGTCTCGGCACTGCAGAGAAACTGTTGTGAAACACTGCCACTGGTGGTCATTCAGTATAATCTGCAGATGGAAAAGTCCACTGTTAGCACATTTACTATAAGAAATACCAACAATCTTGTTTGAGGGTAAACAGATCAATACTGTGGAGTCTGTATAATTCTGAAAATCAACAGCTCATTAGAAAATCAAATCTCAATTTGTGTTTTTAACCTCCTATACTTCTCTGAATCCTATGCCTCATATCTAACACTCTAAAAAACTGTAGCACATACATTAGGACATAGATAAATAGATCTTTTTCCATCCAAGTGGCATCGTACCCTTCTCACTGCATTTGTTTTAGGATAGGGTACACCAGTAGCAATTAAGCCAGCTGATAAGTTGAGAGGAAGGGTTTTGCTACAGTTAATGGGAATAATAAAAACTATGAATAGCATAATTACCATCTTCATTTTAGCCAATTCCTACCAGTTCAGCATGAGTGATGTTGGGACTCTTTATGCTTAAAACTTACCATCATACACAATTAGAAGTCTCAGAAAATGCCCTAAGGTCTTTCATCTTACATCTTAGTTTTCAGTTTGGCATCCTGTCTACCATGCTACTCATTTCATTACCAAGATAAATGTATACTACTGCTTGCTAGATAACAGAGTGGCCCTCATGTCAGACAACATCTTGCCTTAGCTTTATGATGTCAGCTTGCTAGGCAACAGAGTGGCCCTCATGTCAGACAACATCTTGCTGTAGCTTTATGATGTCAGCTTGCTAGGCAACAGAGTGGCCCTCATGTCAGACAACATCTTGCTGTAGCTTTATGATGTCAGGTCACTGCTGGACCAATCGTCCTTGTGGAAGCTGAGCACAGAGAAGGATTAGATATCAAAAGTTATGCAGTAGGCTACTATCTGTATTCATGACTGCAAGGCAAATAGGAGGGGGATGTTAAAGGACTCTAAACCACTTCAAAGCACTGGGGCCTTTTTGAAAGTGGGATGGAGATATATACAAAAACAGAGATTATCCTTAACAACAATCCAACTTGAGAGTCAGAGTCCAACATACAGAGTGCAGGGGAAGAGGTTAAATAAGCTTCCTTTCGTGAGAATTTAACACTATCGTTCTAAAGTGAGATAGTGCTTTTTAGCGTCAAAGGCTGCAATTTCCTCGAATGGAACATTGCAAATACCAGGATCTAAAGCAGGCTTTAGTAGCATTGGAAGCAGTCAGTCTTATCAACTATCAGGACCAACACAATGTGATCCATATTACTTCCATCTTGACACAAATTATATTCAGGCACAGGCTCCGACTATAAAGTAGTGAGGACATTCTGATGCTGTGAAAGTCTTTTCAATGCCTAAAAGGAATGATTGTGTGATTTTTGCTTACCGTATAAATTGGTAAAATGATGCCGGAAGACTTTCTTTTTTTTTTCCTTCAGTCTCGGCACTGCAGAGAAACTGTTGTGAAACACTGCCACTGGTGGTCATTCAGTATAATCTGCAGATGGAAAAGTCCACTGTTAGCACATTTACTATAAGAAATACCAACAATCTTGTTTGAGGGTAAACAGATCAATACTGTGGAGTCTGTATAATTGTGAAAATCAACAGCTCATTAGAAAATCAAATCTCAATTTGTGTTTTTAACCTCCTATACTTCTCTGAATCCTATGCCTCATATCTAACACTCTAATAAACTGTAGCACATACATTAGGACATAGATAAATAGATCTTTTTCCATCCAAGTGGCATCGTACCCTTCTCACTGCATTTGTTTTAGGATAGGGTACACCAGTAGCAATTAAGCCAGCTGATCAGTTTAGAGAGGAAGGGTTTTGCTACAGTTAATGGGAATAATAAAAACTATGAATAGCATAATTACCATCTTCATTCTAGCCAATTCCTACCAGTTCAGCATGAGTGATGTTGACACTCTGTATGCTTAAAACTTACCATCATACACAATTAGAAGTCTCAGAAAATGCCCTAAGGTCTTTTATCTTACATCTTAGTTTTCAGTTTGGCATCCTGTCTACCATGCTACTCATTTAATTACCAAGATAAATGTATACTACTGCTTGCTAGATAACAGAGTGGCCCTCATGTCAGACAACATCTTGCCTTAGCTTTATGATGTCAGCTTGCTAGGCAACAGAGTGGCCCTCATGTCAGACAACATATTGCTGTAGCTTTATGATGTCAGGTCACTGCTGGACCAATCGTCCTTGTGGAAGCTGAGCACAGAGAAGGATTAGATATCAAAAGTTATGCAGTAGGCTACTATCTGTATTCATGACTGCAAGGCAAATAGGAGGGGGAATGTTAAAGGACTCTAAACCACTTCAAAGCACTGGGGCCTTTTTGAAAGTGGGATGGAGATATATACAAAAACAGAGATTATCCTTAACAACAATCCAACTTGAGAGTCAGAGTCCAACATACAGAGTGCAGGGGAAGAGGTTAAATAAGCTTCCTTTCGTGAGAATTTAACACTATCGTTCTAAAGTGAGATAGTGCTTTTTAGCGTCAAAGGCAGCAATTTCCTCGAATGGAACATTGCAAATACCAGGATCTAAAGCAGGCTTTAGTAGCATTGGAAGCAGTCAGTCTTTTATCAACTATCAGGACCAACACAATGTGATCCATATTACTTCCATCTTGACACAAATTATATTCAGGCACAGGCTCCGACTAAGGTAGTGAGGACATTCTGATGCTGCGAAAGTCTTTTTAATGCCTAAAAGCAATGATTGTGATTTTTTCTTACCGTATAAATTGGTAAAATGATGCCGGAAGACTTTCTTTTTTTTTTTTTCCTTCAGTCTCGGCACTGTAGAGAAACTGTTTTGAAACACTGCCACTGGTGGTCATTCAGTATAATCTGCAGATGGAAAAGTCCACTGTTAGCACATTTACTATAAGAAATACCAAAAATCTTGTTTGAGGGTAAACAGATCAATACTGTGGAGTCTGTATAATTCTGAAAATCAACAGCTCATTAGAAAATCAAATCTCAATTTGTGTTTTTAACCTCCTATACTTCTCTGAATCCTATGCCTCATATCTAACACTCTAAAAAACTGTAGCACATACATTAGGACATAGATAAATAGATCTTTTTCCATCCAAGTGGCATCGTACCCTTCTCACTGCATTTGTTTTAGGATAGGGTACACCAGTAGCAATTAAGACAGCTGATAAGTTGAGAGGAAGGGTTTTGCTACAGTTAATGGGAATAATAAAAACTATGAATAGCATAATTACCATCTTCATTTTAGCCAATTCCTACCAGTTCAGCATGAGTGATGTTGAGACTCTTTCTGCTTAAAACTTACCATCATACACAATTAGAAGTCTCAGAAAATGCCCTAAGGTCTTTCATCTTACATCTTAGTTTTCAGTTTGGCATCCTGTCTACCATGCTACTCATTTCATTACCAAGATAAATGTATACTACTGCTTGCTAGATAACAGAGTGGCCCTCATGTCAGACAACATCTTGCCTTAGCTTTATGATGTCAGCTTGCTAGGCAACAGAGTGGCCCTCATGTCAGACAACATCTTGCTGTAGCTTTATGATGTCAGCTTGCTAGGCAACAGAGTGGCCCTCATGTCAGACAACATCTTGCTTTAGGTTTATGATGTCAGGTCACTGCTGGACCAATCGTCCTTGTGGAAGCTGAGCACAGAGAAGGATTAGATATCAAAAGTTATGCAGTAGGCTACTATCTGTATTCATGACTGCAAGGCAAATAGGAGGGGGATGTTAAAGGACTCTAAACCACTTCAAAGCACTGGGGCCTTTTTGAAAGTGGGATGGAGATGTATACAAAAACAGAGATTATCCTTAACAACAATCCAACTTGAGAGTCAGAGTCCTACATAGAGTGCAGGGGAAGAGGTTAAATAAGCTTCCTTTCGTGAGAATTTAACACTATCGTTCTAAAGTGAGATAGTGCTTTTTAGCGTCAAAGGCTGCAATTTCCTCGAATGGAACATTGCAAATACCAGGATCTAAAGCAGGCTTTAGTAGCATTGGAAGCAGTCAGTCTTTTATCAACTATCAGGACCAACACAATGTGATCCATATTACTTCCATCTTGACACAAATTATATTCAGGCACAGGCTCCGACCAGAAGGTAGTGAGGACATTCTGATGCTGTGAAAGTCTTTTTAATGCCTAAAAGGAATGATTGTGATTTTTGCTTACCGTATAAATTGGTAAAATGATGCCGGAAGACTTTTTTTTTTTTTCCTTCAGTCTCGGCACTGCAGAGAAACTGTTGTGAAACACTGCCACTGGTGGTCATTCAGTATAATCTGCAGATGGAAAAGTCCACTGTTAGCACATTTACTATAAGAAATACCAACAATCTTGTTTGAGGGTAAACAGATCAATACTGTGGAGTCTGTATAATTCTGAAAATCAACAGCTCATTAGAAAATCAAATCTCAATTTGTGTTTTTAACCTCCTATACTTCTCTGAATCCTATGCCTCATATCTAACACTCTAAAAAACTGTAGCACATACATTAGGACATAGATAAATAGATCTTTTTCCATCCAAGTGGCATCGTACCCTTCTCACTGCATTTGTTTTAGGATAGGGTACACCAGTAGCAATTAAGCCAGCTGATAAGTTGAGAGGAAGGGTTTTGCTACAGTTAATGGGAATAATAAAAACTATGAATAGCATAATTACCATCTTCATTTTAGCCAATTCCTACCAGTTCAGCATGAGTGATGTTGGGACTCTTTATGCTTAAAACTTACCATCATACACAATTAGAAGTCTCAGAAAATGCCCTAAGGTCTTTCATCTTACATCTTAGTTTTCAGTTTGGCATCCTGTCTACCATGCTACTCATTTCATTACCAAGATAAATGTATACTACTGCTTGCTAGATAACAGAGTGGTGGGTTGTCAAGGCAAGATTAGTGTATTCTGATTCTTGGAGGAAAAAATTCCAATTCAAAGCAAGTTGATTTAAACGTGAGCTAGTCCTTTATTTGCACTCATACATAGGGGTGGGTATGAGAAAAAACCAAGGGGTGGCACAGCCAACACGTGTTTCGCCCCCTACATGGCCTATAGGCCTGGGGCTTCTTCAGGGCTGTTCATTTTAAGGGTAGGTAAAAAACATTTGGGATATGCGAATGCATATGACATGTTAAGCACAAGAGTTAAAGAGAAAACAGGCCAGTGAGTCAAAATGTAAGAACGTTAATGGGAGAAGAAAACAGAAAGAACAATAAGATACACATTTAGGAGTAATGTTTAACAGCGGAGAATTAGTAGGGAAAAGGATAGTGCGTTTTATAAAAGAAAGCCAAAGGAAAAAAGAAGGGGGGTTTGTTTTAATTATTTGGAGAGGTCACGTGAGGGTTAGTGTGGACGGTACAGTAGGTATCAAGAATAAGTAAGTTAAAGGTACAGTGTGTGACATATTATAGGATACAATACAATATTGTGCATGTCCATATTAGAGAAAGAAGAATCACAGGACGTAATGGAGGTCATCAAGACCAAAGAAGTCAAAGGTTCCATATGCCACAGATCATTCGAGTGTATAAACAGAAACATTGTCATATATCGAGAAAAATACGTTATTTGTATCAATTTACAGGGTAAATGTAATGTGATCCACATACGCGTAACGGTATGAAATTTTCGACAAGTCATAGAGTATGGAACACGAGAGTGAATAAATAACAGTGCCAAAAAAGTATACATTGGTGAAGAACGGCAATGACGAAACGTATATATGACACATTGTGGGCCAACAAAACATTAAAGTTTGGTGTGTAAATAAGTAAAAGTTATATATTTACAGGTTTGTACCGGGTCATGGGCATCAGGGTGATGAGTTGATATTGCGTCGGTAGGGTTTGTCACGAGAGAGAGGATTTAAATTAGTCTTTATAATGGAACTGGTCGTAGCGCATGCAAGGCGAGTATGGTGATATCTCAATTATAGACGAGAAAAGTGAGAAGGCTTAAAGCCAAGTGGTCGTGATTCAGTGATCAGGTAAAATCAGGTGGCGTGGTTGTTGTGTAATAAAATGCTCGAGGTGAGTATCTTGGTTGGTTGTACGCGAGATCGTGAATAGGGTAATCAAGGAGGGAATTTACAGGCGTCTGAATCATTCGAAAGAGTTCATTAACGTGCACTAGGTATTTCATGCGTGAACTTATAAATCGGCCGTCAAAAAGTCGAGGTCGGCAGCACGGCAAATTGTGGTCCCAAACGGGATAGACGTATTTATATTTACGTGGCGCGGTATTGTGAGGGCATATGTAAAAAGTTTAGCGTGCTCTTGAATGATGAAGTTAAGTAGAAACTGATAATACAGTGGTGACAAGACTTGACGTGATTACAGCAAGACGTGATCAGAGAGGCGTTTTCACTGTGCGTGTTTAATTTTAAATTTAAAAGTATAACAAAATACGAGTATTGTGGTCGTGCAGATTTATATTTTACAGTGATGGTATTCGTGACGAGTGAGGTATTTAAGCGTTAGAGGCAAGGAAGGGCAGAGTAGAGCTTACCGGGTATTACTGAAAATGGACGTTTCCACGATGTGCTAGAAAGATATAGTCGGATTCTAAGGGGAGGGGATCAAAAAGGAGAAAAGAAATCCTTAGTTCAAAGAAGGAGGTAAAGCCGACGGGAGTAACTGCTTCGTTGCAATGCTTACCTCAAATCTTGGTGCATATGACATGTTAAGCACAAGAGTTAAAGAGAAAACAGGCCAGTGAGTCAAAATGTAAGAACGTTAATGGGAGAAGAAAACAGAAAGAACAATAAGATACACATTTAGGAGTAATGTTTAACAGCGGAGAATTAGTAGGGAAAAGGATAGTGCGTTTTATAAAAGAAAGCCAAAGGAAAAAAGAAGGGGGGTTTGTTTTAATTATTTGGAGAGGTCACGTGAGGGTTAGTGTGGACGGTACAGTAGGTATCAAGAATAAGTAAGTTAAAGGTACAGTGTGTGACATATTATAGGATACAATACAATATTGTGCATGTCCATATTAGAGAAAGAAGAATCACAGGACGTAATGGAGGTCATCAAGACCAAAGAAGTCAAAGGTTCCATATGCCACAGATCATTCGAGTGTATAAACAGAAACATTGTCATATATCGAGAAAAATACGTTATTTGTATCAATTTACAGGGTAAATGTAATGTGATCCACATACGCGTAACGGTATGAAATTTTCGACAAGTCATAGAGTATGGAACACGAGAGTGAATAAATAACAGTGCCAAAAAAGTATACATTGGTGAAGAACGGCAATGACGAAACGTATATATGACACATTGTGGGCCAACATCTACACTATATATCCAGAACCATTCCACAGTCCGACCCTTGGTATCCCCTAGAATTTCGCTTTATATTTCTACGCACCTTCTTGAATGGCCAATGATCCATTGGCCCCTTTCAACTCAACTAAATCCTTATAATTTTTCTTACTAGAAACTTTATTTGTCCTTGACTACTAACATGACATTTAAACGGCCAATCTACCTCCCCCGTCCCCTTCCCTATCCAAAATGGCGCTCCCGCACGAACCAGGCCACTTCCGGGTCCCGACCCGGATGTCCTTCCATGAGCCCCGCTATTTACGCTGCCTCCGCTAAGCGCACAAACAGAACTGAATGAAACAGAACACTCGTACCGGGCATTAGCCAAGATTTGAGGTAAGCATTGCAACGAAGCAGTTACTCCCGTCGGCTTTACCTCCTTCTTTGAACTAAGGATTTCTTTTCTCCTTTTTGATCCCCTCCCCTTAGAATCCGACTATATCTTTCTAGCACATCGTGGAAACGTCCATTTTCAGTAATACCCGGTAAGCTCTACTCTGCCCTTCCTTGCCTCTAACGCTTAAATACCTCACTCGTCACGAATACCATCACTGTAAAATATAAATCTGCACGACCACAATACTCGTATTTTGTTATACTTTTAAATTTAAAATTAAACACGCACAGTGAAAACGCCTCTCTGATCACGTCTTGCTGTAATCACGTCAAGTCTTGTCACCACTGTATTATCAGTTTCTACTTAACTTCATCATTCAAGAGCACGCTAAACTTTTTACATATGCCCTCACAATACCGCGCCACGTAAATATAAATACGTCTATCCCGTTTGGGACCACAATTTGCCGTGCTGCCGACCTCGACTTTTTGACGGCCGATTTATAAGTTCACGCATGAAATACCTAGTGCACGTTAATGAACTCTTTCGAATGATTCAGACGCCTGTAAATTCCCTCCTTGATTACCCTATTCACGATCTCGCGTACAACCAACCAAGATACTCACCTCGAGCATTTTATTACACAACAACCACGCCACCTGATTTTACCTGATCACTGAATCACGACCACTTGGCTTTAAGCCTTCTCACTTTTCTCGTCTATAATTGAGATATCACCATACTCGCCTTGCATGCGCTACGACCAGTTCCATTATAAAGACTAATTTAAATCCTCTCTCTCGTGACAAACCCTACCGACGCAATATCAACTCATCACCCTGATGCCCATGACCCGGTACAAACCTGTAAATATATAACTTTTACTTATTTACACACCAAACTTTAATGTTTTGTTGGCCCACAATGTGTCATATATACGTTTCGTCATTGCCGTTCTTCACCAATGTATACTTTTTTGGCACTGTTATTTATTCACTCTCGTGTTCCATACTCTATGACTTGTCGAAAATTTCATACCGTTACGCGTATGTGGATCACATTACATTTACCCTGTAAATTGATACAAATAACGTATTTTTCTCGATATATGACAATGTTTCTGTTTATACACTCGAATGATCTGTGGCATATGGAACCTTTGACTTCTTTGGTCTTGATGACCTCCATTACGTCCTGTGATTCTTCTTTCTCTAATATGGACATGCACAATATTGTATTGTATCCTATAATATGTCACACACTGTACCTTTAACTTACTTATTCTTGATACCTACTGTACCGTCCACACTAACCCTCACGTGACCTCTCCAAATAATTAAAACAAACCCCCCTTCTTTTTTCCTTTGGCTTTCTTTTATAAAACGCACTATCCTTTTCCCTACTAATTCTCCGCTGTTAAACATTACTCCTAAATGTGTATCTTATTGTTCTTTCTGTTTTCTTCTCCCATTAACGTTCTTACATTTTGACTCACTGGCCTGTTTTCTCTTTAACTCTTGTGCTTAACATGTCATATGCATTCGCATATCCCAAATGTTTTTTACCTACCCTTAAAATGAACAGCCCTGAAGAAGCCCCAGGCCTATAGGCCATGTAGGGGGCGAAACACGTGTTGGCTGTGCCACCCCTTGGTTTTTTCTCATACCCACCCCTATGTATGAGTGCAAATAAAGGACTAGCTCACGTTTAAATCAACTTGCTTTGAATTGGAATTTTTTCCTCCAAGAATCAGAATACACTAATCTTGCCTTGACAACCCATCAGAACTTTTGCTAAAACTAGGGGGATAGGGGTTTCCCCCTGTCATTGGGCAAGAACCAGTACCTCTCGACTAACGCTTATTACCTGGCGAGTAAGGGATAGGGGCCTTTCTCCCCTCTTCCGAAGAAAAACTAGATAACAGAGTGGCCCTCATGTCAGACAACATCTTGCCTTAGCTTTATGATGTCAGCTTGCTAGGCAACAGAGTGGCCCTCATGTCAGACAACATCTTGCTGTAGCTTTATGATGTCAGCTTGCTAGGCAACAGAGTGGCCCTCATGTCAGACAACATCTTGGTTTAGCTTTATGAAGTCAGGTCACTGCTGGACCAATCGTCCTTGTGGAAGCTGAGCACAGAGAAGGATTAGATATCAAAAGTTATGCAGTAGGCTACTATCTGTATTCATGACTGCAAGGCAAATAGGAGGGTTAATGTTAAAGGACTCTAAACCACTTCAAAGCACTGGGGCCTTTTTGAAAGTGGGATGGAGATATATACAAAAACAGAGATTATCCTTAACAACAATCCAACTTGAGAGTCAGAGTCCAACATATAGAGTGCAGGGGAAGAGGTTAAATAAGCTTCCTTTCGTGAGAATTTAACACTATCGTTCTAAAGTGAGATAGTGCTTTTTAGCGTCAAAGGCTGCAATTTCCTCGAATGGAACATTGCAAATACCAGGATCTAAAGCAGGCTTTAGTAGCATTGGAAGCAGTCAGTCTTTTATCAACTATCAGGACCAACACAATGTGATCCATATTACTTCCATCTTGACACAAATTATATTCAGGCACAGGCTCCGACTAAGGTAGTGAGGACATTCTGATGCTGCGAAAGTCTTTTTAATGCCTAAAAGCAATGATTGTGATTTTTTCTTACCGTATAAATTGGTAAAATGATGCCGGAAGACTTTCTTTTTTTTTTTTTTCCTTCAGTCTCGGCACTGCAGAGAAACTGTTGTGAAACACTGCCACTGGTGGTCATTCAGTATAATCTGCAGATGGAAAAGTCCACTGTTAGCACATTTACTATAAGAAATACCAAAAATCTTGTTTGAGGGTAAACAGATCAATACTGTGGAGTCTGTATAATTCTGAAAATCAACAGCTCATTAGAAAATCAAATCTCAATTTGTGTTTTTAACCTCCTATACTTCTCTGAATCCTATGCCTCATATCTAACACTCTAAAAAACTGTAGCACATACATTAGGACATAGATAAATAGATCTTTTTCCATCCAAGTGGCATCGTACCCTTCTCACTGCATTTGTTTTAGGATAGGGTACACCAGTAGCAATTAAGCCAGCTGATAAGTTGAGAGGAAGGGTTTTGCTACAGTTAATGGGAATAATAAAAACTATGAATAGCATAATTACCATCTTCATTTTAGCCAATTCCTACCAGTTCAGCATGAGTGATGTTGAGACTCTTTCTGCTTAAAACTTACCATCATACACAATTAGAAGTCTCAGAAAATGCCCTAAGGTCTTTCATCTTACATCTTAGTTTTCAGTTTGGCATCCTGTCTACCATGCTACTCATTTCATTACCAAGATAAATGTATACTACTGCTTGCTAGATAACAGAGTGGCCCTCATGTCAGACAACATCTTGCCTTAGCTTTATGATGTCAGCTTGCTAGGCAACAGAGTGGCCCTCATGTCAGACAACATCTTGCTGTAGCTTTATGATGTCAGCTTGCTAGGCAACAGAGTGGCCCTCATGTCAGACAACATCTTGCTTTAGGTTTATGATGTCAGGTCACTGCTGGACCAATCGTCCTTGTGGAAGCTGAGCACAGAGAAGGATTAGATATCAAAAGTTATGCAGTAGGCTACTATCTGTATTCATGACTGCAAGGCAAATAGGAGGGGGATGTTAAAGGACTCTAAACCACTTCAAAGCACTGGGGCCTTTTTGAAAGTGGGATGGAGATGTATACAAAAACAGAGATTATCCTTAACAACAATCCAACTTGAGAGTCAGAGTCCTACATAGAGTGCAGGGGAAGAGGTTAAATAAGCTTCCTTTCGTGAGAATTTAACACTATCGTTCTAAAGTGAGATAGTGCTTTTTAGCGTCAAAGGCTGCAATTTCCTCGAATGGAACATTGCAAATACCAGGATCTAAAGCAGGCTTTAGTAGCATTGGAAGCAGTCAGTCTTTTATCAACTATCAGGACCAACACAATGTGATCCATATTACTTCCATCTTGACACAAATTATATTCAGGCACAGGCTCCGACCAGAAGGTAGTGAGGACATTCTGATGCTGTGAAAGTCTTTTTAATGCCTAAAAGGAATGATTGTGATTTTTGCTTACCGTATAAATTGGTAAAATGATGCCGGAAGACTTTTTTTTTTTTTCCTTCAGTCTCGGCACTGCAGAGAAACTGTTGTGAAACACTGCCACTGGTGGTCATTCAGTATAATCTGCAGATGGAAAAGTCCACTGTTAGCACATTTACTATAAGAAATACCAACAATCTTGTTTGAGGGTAAACAGATCAATACTGTGGAGTCTGTATAATTCTGAAAATCAACAGCTCATTAGAAAATCAAATCTCAATTTGTGTTTTTAACCTCCTATACTTCTCTGAATCCTATGCCTCATATCTAACACTCTAAAAAACTGTAGCACATACATTAGGACATAGATAAATAGATCTTTTTCCATCCAAGTGGCATCGTACCCTTCTCACTGCATTTGTTTTAGGATAGGGTACACCAGTAGCAATTAAGCCAGCTGATAAGTTGAGAGGAAGGGTTTTGCTACAGTTAATGGGAATAATAAAAACTATGAATAGCATAATTACCATCTTCATTTTAGCCAATTCCTACCAGTTCAGCATGAGTGATGTTGGGACTCTTTATGCTTAAAACTTACCATCATACACAATTAGAAGTCTCAGAAAATGCCCTAAGGTCTTTCATCTTACATCTTAGTTTTCAGTTTGGCATCCTGTCTACCATGCTACTCATTTCATTACCAAGATAAATGTATACTACTGCTTGCTAGATAACAGAGTGGCCCTCATGTCAGACAACATCTTGCCTTAGCTTTATGATGTCAGCTTGCTAGGCAACAGAGTGGCCCTCATGTCAGACAACATCTTGCTGTAGCTTTATGATGTCAGCTTGCTAGGCAACAGAGTGGCCCTCATGTCAGACAACATCTTGGTTTAGCTTTATGAAGTCAGGTCACTGCTGGACCAATCGTCCTTGTGGAAGCTGAGCACAGAGAAGGATTAGATATCAAAAGTTATGCAGTAGGCTACTATCTGTATTCATGACTGCAAGGCAAATAGGAGGGTTAATGTTAAAGGACTCTAAACCACTTCAAAGCACTGGGGCCTTTTTGAAAGTGGGATGGAGATATATACAAAAACAGAGATTATCCTTAACAACAATCCAACTTGAGAGTCAGAGTCCAACATATAGAGTGCAGGGGAAGAGGTTAAATAAGCTTCCTTTCGTGAGAATTTAACACTATCGTTCTAAAGTGAGATAGTGCTTTTTAGCGTCAAAGGCTGCAATTTCCTCGAATGGAACATTGCAAATACCAGGATCTAAAGCAGGCTTTAGTAGCATTGGAAGCAGTCAGTCTTTTATCAACTATCAGGACCAACACAATGTGATCCATATTACTTCCATCTTGACACAAATTATATTCAGGCACAGGCTCCGACTAAGGTAGTGAGGACATTCTGATGCTGCGAAAGTCTTTTTAATGCCTAAAAGCAATGATTGTGATTTTTTCTTACCGTATAAATTGGTAAAATGATGCCGGAAGACTTTCTTTTTTTTTTTTTTCCTTCAGTCTCGGCACTGCAGAGAAACTGTTGTGAAACACTGCCACTGGTGGTCATTCAGTATAATCTGCAGATGGAAAAGTCCACTGTTAGCACATTTACTATAAGAAATACCAACAATCTTGTTTGAGGGTAAACAGATCAATACTGTGGAGTCTGTATAATTGTGAAAATCAACAGCTCATTAGAAAATCAAATCTCAATTTGTGTTTTTAACCTCCTATACTTCTCTGAATCCTATGCCTCATATCTAACACTCTAATAAACTGTAGCACATACATTAGGACATAGATAAATAGATCTTTTTCCATCCAAGTGGCATCGTACCCTTCTCACTGTATTTGTTTTAGGATAGGGTACACCAGTAGCAATTAAGCCAGCTGATCAGTTTAGAGAGGAAGGGTTTTGCTACAGTTAATGGGAATAATAAAAACTATGAATAGCATAATTACCATCTTCATTCTAGCCAATTCCTACCAGTTCAGCATGAGTGATGTTGACACTCTGTATGCTTAAAACTTACCATCATACACAATTAGAAGTCTCAGAAAATGCCCTAAGGTCTTTTATCTTACATCTTAGTTTTCAGTTTGGCATCCTGTCTACCATGCTACTCATTTAATTACCAAGATAAATGTATACTACTGCTTGCTAGATAACAGAGTGGCCCTCATGTCAGACAACATCTTGCCTTAGCTTTATGATGTCAGCTTGCTAGGCAACAGAGTGGCCCTCATGTCAGACAACATATTGCTGTAGCTTTATGATGTCAGGTCACTGCTGGACCAATCGTCCTTGTGGAAGCTGAGCACAGAGAAGGATTAGATATCAAAAGTTATGCAGTAGGCTACTATCTGTATTCATGACTGCAAGGCAAATAGGAGGGGGAATGTTAAAGGACTCTAAACCACTTCAAAGCACTGGGGCCTTTTTGAAAGTGGGATGGAGATATATACAAAAACAGAGATTATCCTTAACAACAATCCAACTTGAGAGTCAGAGTCCAACATACAGAGTGCAGGGGAAGAGGTTAAATAAGCTTCCTTTCGTGAGAATTTAACACTATCGTTCTAAAGTGAGATAGTGCTTTTTAGCGTCAAAGGCAGCAATTTCCTCGAATGGAACATTGCAAATACCAGGATCTAAAGCAGGCTTTAGTAGCATTGGAAGCAGTCAGTCTTTTATCAACTATCAGGACCAACACAATGTGATCCATATTACTTCCATCTTGACACAAATTATATTCAGGCACAGGCTCCGACTAAGGTAGTGAGGACATTCTGATGCTGCGAAAGTCTTTTTAATGCCTAAAAGCAATGATTGTGATTTTTTCTTACCGTATAAATTGGTAAAATGATGCCGGAAGACTTTTTTTTTTTTTTTTTTTCCTTCAGTCTCGGCACTGTAGAGAAACTGTTTTGAAACACTGCCACTGGTGGTCATTCAGTATAATCTGCAGATGGAAAAGTCCACTGTTAGCACATTTACTATAAGAAATACCAAAAATCTTGTTTGAGGGTAAACAGATCAATACTGTGGAGTCTGTATAATTCTGAAAATCAACAGCTCATTAGAAAATCAAATCTCAATTTGTGTTTTTAACCTCCTATACTTCTCTGAATCCTATGCCTCATATCTAACACTCTAAAAAACTGTAGCACATACATTAGGACATAGATAAATAGATCTTTTTCCATCCAAGTGGCATCGTACCCTTCTCACTGCATTTGTTTTAGGATAGGGTACACCAGTAGCAATTAAGCCAGCTGATAAGTTGAGAGGAAGGGTTTTGCTACAGTTAATGGGAATAATAAAAACTATGAATAGCATAATTACCATCTTCATTCTAGCCAATTCCTACCAGTTCAGCATGAGTGATGTTGACACTCTGTATGCTTAAAACTTACCATCATACACAATTAGAAGTCTCAGAAAATGCCCTAAGGTCTTTTATCTTACATCTTAGTTTTCAGTTTGGCATCCTGTCTACCATGCTACTCATTTAATTACCAAGATAAATGTATACTACTGCTTGCTAGATAACAGAGTGGCCCTCATGTCAGACAACATCTTGCCTTAGCTTTATGATGTCAGCTTGCTAGGCAACAGAGTGGCCCTCATGTCAGACAACATATTGCTGTAGCTTTATGATGTCAGGTCACTGCTGGACCAATCGTCCTTGTGGAAGCTGAGCACAGAGAAGGATTAGATATCAAAAGTTATGCAGTAGGCTACTATCTGTATTCATGACTGCAAGGCAAATAGGAGGGGGAATGTTAAAGGACTCTAAACCACTTCAAAGCACTGGGGCCTTTTTGAAAGTGGGATGGAGATATATACAAAAACAGAGATTATCCTTAACAACAATCCAACTTGAGAGTCAGAGTCCAACATACAGAGTGCAGGGGAAGAGGTTAAATAAGCTTCCTTTCGTGAGAATTTAACACTATCGTTCTAAAGTGAGATAGTGCTTTTTAGCGTCAAAGGCAGCAATTTCCTCGAATGGAACATTGCAAATACCAGGATCTAAAGCAGGCTTTAGTAGCATTGGAAGCAGTCAGTCTTTTATCAACTATCAGGACCAACACAATGTGATCCATATTACTTCCATCTTGACACAAATTATATTCAGGCACAGGCTCCGACTAAGGTAGTGAGGACATTCTGATGCTGCGAAAGTCTTTTTAATGCCTAAAAGCAATGATTGTGATTTTTTCTTACCGTATAAATTGGTAAAATGATGCCGGAAGACTTTCTTTTTTTTTTTTTCCTTCAGTCTCGGCACTGTAGAGAAACTGTTTTGAAACACTGCCACTGGTGGTCATTCAGTATAATCTGCAGATGGAAAAGTCCACTGTTAGCACATTTACTATAAGAAATACCAAAAATCTTGTTTGAGGGTAAACAGATCAATACTGTGGAGTCTGTATAATTCTGAAAATCAACAGCTCATTAGAAAATCAAATCTCAATTTGTGTTTTTAACCTCCTATACTTCTCTGAATCCTATGCCTCATATCTAACACTCTAAAAAACTGTAGCACATACATTAGGACATAGATAAATAGATCTTTTTCCATCCAAGTGGCATCGTACCCTTCTCACTGCATTTGTTTTAGGATAGGGTACACCAGTAGCAATTAAGCCAGCTGATAAGTTGAGAGGAAGGGTTTTGCTACAGTTAATGGGAATAATAAAAACTATGAATAGCATAATTACCATCTTCATTTTAGCCAATTCCTACCAGTTCAGCATGAGTGATGTTGAGACTCTTTCTGCTTAAAACTTACCATCATACACAATTAGAAGTCTCAGAAAATGCCCTAAGGTCTTTCATCTTACATCTTAGTTTTCAGTTTGGCATCCTGTCTACCATGCTACTCATTTCATTACCAAGATAAATGTATACTACTGCTTGCTAGATAACAGAGTGGCCCTCATGTCAGACAACATCTTGCCTTAGCTTTATGATGTCAGCTTGCTAGGCAACAGAGTGGCCCTCATGTCAGACAACATCTTGCTGTAGCTTTATGATGTCAGCTTGCTAGGCAACAGAGTGGCCCTCATGTCAGACAACATCTTGCTTTAGGTTTATGATGTCAGGTCACTGCTGGACCAATCGTCCTTGTGGAAGCTGAGCACAGAGAAGGATTAGATATCAAAAGTTATGCAGTAGGCTACTATCTGTATTCATGACTGCAAGGCAAATAGGAGGGGGATGTTAAAGGACTCTAAACCACTTCAAAGCACTGGGGCCTTTTTGAAAGTGGGATGGAGATGTATACAAAAACAGAGATTATCCTTAACAACAATCCAACTTGAGAGTCAGAGTCCTACATAGAGTGCAGGGGAAGAGGTTAAATAAGCTTCCTTTCGTGAGAATTTAACACTATCGTTCTAAAGTGAGATAGTGCTTTTTAGCGTCAAAGGCTGCAATTTCCTCGAATGGAACATTGCAAATACCAGGATCTAAAGCAGGCTTTAGTAGCATTGGAAGCAGTCAGTCTTTTATCAACTATCAGGACCAACACAATGTGATCCATATTACTTCCATCTTGACACAAATTATATTCAGGCACAGGCTCCGACCAGAAGGTAGTGAGGACATTCTGATGCTGTGAAAGTCTTTTTAATGCCTAAAAGGAATGATTGTGATTTTTGCTTACCGTATAAATTGGTAAAATGATGCCGGAAGACTTTTTTTTTTTTTCCTTCAGTCTCGGCACTGCAGAGAAACTGTTGTGAAACACTGCCACTGGTGGTCATTCAGTATAATCTGCAGATGGAAAAGTCCACTGTTAGCACATTTACTATAAGAAATACCAACAATCTTGTTTGAGGGTAAACAGATCAATACTGTGGAGTCTGTATAATTCTGAAAATCAACAGCTCATTAGAAAATCAAATCTCAATTTGTGTTTTTAACCTCCTATACTTCTCTGAATCCTATGCCTCATATCTAACACTCTAAAAAACTGTAGCACATACATTAGGACATAGATAAATAGATCTTTTTCCATCCAAGTGGCATCGTACCCTTCTCACTGCATTTGTTTTAGGATAGGGTACACCAGTAGCAATTAAGCCAGCTGATAAGTTGAGAGGAAGGGTTTTGCTACAGTTAATGGGAATAATAAAAACTATGAATAGCATAATTACCATCTTCATTTTAGCCAATTCCTACCAGTTCAGCATGAGTGATGTTGGGACTCTTTATGCTTAAAACTTACCATCATACACAATTAGAAGTCTCAGAAAATGCCCTAAGGTCTTTCATCTTACATCTTAGTTTTCAGTTTGGCATCCTGTCTACCATGCTACTCATTTCATTACCAAGATAAATGTATACTACTGCTTGCTAGATAACAGAGTGGCCCTCATGTCAGACAACATCTTGCCTTAGCTTTATGATGTCAGCTTGCTAGGCAACAGAGTGGCCCTCATGTCAGACAACATCTTGCTGTAGCTTTATGATGTCAGCTTGCTAGGCAACAGAGTGGCCCTCATGTCAGACAACATCTTGGTTTAGCTTTATGAAGTCAGGTCACTGCTGGACCAATCGTCCTTGTGGAAGCTGAGCACAGAGAAGGATTAGATATCAAAAGTTATGCAGTAGGCTACTATCTGTATTCATGACTGCAAGGCAAATAGGAGGGTTAATGTTAAAGGACTCTAAACCACTTCAAAGCACTGGGGCCTTTTTGAAAGTGGGATGGAGATATATACAAAAACAGAGATTATCCTTAACAACAATCCAACTTGAGAGTCAGAGTCCAACATATAGAGTGCAGGGGAAGAGGTTAAATAAGCTTCCTTTCGTGAGAATTTAACACTATCGTTCTAAAGTGAGATAGTGCTTTTTAGCGTCAAAGGCTGCAATTTCCTCGAATGGAACATTGCAAATACCAGGATCTAAAGCAGGCTTTAGTAGCATTGGAAGCAGTCAGTCTTTTATCAACTATCAGGACCAACACAATGTGATCCATATTACTTCCATCTTGACACAAATTATATTCAGGCACAGGCTCCGACTAAGGTAGTGAGGACATTCTGATGCTGCGAAAGTCTTTTTAATGCCTAAAAGCAATGATTGTGATTTTTTCTTACCGTATAAATTGGTAAAATGATGCCGGAAGACTTTCTTTTTTTTTTTTTTCCTTCAGTCTCGGCACTGCAGAGAAACTGTTGTGAAACACTGCCACTGGTGGTCATTCAGTATAATCTGCAGATGGAAAAGTCCACTGTTAGCACATTTACTATAAGAAATACCAACAATCTTGTTTGAGGGTAAACAGATCAATACTGTGGAGTCTGTATAATTCTGAAAATCAACAGCTCATTAGAAAATCAAATCTCAATTTGTGTTTTTAACCTCCTATACTTCTCTGAATCCTATGCCTCATATCTAACACTCTAAAAAACTGTAGCACATACATTAGGACATAGATAAATAGATCTTTTTCCATCCAAGTGGCATCGTACCCTTCTCACTGCATTTGTTTTAGGATAGGGTACACCAGTAGCAATTAAGCCAGCTGATAAGTTGAGAGGAAGGGTTTTGCTACAGTTAATGGGAATAATAAAAACTATGAATAGCATAATTACCATCTTCATTTTAGCCAATTCCTACCAGTTCAGCATGAGTGATGTTGAGACTCTTTATGCTTAAAACTTACCATCATACACAATTAGAAGTCTCAGAAAATGCCATAAGGTCTTTCATCTTACATCTTAGTTTTCAGTTTGGCATCCTGTCTACCATGCTACTCATATTTCATTACCAAGATAAATGTATACTACTGCTTGCTAGATAACAGAGTGGCCCTCATGTCAGACAACATCTTGCCTTAGCTTTATGATGTCAGCTTGCTAGGCAACAGAGTGGCCCTCATGTCAGACAACATCTTGCTGTAGCTTTATGATGTCAGCTTGCTAGGCAACAGAGTGGCCCTCATGTCAGACAACATCTTGCTTTAGGTTTATGATGTCAGGTCACTGCTGGACCAATCGTCCTTGTGGAAGCTGAGCACAGAGAAGGATTAGATATCAAAAGTTATGCAGTAGGCTACTATCTGTATTCATGACTGCAAGGCAAATAGGAGGGGGATGTTAAAGGACTCTAAACCACTTCAAAGCACTGGGGCCTTTTTGAAAGTGGGATGGAGATGTATACAAAAACAGAGATTATCCTTAACAACAATCCAACTTGAGAGTCAGAGTCCAACATACAGAGTGCAGGGGAAGAGGTTAAATAAGCTTCCTTTCGTGAGAATTTAACACTATCGTTCTAAAGTGAGATAGTGCTTTTTAGCGTCAAAGGCTGCAATTTCCTCGAATGGAACATTGCAAATACCAGGATCTAAAGCAGGCTTTAGTAGCATTGGAAGCAGTCAGTCTTATCAACTATCAGGACCAACACAATGTGATCCATATTACTTCCATCTTGACACAAATTATATTCAGGCACAGGCTCCGACTATAAAGTAGTGAGGACATTCTGATGCTGTGAAAGTCTTTTCAATGCCTAAAAGGAATGATTGTGTGATTTTTGCTTACCGTATAAATTGGTAAAATGATGCCGGAAGACTTTCTTTTTTTTTTCCTTCAGTCTCGGCACTGCAGAGAAACTGTTGTGAAACACTGCCACTGGTGGTCATTCAGTATAATCTGCAGATGGAAAAGTCCACTGTTAGCACATTTACTATAAGAAATACCAACAATCTTGTTTGAGGGTAAACAGATCAATACTGTGGAGTCTGTATAATTGTGAAAATCAACAGCTCATTAGAAAATCAAATCTCAATTTGTGTTTTTAACCTCCTATACTTCTCTGAATCCTATGCCTCATATCTAACACTCTAAAAAACTGTAGCACATACATTAGGACATAAATAAATAGATCTTTTTCCATCCAAGTGGCATCGTACCCTTCTCACTGCATTTGTTTTAGGATAGGGTACACCAGTAGCAATTAAGCCAGCTGATCAGTTTAGAGAGGAAGGGTTTTGCTACAGTTAATGGGAATAATAAAAACTATGAATAGCATAATTACCATCTTCATTCTAGCCAATTCCTACCAGTTCAGCATGAGTGATGTTGACACTCTGTATGCTTAAAACTTACCATCATACACAATTAGAAGTCTCAGAAAATGCCCTAAGGTCTTTTATCTTACATCTTAGTTTTCAGTTTGGCATCCTGTCTACCATGCTACTCATTTAATTACCAAGATAAATGTATACTACTGCTTGCTAGATAACAGAGTGGCCCTCATGTCAGACAACATCTTGCCTTAGCTTTATGATGTCAGCTTGCTAGGCAACAGAGTGGCCCTCATGTCAGACAACATCTTGCTGTAGCTTTATGATGTCAGGTCACTGCTGGACCAATCGTCCTTGTGGAAGCTGAGCACAGAGAAGGATTAGATATCAAAAGTTATGCAGTAGGCTACTATCTGTATTCATGACTGAAAGGCAAATAGGAGGGGGAATGTTAAAGGACTCTAAACCACTTCAAAGCACTGGGGCCTTTTTGAAAGTGGGATGGAGATGTATACAAAAACAGAGATTATCCTTAACAACAATCCAACTTGAGAGTCAGAGTCCAACATACAGAGTGCAGGGGAAGAGGTTAAATAAGCTTCCTTTCGTGAGAATTTAACACTATCGTTCTAAAGTGAGATAGTGCTTTTTAGCGTCAAAGGCTGCAATTTCCTCGAATGGAACATTGCAAATACCAGGATCTAAAGCAGGCTTTAGTAGCATTGGAAGCAGTCAGTCTTTTATCAACTATCAGGACCAACACAATGTGATCCATATTACTTCCATCTTGACACAAATTATATTCAGGCACAGGCTCCGACCAGAAGGTAGTGAGGACATTCTGATGCTGTGAAAGTCTTTTTAATGCCTAAAAGGAATGATTGTGATTTTTGCTTACCGTATAAATTGGTAAAATGATGCCGGAAGACTTTTTTTTTTTTTCCTTCAGTCTCGGCACTGCAGAGAAACTGTTGTGAAACACTGCCACTGGTGGTCATTCAGTATAATCTGCAGATGGAAAAGTCCACTGTTAGCACATTTACTATAAGAAATACCAACAATCTTGTTTGAGGGTAAACAGATCAATACTGTGGAGTCTGTATAATTCTGAAAATCAACAGCTCATTAGAAAATCAAATCTCAATTTGTGTTTTTAACCTCCTATACTTCTCTGAATCCTATGCCTCATATCTAACACTCTAAAAAACTGTAGCACATACATTAGGACATAGATAAATAGATCTTTTTCCATCCAAGTGGCATCGTACCCTTCTCACTGCATTTGTTTTAGGATAGGGTACACCAGTAGCAATTAAGCCAGCTGATAAGTTGAGAGGAAGGGTTTTGCTACAGTTAATGGGAATAATAAAAACTATGAATAGCATAATTACCATCTTCATTTTAGCCAATTCCTACCAGTTCAGCATGAGTGATGTTGGGACTCTTTATGCTTAAAACTTACCATCATACACAATTAGAAGTCTCAGAAAATGCCCTAAGGTCTTTCATCTTACATCTTAGTTTTCAGTTTGGCATCCTGTCTACCATGCTACTCATTTCATTACCAAGATAAATGTATACTACTGCTTGCTAGATAACAGAGTGGCCCTCATGTCAGACAACATCTTGCCTTAGCTTTATGATGTCAGCTTGCTAGGCAACAGAGTGGCCCTCATGTCAGACAACATCTTGCTGTAGCTTTATGATGTCAGCTTGCTAGGCAACAGAGTGGCCCTCATGTCAGACAACATCTTGCTGTAGCTTTATGATGTCAGGTCACTGCTGGACCAATCGTCCTTGTGGAAGCTGAGCACAGAGAAGGATTAGATATCAAAAGTTATGCAGTAGGCTACTATCTGTATTCATGACTGCAAGGCAAATAGGAGGGGGATGTTAAAGGACTCTAAACCACTTCAAAGCACTGGGGCCTTTTTGAAAGTGGGATGGAGATGTATACAAAAACAGAGATTATCCTTAACAACAATCCAACTTGAGAGTCAGAGTCCAACATACAGAGTGCAGGGGAAGAGGTTAAATAAGCTTCCTTTCGTGAGAATTTAACACTATCGTTCTAAAGTGAGATAGTGCTTTTTAGCGTCAAAGGCTGCAATTTCCTCGAATGGAACATTGCAAATACCAGGATCTAAAGCAGGCTTTAGTAGCATTGGAAGCAGTCAGTCTTATCAACTATCAGGACCAACACAATGTGATGCATATTACTTCCATCTTGACACAAATTATATTCAGGCACAGGCTCCGACTATAAAGTAGTGAGGACATTCTGATGCTGTGAAAGTCTTTTCAATGCCTAAAAGGAATGATTGTGTGATTTTTGCTTACCGTATAAATTGGTAAAATGATGCCGGAAGACTTTCTTTTTTTTTTCCTTCAGTCTCGGCACTGCAGAGAAACTGTTGTGAAACACTGCCACTGGTGGTCATTCAGTATAATCTGCAGATGGAAAAGTCCACTGTTAGCACATTTACTATAAGAAATACCAACAATCTTGTTTGAGGGTAAACAGATCAATACTGTAGAGTCTGTATAATTGTGAAAATCAACAGCTCATTAGAAAATCAAATCTCAATTTGTGTTTTTAACCTCCTATACTTCTCTGAATCCTATGCCTCATATCTAACACTCTAAAAAACTGTAGCACATACATTAGGACATAAATAAATAGATCTTTTTCCATCCAAGTGGCATCGTACCCTTCTCACTGCATTTGTTTTAGGATAGGGTACACCAGTAGCAATTAAGCCAGCTGATCAGTTTAGAGAGGAAGGGTTTTGCTACAGTTAATGGGAATAATAAAAACTATGAATAGCATAATTACCATCTTCATTCTAGCCAATTCCTACCAGTTCAGCATGAGTGATGTTGACACTCTGTATGCTTAAAACTTACCATCATACACAATTAGAAGTCTCAGAAAATGCCCTAAGGTCTTTTATCTTACATCTTAGTTTTCAGTTTGGCATCCTGTCTACCATGCTACTCATTTAATTACCAAGATAAATGTATACTACTGCTTGCTAGATAACAGAGTGGCCCTCATGTCAGACAACATCTTGCCTTAGCTTTATGATGTCAGCTTGCTAGGCAACAGAGTGGCCCTCATGTCAGACAACATCTTGCTGTAGCTTTATGATGTCAGGTCACTGCTGGACCAATCGTCCTTGTGGAAGCTGAGCACAGAGAAGGATTAGATATCAAAAGTTATGCAGTAGGCTACTATCTGTATTCATGACTGCAAGGCAAATAGGAGGGGGAATGTTAAAGGACTCTAAACCACTTCAAAGCACTGGGGCCTTTTTGAAAGTGGGATGGAGATGTATACAAAAACAGAGATTATCCTTAACAACAATCCAACTTGAGAGTCAGAGTCCAACATACAGAGTGCAGGGGAAGAGGTTAAATAAGCTTCCTTTCGTGAGAATTTAACACTATCGTTCTAAAGTGAGATAGTGCTTTTTAGCGTCAAAGGCTGCAATTTCCTCGAATGGAACATTGCAAATACCAGGATCTAAAGCAGGCTTTAGTAGCATTGGAAGCAGTCAGTCTTTTATCAACTATCAGGACCAACACAATGTGATCCATATTACTTCCATCTTGACACAAATTATATTCAGGCACAGGCTCCGACCAGAAGGTAGTGAGGACATTCTGATGCTGTGAAAGTCTTTTTAATGCCTAAAAGGAATGATTGTGATTTTTGCTTACCGTATAAATTGGTAAAATGATGCCGGAAGACTTTTTTTTTTTTTCCTTCAGTCTCGGCACTGCAGAGAAACTGTTGTGAAACACTGCCACTGGTGGTCATTCAGTATAATCTGCAGATGGAAAAGTCCACTGTTAGCACATTTACTATAAGAAATACCAACAATCTTGTTTGAGGGTAAACAGATCAATACTGTGGAGTCTGTATAATTCTGAAAATCAACAGCTCATTAGAAAATCAAATCTCAATTTGTGTTTTTAACCTCCTATACTTCTCTGAATCCTATGCCTCATATCTAACACTCTAAAAAACTGTAGCACATACATTAGGACATAGATAAATAGATCTTTTTCCATCCAAGTGGCATCGTACCCTTCTCACTGCATTTGTTTTAGGATAGGGTACACCAGTAGCAATTAAGCCAGCTGATAAGTTGAGAGGAAGGGTTTTGCTACAGTTAATGGGAATAATAAAAACTATGAATAGCATAATTACCATCTTCATTTTAGCCAATTCCTACCAGTTCAGCATGAGTGATGTTGGGACTCTTTATGCTTAAAACTTACCATCATACACAATTAGAAGTCTCAGAAAATGCCCTAAGGTCTTTCATCTTACATCTTAGTTTTCAGTTTGGCATCCTGTCTACCATGCTACTCATTTCATTACCAAGATAAATGTATACTACTGCTTGCTAGATAACAGAGTGGCCCTCATGTCAGACAACATCTTGCCTTAGCTTTATGATGTCAGCTTGCTAGGCAACAGAGTGGCCCTCATGTCAGACAACATCTTGCTGTAGCTTTATGATGTCAGGTCACTGCTGGACCAATCGTCCTTGTGGAAGCTGAGCACAGAGAAGGATTAGATATCAAAAGTTATGCAGTAGGCTACTATCTGTATTCATGACTGCAAGGCAAATAGGAGGGGGATGTTAAAGGACTCTAAACCACTTCAAAGCACTGGGGCCTTTTTGAAAGTGGGATGGAGATATATACAAAAACAGAGATTATCCTTAACAACAATCCAACTTGAGAGTCAGAGTCCAACATACAGAGTGCAGGGGAAGAGGTTAAATAAGCTTCCTTTCGTGAGAATTTAACACTATCGTTCTAAAGTGAGATAGTGCTTTTTAGCGTCAAAGGCTGCAATTTCCTCGAATGGAACATTGCAAATACCAGGATCTAAAGCAGGCTTTAGTAGCATTGGAAGCAGTCAGTCTTATCAACTATCAGGACCAACACAATGTGATCCATATTACTTCCATCTTGACACAAATTATATTCAGGCACAGGCTCCGACTATAAAGTAGTGAGGACATTCTGATGCTGTGAAAGTCTTTTCAATGCCTAAAAGGAATGATTGTGTGATTTTTGCTTACCGTATAAATTGGTAAAATGATGCCGGAAGACTTTCTTTTTTTTTTCCTTCAGTCTCGGCACTGCAGAGAAACTGTTGTGAAACACTGCCACTGGTGGTCATTCAGTATAATCTGCAGATGGAAAAGTCCACTGTTAGCACATTTACTATAAGAAATACCAACAATCTTGTTTGAGGGTAAACAGATCAATACTGTGGAGTCTGTATAATTGTGAAAATCAACAGCTCATTAGAAAATCAAATCTCAATTTGTGTTTTTAACCTCCTATACTTCTCTGAATCCTATGCCTCATATCTAACACTCTAATAAACTGTAGCACATACATTAGGACATAGATAAATAGATCTTTTTCCATCCAAGTGGCATCGTACCCTTCTCACTGCATTTGTTTTAGGATAGGGTACACCAGTAGCAATTAAGCCAGCTGATAAGTTGAGAGGAAGGGTTTTGCTACAGTTAATGGGAATAATAAAAACTATGAATAGCATAATTACCATCTTCATTTTAGCCAATTCCTACCAGTTCAGCATGAGTGATGTTGAGACTCTTTATGCTTAAAACTTACCATCATACACAATTAGAAGTCTCAGAAAATGCCATAAGGTCTTTCATCTTACATCTTAGTTTTCAGTTTGGCATCCTGTCTACCATGCTACTCATATTTCATTACCAAGATAAATGTATACTACTGCTTGCTAGATAACAGAGTGGCCCTCATGTCAGACAACATCTTGCCTTAGCTTTATGATGTCAGCTTGCTAGGCAACAGAGTGGCCCTCATGTCAGACAACATCTTGCTGTAGCTTTATGATGTCAGCTTGCTAGGCAACAGAGTGGCCCTCATGTCAGACAACATCTTGCTTTAGGTTTATGATGTCAGGTCACTGCTGGACCAATCGTCCTTGTGGAAGCTGAGCACAGAGAAGGATTAGATATCAAAAGTTATGCAGTAGGCTACTATCTGTATTCATGACTGCAAGGCAAATAGGAGGGGGATGTTAAAGGACTCTAAACCACTTCAAAGCACTGGGGCCTTTTTGAAAGTGGGATGGAGATGTATACAAAAACAGAGATTATCCTTAACAACAATCCAACTTGAGAGTCAGAGTCCAACATACAGAGTGCAGGGGAAGAGGTTAAATAAGCTTCCTTTCGTGAGAATTTAACACTATCGTTCTAAAGTGAGATAGTGCTTTTTAGCGTCAAAGGCTGCAATTTCCTCGAATGGAACATTGCAAATACCAGGATCTAAAGCAGGCTTTAGTAGCATTGGAAGCAGTCAGTCTTATCAACTATCAGGACCAACACAATGTGATCCATATTACTTCCATCTTGACACAAATTATATTCAGGCACAGGCTCCGACTATAAAGTAGTGAGGACATTCTGATGCTGTGAAAGTCTTTTCAATGCCTAAAAGGAATGATTGTGTGATTTTTGCTTACCGTATAAATTGGTAAAATGATGCCGGAAGACTTTCTTTTTTTTTTCCTTCAGTCTCGGCACTGCAGAGAAACTGTTGTGAAACACTGCCACTGGTGGTCATTCAGTATAATCTGCAGATGGAAAAGTCCACTGTTAGCACATTTACTATAAGAAATACCAACAATCTTGTTTGAGGGTAAACAGATCAATACTGTGGAGTCTGTATAATTGTGAAAATCAACAGCTCATTAGAAAATCAAATCTCAATTTGTGTTTTTAACCTCCTATACTTCTCTGAATCCTATGCCTCATATCTAACACTCTAAAAAACTGTAGCACATACATTAGGACATAAATAAATAGATCTTTTTCCATCCAAGTGGCATCGTACCCTTCTCACTGCATTTGTTTTAGGATAGGGTACACCAGTAGCAATTAAGCCAGCTGATCAGTTTAGAGAGGAAGGGTTTTGCTACAGTTAATGGGAATAATAAAAACTATGAATAGCATAATTACCATCTTCATTCTAGCCAATTCCTACCAGTTCAGCATGAGTGATGTTGACACTCTGTATGCTTAAAACTTACCATCATACACAATTAGAAGTCTCAGAAAATGCCCTAAGGTCTTTTATCTTACATCTTAGTTTTCAGTTTGGCATCCTGTCTACCATGCTACTCATTTAATTACCAAGATAAATGTATACTACTGCTTGCTAGATAACAGAGTGGCCCTCATGTCAGACAACATCTTGCCTTAGCTTTATGATGTCAGCTTGCTAGGCAACAGAGTGGCCCTCATGTCAGACAACATCTTGCTGTAGCTTTATGATGTCAGGTCACTGCTGGACCAATCGTCCTTGTGGAAGCTGAGCACAGAGAAGGATTAGATATCAAAAGTTATGCAGTAGGCTACTATCTGTATTCATGACTGCAAGGCAAATAGGAGGGGGAATGTTAAAGGACTCTAAACCACTTCAAAGCACTGGGGCCTTTTTGAAAGTGGGATGGAGATGTATACAAAAACAGAGATTATCCTTAACAACAATCCAACTTGAGAGTCAGAGTCCAACATACAGAGTGCAGGGGAAGAGGTTAAATAAGCTTCCTTTCGTGAGAATTTAACACTATCGTTCTAAAGTGAGATAGTGCTTTTTAGCGTCAAAGGCTGCAATTTCCTCGAATGGAACATTGCAAATACCAGGATCTAAAGCAGGCTTTAGTAGCATTGGAAGCAGTCAGTCTTTTATCAACTATCAGGACCAACACAATGTGATCCATATTACTTCCATCTTGACACAAATTATATTCAGGCACAGGCTCCGACCAGAAGGTAGTGAGGACATTCTGATGCTTTGAAAGTCTTTTTAATGCCTAAAAGGAATGATTGTGATTTTTGCTTACCGTATAAATTGGTAAAATGATGCCGGAAGACTTTTTTTTTTTTTCCTTCAGTCTCGGCACTGCAGAGAAACTGTTGTGAAACACTGCCACTGGTGGTCATTCAGTATAATCTGCAGATGGAAAAGTCCACTGTTAGCACATTTACTATAAGAAATACCAACAATCTTGTTTGAGGGTAAACAGATCAATACTGTGGAGTCTGTATAATTCTGAAAATCAACAGCTCATTAGAAAATCAAATCTCAATTTGTGTTTTTAACCTCCTATACTTCTCTGAATCCTATGCCTCATATCTAACACTCTAAAAAACTGTAGCACATACATTAGGACATAGATAAATAGATCTTTTTCCATCCAAGTGGCATCGTACCCTTCTCACTGCATTTGTTTTAGGATAGGGTACACCAGTAGCAATTAAGCCAGCTGATAAGTTGAGAGGAAGGGTTTTGCTACAGTTAATGGGAATAATAAAAACTATGAATAGCATAATTACCATCTTCATTTTAGCCAATTCCTACCAGTTCAGCATGAGTGATGTTGGGACTCTTTATGCTTAAAACTTACCATCATACACAATTAGAAGTCTCAGAAAATGCCCTAAGGTCTTTCATCTTACATCTTAGTTTTCAGTTTGGCATCCTGTCTACCATGCTACTCATTTCATTACCAAGATAAATGTATACTACTGCTTGCTAGATAACAGAGTGGCCCTCATGTCAGACAACATCTTGCCTTAGCTTTATGATGTCAGCTTGCTAGGCAACAGAGTGGCCCTCATGTCAGACAACATCTTGCTGTAGCTTTATGATGTCAGGTCACTGCTGGACCAATCGTCCTTGTGGAAGCTGAGCACAGAGAAGGATTAGATATCAAAAGTTATGCAGTAGGCTACTATCTGTATTCATGACTGCAAGGCAAATAGGAGGGGGATGTTAAAGGACTCTAAACCACTTCAAAGCACTGGGGCCTTTTTGAAAGTGGGATGGAGATATATACAAAAACAGAGATTATCCTTAACAACAATCCAACTTGAGAGTCAGAGTCCAACATACAGAGTGCAGGGGAAGAGGTTAAATAAGCTTCCTTTCGTGAGAATTTAACACTATCGTTCTAAAGTGAGATAGTGCTTTTTAGCGTCAAAGGCTGCAATTTCCTCGAATGGAACATTGCAAATACCAGGATCTAAAGCAGGCTTTAGTAGCATTGGAAGCAGTCAGTCTTATCAACTATCAGGACCAACACAATGTGATCCATATTACTTCCATCTTGACACAAATTATATTCAGGCACAGGCTCCGACTATAAAGTAGTGAGGACATTCTGATGCTGTGAAAGTCTTTTCAATGCCTAAAAGGAATGATTGTGTGATTTTTGCTTACCGTATAAATTGGTAAAATGATGCCGGAAGACTTTCTTTTTTTTTTCCTTCAGTCTCGGCACTGCAGAGAAACTGTTGTGAAACACTGCCACTGGTGGTCATTCAGTATAATCTGCAGATGGAAAAGTCCACTGTTAGCACATTTACTATAAGAAATACCAACAATCTTGTTTGAGGGTAAACAGATCAATACTGTGGAGTCTGTATAATTGTGAAAATCAACAGCTCATTAGAAAATCAAATCTCAATTTGTGTTTTTAACCTCCTATACTTCTCTGAATCCTATGCCTCATATCTAACACTCTAAAAAACTGTAGCACATACATTAGGACATAAATAAATAGATCTTTTTCCATCCAAGTGGCATCGTACCCTTCTCACTGCATTTGTTTTAGGATAGGGTACACCAGTAGCAATTAAGCCAGCTGATCAGTTTAGAGAGGAAGGGTTTTGCTACAGTTAATGGGAATAATAAAAACTATGAATAGCATAATTACCATCTTCATTCTAGCCAATTCCTACCAGTTCAGCATGAGTGATGTTGACACTCTGTATGCTTAAAACTTACCATCATACACAATTAGAAGTCTCAGAAAATGCCCTAAGGTCTTTTATCTTACATCTTAGTTTTCAGTTTGGCATCCTGTCTACCATGCTACTCATTTAATTACCAAGATAAATGTATACTACTGCTTGCTAGATAACAGAGTGGCCCTCATGTCAGACAACATCTTGCCTTAGCTTTATGATGTCAGCTTGCTAGGCAACAGAGTGGCCCTCATGTCAGACAACATCTTGCTGTAGCTTTATGATGTCAGGTCACTGCTGGACCAATCGTCCTTGTGGAAGCTGAGCACAGAGAAGGATTAGATATCAAAAGTTATGCAGTAGGCTACTATCTGTATTCATGACTGCAAGGCAAATAGGAGGGGGAATGTTAAAGGACTCTAAACCACTTCAAAGCACTGGGGCCTTTTTGAAAGTGGGATGGAGATGTATACAAAAACAGATTATCCTTAACAACAATCCAACTTGAGAGTCAGAGTCCAACATACAGAGTGCAGGGGAAGAGGTTAAATAAGCTTCCTTTCGTGAGAATTTAACACTATCGTTCTAAAGTGAGATAGTGCTTTTTAGCGTCAAAGGCTGCAATTTCCTCGAATGGAACATTGCAAATACCAGGATCTAAAGCAGGCTTTAGTAGCATTGGAAGCAGTCAGTCTTTTATCAACTATCAGGACCAACACAATGTGATCCATATTACTTCCATCTTGACACAAATTATATTCAGGCACAGGCTCCGACCAGAAGGTAGTGAGGACATTCTGATGCTGTGAAAGTCTTTTTAATGCCTAAAAGGAATGATTGTGATTTTTGCTTACCGTATAAATTGGTAAAATGATGCCGGAAGACTTTTTTTTTTTTTCCTTCAGTCTCGGCACTGCAGAGAAACTGTTGTGAAACACTGCCACTGGTGGTCATTCAGTATAATCTGCAGATGGAAAAGTCCACTGTTAGCACATTTACTATAAGAAATACCAACAATCTTGTTTGAGGGTAAACAGATCAATACTGTGGAGTCTGTATAATTCTGAAAATCAACAGCTCATTAGAAAATCAAATCTCAATTTGTGTTTTTAACCTCCTATACTTCTCTGAATCCTATGCCTCATATCTAACACTCTAAAAAACTGTAGCACATACATTAGGACATAGATAAATAGATCTTTTTCCATCCAAGGGGCATCGTACCCTTCTCACTGCATTTGTTTTAGGATAGGGTACACCAGTAGCAATTAAGCCAGCTGATAAGTTGAGAGGAAGGGTTTTGCTACAGTTAATGGGAATAATAAAAACTATGAATAGCATAATTACCATCTTCATTTTAGCCAATTCCTACCAGTTCAGCATGAGTGATGTTGGGACTCTTTATGCTTAAAACTTACCATCATACACAATTAGAAGTCTCAGAAAATGCCCTAAGGTCTTTCATCTTACATCTTAGTTTTCAGTTTGGCATCCTGTCTACCATGCTACTCATTTCATTACCAAGATAAATGTATACTACTGCTTGCTAGATAACAGAGTGGCCCTCATGTCAGACAACATCTTGCCTTAGCTTTATGATGTCAGCTTGCTAGGCAACAGAGTGGCCCTCATGTCAGACAACATCTTGCTGTAGCTTTATGATGTCAGGTCACTGCTGGACCAATCGTCCTTGTGGAAGCTGAGCACAGAGAAGGATTAGATATCAAAAGTTATGCAGTAGGCTACTATCTGTATTCATGACTGCAAGGCAAATAGGAGGGGGATGTTAAAGGACTCTAAACCACTTCAAAGCACTGGGGCCTTTTTGAAAGTGGGATGGAGATATATACAAAAACAGAGATTATCCTTAACAACAATCCAACTTGAGAGTCAGAGTCCAACATACAGAGTGCAGGGGAAGAGGTTAAATAAGCTTCCTTTCGTGAGAATTTAACACTATCGTTCTAAAGTGAGATAGTGCTTTTTAGCGTCAAAGGCTGCAATTTCCTCGAATGGAACATTGCAAATACCAGGATCTAAAGCAGGCTTTAGTAGCATTGGAAGCAGTCAGTCTTATCAACTATCAGGACCAACACAATGTGATCCATATTACTTCCATCTTGACACAAATTATATTCAGGCACAGGCTCCGACTATAAAGTAGTGAGGACATTCTGATGCTGTGAAAGTCTTTTCAATGCCTAAAAGGAATGATTGTGTGATTTTTGCTTACCGTATAAATTGGTAAAATGATGCCGGAAGACTTTCTTTTTTTTTTCCTTCAGTCTCGGCACTGCAGAGAAACTGTTGTGAAACACTGCCACTGGTGGTCATTCAGTATAATCTGCAGATGGAAAAGTCCACTGTTAGCACATTTACTATAAGAAATACCAACAATCTTGTTTGAGGGTAAACAGATCAATACTGTGGAGTCTGTATAATTGTGAAAATCAACAGCTCATTAGAAAATCAAATCTCAATTTGTGTTTTTAACCTCCTATACTTCTCTGAATCCTATGCCTCATATCTAACACTCTAATAAACTGTAGCACATACATTAGGACATAGATAAATAGATCTTTTTCCATCCAAGTGGCATCGTACCCTTCTCACTGCATTTGTTTTAGGATAGGGTACACCAGTAGCAATTAAGCCAGCTGATCAGTTTAGAGAGGAAGGGTTTTGCTACAGTTAATGGGAATAATAAAAACTATGAATAGCATAATTACCATCTTCATTCTAGCCAATTCCTACCAGTTCAGCATGAGTGATGTTGACACTCTGTATGCTTAAAACTTACCATCATACACAATTAGAAGTCTCAGAAAATGCCCTAAGGTCTTTTATCTTACATCTTAGTTTTCAGTTTGGCATCCTGTCTACCATGCTACTCATTTAATTACCAAGATAAATGTATACTACTGCTTGCTAGATAACAGAGTGGCCCTCATGTCAGACAACATCTTGCCTTAGCTTTATGATGTCAGCTTGCTAGGCAACAGAGTGGCCCTCATGTCAGACAACATCTTGCTGTAGCTTTATGATGTCAGGTCACTGCTGGACCAATCGTCCTTGTGGAAGCTGAGCACAGAGAAGGATTAGATATCAAAAGTTATGCAGTAGGCTACTATCTGTATTCATGACTGCAAGGCAAATAGGAGGGGGAATGTTAAAGGACTCTAAACCACTTCAAAGCACTGGGGCCTTTTTGAAAGTGGGATGGAGATATATACAAAAACAGAGATTATCCTTAACAACAATCCAACTTGAGAGTCAGAGTCCAACATACAGAGTGCAGGGGAAGAGGTTCAATAAGCTTCCTTTCGTGAGAATTTAACACTATCGTTCTAAAGTGAGATAGTGCTTTTTAGCGTCAAAGGCCGCAATTTCCTCGAATGGAACATTGCAAATACCAGGATCTAAAGCAGGCTTTAGTAGCATTGGAAGCAGTCAGTCTTTTATCAACTATCAGGACCAACACAATGTGATCCATATTACTTCCATCTTGACACAAATTATATTCAGGCACAGGCTCCGACTAAGGTAGTGAGGACATTCTGATGCTGCGAAAGTCTTTTTAATGCCTAAAAGCAATGATTGTGATTTTTTCTTACCGTATAAATTGGTAAAATGATGCCGGAAGACTTTTTTTTTTTTTTTTTCCTTCAGTCTCGGCACTGCAGAGAAACTGTTGTGAAACACTGCCACTGGTGGTCATTCAGTATAATCTGCAGATGGAAAAGTCCACTGTTAGCACATTTACTATAAGAAATACCAACAATCTTGTTTGAGGGTAAACAGATCAATACTGTGGAGTCTGTATAATTCTGAAAATCAACAGCTCATTAGAAAATCAAATCTCAATTTGTGTTTTTAACCTCCTATACTTCTCTGAATCCTATGCCTCATATCTAACACTCTAAAAAACTGTAGCACATACATTAGGACATAGATAAATAGATCTTTTTCCATCCAAGTGGCATCGTACCCTTCTCACTGCATTTGTTTTAGGATAGGGTACACCAGTAGCAATTAAGCCAGCTGATAAGTTGAGAGGAAGGGTTTTGCTACAGTTAATGGGAATAATAAAAACTATGAATAGCATAATTACCATCTTCATTTTAGCCAATTCCTACCAGTTCAGCATGAGTGATGTTGGGACTCTTTATGCTTAAAACTTACCATCATACACAATTAGAAGTCTCAGAAAATGCCCTAAGGTCTTTCATCTTACATCTTAGTTTTCAGTTTGGCATCCTGTCTACCATGCTACTCATTTCATTACCAAGATAAATGTATACTACTGCTTGCTAGATAACAGAGTGGCCCTCATGTCAGACAACATCTTGCCTTAGCTTTATGATGTCAGCTTGCTAGGCAACAGAGTGGCCCTCATGTCAGACAACATCTTGCTGTAGCTTTATGATGTCAGCTTGCTAGGCAACAGAGTGGCCCTCATGTCAGACAACATCTTGGTTTAGCTTTATGAAGTCAGGTCACTGCTGGACCAATCGTCCTTGTGGAAGCTGAGCACAGAGAAGGATTAGATATCAAAAGTTATGCAGTAGGCTACTATCTGTATTCATGACTGCAAGGCAAATAGGAGGGGGATGTTAAAGGACTCTAAACCACTTCAAAGCACTGGGGCCTTTTTGAAAGTGGGATGGAGATATATACAAAAACAGAGATTATCCTTAACAACAATCCAACTTGAGAGTCAGAGTCCAACATACAGAGTGCAGGGGAAGAGGTTAAATAAGCTTCCTTTCGTGAGAATTTAACACTATCGTTCTAAAGTGAGATAGTGCTTTTTAGCGTCAAAGGCTGCAATTTCCTCGAATGGAACATTGCAAATACCAGGATCTAAAGCAGGCTTTAGTAGCATTGGAAGCAGTCAGTCTTATCAACTATCAGGACCAACACAATGTGATCCATATTACTTCCATCTTGACACAAATTATATTCAGGCACAGGCTCCGACTATAAAGTAGTGAGGACATTCTGATGCTGTGAAAGTCTTTTCAATGCCTAAAAGGAATGATTGTGTGATTTTTGCTTACCGTATAAATTGGTAAAATGATGCCGGAAGACTTTCTTTTTTTTTTCCTTCAGTCTCGGCACTGCAGAGAAACTGTTGTGAAACACTGCCACTGGTGGTCATTCAGTATAATCTGCAGATGGAAAAGTCCACTGTTAGCACATTTACTATAAGAAATACCAACAATCTTGTTTGAGGGTAAACAGATCAATACTGTGGAGTCTGTATAATTGTGAAAATCAACAGCTCATTAGAAAATCAAATCTCAATTTGTGTTTTTAACCTCCTATACTTCTCTGAATCCTATGCCTCATATCTAACACTCTAATAAACTGTAGCACATACATTAGGACATAGATAAATAGATCTTTTTCCATCCAAGTGGCATCGTACCCTTCTCACTGCATTTGTTTTAGGATAGGGTACACCAGTAGCAATTAAGCCAGCTGATCAGTTTAGAGAGGAAGGGTTTTGCTACAGTTAATGGGAATAATAAAAACTATGAATAGCATAATTACCATCTTCATTCTAGCCAATTCCTACCAGTTCAGCATGAGTGATGTTGACACTCTGTATGCTTAAAACTTACCATCATACACAATTAGAAGTCTCAGAAAATGCCCTAAGGTCTTTTATCTTACATCTTAGTTTTCAGTTTGGCATCCTGTCTACCATGCTACTCATTTAATTACCAAGATAAATGTATACTACTGCTTGCTAGATAACAGAGTGGCCCTCATGTCAGACAACATCTTGCCTTAGCTTTATGATGTCAGCTTGCTAGGCAACAGAGTGGCCCTCATGTCAGACAACATCTTGCTGTAGCTTTATGATGTCAGGTCACTGCTGGACCAATCGTCCTTGTGGAAGCTGAGCACAGAGAAGGATTAGATATCAAAAGTTATGCAGTAGGCTACTATCTGTATTCATGACTGCAAGGCAAATAGGAGGGGGAATGTTAAAGGACTCTAAACCACTTCAAAGCACTGGGGCCTTTTTGAAAGTGGGATGGAGATATATACAAAAACAGAGATTATCCTTAACAACAATCCAACTTGAGAGTCAGAGTCCAACATACAGAGTGCAGGGGAAGAGGTTCAATAAGCTTCCTTTCGTGAGAATTTAACACTATCGTTCTAAAGTGAGATAGTGCTTTTTAGCGTCAAAGGCCGCAATTTCCTCGAATGGAACATTGCAAATACCAGGATCTAAAGCAGGCTTTAGTAGCATTGGAAGCAGTCAGTCTTTTATCAACTATCAGGACCAACACAATGTGATCCATATTACTTCCATCTTGACACAAATTATATTCAGGCACAGGCTCCGACTAAGGTAGTGAGGACATTCTGATGCTGCGAAAGTCTTTTTAATGCCTAAAAGCAATGATTGTGATTTTTTCTTACCGTATAAATTGGTAAAATGATGCCGGAAGACTTTTTTTTTTTTTTTTCCTTCAGTCTCGGCACTGCAGAGAAACTGTTGTGAAACACTGCCACTGGTGGTCATTCAGTATAATCTGCAGATGGAAAAGTCCACTGTTAGCACATTTACTATAAGAAATACCAACAATCTTGTTTGAGGGTAAACAGATCAATACTGTGGAGTCTGTATAATTCTGAAAATCAACAGCTCATTAGAAAATCAAATCTCAATTTGTGTTTTTAACCTCCTATACTTCTCTGAATCCTATGCCTCATATCTAACACTCTAAAAAACTGTAGCACATACATTAGGACATAGATAAATAGATCTTTTTCCATCCAAGTGGCATCGTACCCTTCTCACTGCATTTGTTTTAGGATAGGGTACACGAGTAGCAATTAAGCCAGCTGATAAGTTGAGAGGAAGGGTTTTGCTACAGTTAATGGGAATAATAAAAACTATGAATAGCATAATTACCATCTTCATTTTAGCCAATTCCTACCAGTTCAGCATGAGTGATGTTGGGACTCTTTATGCTTAAAACTTACCATCATACACAATTAGAAGTCTCAGAAAATGCCCTAAGGTCTTTCATCTTACATCTTAGTTTTCAGTTTGGCATCCTGTCTACCATGCTACTCATTTCATTACCAAGATAAATGTATACTACTGCTTGCTAGATAACAGAGTGGCCCTCATGTCAGACAACATCTTGCCTTAGCTTTATGATGTCAGCTTGCTAGGCAACAGAGTGGCCCTCATGTCAGACAACATCTTGCTGTAGCTTTATGATGTCAGCTTGCTAGGCAACAGAGTGGCCCTCATGTCAGACAACATCTTGGTTTAGCTTTATGAAGTCAGGTCACTGCTGGACCAATCGTCCTTGTGGAAGCTGAGCACAGAGAAGGATTAGATATCAAAAGTTATGCAGTAGGCTACTATCTGTATTCATGACTGCAAGGCAAATAGGAGGGGGATGTTAAAGGACTCTAAACCACTTCAAAGCACTGGGGCCTTTTTGAAAGTGGGATGGAGATGTATACAAAAACAGAGATTATCCTTAACAACAATCCAACTTGAGAGTCAGAGTCCAACATACAGAGTGCAGGGGAAGAGGTTAAATAAGCTTCCTTTCGTGAGAATTTAACACTATCGTTCTAAAGTGAGATAGTGCTTTTTAGCGTCAAAGGCTGCAATTTCCTCGAATGGAACATTGCAAATACCAGGATCTAAAGCAGGCTTTAGTAGCATTGGAAGCAGTCAGTCTTATCAACTATCAGGACCAACACAATGTGATCCATATTACTTCCATCTTGACACAAATTATATTCAGGCACAGGCTCCGACTATAAAGTAGTGAGGACATTCTGATGCTGTGAAAGTCTTTTCAATGCCTAAAAGGAATGATTGTGTGATTTTTGCTTACCGTATAAATTGGTAAAATGATGCCGGAAGACTTTCTTTTTTTTTTCCTTCAGTCTCGGCACTGCAGAGAAACTGTTGTGAAACACTGCCACTGGTGGTCATTCAGTATAATCTGCAGATGGAAAAGTCCACTGTTAGCACATTTACTATAAGAAATACCAACAATCTTGTTTGAGGGTAAACAGATCAATACTGTGGAGTCTGTATAATTGTGAAAATCAACAGCTCATTAGAAAATCAAATCTCAATTTGTGTTTTTAACCTCCTATACTTCTCTGAATCCTATGCCTCATATCTAACACTCTAAAAAACTGTAGCACATACATTAGGACATAAATAAATAGATCTTTTTCCATCCAAGTGGCATCGTACCCTTCTCACTGCATTTGTTTTAGGATAGGGTACACCAGTAGCAATTAAGCCAGCTGATCAGTTTAGAGAGGAAGGGTTTTGCTACAGTTAATGGGAATAATAAAAACTATGAATAGCATAATTACCATCTTCATTCTAGCCAATTCCTACCAGTTCAGCATGAGTGATGTTGACACTCTGTATGCTTAAAACTTACCATCATACACAATTAGAAGTCTCAGAAAATGCCCTAAGGTCTTTTATCTTACATCTTAGTTTTCAGTTTGGCATCCTGTCTACCATGCTACTCATTTAATTACCAAGATAAATGTATACTACTGCTTGCTAGATAACAGAGTGGCCCTCATGTCAGACAACATCTTGCCTTAGCTTTATGATGTCAGCTTGCTAGGCAACAGAGTGGCCCTCATGTCAGACAACATCTTGCTGTAGCTTTATGATGTCAGGTCACTGCTGGACCAATCGTCCTTGTGGAAGCTGAGCACAGAGAAGGATTAGATATCAAAAGTTATGCAGTAGGCTACTATCTGTATTCATGACTGCAAGGCAAATAGGAGGGGGAATGTTAAAGGACTCTAAACCACTTCAAAGCACTGGGGCCTTTTTGAAAGTGGGATGGAGATGTATACAAAAACAGAGATTATCCTTAACAACAATCCAACTTGAGAGTCAGAGTCCAACATACAGAGTGCAGGGGAAGAGGTTAAATAAGCTTCCTTTCGTGAGAATTTAACACTATCGTTCTAAAGTGAGATAGTGCTTTTTAGCGTCAAAGGCTGCAATTTCCTCGAATGGAACATTGCAAATACCAGGATCTAAAGCAGGCTTTAGTAGCATTGGAAGTAGTCAGTCTTTTATCAACTATCAGGACCAACACAATGTGATCCATATTACTTCCATCTTGACACAAATTATATTCAGGCACAGGCTCCGACCAGAAGGTAGTGAGGACATTCTGATGCTGTGAAAGTCTTTTTAATGCCTAAAAGGAATGATTGTGATTTTTGCTTACCGTATAAATTGGTAAAATGATGCCGGAAGACTTTTTTTTTTTTTCCTTCAGTCTCGGCACTGCAGAGAAACTGTTGTGAAACACTGCCACTGGTGGTCATTCAGTATAATCTGCAGATGGAAAAGTCCACTGTTAGCACATTTACTATAAGAAATACCAACAATCTTGTTTGAGGGTAAACAGATCAATACTGTGGAGTCTGTATAATTCTGAAAATCAACAGCTCATTAGAAAATCAAATCTCAATTTGTGTTTTTAACCTCCTATACTTCTCTGAATCCTATGCCTCATATCTAACACTCTAAAAAACTGTAGCACATACATTAGGACATAGATAAATAGATCTTTTTCCATCCAAGTGGCATCGTACCCTTCTCACTGCATTTGTTTTAGGATAGGGTACACCAGTAGCAATTAAGCCAGCTGATAAGTTGAGAGGAAGGGTTTTGCTACAGTTAATGGGAATAATAAAAACTATGAATAGCATAATTACCATCTTCATTTTAGCCAATTCCTACCAGTTCAGCATGAGTGATGTTGGGACTCTTTATGCTTAAAACTTACCATCATACACAATTAGAAGTCTCAGAAAATGCCCTAGGGTCTTTCATCTTACATCTTAGTTTTCAGTTTGGCATCCTGTCTACCATGCTACTCATTTCATTACCAAGATAAATGTATACTACTGCTTGCTAGATAACAGAGTGGCCCTCATGTCAGACAACATCTTGCCTTAGCTTTATGATGTCAGCTTGCTAGGCAACAGAGTGGCCCTCATGTCAGACAACATCTTGCTGTAGCTTTATGATGTCAGCTTGCTAGGCAACAGAGTGGCCCTCATGTCAGACAACATCTTGCTGTAGCTTTATGATGTCAGGTCACTGCTGGACCAATCGTCCTTGTGGAAGCTGAGCACAGAGAAGGATTAGATATCAAAAGTTATGCAGTAGGCTACTATCTGTATTCATGACTGCAAGGCAAATAGGAGGGGGATGTTAAAGGACTCTAAACCACTTCAAAGCACTGGGGCCTTTTTGAAAGTGGGATGGAGATATATACAAAAACAGAGATTATCCTTAACAACAATCCAACTTGAGAGTCAGAGTCCAACATACAGAGTGCAGGGGAAGAGGTTAAATAAGCTTCCTTTCGTGAGAATTTAACACTATCGTTCTAAAGTGAGATAGTGCTTTTTAGCGTCAAAGGCTGCAATTTCCTCGAATGGAACATTGCAAATACCAGGATCTAAAGCAGGCTTTAGTAGCATTGGAAGCAGTCAGTCTTATCAACTATCAGGACCAACACAATGTGATCCATATTACTTCCATCTTGACACAAATTATATTCAGGCACAGGCTCCGACTATAAAGTAGTGAGGACATTCTGATGCTGTGAAAGTCTTTTCAATGCCTAAAAGGAATGATTGTGTGATTTTTGCTTACCGTATAAATTGGTAAAATGATGCCGGAAGACTTTCTTTTTTTTTTCCTTCAGTCTCGGCACTGCAGAGAAACTGTTGTGAAACACTGCCACTGGTGGTCATTCAGTATAATCTGCAGATGGAAAAGTCCACTGTTAGCACATTTACTATAAGAAATACCAACAATCTTGTTTGAGGGTAAACAGATCAATACTGTGGAGTCTGTATAATTGTGAAAATCAACAGCTCATTAGAAAATCAAATCTCAATTTGTGTTTTTAACCTCCTATACTTCTCTGAATCCTATGCCTCATATCTAACACTCTAATAAACTGTAGCACATACATTAGGACATAGATAAATAGATCTTTTTCCATCCAAGTGGCATCGTACCCTTCTCACTGCATTTGTTTTAGGATAGGGTACACCAGTAGCAATTAAGCCAGCTGATCAGTTTAGAGAGGAAGGGTTTTGCTACAGTTAATGGGAATAATAAAAACTATGAATAGCATAATTACCATCTTCATTCTAGCCAATTCCTACCAGTTCAGCATGAGTGATGTTGACACTCTGTATGCTTAAAACTTACCATCATACACAATTAGAAGTCTCAGAAAATGCCCTAAGGTCTTTTATCTTACATCTTAGTTTTCAGTTTGGCATCCTGTCTACCATGCTACTCATTTAATTACCAAGATAAATGTATACTACTGCTTGCTAGATAACAGAGTGGCCCTCATGTCAGACAACATCTTGCCTTAGCTTTATGATGTCAGCTTGCTAGGCAACAGAGTGGCCCTCATGTCAGACAACATCTTGCTGTAGCTTTATGATGTCAGGTCACTGCTGGACCAATCGTCCTTGTGGAAGCTGAGCACAGAGAAGGATTAGATATCAAAAGTTATGCAGTAGGCTACTATCTGTATTCATGACTGCAAGGCAAATAGGAGGGGGAATGTTAAAGGACTCTAAACCACTTCAAAGCACTGGGGCCTTTTTGAAAGTGGGATGGAGATATATACAAAAACAGAGATTATCCTTAACAACAATCCAACTTGAGAGTCAGAGTCCAACATACAGAGTGCAGGGGAAGAGGTTCAATAAGCTTCCTTTCGTGAGAATTTAACACTATCGTTCTAAAGTGAGATAGTGCTTTTTAGCGTCAAAGGCCGCAATTTCCTCGAATGGAACATTGCAAATACCAGGATCTAAAGCAGGCTTTAGTAGCATTGGAAGCAGTCAGTCTTTTATCAACTATCAGGACCAACACAATGTGATCCATATTACTTCCATCTTGACACAAATTATATTCAGGCACAGGCTCCGACTAAGGTAGTGAGGACATTCTGATGCTGCGAAAGTCTTTTTAATGCCTAAAAGCAATGATTGTGATTTTTTCTTACCGTATAAATTGGTAAAATGATGCCGGAAGACTTTTTTTTTTTTTTTTTCCTTCAGTCTCGGCACTGCAGAGAAACTGTTGTGAAACACTGCCACTGGTGGTCATTCAGTATAATCTGCAGATGGAAAAGTCCACTGTTAGCACATTTACTATAAGAAATACCAACAATCTTGTTTGAGGGTAAACAGATCAATACTGTGGAGTCTGTATAATTCTGAAAATCAACAGCTCATTAGAAAATCAAATCTCAATTTGTGTTTTTAACCTCCTATACTTCTCTGAATCCTATGCCTCATATCTAACACTCTAAAAAACTGTAGCACATACATTAGGACATAGATAAATAGATCTTTTTCCATCCAAGTGGCATCGTACCCTTCTCACTGCATTTGTTTTAGGATAGGGTACACCAGTAGCAATTAAGCCAGCTGATAAGTTGAGAGGAAGGGTTTTGCTACAGTTAATGGGAATAATAAAAACTATGAATAGCATAATTACCATCTTCATTTTAGCCAATTCCTACCAGTTCAGCATGAGTGATGTTGGGACTCTTTATGCTTAAAACTTACCATCATACACAATTAGAAGTCTCAGAAAATGCCCTAAGGTCTTTCATCTTACATCTTAGTTTTCAGTTTGGCATCCTGTCTACCATGCTACTCATTTCATTACCAAGATAAATGTATACTACTGCTTGCTAGATAACAGAGTGGCCCTCATGTCAGACAACATCTTGCCTTAGCTTTATGATGTCAGCTTGCTAGGCAACAGAGTGGCCCTCATGTCAGACAACATCTTGCTGTAGCTTTATGATGTCAGCTTGCTAGGCAACAGAGTGGCCCTCATGTCAGACAACATCTTGGTTTAGCTTTATGAAGTCAGGTCACTGCTGGACCAATCGTCCTTGTGGAAGCTGAGCACAGAGAAGGATTAGATATCAAAAGTTATGCAGTAGGCTACTATCTGTATTCATGACTGCAAGGCAAATAGGAGGGTTAATGTTAAAGGACTCTAAACCACTTCAAAGCACTGGGGCCTTTTTGAAAGTGGGATGGAGATATATACAAAAACAGAGATTATCCTTAACAACAATCCAACTTGAGAGTCAGAGTCCAACATATAGAGTGCAGGGGAGGAGGTTAAATAAGCTTCCTTTCGTGAGAATTTAACACTATCGTTCTAAAGTGAGATAGTGCTTTTTAGCGTCAAAGGCTGCAATTTCCTCGAATGGAACATTGCAAATACCAGGATCTAAAGCAGGCTTTAGTAGCATTGGAAGCAGTCAGTCTTTTATCAACTATCAGGACCAACACAATGTGATCCATATTACTTCCATCTTGACACAAATTATATTCTGGCACAGGCTCCGACTAAGGTAGTGAGGACATTCTGATGCTGCGAAAGTCTTTTTAATGCCTAAAAGCAATGATTGTGATTTTTTCTTACCGTATAAATTGGTAAAATGATGCCGGAAGACTTTCTTTTTTTTTTTTTCCTTCAGTCTCGGCACTGCAGAGAAACTGTTGTGAAACACTGCCACTGGTGGTCATTCAGTATAATCTGCAGATGGAAAAGTCCACTGTTAGCACATTTACTATAAGAAATACCAACAATCTTGTTTGAGGGTAAACAGATCAATACTGTGGAGTCTGTATAATTCTGAAAATCAACAGCTCATTAGAAAATCAAATCTCAATTTGTGTTTTTAACCTCCTATACTTCTCTGAATCCTATGCCTCATATCTAACACTCTAAAAAACTGTAGCACATACATTAGGACATAGATAAATAGATCTTTTTCCATCCAAATGGCATCGTACCCTTCTCACTGCATTTGTTTTAGGATAGGGTACACCAGTAGCAATTAAGCCAGCTGATAAGTTGAGAGGAAGGGTTTTGCTACAGTTAATGGGAATAATAAAAACTATGAATAGCATAATTACCATCTTCATTTTAGCCAATTCCTACCAGTTCAGCATGAGTGATGTTGAGACTCTTTATGCTTAAAACTTACCATCATACACAATTAGAAGTCTCAGAAAATGCCATAAGGTCTTTCATCTTACATCTTAGTTTTCAGTTTGGCATCCTGTCTACCATGCTACTCATATTTCATTACCAAGATAAATGTATACTACTGCTTGCTAGATAACAGAGTGGCCCTCATGTCAGACAACATCTTGCCTTAGCTTTATGATGTCAGCTTGCTAGGCAACAGAGTGGCCCTCATGTCAGACAACATCTTGCTGTAGCTTTATGATGTCAGCTTGCTAGGCAACAGAGTGGCCCTCATGTCAGACAACATCTTGCTTTAGGTTTATGATGTCAGGTCACTGCTGGACCAATCGTCCTTGTGGAAGCTGAGCACAGAGAAGGATTAGATATCAAAAGGTATGCAGTAGGCTACTATCTGTATTCATGACTGCAAGGCAAATAGGAGGGGGATGTTAAAGGACTCTAAACCACTTCAAAGCACTGGGGCCTTTTTGAAAGTGGGATGGAGATGTATACAAAAACAGAGATTATCCTTAACAACAATCCAACTTGAGAGTCAGAGTCCAACATACAGAGTGCAGGGGAAGAGGTTAAATAAGCTTCCTTTCATGAGAATTTAACACTATCGTTCTAAAGTGAGATAGTGCTTTTTAGCGTCAAAGGCTGCAATTTCCTCGAATGGAACATTGCAAATACCAGGATCTAAAGCAGGCTTTAGTAGCATTGGAAGCAGTCAGTCTTATCAACTATCAGGACCAACACAATGTGATCCATATTACTTCCATCTTGACACAAATTATATTCAGGCACAGGCTCCGACTATAAAGTAGTGAGGACATTCTGATGCTGTGAAAGTCTTTTCAATGCCTAAAAGGAATGATTGTGTGATTTTTGCTTACCGTATAAATTGGTAAAATGATGCCGGAAGACTTTCTTTTTTTTTTCCTTCAGTCTCGGCACTGCAGAGAAACTGTTGTGAAACACTGCCAATGGTGGTCATTCAGTATAATCTGCAGATGGAAAAGTCCACGGTTAGCACATTTACTATAAGAAATACCAACAATCTTGTTTGAGGGTAAACAGATCAATACTGTGGAGTCTGTATAATTGTGAAAATCAACAGCTCATTAGAAAATCAAATCTCAATTTGTGTTTTTAACCTCCTATACTTCTCTGAATCCTATGCCTCATATCTAACACTCTAAAAAACTGTAGCACATACATTAGGACATAAATAAATAGATCTTTTTCCATCCAAGTGGCATCGTACCCTTCTCACTGCATTTGTTTTAGGATAGGGTACACCAGTAGCAATTAAGCCAGCTGATCAGTTTAGAGAGGAAGGGTTTTGCTACAGTTAATGGGAATAATAAAAACTATGAATAGCATAATTACCATCTTCATTCTAGCCAATTCCTACCAGTTCAGCATGAGTGATGTTGACACTCTGTATGCTTAAAACTTACCATCATACACAATTAGAAGTCTCAGAAAATGCCCTAAGGTCTTTTATCTTACATCTTAGTTTTCAGTTTGGCATCCTGTCTACCATGCTACTCATTTAATTACCAAGATAAATGTATACTACTGCTTGCTAGATAACAGAGTGGCCCTCATGTCAGACAACATCTTGCCTTAGCTTTATGATGTCAGCTTGCTAGGCAACAGAGTGGCCCTCATGTCAGACAACATCTTGCTGTAGCTTTATGATGTCAGGTCACTGCTGGACCAATCGTCCTTGTGGAAGCTGAGCACAGAGAAGGATTAGATATCAAAAGTTATGCAGTAGGCTACTATCTGTATTCATGACTGCAAGGCAAATAGGAGGGGGAATGTTAAAGGACTCTAAACCACTTCAAAGCACTGGGGCCTTTTTGAAAGTGGGATGGAGATATATACAAAAACAGAGATTATCCTTAACAACAATCCAACTTGAGAGTCAGAGTCCAACATACAGAGTGCAGGGGAAGAGGTTCAATAAGCTTCCTTTCGTGAGAATTTAACACTATCGTTCTAAAGTGAGATAGTGCTTTTTAGCGTCAAAGGCCGCAATTTCCTCGAATGGAACATTGCAAATACCAGGATCTAAAGCAGGCTTTAGTAGCATTGGAAGCAGTCAGTCTTTTATCAACTATCAGGACCAACACAATGTGATCCATATTACTTCCATCTTGACACAAATTATATTCAGGCACAGGCTCCGACTAAGGTAGTGAGGACATTCTGATGCTGCGAAAGTCTTTTTAATGCCTAAAAGCAATGATTGTGATTTTTTCTTACCGTATAAATTGGTAAAATGATGCCGGAAGACTTTTTTTTTTTTTTTCCTTCAGTCTCGGCACTGCAGAGAAACTGTTGTGAAACACTGCCACTGGTGGTCATTCAGTATAATCTGCAGATGGAAAAGTCCACTGTTAGCACATTTACTATAAGAAATACCAACAATCTTGTTTGAGGGTAAACAGATCAATACTGTGGAGTCTGTATAATTCTGAAAATCAACAGCTCATTAGAAAATCAAATCTCAATTTGTGTTTTTAACCTCCTATACTTCTCTGAATCCTATGCCTCATATCTAACACTCTAAAAAACTGTAGCACATACATTAGGACATAGATAAATAGATCTTTTTCCATCCAAGTGGCATCGTACCCTTCTCACTGCATTTGTTTTAGGATAGGGTACACGAGTAGCAATTAAGCCAGCTGATAAGTTGAGAGGAAGGGTTTTGCTACAGTTAATGGGAATAATAAAAACTATGAATAGCATAATTACCATCTTCATTTTAGCCAATTCCTACCAGTTCAGCATGAGTGATGTTGGGACTCTTTATGCTTAAAACTTACCATCATACACAATTAGAAGTCTCAGAAAATGCCCTAAGGTCTTTCATCTTACATCTTAGTTTTCAGTTTGGCATCCTGTCTACCATGCTACTCATTTCATTACCAAGATAAATGTATACTACTGCTTGCTAGATAACAGAGTGGCCCTCATGTCAGACAACATCTTGCCTTAGCTTTATGATGTCAGCTTGCTAGGCAACAGAGTGGCCCTCATGTCAGACAACATCTTGCTGTAGCTTTATGATGTCAGCTTGCTAGGCAACAGAGTGGCCCTCATGTCAGACAACATCTTGGTTTAGCTTTATGAAGTCAGGTCACTGCTGGACCAATCGTCCTTGTGGAAGCTGAGCACAGAGAAGGATTAGATATCAAAAGTTATGCAGTAGGCTACTATCTGTATTCATGACTGCAAGGCAAATAGGAGGGGGATGTTAAAGGACTCTAAACCACTTCAAAGCACTGGGGCCTTTTTGAAAGTGGGATGGAGATGTATACAAAAACAGAGATTATCCTTAACAACAATCCAACTTGAGAGTCAGAGTCCAACATACAGAGTGCAGGGGAAGAGGTTAAATAAGCTTCCTTTCGTGAGAATTTAACACTATCGTTCTAAAGTGAGATAGTGCTTTTTAGCGTCAAAGGCTGCAATTTCCTCGAATGGAACATTGCAAATACCAGGATCTAAAGCAGGCTTTAGTAGCATTGGAAGCAGTCAGTCTTATCAACTATCAGGACCAACACAATGTGATCCATATTACTTCCATCTTGACACAAATTATATTCAGGCACAGGCTCCGACTATAAAGTAGTGAGGACATTCTGATGCTGTGAAAGTCTTTTCAATGCCTAAAAGGAATGATTGTGTGATTTTTGCTTACCGTATAAATTGGTAAAATGATGCCGGAAGACTTTCTTTTTTTTTTCCTTCAGTCTCGGCACTGCAGAGAAACTGTTGTGAAACACTGCCACTGGTGGTCATTCAGTATAATCTGCAGATGGAAAAGTCCACTGTTAGCACATTTACTATAAGAAATACCAACAATCTTGTTTGAGGGTAAACAGATCAATACTGTGGAGTCTGTATAATTGTGAAAATCAACAGCTCATTAGAAAATCAAATCTCAATTTGTGTTTTTAACCTCCTATACTTCTCTGAATCCTATGCCTCATATCTAACACTCTAAAAAACTGTAGCACATACATTAGGACATAAATAAATAGATCTTTTTCCATCCAAGTGGCATCGTACCCTTCTCACTGCATTTGTTTTAGGATAGGGTACACCAGTAGCAATTAAGCCAGCTGATCAGTTTAGAGAGGAAGGGTTTTGCTACAGTTAATGGGAATAATAAAAACTATGAATAGCATAATTACCATCTTCATTCTAGCCAATTCCTACCAGTTCAGCATGAGTGATGTTGACACTCTGTATGCTTAAAACTTACCATCATACACAATTAGAAGTCTCAGAAAATGCCCTAAGGTCTTTTATCTTACATCTTAGTTTTCAGTTTGGCATCCTGTCTACCATGCTACTCATTTAATTACCAAGATAAATGTATACTACTGCTTGCTAGATAACAGAGTGGCCCTCATGTCAGACAACATCTTGCCTTAGCTTTATGATGTCAGCTTGCTAGGCAACAGAGTGGCCCTCATGTCAGACAACATCTTGCTGTAGCTTTATGATGTCAGGTCACTGCTGGACCAATCGTCCTTGTGGAAGCTGAGCACAGAGAAGGATTAGATATCAAAAGTTATGCAGTAGGCTACTATCTGTATTCATGACTGCAAGGCAAATAGGAGGGGGAATGTTAAAGGACTCTAAACCACTTCAAAGCACTGGGGCCTTTTTGAAAGTGGGATGGAGATGTATACAAAAACAGAGATTATCCTTAACAACAATCCAACTTGAGAGTCAGAGTCCAACATACAGAGTGCAGGGGAAGAGGTTAAATAAGCTTCCTTTCGTGAGAATTTAACACTATCGTTCTAAAGTGAGATAGTGCTTTTTAGCGTCAAAGGCTGCAATTTCCTCGAATGGAACATTGCAAATACCAGGATCTAAAGCAGGCTTTAGTAGCATTGGAAGTAGTCAGTCTTTTATCAACTATCAGGACCAACACAATGTGATCCATATTACTTCCATCTTGACACAAATTATATTCAGGCACAGGCTCCGACCAGAAGGTAGTGAGGACATTCTGATGCTGTGAAAGTCTTTTTAATGCCTAAAAGGAATGATTGTGATTTTTGCTTACCGTATAAATTGGTAAAATGATGCCGGAAGACTTTTTTTTTTTTTCCTTCAGTCTCGGCACTGCAGAGAAACTGTTGTGAAACACTGCCACTGGTGGTCATTCAGTATAATCTGCAGATGGAAAAGTCCACTGTTAGCACATTTACTATAAGAAATACCAACAATCTTCTTTGAGGGTAAACAGATCAATACTGTGGAGTCTGTATAATTCTGAAAATCAACAGCTCATTAGAAAATCAAATCTCAATTTGTGTTTTTAACCTCCTATACTTCTCTGAATCCTATGCCTCATATCTAACACTCTAAAAAACTGTAGCACATACATTAGGACATAGATAAATAGATCTTTTTCCATCCAAGTGGCATCGTACCCTTCTCACTGCATTTGTTTTAGGATAGGGTACACCAGTAGCAATTAAGCCAGCTGATAAGTTGAGAGGAAGGGTTTTGCTACAGTTAATGGGAATAATAAAAACTATGAATAGCATAATTACCATCTTCATTTTAGCCAATTCCTACCAGTTCAGCATGAGTGATGTTGGGACTCTTTATGCTTAAAACTTACCATCATACACAATTAGAAGTCTCAGAAAATGCCCTAGGGTCTTTCATCTTACATCTTAGTTTTCAGTTTGGCATCCTGTCTACCATGCTACTCATTTCATTACCAAGATAAATGTATACTACTGCTTGCTAGATAACAGAGTGGCCCTCATGTCAGACAACATCTTGCCTTAGCTTTATGATGTCAGCTTGCTAGGCAACAGAGTGGCCCTCATGTCAGACAACATCTTGCTGTAGCTTTATGATGTCAGCTTGCTAGGCAACAGAGTGGCCCTCATGTCAGACAACATCTTGCTGTAGCTTTATGATGTCAGGTCACTGCTGGACCAATCGTCCTTGTGGAAGCTGAGCACAGAGAAGGATTAGATATCAAAAGTTATGCAGTAGGCTACTATCTGTATTCATGACTGCAAGGCAAATAGGAGGGGGATGTTAAAGGACTCTAAACCACTTCAAAGCACTGGGGCCTTTTTGAAAGTGGGATGGAGATATATACAAAAACAGAGATTATCCTTAACAACAATCCAACTTGAGAGTCAGAGTCCAACATACAGAGTGCAGGGGAAGAGGTTAAATAAGCTTCCTTTCGTGAGAATTTAACACTATCGTTCTAAAGTGAGATAGTGCTTTTTAGCGTCAAAGGCTGCAATTTCCTCGAATGGAACATTGCAAATACCAGGATCTAAAGCAGGCTTTAGTAGCATTGGAAGCAGTCAGTCTTATCAACTATCAGGACCAACACAATGTGATCCATATTACTTCCATCTTGACACAAATTATATTCAGGCACAGGCTCCGACTATAAAGTAGTGAGGACATTCTGATGCTGTGAAAGTCTTTTCAATGCCTAAAAGGAATGATTGTGTGATTTTTGCTTACCGTATAAATTGGTAAAATGATGCCGGAAGACTTTCTTTTTTTTTTCCTTCAGTCTCGGCACTGCAGAGAAACTGTTGTGAAACACTGCCACTGGTGGTCATTCAGTATAATCTGCAGATGGAAAAGTCCACTGTTAGCACATTTACTATAAGAAATACCAACAATCTTGTTTGAGGGTAAACAGATCAATACTGTGGAGTCTGTATAATTGTGAAAATCAACAGCTCATTAGAAAATCAAATCTCAATTTGTGTTTTTAACCTCCTATACTTCTCTGAATCCTATGCCTCATATCTAACACTCTAATAAACTGTAGCACATACATTAGGACATAGATAAATAGATCTTTTTCCATCCAAGTGGCATCGTACCCTTCTCACTGCATTTGTTTTAGGATAGGGTACACCAGTAGCAATTAAGCCAGCTGATCAGTTTAGAGAGGAAGGGTTTTGCTACAGTTAATGGGAATAATAAAAACTATGAATAGCATAATTACCATCTTCATTCTAGCCAATTCCTACCAGTTCAGCATGAGTGATGTTGACACTCTGTATGCTTAAAACTTACCATCATACACAATTAGAAGTCTCAGAAAATGCCCTAAGGTCTTTTATCTTACATCTTAGTTTTCAGTTTGGCATCCTGTCTACCATGCTACTCATTTAATTACCAAGATAAATGTATACTACTGCTTGCTAGATAACAGAGTGGCCCTCATGTCAGACAACATCTTGCCTTAGCTTTATGATGTCAGCTTGCTAGGCAACAGAGTGGCCCTCATGTCAGACAACATCTTGCTGTAGCTTTATGATGTCAGGTCACTGCTGGACCAATCGTCCTTGTGGAAGCTGAGCACAGAGAAGGATTAGATATCAAAAGTTATGCAGTAGGCTACTATCTGTATTCATGACTGCAAGGCAAATAGGAGGGGGAATGTTAAAGGACTCTAAACCACTTCAAAGCACTGGGGCCTTTTTGAAAGTGGGATGGAGATATATACAAAAACAGAGATTATCCTTAACAACAATCCAACTTGAGAGTCAGAGTCCAACATACAGAGTGCAGGGGAAGAGGTTCAATAAGCTTCCTTTCGTGAGAATTTAACACTATCGTTCTAAAGTGAGATAGTGCTTTTTAGCGTCAAAGGCCGCAATTTCCTCGAATGGAACATTGCAAATACCAGGATCTAAAGCAGGCTTTAGTAGCATTGGAAGCAGTCAGTCTTTTATCAACTATCAGGACCAACACAATGTGATCCATATTACTTCCATCTTGACACAAATTATATTCAGGCACAGGCTCCGACTAAGGTAGTGAGGACATTCTGATGCTGCGAAAGTCTTTTTAATGCCTAAAAGCAATGATTGTGATTTTTTCTTACCGTATAAATTGGTAAAATGATGCCGGAAGACTTTTTTTTTTTTTTTTTCCTTCAGTCTCGGCACTGCAGAGAAACTGTTGTGAAACACTGCCACTGGTGGTCATTCAGTATAATCTGCAGATGGAAAAGTCCACTGTTAGCACATTTACTATAAGAAATACCAACAATCTTGTTTGAGGGTAAACAGATCAATACTGTGGAGTCTGTATAATTCTGAAAATCAACAGCTCATTAGAAAATCAAATCTCAATTTGTGTTTTTAACCTCCTATACTTCTCTGAATCCTATGCCTCATATCTAACACTCTAAAAAACTGTAGCACATACATTAGGACATAGATAAATAGATCTTTTTCCATCCAAGTGGCATCGTACCCTTCTCACTGCATTTGTTTTAGGATAGGGTACACCAGTAGCAATTAAGCCAGCTGATAAGTTGAGAGGAAGGGTTTTGCTACAGTTAATGGGAATAATAAAAACTATGAATAGCATAATTACCATCTTCATTTTAGCCAATTCCTACCAGTTCAGCATGAGTGATGTTGGGACTCTTTATGCTTAAAACTTACCATCATACACAATTAGAAGTCTCAGAAAATGCCCTAAGGTCTTTCATCTTACATCTTAGTTTTCAGTTTGGCATCCTGTCTACCATGCTACTCATTTCATTACCAAGATAAATGTATACTACTGCTTGCTAGATAACAGAGTGGCCCTCATGTCAGACAACATCTTGCCTTAGCTTTATGATGTCAGCTTGCTAGGCAACAGAGTGGCCCTCATGTCAGACAACATCTTGCTGTAGCTTTATGATGTCAGCTTGCTAGGCAACAGAGTGGCCCTCATGTCAGACAACATCTTGGTTTAGCTTTATGAAGTCAGGTCACTGCTGGACCAATCGTCCTTGTGGAAGCTGAGCACAGAGAAGGATTAGATATCAAAAGTTATGCAGTAGGCTACTATCTGTATTCATGACTGCAAGGCAAATAGGAGGGTTAATGTTAAAGGACTCTAAACCACTTCAAAGCACTGGGGCCTTTTTGAAAGTGGGATGGAGATATATACAAAAACAGAGATTATCCTTAACAACAATCCAACTTGAGAGTCAGAGTCCAACATATAGAGTGCAGGGGAGGAGGTTAAATAAGCTTCCTTTCGTGAGAATTTAACACTATCGTTCTAAAGTGAGATAGTGCTTTTTAGCGTCAAAGGCTGCAATTTCCTCGAATGGAACATTGCAAATACCAGGATCTAAAGCAGGCTTTAGTAGCATTGGAAGCAGTCAGTCTTTTATCAACTATCAGGACCAACACAATGTGATCCATATTACTTCCATCTTGACACAAATTATATTCTGGCACAGGCTCCGACTAAGGTAGTGAGGACATTCTGATGCTGCGAAAGTCTTTTTAATGCCTAAAAGCAATGATTGTGATTTTTTCTTACCGTATAAATTGGTAAAATGATGCCGGAAGACTTTCTTTTTTTTTTTTTCCTTCAGTCTCGGCACTGCAGAGAAACTGTTGTGAAACACTGCCACTGGTGGTCATTCAGTATAATCTGCAGATGGAAAAGTCCACTGTTAGCACATTTACTATAAGAAATACCAACAATCTTGTTTGAGGGTAAACAGATCAATACTGTGGAGTCTGTATAATTCTGAAAATCAACAGCTCATTAGAAAATCAAATCTCAATTTGTGTTTTTAACCTCCTATACTTCTCTGAATCCTATGCCTCATATCTAACACTCTAAAAAACTGTAGCACATACATTAGGACATAGATAAATAGATCTTTTTCCATCCAAATGGCATCGTACCCTTCTCACTGCATTTGTTTTAGGATAGGGTACACCAGTAGCAATTAAGCCAGCTGATAAGTTGAGAGGAAGGGTTTTGCTACAGTTAATGGGAATAATAAAAACTATGAATAGCATAATTACCATCTTCATTTTAGCCAATTCCTACCAGTTCAGCATGAGTGATGTTGAGACTCTTTATGCTTAAAACTTACCATCATACACAATTAGAAGTCTCAGAAAATGCCATAAGGTCTTTCATCTTACATCTTAGTTTTCAGTTTGGCATCCTGTCTACCATGCTACTCATATTTCATTACCAAGATAAATGTATACTACTGCTTGCTAGATAACAGAGTGGCCCTCATGTCAGACAACATCTTGCCTTAGCTTTATGATGTCAGCTTGCTAGGCAACAGAGTGGCCCTCATGTCAGACAACATCTTGCTGTAGCTTTATGATGTCAGCTTGCTAGGCAACAGAGTGGCCCTCATGTCAGACAACATCTTGCTTTAGGTTTATGATGTCAGGTCACTGCTGGACCAATCGTCCTTGTGGAAGCTGAGCACAGAGAAGGATTAGATATCAAAAGGTATGCAGTAGGCTACTATCTGTATTCATGACTGCAAGGCAAATAGGAGGGGGATGTTAAAGGACTCTAAACCACTTCAAAGCACTGGGGCCTTTTTGAAAGTGGGATGGAGATGTATACAAAAACAGAGATTATCCTTAACAACAATCCAACTTGAGAGTCAGAGTCCAACATACAGAGTGCAGGGGAAGAGGTTAAATAAGCTTCCTTTCATGAGAATTTAACACTATCGTTCTAAAGTGAGATAGTGCTTTTTAGCGTCAAAGGCTGCAATTTCCTCGAATGGAACATTGCAAATACCAGGATCTAAAGCAGGCTTTAGTAGCATTGGAAGCAGTCAGTCTTATCAACTATCAGGACCAACACAATGTGATCCATATTACTTCCATCTTGACACAAATTATATTCAGGCACAGGCTCCGACTATAAAGTAGTGAGGACATTCTGATGCTGTGAAAGTCTTTTCAATGCCTAAAAGGAATGATTGTGTGATTTTTGCTTACCGTATAAATTGGTAAAATGATGCCGGAAGACTTTCTTTTTTTTTTCCTTCAGTCTCGGCACTGCAGAGAAACTGTTGTGAAACACTGCCAATGGTGGTCATTCAGTATAATCTGCAGATGGAAAAGTCCACGGTTAGCACATTTACTATAAGAAATACCAACAATCTTGTTTGAGGGTAAACAGATCAATACTGTGGAGTCTGTATAATTGTGAAAATCAACAGCTCATTAGAAAATCAAATCTCAATTTGTGTTTTTAACCTCCTATACTTCTCTGAATCCTATGCCTCATATCTAACACTCTAAAAAACTGTAGCACATACATTAGGACATAAATAAATAGATCTTTTTCCATCCAAGTGGCATCGTACCCTTCTCACTGCATTTGTTTTAGGATAGGGTACACCAGTAGCAATTAAGCCAGCTGATCAGTTTAGAGAGGAAGGGTTTTGCTACAGTTAATGGGAATAATAAAAACTATGAATAGCATAATTACCATCTTCATTCTAGCCAATTCCTACCAGTTCAGCATGAGTGATGTTGACACTCTGTATGCTTAAAACTTACCATCATACACAATTAGAAGTCTCAGAAAATGCCCTAAGGTCTTTTATCTTACATCTTAGTTTTCAGTTTGGCATCCTGTCTACCATGCTACTCATTTAATTACCAAGATAAATGTATACTACTGCTTGCTAGATAACAGAGTGGCCCTCATGTCAGACAACATCTTGCCTTAGCTTTATGATGTCAGCTTGCTAGGCAACAGAGTGGCCCTCATGTCAGACAACATCTTGCTGTAGCTTTATGATGTCAGGTCACTGCTGGACCAATCGTCCTTGTGGAAGCTGAGCACAGAGAAGGATTAGATATCAAAAGTTATGCAGTAGGCTACTATCTGTATTCATGACTGCAAGGCAAATAGGAGGGGGAATGTTAAAGGACTCTAAACCACTTCAAAGCACTGGGGCCTTTTTGAAAGTGGGATGGAGATGTATACAAAAACAGAGATTATCCTTAACAACAATCCAACTTGAGAGTCAGAGTCCAACATACAGAGTGCAGGGGAAGAGGTTAAATAAGCTTCCTTTCGTGAGAATTTAACACTATCGTTCTAAAGTGAGATAGTGCTTTTTAGCGTCAAAGGCCGCAATTTCCTCGAATGGAACATTGCAAATACCAGGATCTAAAGCAGGCTTTAGTAGCATTGGAAGCAGTCAGTCTTTTATCAACTATCAGGACCAACACAATGTGATCCATATTACTTCCATCTTGACACAAATTATATTCAGGCACAGGCTCCGACTAAGGTAGTGAGGACATTCTGATGCTGCGAAAGTCTTTTTAATGCCTAAAAGCAATGATTGTGATTTTTTCTTACCGTATAAATTGGTAAAATGATGCCGGAAGACTTTTTTTTTTTTTTTTTCCTTCAGTCTCGGCACTGCAGAGAAACTGTTGTGAAACACTGCCACTGGTGGTCATTCAGTATAATCTGCAGATGGAAAAGTCCACTGTTAGCACATTTACTATAAGAAATACCAACAATCTTGTTTGAGGGTAAACAGATCAATACTGTGGAGTCTGTATAATTCTGAAAATCAACAGCTCATTAGAAAATCAAATCTCAATTTGTGTTTTTAACCTCCTATACTTCTCTGAATCCTATGCCTCATATCTAACACTCTAAAAAACTGTAGCACATACATTAGGACATAGATAAATAGATCTTTTTCCATCCAAATGGCATCGTACCCTTCTCACTGCATTTGTTTTAGGATAGGGTACACCAGTAGCAATTAAGCCAGCTGATAAGTTGAGAGGAAGGGTTTTGCTACAGTTAATGGGAATAATAAAAACTATGAATAGCATAATTACCATCTTCATTTTAGCCAATTCCTACCAGTTCAGCATGAGTGATGTTGAGACTCTTTATGCTTAAAACTTACCATCATACACAATTAGAAGTCTCAGAAAATGCCATAAGGTCTTTCATCTTACATCTTAGTTTTCAGTTTGGCATCCTGTCTACCATGCTACTCATATTTCATTACCAAGATAAATGTATACTACTGCTTGCTAGATAACAGAGTGGCCCTCATGTCAGACAACATCTTGCCTTAGCTTTATGATGTCAGCTTGCTAGGCAACAGAGTGGCCCTCATGTCAGACAACATCTTGCTGTAGCTTTATGATGTCAGCTTGCTAGGCAACAGAGTGGCCCTCATGTCAGACAACATCTTGCTTTAGGTTTATGATGTCAGGTCACTGCTGGACCAATCGTCCTTGTGGAAGCTGAGCACAGAGAAGGATTAGATATCAAAAGTTATGCAGTAGGCTACTATCTGTATTCATGACTGCAAGGCAAATAGGAGGGGGATGTTAAAGGACTCTAAACCACTTCAAAGCACTGGGGCCTTTTTGAAAGTGGGATGGAGATGTATACAAAAACAGAGATTATCCTTAACAACAATCCAACTTGAGAGTCAGAGTCCAACATACAGAGTGCAGGGGAAGAGGTTAAATAAGCTTCCTTTCGTGAGAATTTAACACTATCGTTCTAAAGTGAGATAGTGCTTTTTAGCGTCAAAGGCTGCAATTTCCTCGAATGGAACATTGCAAATACCAGGATCTAAAGCAGGCTTTAGTAGCATTGGAAGCAGTCAGTCTTATCAACTATCAGGACCAACACAATGTGATCCATATTACTTCCATCTTGACACAAATTATATTCAGGCACAGGCTCCGACTATAAAGTAGTGAGGACATTCTGATGCTGTGAAAGTCTTTTCAATGCCTAAAAGGAATGATTGTGTGATTTTTGCTTACCGTATAAATTGGTAAAATGATGCCGGAAGACTTTCTTTTTTTTTTCCTTCAGTCTCGGCACTGCAGAGAAACTGTTGTGAAACACTGCCAATGGTGGTCATTCAGTATAATCTGCAGATGGAAAAGTCCACTGTTAGCACATTTACTATAAGAAATACCAACAATCTTGTTTGAGGGTAAACAGATCAATACTGTGGAGTCTGTATAATTCTGAAAATCAACAGCTCATTAGAAAATCAAATCTCAATTTGTGTTTTTAACCTCCTATACTTCTCTGAATCCTATGCCTCATATCTAACACTCTAAAAAACTGTAGCACATACATTAGGACATAGATAAATAGATCTTTTTCCATCCAAATGGCATCGTACCCTTCTCACTGCATTTGTTTTAGGATAGGGTACACCAGTAGCAATTAAGCCAGCTGATAAGTTGAGAGGAAAGGTTTTGCTACAGTTAATGGGAATAATAAAAACTATGAATAGCATAATTACCATCTTCATTTTAGCCAATTCCTACCAGTTCAGCATGAGTGATGTTGAGACTCTTTATGCTTAAAACTTACCATCATACACAATTAGAAGTCTCAGAAAATGCCCTAAGGTCTTTTATCTTACATCTTAGTTTTCAGTTTGGCATCCTGTCTACCATGCTACTCATTTAATTACCAAGATAAATGTATACTACTGCTTGCTAGATAACAGAGTGGCCCTCATGTCAGACAACATCTTGCCTTAGCTTTATGATGTCAGCTTGCTAGGCAACAGAGTGGCCCTCATGTCAGACAACATCTTGCTGTAGCTTTATGATGTCAGCTTGCTAGGCAACAGAGTGGCCCTCATGTCAGACAACATCTTGCTGTAGCTTTATGATGTCAGGTCACTGCTGGACCAATCGTCCTTGTGGAAGCTGAGCACAGAGAAGGATTAGATATCAAAAGTTATGCAGTAGGCTACTATCTGTATTCATGACTGCAAGGCAAATAGGAGGGGGATGTTAAAGGACTCTAAACCACTTCAAAGCACTGGGGCCTTTTTGAAAGTGGGATGGAGATATATACAAAAACAGAGATTATCCTTAACAACAATCCAACTTGAGAGTCAGAGTCCAACATACAGAGTGCAGGGGAAGAGGTTAAATAAGCTTCCTTTCGTGAGAATTTAACACTATCGTTCTAAAGTGAGATAGTGCTTTTTAGCGTCAAAGGCTGCAATTTCCTCGAATGGAACATTGCAAATACCAGGATCTAAAGCAGGCTTTAGTAGCATTGGAAGCAGTCAGTCTTATCAACTATCAGGACCAACACAATGTGATCCATATTACTTCCATCTTGACACAAATTATATTCAGGCACAGGCTCCGACTATAAAGTAGTGAGGACATTCTGATGCTGTGAAAGTCTTTTCAATGCCTAAAAGGAATGATTGTGTGATTTTTGCTTACCGTATAAATTGGTAAAATGATGCCGGAAGACTTTCTTTTTTTTTTCCTTCAGTCTCGGCACTGCAGAGAAACTGTTGTGAAACACTGCCACTGGTGGTCATTCAGTATAATCTGCAGATGGAAAAGTCCACTGTTAGCACATTTACTATAAGAAATACCAACAATCTTGTTTGAGGGTAAACAGATCAATACTGTGGAGTCTGTATAATTCTGAAAATCAACAGCTCATTAGAAAATCAAATCTCAATTTGTGTTTTTAACCTCCTATACTTCTCTGAATCCTATGCCTCATATCTAACACTCTAAAAAACTGTAGCACATACATTAGGACATAGATAAATAGATCTTTTTCCATCCAAGTGGCATCGTACCCTTCTCACTGCATTTGTTTTAGGATAGGGTACACCAGTAGCAATTAAGCCAGCTGATAAGTTGAGAGGAAGGGTTTTGCTACAGTTAATGGGAATAATAAAAACTATGAATAGCATAATTACCATCTTCATTTTAGCCAATTCCTACCAGTTCAGCATGAGTGATGTTGGGACTCTTTATGCTTAAAACTTACCATCATACACAATTAGAAGTCTCAGAAAATGCCCTAAGGTCTTTCATCTTACATCTTAGTTTTCAGTTTGGCATCCTGTCTACCATGCTACTCATTTCATTACCAAGATAAATGTATACTACTGCTTGCTAGATAACAGAGTGGCCCTCATGTCAGACAACATCTTGCCTTAGCTTTATGATGTCAGCTTGCTAGGCAACAGAGTGGCCCTCATGTCAGACAACATCTTGCTGTAGCTTTATGATGTCAGGTCACTGCTGGACCAATCGTCCTTGTGGAAGCTGAGCACAGAGAAGGATTAGATATCAAAAGTTATGCAGTAGGCTACTATCTGTATTCATGACTGCAAGGCAAATAGGAGGGGGAATGTTAAAGGACTCTAAACCACTTCAAAGCACTGGGGCCTTTTTGAAAGTGGGATGGAGATGTATACAAAAACAGAGATTATCCTTAACAACAATCCAACTTGAGAGTCAGAGTCCAACATACAGAGTGCAGGGGAAGAGGTTAAATAAGCTTCCTTTCGTGAGAATTTAACACTATCGTTCTAAAGTGAGATAGTGCTTTTTAGCGTCAAAGGCTGCAATTTCCTCGAATGGAACATTGCAAATACCAGGATCTAAAGCAGGCTTTAGTAGCATTGGAAGCAGTCAGTCTTTTATCAACTATCAGGACCAACACAATGTGATCCATATTACTTCCATCTTGACACAAATTATATTCAGGCACAGGCTCCAACCAGAAGGTAGTGAGGACATTCTGATGCTGTGAAAGTCTTTTTAATGCCTAAAAGGAATGATTGTGATTTTTGCTTACCGTATAAATTGGTAAAATGATGCCGGAAGACTTTTTTTTTTTTTCCTTCAGTCTCGGCACTGCAGAGAAACTGTTGTGAAACACTGCCACTGGTGGTCATTCAGTATAATCTGCAGATGGAAAAGTCCACTGTTAGCACATTTACTATAAGAAATACCAACAATCTTGTTTGAGGGTAAACAGATCAATACTGTGGAGTCTGTATAATTCTGAAAATCAACAGCTCATTAGAAAATCAAATCTCAATTTGTGTTTTTAACCTCCTATACTTCTCTGAATCCTATGCCTCATATCTAACACTCTAAAAAACTGTAGCACATACATTAGGACATAGATAAATAGATCTTTTTCCATCCAAGTGGCATCGTACCCTTCTCACTGCATTTGTTTTAGGATAGGGTACACCAGTAGCAATTAAGCCAGCTGATAAGTTGAGAGGAAGGGTTTTGCTACAGTTAATGGGAATAATAAAAACTATGAATAGCATAATTACCATCTTCATTTTAGCCAATTCCTACCAGTTCAGCATGAGTGATGTTGGGACTCTTTATGCTTAAAACTTACCATCATACACAATTAGAAGTCTCAGAAAATGCCCTAAGGTCTTTCATCTTACATCTTAGTTTTCAGTTTGGCATCCTGTCTACCATGCTACTCATTTCATTACCAAGATAAATGTATACTACTGCTTGCTAGATAACAGAGTGGCCCTCATGTCAGACAACATCTTGCCTTAGCTTTATGATGTCAGCTTGCTAGGCAACAGAGTGGCCCTCATGTCAGACAACATCTTGCTGTAGCTTTATGATGTCAGCTTGCTAGGCAACAGAGTGGCCCTCATGTCAGACAACATCTTGCTGTAGCTTTATGATGTCAGGTCACTGCTGGACCAATCGTCCTTGTGGAAGCTGAGCACAGAGAAGGATTAGATATCAAAAGTTATGCAGTAGGCTACTATCTGTATTCATGACTGCAAGGCAAATAGGAGGGGGAATGTTAAAGGACTCTAAACCACTTCAAAGCACTGGGGCCTTTTTGAAAGTGGGATGGAGATGTATACAAAAACAGAGATTATCCTTAACAACAATCCAACTTGAGAGTCAGAGTCCAACATACAGAGTGCAGGGGAAGAGGTTAAATAAGCTTCCTTTCGTGAGAATTTAACACTATCGTTCTAAAGTGAGATAGTGCTTTTTAGCGTCAAAGGCTGCAATTTCCTCGAATGGAACATTGCAAATACCAGGATCTAAAGCAGGCTTTAGTAGCATTGGAAGCAGTCAGTCTTTTATCAACTATCAGGACCAACACAATGTGATCCATATTACTTCCATCTTGACACAAATTATATTCAGGCACAGGCTCCGACCAGAAGGTAGTGAGGACATTCTGATGCTGTGAAAGTCTTTTTAATGCCTAAAAGGAATGATTGTGATTTTTGCTTACCGTATAAATTGGTAAAATGATGCCGGAAGACTTTTTTTTTTTTTTCCTTCAGTCTCGGCACTGCAGAGAAACTGTTGTGAAACACTGCCACTGGTGGTCATTCAGTATAATCTGCAGATGGAAAAGTCCACTGTTAGCACATTTACTATAAGAAATACCAACAATCTTGTTTGAGGGTAAACAGATCAATACTGTGGAGTCTGAATAATTCTGAAAATCAACAGCTCATTAGAAAATCAAATCTCAATTTGTGTTTTTAACCTCCTATACTTCTCTGAATCCTATGCCTCATATCTAACACTCTAAAAAACTGTAGCACATACATTAGGACATAGATAAATAGATCTTTTTCCATCCAAGTGGCATCGTACCCTTCTCACTGCATTTGTTTTAGGATAGGGTACACCAGTAGCAATTAAGCCAGCTGATAAGTTGAGAGGAAGGGTTTTGCTACAGTTAATGGGAATAATAAAAACTATGAATAGCATAATTACCATCTTCATTTTAGCCAATTCCTACCAGTTCAGCATGAGTGATGTTGGGACTCTTTATGCTTAAAACTTACCATCATACACAATTAGAAGTCTCAGAAAATGCCCTAAGGTCTTTCATCTTACATCTTAGTTTTCAGTTTGGCATCCTGTCTACCATGCTACTCATTTCATTACCAAGATAAATGTATACTACTGCTTGCTAGATAACAGAGTGGCCCTCATGTCAGACAACATCTTGCCTTAGCTTTATGATGTCAGCTTGCTAGGCAACAGAGTGGCCCTCATGTCAGACAACATCTTGCTGTAGCTTTATGATGTCAGCTTGCTAGGCAACAGAGTGGCCCTCATGTCAGACAACATCTTGCTTTAGGTTTATGATGTCAGGTCACTGCTGGACCAATCGTCCTTGTGGAAGCTGAGCACAGAGAAGGATTAGATATCAAAAGTTATGCAGTAGGCTACTATCTGTATTCATGACTGCAAGGCAAATAGGAGGGGGATGTTAAAGGACTCTAAACCACTTCAAAGCACTGGGGCCTTTTTGAAAGTGGGATGGAGATGTATACAAAAACAGAGATTATCCTTAACAACAATCCAACTTGAGAGTCAGAGTCCAACATACAGAGTGCAGGGGAAGAGGTTAAATAAGCTTCCTTTCGTGAGAATTTAACACTATCGTTCTAAAGTGAGATAGTGCTTTTTAGCGTCAAAGGCTGCAATTTCCTCGAATGGAACATTGCAAATACCAGGATCTAAAGCAGGCTTTAGTAGCATTGGAAGCAGTCAGTCTTATCAACTATCAGGACCAACACAATGTGATCCATATTACTTCCATCTTGACACAAATTATATTCAGGCACAGGCTCCGACTATAAAGTAGTGAGGACATTCTGATGCTGTGAAAGTCTTTTCAATGCCTAAAAGGAATGATTGTGTGATTTTTGCTTACCGTATAAATTGGTAAAATGATGCCGGAAGACTTTCTTTTTTTTTTCCTTCAGTCTCGGCACTGCAGAGAAACTGTTGTGAAACACTGCCACTGGTGGTCATTCAGTATAATCTGCAGATGGAAAAGTCCACTGTTAGCACATTTACTATAAGAAATACCAACAATCTTGTTTGAGGGTAAACAGATCAATACTGTGGAGTCTGTATAATTGTGAAAATCAACAGCTCATTAGAAAATCAAATCTCAATTTGTGTTTTTAACCTCCTATACTTCTCTGAATCCTATGCCTCATATCTAACACTCTAAAAAACTGTAGCACATACATTAGGACATAAATAAATAGATCTTTTTCCATCCAAGTGGCATCGTACCCTTCTCACTGCATTTGTTTTAGGATAGGGTACACCAGTAGCAATTAAGCCAGCTGATCAGTTTAGAGAGGAAGGGTTTTGCTACAGTTAATGGGAATAATAAAAACTATGAATAGCATAATTACCATCTTCATTCTAGCCAATTCCTACCAGTTCAGCATGAGTGATGTTGACACTCTGTATGCTTAAAACTTACCATCATACACAATTAGAAGTCTCAGAAAATGCCCTAAGGTCTTTTATCTTACATCTTAGTTTTCAGTTTGGCATCCTGTCTACCATGCTACTCATTTAATTACCAAGATAAATGTATACTACTGCTTGCTAGATAACAGAGTGGCCCTCATGTCAGACAACATCTTGCCTTAGCTTTATGATGTCAGCTTGCTAGGCAACAGAGTGGCCCTCATGTCAGACAACATCTTGCTGTAGCTTTATGATGTCAGGTCACTGCTGGACCAATCGTCCTTGTGGAAGCTGAGCACAGAGAAGGATTAGATATCAAAAGTTATGCAGTAGGCTACTATCTGTATTCATGACTGCAAGGCAAATAGGAGGGTTAATGTTAAAGGACTCTAAACCACTTCAAAGCACTGGGGCCTTTTTGAAAGTGGGATGGAGATATATACAAAAACAGAGATTATCCTTAACAACAATCCAACTTGAGAGTCAGAGTCCAACATATAGAGTGCAGGGGAAGAGGTTAAATAAGCTTCCTTTCGTGAGAATTTAACACTATCGTTCTAAAGTGAGATAGTGCTTTTTAGCGTCAAAGGCTGCAATTTCCTCGAATGGAACATTGCAAATACCAGGATCTAAAGCAGGCTTTAGTAGCATTGGAAGCAGTCAGTCTTTTATCAACTATCAGGACCAACACAATGTGATCCATATTACTTCCATCTTGACACAAATTATATTCAGGCACAGGCTCCGACTAGAAGGTAGTGAGGACATTCTGATGCTGTGAAAGTCTTTTTAATGCCTAAAAGGAATGATTGTGATTTTTGCTTACCGTATAAATTGGTAAAATGATGCCGGAAGACTTTCTTTTTTTTTTCCTTCAGTCTCGGCACTGCAGAGAAACTGTTGTGAAACACTGCCACTGGTGGTCATTCAGTATAATCTGCAGATGGAAAAGTCCACTGTTAGCACATTTACTATAAGAAATACCAACAATCTTGTTTGAGGGTAAACAGATCAATACTGTGGAGTCTGTATAATTGTGAAAATCAACAGCTCATTAGAAAATCAAATCTCAATTTGTGTTTTTAACCTCCTATACTTCTCTGAATCCTATGCCTCATATCTAACACTCTAATAAACTGTAGCACATACATTAGGACATAGATAAATAGATCTTTTTCCATCCAAGTGGCATCGTACCCTTCTCACTGCATTTGTTTTAGGATAGGGTACACCAGTAGCAATTAAGCCAGCTGATCAGTTTAGAGAGGAAGGGTTTTGCTACAGTTAATGGGAATAATAAAAACTATGAATAGCATAATTACCATCTTCATTCTAGCCAATTCCTACCAGTTCAGCATGAGTGATGTTGACACTCTGTATGCTTAAAACTTACCATCATACACAATTAGAAGTCTCAGAAAATGCCCTAAGGTCTTTTATCTTACATCTTAGTTTTCAGTTTGGCATCCTGTCTACCATGCTACTCATTTAATTACCAAGATAAATGTATACTACTGCTTGCTAGATAACAGAGTGGCCCTCATGTCAGACAACATCTTGCCTTAGCTTTATGATGTGAGCTTGCTAGGCAACAGAGTGGCCCTCATGTCAGACAACATCTTGCTGTAGCTTTATGATGTCAGGTCACTGCTGGACCAATCGTCCTTGTGGAAGCTGAGCACAGAGAAGGATTAGATATCAAAAGTTATGCAGTAGGCTACTATCTGTATTCATGACTGCAAGGCAAATAGGAGGGGGAATGTTAAAGGACTCTAAACCACTTCAAAGCACTGGGGCCTTTTTGAAAGTGGGATGGAGATATATACAAAAACAGAGATTATCCTTAACAACAATCCAACTTGAGAGTCAGAGTCCAACATACAGAGTGCAGGGGAAGAGGTTCAATAAGCTTCCTTTCGTGAGAATTTAACACTATCGTTCTAAAGTGAGATAGTGCTTTTTAGCGTCAAAGGCCGCAATTTCCTCGAATGGAACATTGCAAATACCAGGATCTAAAGCAGGCTTTAGTAGCATTGGAAGCAGTCAGTCTTTTATCAACTATCAGGACCAACACAATGTGATCCATATTACTTCCATCTTGACACAAATTATATTCAGGCACAGGCTCCGACTAAGGTAGTGAGGACATTCTGATGCTGCGAAAGTCTTTTTAATGCCTAAAAGCAATGATTGTGATTTTTTCTTACCGTATAAATTGGTAAAATGATGCCGGAAGACTTTTTTTTTTTTTTTTTCCTTCAGTCTCGGCACTGCAGAGAAACTGTTGTGAAACACTGCCACTGGTGGTCATTCAGTATAATCTGCAGATGGAAAAGTCCACTGTTAGCACATTTACTATAAGAAATACCAACAATCTTGTTTGAGGGTAAACAGATCAATACTGTGGAGTCTGTATAATTCTGAAAATCAACAGCTCATTAGAAAATCAAATCTCAATTTGTGTTTTTAACCTCCTATACTTCTCTGAATCCTATGCCTCATATCTAACACTCTAAAAAACTGTAGCACATACATTAGGACATAGATAAATAGATCTTTTTCCATCCAAGTGGCATCGTACCCTTCTCACTGCATTTGTTTTAGGATAGGGTACACCAGTAGCAATTAAGCCAGCTGATAAGTTGAGAGGAAGGGTTTTGCTACAGTTAATGGGAATAATAAAAACTATGAATAGCATAATTACCATCTTCATTTTAGCCAATTCCTACCAGTTCAGCATGAGTGATGTTGGGACTCTTTATGCTTAAAACTTACCATCATACACAATTAGAAGTCTCAGAAAATGCCCTAAGGTCTTTCATCTTACATCTTAGTTTTCAGTTTGGCATCCTGTCTACCATGCTACTCATTTCATTACCAAGATAAATGTATACTACTGCTTGCTAGATAACAGAGTGGCCCTCATGTCAGACAACATCTTGCCTTAGCTTTATGATGTCAGCTTGCTAGGCAACAGAGTGGCCCTCATGTCAGACAACATCTTGCTGTAGCTTTATGATGTCAGCTTGCTAGGCAACAGAGTGGCCCTCATGTCAGACAACATCTTGGTTTAGCTTTATGAAGTCAGGTCACTGCTGGACCAATCGTCCTTGTGGAAGCTGAGCACAGAGAAGGATTAGATATCAAAAGTTATGCAGTAGGCTACTATCTGTATTCATGACTGCAAGGCAAATAGGAGGGTTAATGTTAAAGGACTCTAAACCACTTCAAAGCACTGGGGCCTTTTTGAAAGTGGGATGGAGATATATACAAAAACAGAGATTATCCTTAACAACAATCCAACTTGAGAGTCAGAGTCCAACATATAGAGTGCAGGGGAAGAGGTTAAATAAGCTTCCTTTCGTGAGAATTTAACACTATCGTTCTAAAGTGAGATAGTGCTTTTTAGCGTCAAAGGCTGCAATTTCCTCGAAGGGAACATTGCAAATACCAGGATCTAAAGCAGGCTTTAGTAGCATTGGAAGCAGTCAGTCTTTTATCAACTATCAGGACCAACACAATGTGATCCATATTACTTCCATCTTGACACAAATTATATTCAGGCACAGGCTCCGACTAGAAGGTAGTGAGGACATTCTGATGCTGTGAAAGTCTTTTTAATGCCTAAAAGGAATGATTGTGATTTTTGCTTACCGTATAAATTGGTAAAATGATGCCGGAAGACTTTTTTTTTTTCCTTCAGTCTCGGCACTGCAGAGAAACTGTTGTGAAACACTGCCACTGGTGGTCATTCAGTATAATCTGCAGATGGAAAAGTCCACTGTTAGCACATTTACTATAAGAAATACCAACAATCTTGTTTGAGGGTAAACAGATCAATACTGTGGAGTCTGTATAATTCTGAAAATCAACAGCTCATTAGAAAATCAAATCTCAATTTGTGTTTTTAACCTCCTATACTTCTCTGAATCCTATGCCTCATATCTAACACTCTAAAAAACTGTAGCACATACATTAGGACATAGATAAATAGATCTTTTTCCATCCAAGTGGCATCGTACCCTTCTCACTGCATTTGTTTTAGGATAGGGTACACCAGTAGCAATTAAGCCAGCTGATAAGTTGAGAGGAAGGGTTTTGCTACAGTTAATGGGAATAATAAAAACTATGAATAGCATAATTACCATCTTCATTTTAGCCAATTCCTACCAGTTCAGCATGAGTGATGTTGGGACTCTTTATGCTTAAAACTTACCATCATACACAATTAGAAGTCTCAGAAAATGCCCTAAGGTCTTTCATCTTACATCTTAGTTTTCAGTTTGGCATCCTGTCTACCATGCTACTCATTTCATTACCAAGATAAATGTATACTACTGCTTGCTAGATAACAGAGTGGCCCTCATGTCAGACAACATCTTGCCTTAGCTTTATGATGTCAGCTTGCTAGGCAACAGAGTGGCCCTCATGTCAGACAACATCTTGCTGTAGCTTTATGATGTCAGCTTGCTAGGCAACAGAGTGGCCCTCATGTCAGACAACATCTTGCTTTAGGTTTATGATGTCAGGTCACTGCTGGACCAATCGTCCTTGTGGAAGCTGAGCACAGAGAAGGATTAGATATCAAAAGTTATGCAGTAGGCTACTATCTGTATTCATGACTGCAAGGCAAATAGGAGGGGGAATGTTAAAGGACTCTAAACCACTTCAAAGCACTGGGGCCTTTTTGAAAGTGGGATGGAGATGTATACAAAAACAGAGATTATCCTTAACAACAATCCAACTTGAGAGTCAGAGTCCAACATACAGAGTGCAGGGGAAGAGGTTAAATAAGCTTCCTTTCGTGAGAATTTAACACTATCGTTCTAAAGTGAGATAGTGCTTTTTAGCGTCAAAGGCTGCAATTTCCTCGAATGGAACATTGCAAATACCAGGATCTAAAGCAGGCTTTAGTAGCATTGGAAGCAGTCAGTCTTATCAACTATCAGGACCAACACAATGTGATCCATATTACTTCCATCTTGACACAAATTATATTCAGGCACAGGCTCCGACTATAAAGTAGTGAGGACATTCTGATGCTGTGAAAGTCTTTTCAATGCCTAAAAGGAATGATTGTGTGATTTTTGCTTACCGTATAAATTGGTAAAATGATGCCGGAAGACTTTCTTTTTTTTTTCCTTCAGTCTCGGCACTGCAGAGAAACTGTTGTGAAACACTGCCACTGGTGGTCATTCAGTATAATCTGCAGATGGAAAAGTCCACTGTTAGCACATTTACTATAAGAAATACCAACAATCTTGTTTGAGGGTAAACAGATCAATACTGTGGAGTCTGTATAATTGTGAAAATCAACAGCTCATTAGAAAATCAAATCTCAATTTGTGTTTTTAACCTCCTATACTTCTCTGAATCCTATGCCTCATATCTAACACTCTAATAAACTGTAGCACATACATTAGGACATAGATAAATAGATCTTTTTCCATCCAAGTGGCATCGTACCCTTCTCACTGCATTTGTTTTAGGATAGGGTACACCAGTAGCAATTAAGCCAGCTGATCAGTTTAGAGAGGAAGGGTTTTGCTACAGTTAATGGGAATAATAAAAACTATGAATAGCATAATTACCATCTTCATTCTAGCCAATTCCTACCAGTTCAGCATGAGTGATGTTGACACTCTGTATGCTGAAAAACTTACCATCATACACAATTAGAAGTCTCAGAAAATGCCCTAAGGTCTTTTATCTTACATCTTAGTTTTCAGTTTGGCATCCTGTCTACCATGCTACTCATTTAATTACCAAGATAAATGTATACTACTGCTTGCTAGATAACAGAGTGGCCCTCATGTCAGACAACATCTTGCCTTAGCTTTATGATGTCAGCTTGCTAGGCAACAGAGTGGCCCTCATGTCAGACAACATCTTGCTGTAGCTTTATGATGTCAGGTCACTGCTGGACCAATCGTCCTTGTGGAAGCTGAGCACAGAGAAGGATTAGATATCAAAAGTTATGCAGTAGGCTACTATCTGTATTCATGACTGCAAGGCAAATAGGAGGGGGAATGTTAAAGGACTCTAAACCACTTCAAAGCACTGGGGCCTTTTTGAAAGTGGGATGGAGATATATACAAAAACAGAGATTATCCTTAACAACAATCCAACTTGAGAGTCAGAGTCCAACATACAGAGTGCAGGGGAAGAGGTTCAATAAGCTTCCTTTCGTGAGAATTTAACACTATCGTTCTAAAGTGAGATAGTGCTTTTTAGCGTCAAAGGCCGCAATTTCCTCGAATGGAACATTGCAAATACCAGGATCTAAAGCAGGCTTTAGTAGCATTGGAAGCAGTCAGTCTTATCAACTATCAGGACCAACACAATGTGATCCATATTACTTCCATCTTGACACAAATTATATTCAGGCACAGGCTCCGACTATAAAGTAGTGAGGACATTCTGATGCTGTGAAAGTCTTTTCAATGCCTAAAAGGAATGATTGTGTGATTTTTGCTTACCGTATAAATTGGTAAAATGATGCCGGAAGACTTTCTTTTTTTTTTCCTTCAGTCTCGGCACTGCAGAGAAACTGTTGTGAAACACTGCCACTGGTGGTCATTCAGTATAATCTGCAGATGGAAAAGTCCACTGTTAGCACATTTACTATAAGAAATACCAACAATCTTGTTTGAGGGTAAACAGATCAATACTGTGGAGTCTGTATAATTGTGAAAATCAACAGCTCATTAGAAAATCAAATCTCAATTTGTGTTTTTAACCTCCTATACTTCTCTGAATCCTATGCCTCATATCTAACACTCTAATAAACTGTAGCACATACATTAGGACATAGATAAATAGATCTTTTTCCATCCAAGTGGCATCGTACCCTTCTCACTGCATTTGTTTTAGGATAGGGTACACCAGTAGCAATTAAGCCAGCTGATCAGTTTAGAGAGGAAGGGTTTTGCTACAGTTAATGGGAATAATAAAAACTATGAATAGCATAATTACCATCTTCATTCTAGCCAATTCCTACCAGTTCAGCATGAGTGATGTTGACACTCTGTATGCTTAAAACTTACCATCATACACAATTAGAAGTCTCAGAAAATGCCCTAAGGTCTTTTATCTTACATCTTAGTTTTCAGTTTGGCATCCTGTCTACCATGCTACTCATTTAATTACCAAGATAAATGTATACTACTGCTTGCTAGATAACAGAGTGGCCCTCATGTCAGACAACATCTTGCCTTAGCTTTATGATGTCAGCTTGCTAGGCAACAGAGTGGCCCTCATGTCAGACAACATCTTGCTGTAGCTTTATGATGTTAGGTCACTGCTGGACCAATCGTCCTTGTGGAAGCTGAGCACAGAGAAGGATTAGATATCAAAAGTTATGCAGTAGGCTACTATCTGTATTCATGACTGCAAGGCAAATAGGAGGGGGAATGTTAAAGGACTCTAAACCACTTCAAAGCACTGGGGCCTTTTTGAAAGTGGGATGGAGATGTATACAAAAACAGAGATTATCCTTAACAACAATCCAACTTGAGAGTCAGAGTCCAACATACAGAGTGCAGGGGAAGAGGTTAAATAAGCTTCCTTTCGTGAGAATTTAACACTATCGTTCTACAGTGAGATTGTGCTTTTTAGCGTCAAAGGCTGCAATTTCCTCGAATGGAACATTGCAAATACCAGGATCTAAAGCAGGCTTTAGTAGCATTGGAAGCAGTCAGTCTTTTATCAACTATCAGGACCAACACAATGTGATCCATATTACTTCCATCTTGACACAAATTATATTCAGGCACAGGCTCCGACCAGAAGGTAGTGAGGACATTCTGATGCTGTGAAAGTCTATTTAATGCCTAAAAGGAATGATTGTGATTTTTGCTTACCGTATAAATTGGTAAAATGATGCCGGAAGACTTTTTTTTTTTTTCCTTCAGTCTCGGCACTGCAGAGAAACTGTTGTGAAACACTGCCACTGGTGGTCATTCAGTATAATCTGCAGATGGAAAAGTCCACTGTTAGCACATTTACTATAAGAAATACCAACAATCTTGTTTGAGGGTAAACAGATCAATACTGTGGAGTCTGTATAATTCTGAAAATCAACAGCTCATTAGAAAATCAAATCTCAATTTGTGTTTTTAACCTCCTATACTTCTCTGAATCCTATGCCTCATATCTAACACTCTAAAAAACTGTAGCACATACATTAGGACATAGATAAATAGATCTTTTTCCATCCAAGTGGCATCGTACCCTTCTCACTGCATTTGTTTTAGGATAGGGTACACCAGTAGCAATTAAGCCAGCTGATAAGTTGAGAGGAAGGGTTTTGCTACAGTTAATGGGAATAATAAAAACTATGAATAGCATAATTACCATCTTCATTTTAGCCAATTCCTACCAGTTCAGCATGAGTGATGTTGGGACTCTTTATGCTTAAAACTTACCATCATACACAATTAGAAGTCTCAGAAAATGCCCTAAGGTCTTTCATCTTACATCTTAGTTTTCAGTTTGGCATCCTGTCTACCATGCTACTCATTTCATTACCAAGATAAATGTATACTACTGCTTGCTAGATAACAGAGTGGCCCTCATGTCAGACAACATCTTGCCTTAGCTTTATGATGTCAGCTTGCTAGGCAACAGAGTGGCCCTCATGTCAGACAACATCTTGCTTTAGGTTTATGATGTCAGGTCACTGCTGGACCAATCGTCCTTGTGGAAGCTGAGCACAGAGAAGGATTAGATATCAAAAGTTATGCAGTAGGCTACTATCTGTATTCATGACTGCAAGGCAAATAGGAGGGGGATGTTAAAGGACTCTAAACCACTTCAAAGCACTGGGGCCTTTTTGAAAGTGGGATGGAGATGTATACAAAAACAGAGATTATCCTTAACAACAATCCAACTTGAGAGTCAGAGTCCAACATACAGAGTGCAGGGGAAGAGGTTAAATAAGCTTCCTTTCGTGAGAATTTAACACTATCGTTCTAAAGTGAGATAGTGCTTTTTAGCATCAAAGGCTGCAATTTCCTCGAATGGAACATTGCAAATACCAGGATCTAAAGCAGGCTTTAGTAGCATTGGAAGCAGTCAGTCTTTTATCAACTATCAGGACCAACACAATGTGATCCATATTACTTCCATCTTGACACAAATTATATTCAGGCACAGGCTCCGACTAGAAGGTAGTGAGGACATTCTGATGCTGTGAAAGTCTTTTTAATGCCTAAAAGGAATGATTGTGATTTTTGCTTACCGTATAAATTGGTAAAATGATGCCGGAAGACTTTCTTTTTTTTTTCCTTCAGTCTCGGCACTGCAGAGAAACTGTTGTGAAACACTGCCACTGGTGGTCATTCAGTATAATCTGCAGATGGAAAAGTCCACTGTTAGCACATTTACTATAAGAAATACCAACAATCTTGTTTGAGGGTAAACAGATCAATACTGTGGAGTCTGTATAATTGTGAAAATCAACAGCTCATTAGAAAATCAAATCTCAATTTGTGTTTTTAACCTCCTATACTTCTCTGAATCCTATGCCTCATATCTAACACTCTAATAAACTGTAGCACATACATTAGGACATAGATAAATAGATCTTTTTCCATCCAAGTGGCATCGTACCCTTCTCACTGCATTTGTTTTAGGATAGGGTACACCAGTAGCAATTAAGCCAGCTGATCAGTTTAGAGAGGAAGGGTTTTGCTACAGTTAATGGGAATAATAAAAACTATGAATAGCATAATTACCATCTTCATTCTAGCCAATTCCTACCAGTTCAGCATGAGTGATGTTGACACTCTGTATGCTTAAAACTTACCATCATACACAATTAGAAGTCTCAGAAAATGCCCTAAGGTCTTTTATCTTACATCTTAGTTTTCAGTTTGGCATCCTGTCTACCATGCTACTCATTTAATTACCAAGATAAATGTATACTACTGCTTGCTAGATAACAGAGTGGCCCTCATGTCAGACAACATCTTGCCTTAGCTTTATGATGTCAGCTTGCTAGGCAACAGAGTGGCCCTCATGTCAGACAACATCTTGCTGTAGCTTTATGATGTCAGGTCACTGCTGGACCAATCGTCCTTGTGGAAGCTGAGCACAGAGAAGGATTAGATATCAAAAGTTATGCAGTAGGCTACTATCTGTATTCATGACTGCAAGGCAAATAGGAGGGGGAATGTTAAAGGACTCTAAACCACTTCAAAGCACTGGGGCCTTTTTGAAAGTGGGATGGAGATATATACAAAAACAGAGATTATCCTTAACAACAATCCAACTTGAGAGTCAGAGTCCAACATACAGAGTGCAGGGGAAGAGGTTCAATAAGCTTCCTTTCGTGAGAATTTAACACTATCGTTCTAAAGTGAGATAGTGCTTTTTAGCGTCAAAGGCCGCAATTTCCTCGAATGGAACATTGCAAATACCAGGATCTAAAGCAGGCTTTAGTAGCATTGGAAGCAGTCAGTCTTTTATCAACTATCAGGACCAACACAATGTGATCCATATTACTTCCATCTTGACACAAATTATATTCAGGCACAGGCTCCGACTAAGGTAGTGAGGACATTCTGATGCTGCGAAAGTCTTTTTAATGCCTAAAAGCAATGATTGTGATTTTTTCTTACCGTATAAATTGGTAAAATGATGCCGGAAGACTTTTTTTTTTTTTTTTTCCTTCAGTCTCGGCACTGCAGAGAAACTGTTGTGAAACACTGCCACTGGTGGTCATTCAGTATAATCTGCAGATGGAAAAGTCCACTGTTAGCACATTTACTATAAGAAATACCAACAATCTTGTTTGAGGGTAAACAGATCAATACTGTGGAGTCTGTATAATTCTGAAAATCAACAGCTCATTAGAAAATCAAATCTCAATTTGTGTTTTTAACCTCCTATACTTCTCTGAATCCTATGCCTCATATCTAACACTCTAAAAAACTGTAGCACATACATTAGGACATAGATAAATAGATCTTTTTCCATCCAAGTGGCATCGTACCCTTCTCACTGCATTTGTTTTAGGATAGGGTACACCAGTAGCAATTAAGCCAGCTGATAAGTTGAGAGGAAGGGTTTTGCTACAGTTAATGGGAATAATAAAAACTATGAATAGCATAATTACCATCTTCATTTTAGCCAATTCCTACCAGTTCAGCATGAGTGATGTTGGGACTCTTTATGCTTAAAACTTACCATCATACACAATTAGAAGTCTCAGAAAATGCCCTAAGGTCTTTCATCTTACATCTTAGTTTTCAGTTTGGCATCCTGTCTACCATGCTACTCATTTCATTACCAAGATAAATGTATACTACTGCTTGCTAGATAACAGAGTGGCCCTCATGTCAGACAACATCTTGCCTTAGCTTTATGATGTCAGCTTGCTAGGCAACAGAGTGGCCCTCATGTCAGACAACATCTTGCTGTAGCTTTATGATGTCAGCTTGCTAGGCAACAGAGTGGCCCTCATGTCAGACAACATCTTGGTTTAGCTTTATGAAGTCAGGTCACTGCTGGACCAATCGTCCTTGTGGAAGCTGAGCACAGAGAAGGATTAGATATCAAAAGTTATGCAGTAGGCTACTATCTGTATTCATGACTGCAAGGCAAATAGGAGGGTTAATGTTAAAGGACTCTAAACCACTTCAAAGCACTGGGGCCTTTTTGAAAGTGGGATGGAGATATATACAAAAACAGAGATTATCCTTAACAACAATCCAACTTGAGAGTCAGAGTCCAACATATAGAGTGCAGGGGAAGAGGTTAAATAAGCTTCCTTTCGTGAGAATTTAACACTATCGTTCTAAAGTGAGATAGTGCTTTTTAGCGTCAAAGGCTGCAATTTCCTCGAAGGGAACATTGCAAATACCAGGATCTAAAGCAGGCTTTAGTAGCATTGGAAGCAGTCAGTCTTTTATCAACTATCAGGACCAACACAATGTGATCCATATTACTTCCATCTTGACACAAATTATATTCAGGCACAGGCTCCGACTAGAAGGTAGTGAGGACATTCTGATGCTGTGAAAGTCTTTTTAATGCCTAAAAGGAATGATTGTGATTTTTGCTTACCGTATAAATTGGTAAAATGATGCCGGAAGACTTTTTTTTTTTTTCCTTCAGTCTCGGCACTGCAGAGAAACTGTTGTGAAACACTGCCACTGGTGGTCATTCAGTATAATCTGCAGATGGAAAAGTCCACTGTTAGCACATTTACTATAAGAAATACCAACAATCTTGTTTGAGGGTAAACAGATCAATACTGTGGAGTCTGTATAATTCTGAAAATCAACAGCTCATTAGAAAATCAAATCTCAATTTGTGTTTTTAACCTCCTATACTTCTCTGAATCCTATGCCTCATATCTAACACTCTAAAAAACTGTAGCACATACATTAGGACATAGATAAATAGATCTTTTTCCATCCAAGTGGCATCGTACCCTTCTCACTGCATTTGTTTTAGGATAGGGTACACCAGTAGCAATTAAGCCAGCTGATAAGTTGAGAGGAAGGGTTTTGCTACAGTTAATGGGAATAATAAAAACTATGAATAGCATAATTACCATCTTCATTTTAGCCAATTCCTACCAGTTCAGCATGAGTGATGTTGGGACTCTTTATGCTTAAAACTTACCATCATACACAATTAGAAGTCTCAGAAAATGCCCTAAGGTCTTTCATCTTACATCTTAGTTTTCAGTTTGGCATCCTGTCTACCATGCTACTCATTTCATTACCAAGATAAATGTATACTACTGCTTGCTAGATAACAGAGTGGCCCTCATGTCAGACAACATCTTGCCTTAGCTTTATGATGTCAGCTTGCTAGGCAACAGAGTGGCCCTCATGTCAGACAACATCTTGCTGTAGCTTTATGATGTCAGCTTGCTAGGCAACAGAGTGGCCCTCATGTCAGACAACATCTTGCTTTAGGTTTATGATGTCAGGTCACTGCTGGACCAATCGTCCTTGTGGAAGCTGAGCACAGAGAAGGATTAGATATCAAAAGTTATGCAGTAGGCTACTATCTGTATTCATGACTGCAAGGCAAATAGGAGGGGGAATGTTAAAGGACTCTAAACCACTTCAAAGCACTGGGGCCTTTTTGAAAGTGGGATGGAGATGTATACAAAAACAGAGATTATCCTTAACAACAATCCAACTTGAGAGTCAGAGTCCAACATACAGAGTGCAGGGGAAGAGGTTAAATAAGCTTCCTTTCGTGAGAATTTAACACTATCGTTCTAAAGTGAGATAGTGCTTTTTAGCGTCAAAGGCTGCAATTTCCTCGAATGGAACATTGCAAATACCAGGATCTAAAGCAGGCTTTAGTAGCATTGGAAGCAGTCAGTCTTATCAACTATCAGGACCAACACAATGTGATCCATATTACTTCCATCTTGACACAAATTATATTCAGGCACAGGCTCCGACTATAAAGTAGTGAGGACATTCTGATGCTGTGAAAGTCTTTTCAATGCCTAAAAGGAATGATTGTGTGATTTTTGCTTACCGTATAAATTGGTAAAATGATGCCGGAAGACTTTCTTTTTTTTTTCCTTCAGTCTCGGCACTGCAGAGAAACTGTTGTGAAACACTGCCACTGGTGGTCATTCAGTATAATCTGCAGATGGAAAAGTCCACTGTTAGCACATTTACTATAAGAAATACCAACAATCTTGTTTGAGGGTAAACAGATCAATACTGTGGAGTCTGTATAATTGTGAAAATCAACAGCTCATTAGAAAATCAAATCTCAATTTGTGTTTTTAACCTCCTATACTTCTCTGAATCCTATGCCTCATATCTAACACTCTAATAAACTGTAGCACATACATTAGGACATAGATAAATAGATCTTTTTCCATCCAAGTGGCATCGTACCCTTCTCACTGCATTTGTTTTAGGATAGGGTACACCAGTAGCAATTAAGCCAGCTGATCAGTTTAGAGAGGAAGGGTTTTGCTACAGTTAATGGGAATAATAAAAACTATGAATAGCATAATTACCATCTTCATTCTAGCCAATTCCTACCAGTTCAGCATGAGTGATGTTGACACTCTGTATGCTGAAAAACTTACCATCATACACAATTAGAAGTCTCAGAAAATGCCCTAAGGTCTTTTATCTTACATCTTAGTTTTCAGTTTGGCATCCTGTCTACCATGCTACTCATTTAATTACCAAGATAAATGTATACTACTGCTTGCTAGATAACAGAGTGGCCCTCATGTCAGACAACATCTTGCCTTAGCTTTATGATGTCAGCTTGCTAGGCAACAGAGTGGCCCTCATGTCAGACAACATCTTGCTGTAGCTTTATGATGTCAGGTCACTGCTGGACCAATCGTCCTTGTGGAAGCTGAGCACAGAGAAGGATTAGATATCAAAAGTTATGCAGTAGGCTACTATCTGTATTCATGACTGCAAGGCAAATAGGAGGGGGAATGTTAAAGGACTCTAAACCACTTCAAAGCACTGGGGCCTTTTTGAAAGTGGGATGGAGATATATACAAAAACAGAGATTATCCTTAACAACAATCCAACTTGAGAGTCAGAGTCCAACATACAGAGTGCAGGGGAAGAGGTTCAATAAGCTTCCTTTCGTGAGAATTTAACACTATCGTTCTAAAGTGAGATAGTGCTTTTTAGCGTCAAAGGCCGCAATTTCCTCGAATGGAACATTGCAAATACCAGGATCTAAAGCAGGCTTTAGTAGCATTGGAAGCAGTCAGTCTTATCAACTATCAGGACCAACACAATGTGATCCATATTACTTCCATCTTGACACAAATTATATTCAGGCACAGGCTCCGACTATAAAGTAGTGAGGACATTCTGATGCTGTGAAAGTCTTTTCAATGCCTAAAAGGAATGATTGTGTGATTTTTGCTTACCGTATAAATTGGTAAAATGATGCCGGAAGACTTTCTTTTTTTTTTCCTTCAGTCTCGGCACTGCAGAGAAACTGTTGTGAAACACTGCCACTGGTGGTCATTCAGTATAATCTGCAGATGGAAAAGTCCACTGTTAGCACATTTACTATAAGAAATACCAACAATCTTGTTTGAGGGTAAACAGATCAATACTGTGGAGTCTGTATAATTGTGAAAATCAACAGCTCATTAGAAAATCAAATCTCAATTTGTGTTTTTAACCTCCTATACTTCTCTGAATCCTATGCCTCATATCTAACACTCTAATAAACTGTAGCACATACATTAGGACATAGATAAATAGATCTTTTTCCATCCAAGTGGCATCGTACCCTTCTCACTGCATTTGTTTTAGGATAGGGTACACCAGTAGCAATTAAGCCAGCTGATCAGTTTAGAGAGGAAGGGTTTTGCTACAGTTAATGGGAATAATAAAAACTATGAATAGCATAATTACCATCTTCATTCTAGCCAATTCCTACCAGTTCAGCATGAGTGATGTTGACACTCTGTATGCTTAAAACTTACCATCATACACAATTAGAAGTCTCAGAAAATGCCCTAAGGTCTTTTATCTTACATCTTAGTTTTCAGTTTGGCATCCTGTCTACCATGCTACTCATTTAATTACCAAGATAAATGTATACTACTGCTTGCTAGATAACAGAGTGGCCCTCATGTCAGACAACATCTTGCCTTAGCTTTATGATGTCAGCTTGCTAGGCAACAGAGTGGCCCTCATGTCAGACAACATCTTGCTGTAGCTTTATGATGTCAGGTCACTGCTGGACCAATCGTCCTTGTGGAAGCTGAGCACAGAGAAGGATTAGATATCAAAAGTTATGCAGTAGGCTACTATCTGTATTCATGACTGCAAGGCAAATAGGAGGGGGAATGTTAAAGGACTCTAAACCACTTCAAAGCACTGGGGCCTTTTTGAAAGTGGGATGGAGATGTATACAAAAACAGAGATTATCCTTAACAACAATCCAACTTGAGAGTCAGAGTCCAACATACAGAGTGCAGGGGAAGAGGTTAAATAAGCTTCCTTTCGTGAGAATTTAACACTATCGTTCTACAGTGAGATAGTGCTTTTTAGCGTCAAAGGCTGCAATTTCCTCGAATGGAACATTGCAAATACCAGGATCTAAAGCAGGCTTTAGTAGCATTGGAAGCAGTCAGTCTTTTATCAACTATCAGGACCAACACAATGTGATCCATATTACTTCCATCTTGACACAAATTATATTCAGGCACAGGCTCCGACCAGAAGGTAGTGAGGACATTCTGATGCTGTGAAAGTCTATTTAATGCCTAAAAGGAATGATTGTGATTTTTGCTTACCGTATAAATTGGTAAAATGATGCCGGAAGACTTTTTTTTTTTTTCCTTCAGTCTCGGCACTGCAGAGAAACTGTTGTGAAACACTGCCACTGGTGGTCATTCAGTATAATCTGCAGATGGAAAAGTCCACTGTTAGCACATTTACTATAAGAAATACCAACAATCTTGTTTGAGGGTAAACAGATCAATACTGTGGAGTCTGTATAATTCTGAAAATCAACAGCTCATTAGAAAATCAAATCTCAATTTGTGTTTTTAACCTCCTATACTTCTCTGAATCCTATGCCTCATATCTAACACTCTAAAAAACTGTAGCACATACATTAGGACATAGATAAATAGATCTTTTTCCATCCAAGTGGCATCGTACCCTTCTCACTGCATTTGTTTTAGGATAGGGTACACCAGTAGCAATTAAGCCAGCTGATAAGTTGAGAGGAAGGGTTTTGCTACAGTTAATGGGAATAATAAAAACTATGAATAGCATAATTACCATCTTCATTTTAGCCAATTCCTACCAGTTCAGCATGAGTGATGTTGGGACTCTTTATGCTTAAAACTTACCATCATACACAATTAGAAGTCTCAGAAAATGCCCTAAGGTCTTTCATCTTACATCTTAGTTTTCAGTTTGGCATCCTGTCTACCATGCTACTCATTTCATTACCAAGATAAATGTATACTACTGCTTGCTAGATAACAGAGTGGCCCTCATGTCAGACAACATCTTGCCTTAGCTTTATGATGTCAGCTTGCTAGGCAACAGAGTGGCCCTCATGTCAGACAACATCTTGCTTTAGGTTTATGATGTCAGGTCACTGCTGGACCAATCGTCCTTGTGGAAGCTGAGCACAGAGAAGGATTAGATATCAAAAGTTATGCAGTAGGCTACTATCTGTATTCATGACTGCAAGGCAAATAGGAGGGGGATGTTAAAGGACTCTAAACCACTTCAAAGCACTGGGGCCTTTTTGAAAGTGGGATGGAGATGTATACAAAAACAGAGATTATCCTTAACAACAATCCAACTTGAGAGTCAGAGTCCAACATACAGAGTGCAGGGGAAGAGGTTAAATAAGCTTCCTTTCGTGAGAATTTAACACTATCGTTCTAAAGTGAGATAGTGCTTTTTAGCGTCAAAGGCTGCAATTTCCTCGAATGGAACATTGCAAATACCAGGATCTAAAGCAGGCTTTAGTAGCATTGGAAGCAGTCAGTCTTATCAACTATCAGGACCAACACAATGTGATCCATATTACTTCCATCTTGACACAAATTATATTCAGGCACAGGCTCCGACTATAAAGTAGTGAGGACATTCTGATGCTGTGAAAGTCTTTTCAATGCCTAAAAGGAATGATTGTGTGATTTTTGCTTACCGTATAAATTGGTAAAATGATGCCGGAAGACTTTCTTTTTTTTTCCTTCAGTCTCGGCACTGCAGAGAAACTGTTGTGAAACACTGCCACTGGTGGTCATTCAGTATAATCTGCAGATGGAAAAGTCCACTGTTAGCACATTTACTATAAGAAATACCAACAATCTTGTTTGAGGGTAAACAGATCAATACTGTGGAGTCTGTATAATTGTGAAAATCAACAGCTCATTAGAAAATCAAATCTCAATTTGTGTTTTTAACCTCCTATACTTCTCTGAATCCTATGCCTCATATCTAACACTCTAAAAAACTGTAGCACATACATTAGGACATAGATAAATAGATCTTTTTCCATCCAAGTGGCATCGTACCCTTCTCACTGCATTTGTTTTAGGATAGGGTACACCAGTAGCAATTAAGCCAGCTGATAAGTTGAGAGGAAGGGTTTTGCTACAGTTAATGGGAATAATAAAAACTATGAATAGCATAATTACCATCTTCATTTTAGCCAATTCCTACCAGTTCAGCATGAGTGATGTTGGGACTCTTTATGCTTAAAACTTACCATCATACACAATTAGAAGTCTCAGAAAATGCCCTAAGGTCTTTCATCTTACATCTTAGTTTTCAGTTTGGCATCCTGTCTACCATGCTACTCATTTCATTACCAAGATAAATGTATACTACTGCTTGCTAGATAACAGAGTGGCCCTCATGTCAGACAACATCTTGCCTTAGCTTTATGATGTCAGCTTGCTAGGCAACAGAGTGGCCCTCATGTCAGACAACATCTTGCTTTAGGTTTATGATGTCAGGTCACTGCTGGACCAATCGTCCTTGTGGAAGCTGAGCACAGAGAAGGATTAGATATCAAAAGTTATGCAGTAGGCTACTATCTGTATTCATGACTGCAAGGCAAATAGGAGGGGGATGTTAAAGGACTCTAAACCACTTCAAAGCACTGGGGCCTTTTTGAAAGTGGGATGGAGATGTATACAAAAACAGAGATTATCCTTAACAACAATCCAACTTGAGAGTCAGAGTCCAACATACAGAGTGCAGGGGAAGAGGTTAAATAAGCTTCCTTTCGTGAGAATTTAACACTATCGTTCTAAAGTGAGATAGTGCTTTTTAGCGTCAAAGGCTGCAATTTCCTCGAATGGAACATTGCAAATACCAGGATCTAAAGCAGGCTTTAGTAGCATTGGAAGCAGTCAGTCTTATCAACTATCAGGACCAACACAATGTGATCCATATTACTTCCATCTTGACACAAATTATATTCAGGCACAGGCTCCGACTATAAAGTAGTGAGGACATTCTGATGCTGTGAAAGTCTTTTCAATGCCTAAAAGGAATGATTGTGTGATTTTTGCTTACCGTATAAATTGGTAAAATGATGCCGGAAGACTTTCTTTTTTTTTTCCTTCAGTCTCGGCACTGCAGAGAAACTGTTGTGAAACACTGCCACTGGTGGTCATTCAGTATAATCTGCAGATGGAAAAGTCCACTGTTAGCACATTTACTATAAGAAATACCAACAATCTTGTTTGAGGGTAAACAGATCAATACTGTGGAGTCTGTATAATTGTGAAAATCAACAGCTCATTAGAAAATCAAATCTCAATTTGTGTTTTTAACCTCCTATACTTCTCTGAATCCTATGCCTCATATCTAACACTCTAAAAAACTGTAGCACATACATTAGGACATAAATAAATAGATCTTTTTCCATCCAAGTGGCATCGTACCCTTCTCACTGCATTTGTTTTAGGATAGGGTACACCAGTAGCAATTAAGCCAGCTGATCAGTTTAGAGAGGAAGGGTTTTGCTACAGTTAATGGGAATAATAAAAACTATGAATAGCATAATTACCATCTTCATTCTAGCCAATTCCTACCAGTTCAGCATGAGTGATGTTGACACTCTGTATGCTTAAAACTTACCATCATACACAATTAGAAGTCTCAGAAAATGCCCTAAGGTCTTTTATCTTACATCTTAGTTTTCAGTTTGGCATCCTGTCTACCATGCTACTCATTTAATTACCAAGATAAATGTATACTACTGCTTGCTAGATAACAGAGTGGCCCTCATGTCAGACAACATCTTGCCTTAGCTTTATGATGTCAGCTTGCTAGGCAACAGAGTGGCCCTCATGTCAGACAACATCTTGCTGTAGCTTTATGATGTCAGGTCACTGCTGGACCAATCGTCCTTGTGGAAGCTGAGCACAGAGAAGGATTAGATATCAAAAGTTATGCAGTAGGCTACTATCTGTATTCATGACTGCAAGGCAAATAGGAGGGGGAATGTTAAAGGACTCTAAACCACTTCAAAGCACTGGGGCCTTTTTGAAAGTGGGATGGAGATGTATACAAAAACAGAGATTATCCTTAACAACAATCCAACTTGAGAGTCAGAGTCCAACATACAGAGTGCAGGGGAAGAGGTTAAATAAGCTTCCTTTCGTGAGAATTTAACACTATCGTTCTAAAGTGAGATAGTGCTTTTTAGCGTCAAAGGCTGCAATTTCCTCGAATGGAACATTGCAAATACCAGGATCTAAAGCAGGCTTTAGTAGCATTGGAAGCAGTCAGTCTTATCAACTATCAGGACCAACACAATGTGATCCATATTACTTCCATCTTGACACAAATTATATTCAGGCACAGGCTCCGACTATAAAGTAGTGAGGACATTCTGATGCTGTGAAAGTCTTTTCAATGCCTAAAAGGAATGATTGTGTGATTTTTGCTTACCGTATAAATTGGTAAAATGATGCCGGAAGACTTTCTTTTTTTTTTCCTTCAGTCTCGGCACTGCAGAGAAACTGTTGTGAAACACTGCCACTGGTGGTCATTCAGTATAATCTGCAGATGGAAAAGTCCACTGTTAGCACATTTACTATAAGAAATACCAACAATCTTGTTTGAGGGTAAACAGATCAATACTGTGGAGTCTGTATAATTGTGAAAATCAACAGCTCATTAGAAAATCAAATCTCAATTTGTGTTTTTAACCTCCTATACTTCTCTGAATCCTATGCCTCATATCTAACACTCTAATAAACTGTAGCACATACATTAGGACATAGATAAATAGATCTTTTTCCATCCAAGTGGCATCGTACCCTTCTCACTGCATTTGTTTTAGGATAGGGTACACCAGTAGCAATTAAGCCAGCTGATCAGTTTAGAGAGGAAGGGTTTTGCTACAGTTAATGGGAATAATAAAAACTATGAATAGCATAATTACCATCTTCATTCTAGCCAATTCCTACCAGTTCAGCATGAGTGATGTTGACACTCTGTATGCTTAAAACTTACCATCATACACAATTAGAAGTCTCAGAAAATGCCCTAAGGTCTTTTATCTTACATCTTAGTTTTCAGTTTGGCATCCTGTCTACCATGCTACTCATTTAATTACCAAGATAAATGTATACTACTGCTTGCTAGATAACAGAGTGGCCCTCATGTCAGACAACATCTTGCCTTAGCTTTATGATGTCAGCTTGCTAGGCAACAGAGTGGCCCTCATGTCAGACAACATCTTGCTGTAGCTTTATGATGTCAGGTCACTGCTGGACCAATCGTCCTTGTGGAAGCTGAGCACAGAGAAGGATTAGATATCAAAAGTTATGCAGTAGGCTACTATCTGTATTCATGACTGCAAGGCAAATAGGAGGGGGAATGTTAAAGGACTCTAAACCACTTCAAAGCACTGGGGCCTTTTTGAAAGTGGGATGGAGATATATACAAAAACAGAGATTATCCTTAACAACAATCCAACTTGAGAGTCAGAGTCCAACATACAGAGTGCAGGGGAAGAGGTTCAATAAGCTTCCTTTCGTGAGAATTTAACACTATCGTTCTAAAGTGAGATAGTGCTTTTTAGCGTCAAAGGCCGCAATTTCCTCGAATGGAACATTGCAAATACCAGGATCTAAAGCAGGCTTTAGTAGCATTGGAAGCAGTCAGTCTTTTATCAACTATCAGGACCAACACAATGTGATCCATATTACTTCCATCTTGACACAAATTATATTCAGGCACAGGCTCCGACTAAGGTAGTGAGGACATTCTGATGCTGCGAAAGTCTTTTTAATGCCTAAAAGCAATGATTGTGATTTTTTCTTACCGTATAAATTGGTAAAATGATGCCGGAAGACTTTTTTTTTTTTTTTTTCCTTCAGTCTCGGCACTGCAGAGAAACTGTTGTGAAACACTGCCACTGGTGGTCATTCAGTATAATCTGCAGATGGAAAAGTCCACTGTTAGCACATTTACTATAAGAAATACCAACAATCTTGTTTGAGGGTAAACAGATCAATACTGTGGAGTCTGTATAATTCTGAAAATCAACAGCTCATTAGAAAATCAAATCTCAATTTGTGTTTTTAACCTCCTATACTTCTCTGAATCCTATGCCTCATATCTAACACTCTAAAAAACTGTAGCACATACATTAGGACATAGATAAATAGATCTTTTTCCATCCAAGTGGCATCGTACCCTTCTCACTGCATTTGTTTTAGGATAGGGTACACCAGTAGCAATTAAGCCAGCTGATAAGTTGAGAGGAAGGGTTTTGCTACAGTTAATGGGAATAATAAAAACTATGAATAGCATAATTACCATCTTCATTTTAGCCAATTCCTACCAGTTCAGCATGAGTGATGTTGGGACTCTTTATGCTTAAAACTTACCATCATACACAATTAGAAGTCTCAGAAAATGCCCTAAGGTCTTTCATCTTACATCTTAGTTTTCAGTTTGGCATCCTGTCTACCATGCTACTCATTTCATTACCAAGATAAATGTATACTACTGCTTGCTAGATAACAGAGTGGCCCTCATGTCAGACAACATCTTGCCTTAGCTTTATGATGTCAGCTTGCTAGGCAACAGAGTGGCCCTCATGTCAGACAACATCTTGCTTTAGGTTTATGATGTCAGGTCACTGCTGGACCAATCGTCCTTGTGGAAGCTGAGCACAGAGAAGGATTAGATATCAAAAGTTATGCAGTAGGCTACTATCTGTATTCATGACTGCAAGGCAAATAGGAGGGGGATGTTAAAGGACTCTAAACCACTTCAAAGCACTGGGGCCTTTTTGAAAGTGGGATGGAGATGTATACAAAAACAGAGATTATCCTTAACAACAATCCAACTTGAGAGTCAGAGTCCAACATACAGAGTGCAGGGGAAGAGGTTAAATAAGCTTCCTTTCGTGAGAATTTAACACTATCGTTCTAAAGTGAGATAGTGCTTTTTAGCATCAAAGGCTGCAATTTCCTCGAATGGAACATTGCAAATACCAGGATCTAAAGCAGGCTTTAGTAGCATTGGAAGCAGTCAGTCTTTTATCAACTATCAGGACCAACACAATGTGATCCATATTACTTCCATCTTGACACAAATTATATTCAGGCACAGGCTCCGACTAGAAGGTAGTGAGGACATTCTGATGCTGTGAAAGTCTTTTTAATGCCTAAAAGGAATGATTGTGATTTTTGCTTACCGTATAAATTGGTAAAATGATGCCGGAAGACTTTCTTTTTTTTTTCCTTCAGTCTCGGCACTGCAGAGAAACTGTTGTGAAACACTGCCACTGGTGGTCATTCAGTATAATCTGCAGATGGAAAAGTCCACTGTTAGCACATTTACTATAAGAAATACCAACAATCTTGTTTGAGGGTAAACAGATCAATACTGTGGAGTCTGTATAATTGTGAAAATCAACAGCTCATTAGAAAATCAAATCTCAATTTGTGTTTTTAACCTCCTATACTTCTCTGAATCCTATGCCTCATATCTAACACTCTAATAAACTGTAGCACATACATTAGGACATAGATAAATAGATCTTTTTCCATCCAAGTGGCATCGTACCCTTCTCACTGCATTTGTTTTAGGATAGGGTACACCAGTAGCAATTAAGCCAGCTGATCAGTTTAGAGAGGAAGGGTTTTGCTACAGTTAATGGGAATAATAAAAACTATGAATAGCATAATTACCATCTTCATTCTAGCCAATTCCTACCAGTTCAGCATGAGTGATGTTGACACTCTGTATGCTTAAAACTTACCATCATACACAATTAGAAGTCTCAGAAAATGCCCTAAGGTCTTTTATCTTACATCTTAGTTTTCAGTTTGGCATCCTGTCTACCATGCTACTCATTTAATTACCAAGATAAATGTATACTACTGCTTGCTAGATAACAGAGTGGCCCTCATGTCAGACAACATCTTGCCTTAGCTTTATGATGTCAGCTTGCTAGGCAACAGAGTGGCCCTCATGTCAGACAACATCTTGCTGTAGCTTTATGATGTCAGGTCACTGCTGGACCAATCGTCCTTGTGGAAGCTGAGCACAGAGAAGGATTAGATATCAAAAGTTATGCAGTAGGCTACTATCTGTATTCATGACTGCAAGGCAAATAGGAGGGGGAATGTTAAAGGACTCTAAACCACTTCAAAGCACTGGGGCCTTTTTGAAAGTGGGATGGAGATATATACAAAAACAGAGATTATCCTTAACAACAATCCAACTTGAGAGTCAGAGTCCAACATACAGAGTGCAGGGGAAGAGGTTCAATAAGCTTCCTTTCGTGAGAATTTAACACTATCGTTCTAAAGTGAGATAGTGCTTTTTAGCGTCAAAGGCCGCAATTTCCTCGAATGGAACATTGCAAATACCAGGATCTAAAGCAGGCTTTAGTAGCATTGGAAGCAGTCAGTCTTTTATCAACTATCAGGACCAACACAATGTGATCCATATTACTTCCATCTTGACACAAATTATATTCAGGCACAGGCTCCGACTAAGGTAGTGAGGACATTCTGATGCTGCGAAAGTCTTTTTAATGCCTAAAAGCAATGATTGTGATTTTTTCTTACCGTATAAATTGGTAAAATGATGCCGGAAGACTTTTTTTTTTTTTTTTTCCTTCAGTCTCGGCACTGCAGAGAAACTGTTGTGAAACACTGCCACTGGTGGTCATTCAGTATAATCTGCAGATGGAAAAGTCCACTGTTAGCACATTTACTATAAGAAATACCAACAATCTTGTTTGAGGGTAAACAGATCAATACTGTGGAGTCTGTATAATTCTGAAAATCAACAGCTCATTAGAAAATCAAATCTCAATTTGTGTTTTTAACCTCCTATACTTCTCTGAATCCTATGCCTCATATCTAACACTCTAAAAAACTGTAGCACATACATTAGGACATAGATAAATAGATCTTTTTCCATCCAAGTGGCATCGTACCCTTCTCACTGCATTTGTTTTAGGATAGGGTACACCAGTAGCAATTAAGCCAGCTGATAAGTTGAGAGGAAGGGTTTTGCTACAGTTAATGGGAATAATAAAAACTATGAATAGCATAATTACCATCTTCATTTTAGCCAATTCCTACCAGTTCAGCATGAGTGATGTTGGGACTCTTTATGCTTAAAACTTACCATCATACACAATTAGAAGTCTCAGAAAATGCCCTAAGGTCTTTCATCTTACATCTTAGTTTTCAGTTTGGCATCCTGTCTACCATGCTACTCATTTCATTACCAAGATAAATGTATACTACTGCTTGCTAGATAACAGAGTGGCCCTCATGTCAGACAACATCTTGCCTTAGCTTTATGATGTCAGCTTGCTAGGCAACAGAGTGGCCCTCATGTCAGACAACATCTTGCTGTAGCTTTATGATGTCAGCTTGCTAGGCAACAGAGTGGCCCTCATGTCAGACAACATCTTGGTTTAGCTTTATGAAGTCAGGTCACTGCTGGACCAATCGTCCTTGTGGAAGCTGAGCACAGAGAAGGATTAGATATCAAAAGTTATGCAGTAGGCTACTATCTGTATTCATGACTGCAAGGCAAATAGGAGGGTTAATGTTAAAGGACTCTAAACCACTTCAAAGCACTGGGGCCTTTTTGAAAGTGGGATGGAGATATATACAAAAACAGAGATTATCCTTAACAACAATCCAACTTGAGAGTCAGAGTCCAACATATAGAGTGCAGGGGAAGAGGTTAAATAAGCTTCCTTTCGTGAGAATTTAACACTATCGTTCTAAAGTGAGATAGTGCTTTTTAGCGTCAAAGGCTGCAATTTCCTCGAAGGGAACATTGCAAATACCAGGATCTAAAGCAGGCTTTAGTAGCATTGGAAGCAGTCAGTCTTTTATCAACTATCAGGACCAACACAATGTGATCCATATTACTTCCATCTTGACACAAATTATATTCAGGCACAGGCTCCGACTAGAAGGTAGTGAGGACATTCTGATGCTGTGAAAGTCTTTTTAATGCCTAAAAGGAATGATTGTGATTTTTGCTTACCGTATAAATTGGTAAAATGATGCCGGAAGACTTTTTTTTTTTTTCCTTCAGTCTCGGCACTGCAGAGAAACTGTTGTGAAACACTGCCACTGGTGGTCATTCAGTATAATCTGCAGATGGAAAAGTCCACTGTTAGCACATTTACTATAAGAAATACCAACAATCTTGTTTGAGGGTAAACAGATCAATACTGTGGAGTCTGTATAATTCTGAAAATCAACAGCTCATTAGAAAATCAAATCTCAATTTGTGTTTTTAACCTCCTATACTTCTCTGAATCCTATGCCTCATATCTAACACTCTAAAAAACTGTAGCACATACATTAGGACATAGATAAATAGATCTTTTTCCATCCAAGTGGCATCGTACCCTTCTCACTGCATTTGTTTTAGGATAGGGTACACCAGTAGCAATTAAGCCAGCTGATAAGTTGAGAGGAAGGGTTTTGCTACAGTTAATGGGAATAATAAAAACTATGAATAGCATAATTACCATCTTCATTTTAGCCAATTCCTACCAGTTCAGCATGAGTGATGTTGGGACTCTTTATGCTTAAAACTTACCATCATACACAATTAGAAGTCTCAGAAAATGCCCTAAGGTCTTTCATCTTACATCTTAGTTTTCAGTTTGGCATCCTGTCTACCATGCTACTCATTTCATTACCAAGATAAATGTATACTACTGCTTGCTAGATAACAGAGTGGCCCTCATGTCAGACAACATCTTGCCTTAGCTTTATGATGTCAGCTTGCTAGGCAACAGAGTGGCCCTCATGTCAGACAACATCTTGCTGTAGCTTTATGATGTCAGCTTGCTAGGCAACAGAGTGGCCCTCATGTCAGACAACATCTTGCTTTAGGTTTATGATGTCAGGTCACTGCTGGACCAATCGTCCTTGTGGAAGCTGAGCACAGAGAAGGATTAGATATCAAAAGTTATGCAGTAGGCTACTATCTGTATTCATGACTGCAAGGCAAATAGGAGGGGGAATGTTAAAGGACTCTAAACCACTTCAAAGCACTGGGGCCTTTTTGAAAGTGGGATGGAGATGTATACAAAAACAGAGATTATCCTTAACAACAATCCAACTTGAGAGTCAGAGTCCAACATACAGAGTGCAGGGGAAGAGGTTAAATAAGCTTCCTTTCGTGAGAATTTAACACTATCGTTCTAAAGTGAGATAGTGCTTTTTAGCGTCAAAGGCTGCAATTTCCTCGAATGGAACATTGCAAATACCAGGATCTAAAGCAGGCTTTAGTAGCATTGGAAGCAGTCAGTCTTATCAACTATCAGGACCAACACAATGTGATCCATATTACTTCCATCTTGACACAAATTATATTCAGGCACAGGCTCCGACTATAAAGTAGTGAGGACATTCTGATGCTGTGAAAGTCTTTTCAATGCCTAAAAGGAATGATTGTGTGATTTTTGCTTACCGTATAAATTGGTAAAATGATGCCGGAAGACTTTCTTTTTTTTTTCCTTCAGTCTCGGCACTGCAGAGAAACTGTTGTGAAACACTGCCACTGGTGGTCATTCAGTATAATCTGCAGATGGAAAAGTCCACTGTTAGCACATTTACTATAAGAAATACCAACAATCTTGTTTGAGGGTAAACAGATCAATACTGTGGAGTCTGTATAATTGTGAAAATCAACAGCTCATTAGAAAATCAAATCTCAATTTGTGTTTTTAACCTCCTATACTTCTCTGAATCCTATGCCTCATATCTAACACTCTAATAAACTGTAGCACATACATTAGGACATAGATAAATAGATCTTTTTCCATCCAAGTGGCATCGTACCCTTCTCACTGCATTTGTTTTAGGATAGGGTACACCAGTAGCAATTAAGCCAGCTGATCAGTTTAGAGAGGAAGGGTTTTGCTACAGTTAATGGGAATAATAAAAACTATGAATAGCATAATTACCATCTTCATTCTAGCCAATTCCTACCAGTTCAGCATGAGTGATGTTGACACTCTGTATGCTGAAAAACTTACCATCATACACAATTAGAAGTCTCAGAAAATGCCCTAAGGTCTTTTATCTTACATCTTAGTTTTCAGTTTGGCATCCTGTCTACCATGCTACTCATTTAATTACCAAGATAAATGTATACTACTGCTTGCTAGATAACAGAGTGGCCCTCATGTCAGACAACATCTTGCCTTAGCTTTATGATGTCAGCTTGCTAGGCAACAGAGTGGCCCTCATGTCAGACAACATCTTGCTGTAGCTTTATGATGTCAGGTCACTGCTGGACCAATCGTCCTTGTGGAAGCTGAGCACAGAGAAGGATTAGATATCAAAAGTTATGCAGTAGGCTACTATCTGTATTCATGACTGCAAGGCAAATAGGAGGGGGAATGTTAAAGGACTCTAAACCACTTCAAAGCACTGGGGCCTTTTTGAAAGTGGGATGGAGATATATACAAAAACAGAGATTATCCTTAACAACAATCCAACTTGAGAGTCAGAGTCCAACATACAGAGTGCAGGGGAAGAGGTTCAATAAGCTTCCTTTCGTGAGAATTTAACACTATCGTTCTAAAGTGAGATAGTGCTTTTTAGCGTCAAAGGCCGCAATTTCCTCGAATGGAACATTGCAAATACCAGGATCTAAAGCAGGCTTTAGTAGCATTGGAAGCAGTCAGTCTTATCAACTATCAGGACCAACACAATGTGATCCATATTACTTCCATCTTGACACAAATTATATTCAGGCACAGGCTCCGACTATAAAGTAGTGAGGACATTCTGATGCTGTGAAAGTCTTTTCAATGCCTAAAAGGAATGATTGTGTGATTTTTGCTTACCGTATAAATTGGTAAAATGATGCCGGAAGACTTTCTTTTTTTTTTCCTTCAGTCTCGGCACTGCAGAGAAACTGTTGTGAAACACTGCCACTGGTGGTCATTCAGTATAATCTGCAGATGGAAAAGTCCACTGTTAGCACATTTACTATAAGAAATACCAACAATCTTGTTTGAGGGTAAACAGATCAATACTGTGGAGTCTGTATAATTGTGAAAATCAACAGCTCATTAGAAAATCAAATCTCAATTTGTGTTTTTAACCTCCTATACTTCTCTGAATCCTATGCCTCATATCTAACACTCTAATAAACTGTAGCACATACATTAGGACATAGATAAATAGATCTTTTTCCATCCAAGTGGCATCGTACCCTTCTCACTGCATTTGTTTTAGGATAGGGTACACCAGTAGCAATTAAGCCAGCTGATCAGTTTAGAGAGGAAGGGTTTTGCTACAGTTAATGGGAATAATAAAAACTATGAATAGCATAATTACCATCTTCATTCTAGCCAATTCCTACCAGTTCAGCATGAGTGATGTTGACACTCTGTATGCTTAAAACTTACCATCATACACAATTAGAAGTCTCAGAAAATGCCCTAAGGTCTTTTATCTTACATCTTAGTTTTCAGTTTGGCATCCTGTCTACCATGCTACTCATTTAATTACCAAGATAAATGTATACTACTGCTTGCTAGATAACAGAGTGGCCCTCATGTCAGACAACATCTTGCCTTAGCTTTATGATGTCAGCTTGCTAGGCAACAGAGTGGCCCTCATGTCAGACAACATCTTGCTGTAGCTTTATGATGTCAGGTCACTGCTGGACCAATCGTCCTTGTGGAAGCTGAGCACAGAGAAGGATTAGATATCAAAAGTTATGCAGTAGGCTACTATCTGTATTCATGACTGCAAGGCAAATAGGAGGGGGAATGTTAAAGGACTCTAAACCACTTCAAAGCACTGGGGCCTTTTTGAAAGTGGGATGGAGATGTATACAAAAACAGAGATTATCCTTAACAACAATCCAACTTGAGAGTCAGAGTCCAACATACAGAGTGCAGGGGAAGAGGTTAAATAAGCTTCCTTTCGTGAGAATTTAACACTATCGTTCTACAGTGAGATAGTGCTTTTTAGCGTCAAAGGCCGCAATTTCCTCGAATGGAACATTGCAAATACCAGGATCTAAAGCAGGCTTTAGTAGCATTGGAAGCAGTCAGTCTTATCAACTATCAGGACCAACACAATGTGATCCATATTACTTCCATCTTGACACAAATTATATTCAGGCACAGGCTCCGACTATAAAGTAGTGAGGACATTCTGATGCTGTGAAAGTCTTTTCAATGCCTAAAAGGAATGATTGTGTGATTTTTGCTTACCGTATAAATTGGTAAAATGATGCCGGAAGACTTTCTTTTTTTTTTCCTTCAGTCTCGGCACTGCAGAGAAACTGTTGTGAAACACTGCCACTGGTGGTCATTCAGTATAATCTGCAGATGGAAAAGTCCACTGTTAGCACATTTACTATAAGAAATACCAACAATCTTGTTTGAGGGTAAACAGATCAATACTGTGGAGTCTGTATAATTCTGAAAATCAACAGCTCATTAGAAAATCAAATCTCAATTTGTGTTTTTAACCTCCTATACTTCTCTGAATCCTATGCCTCATATCTAACACTCTAAAAAACTGTAGCACATACATTAGGACATAGATAAATAGATCTTTTTCCATCCAAGTGGCATCGTACCCTTCTCACTGCATTTGTTTTAGGATAGGGTACACCAGTAGCAATTAAGCCAGCTGATAAGTTGAGAGGAAGGGTTTTGCTACAGTTAATGGGAATAATAAAAACTATGAATAGCATAATTACCATCTTCATTTTAGCCAATTCCTACCAGTTCAGCATGAGTGATGTTGGGACTCTTTATGCTTAAAACTTACCATCATACACAATTAGAAGTCTCAGAAAATGCCCTAAGGTCTTTCATCTTACATCTTAGTTTTCAGTTTGGCATCCTGTCTACCATGCTACTCATTTCATTACCAAGATAAATGTATACTACTGCTTGCTAGATAACAGAGTGGCCCTCATGTCAGACAACATCTTGCCTTAGCTTTATGATGTCAGCTTGCTAGGCAACAGAGTGGCCCTCATGTCAGACAACATCTTGCTTTAGGTTTATGATGTCAGGTCACTGCTGGACCAATCGTCCTTGTGGAAGCTGAGCACAGAGAAGGATTAGATATCAAAAGTTATGCAGTAGGCTACTATCTGTATTCATGACTGCAAGGCAAATAGGAGGGGGATGTTAAAGGACTCTAAACCACTTCAAAGCACTGGGGCCTTTTTGAAAGTGGGATGGAGATGTATACAAAAACAGAGATTATCCTTAACAACAATCCAACTTGAGAGTCAGAGTCCAACATACAGAGTGCAGGGGAAGAGGTTAAATAAGCTTCCTTTCGTGAGAATTTAACACTATCGTTCTAAAGTGAGATAGTGCTTTTTAGCGTCAAAGGCTGCAATTTCCTCGAATGGAACATTGCAAATACCAGGATCTAAAGCAGGCTTTAGTAGCATTGGAAGCAGTCAGTCTTATCAACTATCAGGACCAACACAATGTGATCCATATTACTTCCATCTTGACACAAATTATATTCAGGCACAGGCTCCGACTATAAAGTAGTGAGGACATTCTGATGCTGTGAAAGTCTTTTCAATGCCTAAAAGGAATGATTGTGTGATTTTTGCTTACCGTATAAATTGGTAAAATGATGCCGGAAGACTTTCTTTTTTTTTTCCTTCAGTCTCGGCACTGCAGAGAAACTGTTGTGAAACACTGCCACTGGTGGTCATTCAGTATAATCTGCAGATGGAAAAGTCCACTGTTAGCACATTTACTATAAGAAATACCAACAATCTTGTTTGAGGGTAAACAGATCAATACTGTGGAGTCTGTATAATTGTGAAAATCAACAGCTCATTAGAAAATCAAATCTCAATTTGTGTTTTTAACCTCCTATACTTCTCTGAATCCTATGCCTCATATCTAACACTCTAAAAAACTGTAGCACATACATTAGGACATAGATAAATAGATCTTTTTCCATCCAAGTGGCATCGTACCCTTCTCACTGCATTTGTTTTAGGATAGGGTACACCAGTAGCAATTAAGCCAGCTGATAAGTTGAGAGGAAGGGTTTTGCTACAGTTAATGGGAATAATAAAAACTATGAATAGCATAATTACCATCTTCATTTTAGCCAATTCCTACCAGTTCAGCATGAGTGATGTTGGGACTCTTTATGCTTAAAACTTACCATCATACACAATTAGAAGTCTCAGAAAATGCCCTAAGGTCTTTCATCTTACATCTTAGTTTTCAGTTTGGCATCCTGTCTACCATGCTACTCATTTCATTACCAAGATAAATGTATACTACTGCTTGCTAGATAACAGAGTGGCCCTCATGTCAGACAACATCTTGCCTTAGCTTTATGATGTCAGCTTGCTAGGCAACAGAGTGGCCCTCATGTCAGACAACATCTTGCTTTAGGTTTATGATGTCAGGTCACTGCTGGACCAATCGTCCTTGTGGAAGCTGAGCACAGAGAAGGATTAGATATCAAAAGTTATGCAGTAGGCTACTATCTGTATTCATGACTGCAAGGCAAATAGGAGGGGGATGTTAAAGGACTCTAAACCACTTCAAAGCACTGGGGCCTTTTTGAAAGTGGGATGGAGATGTATACAAAAACAGAGATTATCCTTAACAACAATCCAACTTGAGAGTCAGAGTCCAACATACAGAGTGCAGGGGAAGAGGTTAAATAAGCTTCCTTTCGTGAGAATTTAACACTATCGTTCTAAAGTGAGATAGTGCTTTTTAGCGTCAAAGGCTGCAATTTCCTCGAATGGAACATTGCAAATACCAGGATCTAAAGCAGGCTTTAGTAGCATTGGAAGCAGTCAGTCTTATCAACTATCAGGACCAACACAATGTGATCCATATTACTTCCATCTTGACACAAATTATATTCAGGCACAGGCTCCGACTATAAAGTAGTGAGGACATTCTGATGCTGTGAAAGTCTTTTCAATGCCTAAAAGGAATGATTGTGTGATTTTTGCTTACCGTATAAATTGGTAAAATGATGCCGGAAGACTTTCTTTTTTTTTTCCTTCAGTCTCGGCACTGCAGAGAAACTGTTGTGAAACACTGCCACTGGTGGTCATTCAGTATAATCTGCAGATGGAAAAGTCCACTGTTAGCACATTTACTATAAGAAATACCAACAATCTTGTTTGAGGGTAAACAGATCAATACTGTGGAGTCTGTATAATTGTGAAAATCAACAGCTCATTAGAAAATCAAATCTCAATTTGTGTTTTTAACCTCCTATACTTCTCTGAATCCTATGCCTCATATCTAACACTCTAATAAACTGTAGCACATACATTAGGACATAGATAAATAGATCTTTTTCCATCCAAGTGGCATCGTACCCTTCTCACTGCATTTGTTTTAGGATAGGGTACACCAGTAGCAATTAAGCCAGCTGATCAGTTTAGAGAGGAAGGGTTTTGCTACAGTTAATGGGAATAATAAAAACTATGAATAGCATAATTACCATCTTCATTCTAGCCAATTCCTACCAGTTCAGCATGAGTGATGTTGACACTCTGTATGCTTAAAACTTACCATCATACACAATTAGAAGTCTCAGAAAATGCCCTAAGGTCTTTTATCTTACATCTTAGTTTTCAGTTTGGCATCCTGTCTACCATGCTACTCATTTAATTACCAAGATAAATGTATACTACTGCTTGCTAGATAACAGAGTGGCCCTCATGTCAGACAACATCTTGCCTTAGCTTTATGATGTCAGCTTGCTAGGCAACAGAGTGGCCCTCATGTCAGACAACATCTTGCTGTAGCTTTATGATGTCAGGTCACTGCTGGACCAATCGTCCTTGTGGAAGCTGAGCACAGAGAAGGATTAGATATCAAAAGTTATGCAGTAGGCTACTATCTGTATTCATGACTGCAAGGCAAATAGGAGGGGGAATGTTAAAGGACTCTAAACCACTTCAAAGCACTGGGGCCTTTTTGAAAGTGGGATGGAGATATATACAAAAACAGAGATTATCCTTAACAACAATCCAACTTGAGAGTCAGAGTCCAACATACAGAGTGCAGGGGAAGAGGTTCAATAAGCTTCCTTTCGTGAGAATTTAACACTATCGTTCTAAAGTGAGATAGTGCTTTTTAGCGTCAAAGGCCGCAATTTCCTCGAATGGAACATTGCAAATACCAGGATCTAAAGCAGGCTTTAGTAGCATTGGAAGCAGTCAGTCTTTTATCAACTATCAGGACCAACACAATGTGATCCATATTACTTCCATCTTGACACAAATTATATTCAGGCACAGGCTCCGACTAAGGTAGTGAGGACATTCTGATGCTGCGAAAGTCTTTTTAATGCCTAAAAGCAATGATTGTGATTTTTTCTTACCGTATAAATTGGTAAAATGATGCCGGAAGACTTTTTTTTTTTTTTTTTCCTTCAGTCTCGGCACTGCAGAGAAACTGTTGTGAAACACTGCCACTGGTGGTCATTCAGTATAATCTGCAGATGGAAAAGTCCACTGTTAGCACATTTACTATAAGAAATACCAACAATCTTGTTTGAGGGTAAACAGATCAATACTGTGGAGTCTGTATAATTCTGAAAATCAACAGCTCATTAGAAAATCAAATCTCAATTTGTGTTTTTAACCTCCTATACTTCTCTGAATCCTATGCCTCATATCTAACACTCTAAAAAACTGTAGCACATACATTAGGACATAGATAAATAGATCTTTTTCCATCCAAGTGGCATCGTACCCTTCTCACTGCATTTGTTTTAGGATAGGGTACACCAGTAGCAATTAAGCCAGCTGATAAGTTGAGAGGAAGGGTTTTGCTACAGTTAATGGGAATAATAAAAACTATGAATAGCATAATTACCATCTTCATTTTAGCCAATTCCTACCAGTTCAGCATGAGTGATGTTGGGACTCTTTATGCTTAAAACTTACCATCATACACAATTAGAAGTCTCAGAAAATGCCCTAAGGTCTTTCATCTTACATCTTAGTTTTCAGTTTGGCATCCTGTCTACCATGCTACTCATTTCATTACCAAGATAAATGTATACTACTGCTTGCTAGATAACAGAGTGGCCCTCATGTCAGACAACATCTTGCCTTAGCTTTATGATGTCAGCTTGCTAGGCAACAGAGTGGCCCTCATGTCAGACAACATCTTGCTGTAGCTTTATGATGTCAGCTTGCTAGGCAACAGAGTGGCCCTCATGTCAGACAACATCTTGGTTTAGCTTTATGAAGTCAGGTCACTGCTGGACCAATCGTCCTTGTGGAAGCTGAGCACAGAGAAGGATTAGATATCAAAAGTTATGCAGTAGGCTACTATCTGTATTCATGACTGCAAGGCAAATAGGAGGGTTAATGTTAAAGGACTCTAAACCACTTCAAAGCACTGGGGCCTTTTTGAAAGTGGGATGGAGATATATACAAAAACAGAGATTATCCTTAACAACAATCCAACTTGAGAGTCAGAGTCCAACATATAGAGTGCAGGGGAAGAGGTTAAATAAGCTTCCTTTCGTGAGAATTTAACACTATCGTTCTAAAGTGAGATAGTGCTTTTTAGCGTCAAAGGCTGCAATTTCCTCGAATGGAACATTGCAAATACCAGGATCTAAAGCAGGCTTTAGTAGCATTGGAAGCAGTCAGTCTTTTATCAACTATCAGGACCAACACAATGTGATCCATATTACTTCCATCTTGACACAAATTATATTCAGGCACAGGCTCCGACTAGAAGGTAGTGAGGACATTCTGATGCTGTGAAAGTCTTTTTAATGCCTAAAAGGAATGATTGTGATTTTTGCTTACCGTATAAATTGGTAAAATGATGCCGGAAGACTTTCTTTTTTTTTTCCTTCAGTCTCGGCACTGCAGAGAAACTGTTGTGAAACACTGCCACTGGTGGTCATTCAGTATAATCTGCAGATGGAAAAGTCCACTGTTAGCACATTTACTATAAGAAATACCAACAATCTTGTTTGAGGGTAAACAGATCAATACTGTGGAGTCTGTATAATTGTGAAAATCAACAGCTCATTAGAAAATCAAATCTCAATTTGTGTTTTTAACCTCCTATACTTCTCTGAATCCTATGCCTCATATCTAACACTCTAATAAACTGTAGCACATACATTAGGACATAGATAAATAGATCTTTTTCCATCCAAGTGGCATCGTACCCTTCTCACTGCATTTGTTTTAGGATAGGGTACACCAGTAGCAATTAAGCCAGCTGATCAGTTTAGAGAGGAAGGGTTTTGCTACAGTTAATGGGAATAATAAAAACTATGAATAGCATAATTACCATCTTCATTCTAGCCAATTCCTACCAGTTCAGCATGAGTGATGTTGACACTCTGTATGCTTAAAACTTACCATCATACACAATTAGAAGTCTCAGAAAATGCCCTAAGGTCTTTTATCTTACATCTTAGTTTTCAGTTTGGCATCCTGTCTACTATGCTACTCATTTAATTACCAAGATAAATGTATACTACTGCTTGCTAGATAACAGAGTGGCCCTCATGTCAGACAACATCTTGCCTTAGCTTTATGATGTCAGCTTGCTAGGCAACAGAGTGGCCCTCATGTCAGACAACATCTTGCTGTAGCTTTATGATGTCAGGTCACTGCTGGACCAATCGTCCTTGTGGAAGCTGAGCACAGAGAAGGATTAGATATCAAAAGTTATGCAGTAGGCTACTATCTGTATTCATGACTGCAAGGCAAATAGGAGGGGGAATGTTAAAGGACTCTAAACCACTTCAAAGCACTGGGGCCTTTTTGAAAGTGGGATGGAGATATATACAAAAACAGAGATTATCCTTAACAACAATCCAACTTGAGAGTCAGAGTCCAACATACAGAGTGCAGGGGAAGAGGTTCAATAAGCTTCCTTTCGTGAGAATTTAACACTATCGTTCTAAAGTGAGATAGTGCTTTTTAGCGTCAAAGGCCGCAATTTCCTCGAATGGAACATTGCAAATACCAGGATCTAAAGCAGGCTTTAGTAGCATTGGAAGCAGTCAGTCTTTTATCAACTATCAGGACCAACACAATGTGATCCATATTACTTCCATCTTGACACAAATTATATTCAGGCACAGGCTCCGACTAAGGTAGTGAGGACATTCTGATGCTGCGAAAGTCTTTTTAATGCCTAAAAGCAATGATTGTGATTTTTTCTTACCGTATAAATTGGTAAAATGATGCCGGAAGACTTTTTTTTTTTTTCCTTCAGTCTCGGCACTGCAGAGAAACTGTTGTGAAACACTGCCACTGGTGGTCATTCAGTATAATCTGCAGATGGAAAAGTCCACTGTTAGCACATTTACTATAAGAAATACCAACAATCTTGTTTGAGGGTAAACAGATCAATACTGTGGAGTCTGTATAATTCTGAAAATCAACAGCTCATTAGAAAATCAAATCTCAATTTGTGTTTTTAACCTCCTATACTTCTCTGAATCCTATGCCTCATATCTAACACTCTAAAAAACTGTAGCACATACATTAGGACATAGATAAATAGATCTTTTTCCATCCAAGTGGCATCGTACCCTTCTCACTGCATTTGTTTTAGGATAGGGTACACCAGTAGCAATTAAGCCAGCTGATAAGTTGAGAGGAAGGGTTTTGCTACAGTTAATGGGAATAATAAAAACTATGAATAGCATAATTACCATCTTCATTTTAGCCAATTCCTACCAGTTCAGCATGAGTGATGTTGGGACTCTTTATGCTTAAAACTTACCATCATACACAATTAGAAGTCTCAGAAAATGCCCTAAGGTCTTTCATCTTACATCTTAGTTTTCAGTTTGGCATCCTGTCTACCATGCTACTCATTTCATTACCAAGATAAATGTATACTACTGCTTGCTAGATAACAGAGTGGCCCTCATGTCAGACAACATCTTGCCTTAGCTTTATGATGTCAGCTTGCTAGGCAACAGAGTGGCCCTCATGTCAGACAACATCTTGCTGTAGCTTTATGATGTCAGCTTGCTAGGCAACAGAGTGGCCCTCATGTCACACAACATCTTGGTTTAGCTTTATGAAGTCAGGTCACTGCTGGACCAATCGTCCTTGTGGAAGCTGAGCACAGAGAAGGATTAGATATCAAAAGTTATGCAGTAGGCTACTATCTGTATTCATGACTGCAAGGCAAATAGGAGGGTTAATGTTAAAGGACTCTAAACCACTTCAAAGCACTGGGGCCTTTTTGAAAGTGGGATGGAGATATATACAAAAACAGAGATTATCCTTAACAACAATCCAACTTGAGAGTCAGAGTCCAACATATAGAGTGCAGGGGAAGAGGTTAAATAAGCTTCCTTTCGTGAGAATTTAACACTATCGTTCTAAAGTGAGATAGTGCTTTTTAGCGTCAAAGGCTGCAATTTCCTCGAAGGGAACATTGCAAATACCAGGATCTAAAGCAGGCTTTAGTAGCATTGGAAGCAGTCAGTCTTATCAACTATCAGGACCAACACAATGTGATCCATATTACTTCCATCTTGACACAAATTATATTCAGGCACAGGCTCCGACTAGAAGGTAGTGAGGACATTCTGATGCTGTGAAAGTCTTTTTAATGCCTAAAAGGAATGATTGTGATTTTTGCTTACCGTATAAATTGGTAAAATGATGCCGGAAGACTTTTTTTTTTTTTCCTTCAGTCTCGGCACTGCAGAGAAACTGTTGTGAAACACTGCCACTGGTGGTCATTCAGTATAATCTGCAGATGGAAAAGTCCACTGTTAGCACATTTACTATAAGAAATACCAACAATCTTGTTTGAGGGTAAACAGATCAATACTGTGGAGTCTGTATAATTGTGAAAATCAACAGCTCATTAGAAAATCAAATCTCAATTTGTGTTTTTAACCTCCTATACTTCTCTGAATCCTATGCCTCATATCTAACACTCTAATAAACTGTAGCACATACATTAGGACATAGATAAATAGATCTTTTTCCATCCAAGTGGCATCGTACCCTTCTCACTGCATTTGTTTTAGGATAGGGTACACCAGTAGCAATTAAGCCAGCTGATCAGTTTAGAGAGGAAGGGTTTTGCTACAGTTAATGGGAATAATAAAAACTATGAATAGCATAATTACCATCTTCATTCTAGCCAATTCCTACCAGTTCAGCATGAGTGATGTTGACACTCTGTATGCTTAAAACTTACCATCATACACAATTAGAAGTCTCAGAAAATGCCCTAAGGTCTTTTATCTTACATCTTAGTTTTCAGTTTGGCATCCTGTCTACCATGCTACTCATTTAATTACCAAGATAAATGTATACTACTGCTTGCTAGATAACAGAGTGGCCCTCATGTCAGACAACATCTTGCCTTAGCTTTATGATGTCAGCTTGCTAGGCAACAGAGTGGCCCTCATGTCAGACAACATCTTGCTGTAGCTTTATGATGTCAGGTCACTGCTGGACCAATCGTCCTTGTGGAAGCTGAGCACAGAGAAGGATTAGATATCAAAAGTTATGCAGTAGGCTACTATCTGTATTCATGACTGCAAGGCAAATAGGAGGGGGAATGTTAAAGGACTCTAAACCACTTCAAAGCACTGGGGCCTTTTTGAAAGTGGGATGGAGATATATACAAAAACAGAGATTATCCTTAACAACAATCCAACTTGAGAGTCAGAGTCCAACATACAGAGTGCAGGGGAAGAGGTTCAATAAGCTTCCTTTCGTGAGAATTTAACACTATCGTTCTAAAGTGAGATAGTGCTTTTTAGCGTCAAAGGCCGCAATTTCCTCGAATGGAACATTGCAAATACCAGGATCTAAAGCAGGCTTTAGTAGCATTGGAAGCAGTCAGTCTTTTATCAACTATCAGGACCAACACAATGTGATCCATATTACTTCCATCTTGACACAAATTATATTCAGGCACAGGCTCCGACTAAGGTAGTGAGGACATTCTGATGCTGCGAAAGTCTTTTTAATGCCTAAAAGCAATGATTGTGATTTTTTCTTACCGTATAAATTGGTAAAATGATGCCGGAAGACTTTTTTTTTTTTTTTTTTCCTTCAGTCTCGGCACTGCAGAGAAACTGTTGTGAAACACTGCCACTGGTGGTCATTCAGTATAATCTGCAGATGGAAAAGTCCACTGTTAGCACATTTACTATAAGAAATACCAACAATCTTGTTTGAGGGTAAACAGATCAATACTGTGGAGTCTGTATAATTCTGAAAATCAACAGCTCATTAGAAAATCAAATCTCAATTTGTGTTTTTAACCTCCTATACTTCTCTGAATCCTATGCCTCATATCTAACACTCTAAAAAACTGTAGCACATACATTAGGACATAGATAAATAGATCTTTTTCCATCCAAGTGGCATCGTACCCTTCTCACTGCATTTGTTTTAGGATAGGGTACACCAGTAGCAATTAAGCCAGCTGATAAGTTGAGAGGAAGGGTTTTGCTACAGTTAATGGGAATAATAAAAACTATGAATAGCATAATTACCATCTTCATTTTAGCCAATTCCTACCAGTTCAGCATGAGTGATGTTGGGACTCTTTATGCTTAAAACTTACCATCATACACAATTAGAAGTCTCAGAAAATGCCCTAAGGTCTTTCATCTTACATCTTAGTTTTCAGTTTGGCATCCTGTCTACCATGCTACTCATTTCATTACCAAGATAAATGTATACTACTGCTTGCTAGATAACAGAGTGGCCCTCATGTCAGACAACATCTTGCCTTAGCTTTATGATGTCAGCTTGCTAGGCAACAGAGTGGCCCTCATGTCAGACAACATCTTGCTGTAGCTTTATGATGTCAGCTTGCTAGGCAACAGAGTGGCCCTCATGTCAGACAACATCTTGGTTTAGCTTTATGAAGTCAGGTCACTGCTGGACCAATCGTCCTTGTGGAAGCTGAGCACAGAGAAGGATTAGATATCAAAAGTTATGCAGTAGGCTACTATCTGTATTCATGACTGCAAGGCAAATAGGAGGGTTAATGTTAAAGGACTCTAAACCACTTCAAAGCACTGGGGCCTTTTTGAAAGTGGGATGGAGATATATACAAAAACAGAGATTATCCTTAACAACAATCCAACTTGAGAGTCAGAGTCCAACATATAGAGTGCAGGGGAAGAGGTTAAATAAGCTTCCTTTCGTGAGAATTTAACACTATCGTTCTAAAGTGAGATAGTGCTTTTTAGCGTCAAAGGCTGCAATTTCCTCGAATGGAACATTGCAAATACCAGGATCTAAAGCAGGCTTTAGTAGCATTGGAAGCAGTCAGTCTTTTATCAACTATCAGGACCAACACAATGTGATCCATATTACTTCCATCTTGACACAAATTATATTCAGGCACAGGCTCCGACTAGAAGGTAGTGAGGACATTCTGATGCTGTGAAAGTCTTTTTAATGCCTAAAAGGAATGATTGTGATTTTTGCTTACCGTATAAATTGGTAAAATTATGCCGGAAGACTTTCTTTTTTTTTTTCCTTCAGTCTCGGCACTGCAGAGAAACTGTTGTGAAACACTGCCACTGGTGGTCATTCAGTATAATCTGCAGATGGAAAAGTCCACTGTTAGCACATTTACTATAAGAAATACCAACAATCTTGTTTGAGGGTAAACAGATCAATACTGTGGAGTCTGTATAATTGTGAAAATCAACAGCTCATTAGAAAATCAAATCTCAATTTGTGTTTTTAACCTCCTATACTTCTCTGAATCCTATGCCTCATATCTAACACTCTAATAAACTGTAGCACATACATTAGGACATAGATAAATAGATCTTTTTCCATCCAAGTGGCATCGTACCCTTCTCACTGCATTTGTTTTAGGATAGGGTACACCAGTAGCAATTAAGCCAGCTGATCAGTTTAGAGAGGAAGGGTTTTGCTACAGTTAATGGGAATAATAAAAACTATGAATAGCATAATTACCATCTTCATTCTAGCCAATTCCTACCAGTTCAGCATGAGTGATGTTGACACTCTGTATGCTTAAAACTTACCATCATACACAATTAGAAGTCTCAGAAAATGCCCTAAGGTCTTTTATCTTACATCTTAGTTTTCAGTTTGGCATCCTGTCTACTATGCTACTCATTTAATTACCAAGATAAATGTATACTACTGCTTGCTAGATAACAGAGTGGCCCTCATGTCAGACAACATCTTGCCTTAGCTTTATGATGTCAGCTTGCTAGGCAACAGAGTGGCCCTCATGTCAGACAACATCTTGCTGTAGCTTTATGATGTCAGGTCACTGCTGGACCAATCGTCCTTGTGGAAGCTGAGCACAGAGAAGGATTAGATATCAAAAGTTATGCAGTAGGCTACTATCTGTATTCATGACTGCAAGGCAAATAGGAGGGGGAATGTTAAAGGACTCTAAACCACTTCAAAGCACTGGGGCCTTTTTGAAAGTGGGATGGAGATATATACAAAAACAGAGATTATCCTTAACAACAATCCAACTTGAGAGTCAGAGTCCAACATACAGAGTGCAGGGGAAGAGGTTCAATAAGCTTCCTTTCGTGAGAATTTAACACTATCGTTCTAAAGTGAGATAGTGCTTTTTAGCGTCAAAGGCCGCAATTTCCTCGAATGGAACATTGCAAATACCAGGATCTAAAGCAGGCTTTAGTAGCATTGGAAGCAGTCAGTCTTTTATCAACTATCAGGACCAACACAATGTGATCCATATTACTTCCATCTTGACACAAATTATATTCAGGCACAGGCTCCGACTAAGGTAGTGAGGACATTCTGATGCTGCGAAAGTCTTTTTAATGCCTAAAAGCAATGATTGTGATTTTTTCTTACCGTATAAATTGGTAAAATGATGCCGGAAGACTTTTTTTTTTTTTCCTTCAGTCTCGGCACTGCAGAGAAACTGTTGTGAAACACTGCCACTGGTGGTCATTCAGTATAATCTGCAGATGGAAAAGTCCACTGTTAGCACATTTACTATAAGAAATACCAACAATCTTGTTTGAGGGTAAACAGATCAATACTGTGGAGTCTGTATAATTCTGAAAATCAACAGCTCATTAGAAAATCAAATCTCAATTTGTGTTTTTAACCTCCTATACTTCTCTGAATCCTATGCCTCATATCTAACACTCTAAAAAACTGTAGCACATACATTAGGACATAGATAAATAGATCTTTTTCCATCCAAGTGGCATCGTACCCTTCTCACTGCATTTGTTTTAGGATAGGGTACACCAGTAGCAATTAAGCCAGCTGATAAGTTGAGAGGAAGGGTTTTGCTACAGTTAATGGGAATAATAAAAACTATGAATAGCATAATTACCATCTTCATTTTAGCCAATTCCTACCAGTTCAGCATGAGTGATGTTGGGACTCTTTATGCTTAAAACTTACCATCATACACAATTAGAAGTCTCAGAAAATGCCCTAAGGTCTTTCATCTTACATCTTAGTTTTCAGTTTGGCATCCTGTCTACCATGCTACTCATTTCATTACCAAGATAAATGTATACTACTGCTTGCTAGATAACAGAGTGGCCCTCATGTCAGACAACATCTTGCCTTAGCTTTATGATGTCAGCTTGCTAGGCAACAGAGTGGCCCTCATGTCAGACAACATCTTGCTGTAGCTTTATGATGTCAGCTTGCTAGGCAACAGAGTGGCCCTCATGTCACACAACATCTTGGTTTAGCTTTATGAAGTCAGGTCACTGCTGGACCAATCGTCCTTGTGGAAGCTGAGCACAGAGAAGGATTAGATATCAAAAGTTATGCAGTAGGCTACTATCTGTATTCATGACTGCAAGGCAAATAGGAGGGTTAATGTTAAAGGACTCTAAACCACTTCAAAGCACTGGGGCCTTTTTGAAAGTGGGATGGAGATATATACAAAAACAGAGATTATCCTTAACAACAATCCAACTTGAGAGTCAGAGTCCAACATATAGAGTGCAGGGGAAGAGGTTAAATAAGCTTCCTTTCGTGAGAATTTAACACTATCGTTCTAAAGTGAGATAGTGCTTTTTAGCGTCAAAGGCTGCAATTTCCTCGAAGGGAACATTGCAAATACCAGGATCTAAAGCAGGCTTTAGTAGCATTGGAAGCAGTCAGTCTTATCAACTATCAGGACCAACACAATGTGATCCATATTACTTCCATCTTGACACAAATTATATTCAGGCACAGGCTCCGACTAGAAGGTAGTGAGGACATTCTGATGCTGTGAAAGTCTTTTTAATGCCTAAAAGGAATGATTGTGATTTTTGCTTACCGTATAAATTGGTAAAATGATGCCGGAAGACTTTTTTTTTTTTTCCTTCAGTCTCGGCACTGCAGAGAAACTGTTGTGAAACACTGCCACTGGTGGTCATTCAGTATAATCTGCAGATGGAAAAGTCCACTGTTAGCACATTTACTATAAGAAATACCAACAATCTTGTTTGAGGGTAAACAGATCAATACTGTGGAGTCTGTATAATTCTGAAAATCAACAGCTCATTAGAAAATCAAATCTCAATTTGTGTTTTTAACCTCCTATACTTCTCTGAATCCTATGCCTCATATCTAACACTCTAGAAAACTGTAGCACATACATTAGGACATAGATAAATAGATCTTTTTCCATCCAAGTGGCATCGTACCCTTCTCACTGCATTTGTTTTAGGATAGGGTACACCAGTAGCAATTAAGCCAGCTGATAAGTTGAGAGGAAGGGTTTTGCTACAGTTAATGGGAATAATAAAAACTATGAATAGCATAATTACCATCTTCATTTTAGCCAATTCCTACCAGTTCAGCATGAGTGATGTTGGGACTCTTTATGCTTAAAACTTACCATCATACACAATTAGAAGTCTCAGAAAATGCCCTAAGGTCTTTCATCTTACATCTTAGTTTTCAGTTTGGCATCCTGTCTACCATGCTACTCATTTCATTACCAAGATAAATGTATACTACTGCTTGCTAGATAACAGAGTGGCCCTCATGTCAGACAACATCTTGCCTTAGCTTTATGATGTCAGCTTGCTAGGCAACAGAGTGGCCCTCATGTCAGACAACATCTTGCTGTAGCTTTATGATGTCAGCTTGCTAGGCAACAGAGTGGCCCTCATGTCAGACAACATCTTGCTTTAGGTTTATGATGTCAGGTCACTGCTGGACCAATCGTCCTTGTGGAAGCTGAGCACAGAGAAGGATTAGATATCAAAAGTTATGCAGTAGGCTACTATCTGTATTCATGACTGCAAGGCAAATAGGAGGGGGAATGTTAAAGGACTCTAAACCACTTCAAAGCACTGGGGCCTTTTTGAAAGTGGGATGGAGATGTATACAAAAACAGAGATTATCCTTAACAACAATCCAACTTGAGAGTCAGAGTCCAACATACAGAGTGCAGGGGAAGAGGTTAAATAAGCTTCCTTTCGTGAGAATTTAACACTATCGTTCTAAAGTGAGATAGTGCTTTTTAGCGTCAAAGGCTGCAATTTCCTCGAATGGAACATTGCAAATACCAGGATCTAAAGCAGGCTTTAGTAGCATTGGAAGCAGTCAGTCTTATCAACTATCAGGACCAACACAATGTGATCCATATTACTTCCATCTTGACACAAATTATATTCAGGCACAGGCTCCGACTATAAAGTAGTGAGGACATTCTGATGCTGTGAAAGTCTTTTCAATGCCTAAAAGGAATGATTGTGTGATTTTTGCTTACCGTATAAATTGGTAAAATGATGCCGGAAGACTTTCTTTTTTTTTTCCTTCAGTCTCGGCACTGCAGAGAAACTGTTGTGAAACACTGCCACTGGTGGTCATTCAGTATAATCTGCAGATGGAAAAGTCCACTGTTAGCACATTTACTATAAGAAATACCAACAATCTTGTTTGAGGGTAAACAGATCAATACTGTGGAGTCTGTATAATTGTGAAAATCAACAGCTCATTAGAAAATCAAATCTCAATTTGTGTTTTTAACCTCCTATACTTCTCTGAATCCTATGCCTCATATCTAACACTCTAAAAAACTGTAGCACATACATTAGGACATAAATAAATAGATCTTTTTCCATCCAAGTGGCATCGTACCCTTCTCACTGCATTTGTTTTAGGATAGGGTACACCAGTAGCAATTAAGCCAGCTGATCAGTTTAGAGAGGAAGGGTTTTGCTACAGTTAATGGGAATAATAAAAACTATGAATAGCATAATTACCATCTTCATTCTAGCCAATTCCTACCAGTTCAGCATGAGTGATGTTGACACTCTGTATGCTTAAAACTTACCATCATACACAATTAGAAGTCTCAGAAAATGCCCTAAGGTCTTTTATCTTACATCTTAGTTTTCAGTTTGGCATCCTGTCTACCATGCTACTCATTTAATTACCAAGATAAATGTATACTACTGCTTGCTAGATAACAGAGTGGCCCTCATGTCAGACAACATCTTGCCTTAGCTTTATGATGTCAGCTTGCTAGGCAACAGAGTGGCCCTCATGTCAGACAACATCTTGCTGTAGCTTTATGATGTCAGCTTGCTAGGCAACAGAGTGGCCCTCATGTCAGACAACATCTTGGTTTAGCTTTATGAAGTCAGGTCACTGCTGGACCAATCGTCCTTGTGGAAGCTGAGCACAGAGAAGGATTAGATATCAAAAGTTATGCAGTAGGCTACTATCTGTATTCATGACTGCAAGGCAAATAGGAGGGGGAATGTTAAAGGACTCTAAACCACTTCAAAGCACTGGGGCCTTTTTGAAAGTGGGATGGAGATATATACAAAAACAGAGATTATCCTTAACAACAATCCAACTTGAGAGTCAGAGTCCAACATATAGAGTGCAGGGGAAGAGGTTAAATAAGCTTCCTTTCGTGAGAATTTAACACTATCGTTCTAAAGTGAGATAGTGCTTTTTAGCGTCAAAGGCTGCAATTTCCTCGAAGGGAACATTGCAAATACCAGGATCTAAAGCAGGCTTTAGTAGCATTGGAAGCAGTCAGTCTTTTATCAACTATCAGGACCAACACAATGTGATCCATATTACTTCCATCTTGACACAAATTATATTCAGGCACAGGCTCCGACTAGAAGGTAGTGAGGACATTCTGATGCTGTGAAAGTCTTTTTAATGCCTAAAAGGAATGATTGTGATTTTTGCTTACCGTATAAATTGGTAAAATGATGCCGGAAGACTTTTTTTTTTTTTCCTTCAGTCTCGGCACTGCAGAGAAACTGTTGTGAAACACTGCCACTGGTGGTCATTCAGTATAATCTGCAGATGGAAAAGTCCACTGTTAGCACATTTACTATAAGAAATACCAACAATCTTGTTTGAGGGTAAGCAGATCAATACTGTGGAGTCTGTATAATTCTGAAAATCAACAGCTCATTAGAAAATCAAATCTCAATTTGTGTTTTTAACCTCCTATACTTCTCTGAATCCTATGCCTCATATCTAACACTCTAAAAAACTGTAGCACATACATTAGGACATAGATAAATAGATCTTTTTCCATCCAAGTTGCATCGTACCCTTCTCACTGCATTTGTTTTAGGATAGGGTACACCAGTAGCAATTAAGCCAGCTGATAAGTTGAGAGGAAGGGTTTTGTTACAGTTAATGGGAATAATAAAAACTATGAATAGCATAATTACCATCTTCATTTTAGCCAATTCCTACCAGTTCAGCATGAGTGATGTTGGGACTCTTTATGCTTAAAACTTACCATCATACACAATTAGAAGTCTCAGAAAATGCCCTAAGGTCTTTCATCTTACATCTTAGTTTTCAGTTTGGCATCCTGTCTACCATGCTACTCATTTCATTACCAAGATAAATGTATACTACTGCTTGCTAGATAACAGAGTGGCCCTCATGTCAGACAACATCTTGCCTTAGCTTTATGATGTCAGCTTGCTAGGCAACAGAGTGGCCCTCATGTCAGACAACATCTTGCTGTAGCTTTATGATGTCAGCTTGCTAGGCAACAGAGTGGCCCTCATGTCAGACAACATCTTGCTTTAGGTTTATGATGTCAGGTCACTGCTGGACCAATCGTCCTTGTGGAAGCTGAGCACAGAGAAGGATTAGATATCAAAAGTTATGCAGTAGGCTACTATCTGTATTCATGACTGCAAGGCAAATAGGAGGGGGAATGTTAAAGGACTCTAAACCACTTCAAAGCACTGGGGCCTTTTTGAAAGTGGGATGGAGATGTATACAAAAACAGAGATTATCCTTAACAACAATCCAACTTGAGAGTCAGAGTCCAACATACAGAGTGCAGGGGAAGAGGTTAAATAAGCTTCCTTTCGTGAGAATTTAACACTATCGTTCTAAAGTGAGATAGTGCTTTTTAGCGTCAAAGGCTGCAATTTCCTCGAATGGAACATTGCAAATACCAGGATCTAAAGCAGGCTTTAGTAGCATTGGAAGCAGTCAGTCTTATCAACTATCAGGACCAACACAATGTGATCCATATTACTTCCATCTTGACACAAATTATATTCAGGCACAGGCTCCGACTATAAAGTAGTGAGGACATTCTGATGCTGTGAAAGTCTTTTCAATGCCTAAAAGGAATGATTGTGTGATTTTTGCTTACCGTATAAATTGGTAAAATGATGCCGGAAGACTTTCTTTTTTTTTTCCTTCAGTCTCGGCACTGCAGAGAAACTGTTGTGAAACACTGCCACTGGTGGTCATTCAGTATAATCTGCAGATGGAAAAGTCCACTGTTAGCACATTTACTATAAGAAATACCAACAATCTTGTTTGAGGGTAAACAGATCAATACTGTGGAGTCTGTATAATTGTGAAAATCAACAGCTCATTAGAAAATCAAATCTCAATTTGTGTTTTTAACCTCCTATACTTCTCTGAATCCTATGCCTCATATCTAACACTCTAATAAACTGTAGCACATACATTAGGACATAGATAAATAGATCTTTTTCCATCCAAGTGGCATCGTACCCTTCTCACTGCATTTGTTTTAGGATAGGGTACACCAGTAGCAATTAAGCCAGCTGATCAGTTTAGAGAGGAAGGGTTTTGCTACAGTTAATGGGAATAATAAAAACTATGAATAGCATAATTACCATCTTCATTCTAGCCAATTCCTACCAGTTCAGCATGAGTGATGTTGACACTCTGTATGCTTAAAACTTACCATCATACACAATTAGAAGTCTCAGAAAATGCCCTAAGGTCTTTTATCTTACATCTTAGTTTTCAGTTTGGCATCCTGTCTACCATGCTACTCATTTAATTACCAAGATAAATGTATACTACTGCTTGCTAGATAACAGAGTGGCCCTCATGTCAGACAACATCTTGCCTTAGCTTTATGATGTCAGCTTGCTAGGCAACAGAGTGGCCCTCATGTCAGACAACATCTTGCTGTAGCTTTATGATGTCAGGTCACTGCTGGACCAATCGTCCTTGTGGAAGCTGAGCACAGAGAAGGATTAGATATCAAAAGTTATGCAGTAGGCTACTATCTGTATTCATGACTGCAAGGCAAATAGGAGGGGGAATGTTAAAGGACTCTAAACCACTTCAAAGCACTGGGGCCTTTTTGAAAGTGGGATGGAGATATATACAAAAACAGAGATTATCCTTAACAACAATCCAACTTGAGAGTCAGAGTCCAACATACAGAGTGCAGGGGAAGAGGTTCAATAAGCTTCCTTTCGTGAGAATTTAACACTATCGTTCTAAAGTGAGATAGTGCTTTTTAGCGTCAAAGGCCGCAATTTCCTCGAATGGAACATTGCAAATACCAGGATCTAAAGCAGGCTTTAGTAGCATTGGAAGCAGTCAGTCTTATCAACTATCAGGACCAACACAATGTGATCCATATTACTTCCATCTTGACACAAATTATATTCAGGCACAGGCTCCGACTATAAAGTAGTGAGGACATTCTGATGCTGTGAAAGTCTTTTCAATGCCTAAAAGGAATGATTGTGTGATTTTTGCTTACCGTATAAATTGGTAAAATGATGCCGGAAGACTTTCTTTTTTTTTTCCTTCAGTCTCGGCACTGCAGAGAAACTGTTGTGAAACACTGCCACTGGTGGTCATTCAGTATAATCTGCAGATGGAAAAGTCCACTGTTAGCACATTTACTATAAGAAATACCAACAATCTTGTTTGAGGGTAAACAGATCAATACTGTGGAGTCTGTATAATTGTGAAAATCAACAGCTCATTAGAAAATCAAATCTCAATTTGTGTTTTTAACCTCCTATACTTCTCTGAATCCTATGCCTCATATCTAACACTCTAATAAACTGTAGCACATACATTAGGACATAGATAAATAGATCTTTTTCCATCCAAGTGGCATCGTACCCTTCTCACTGCATTTGTTTTAGGATAGGGTACACCAGTAGCAATTAAGCCAGCTGATCAGTTTAGAGAGGAAGGGTTTTGCTACAGTTAATGGGAATAATAAAAACTATGAATAGCATAATTACCATCTTCATTCTAGCCAATTCCTACCAGTTCAGCATGAGTGATGTTGACACTCTGTATGCTTAAAACTTACCATCATACACAATTAGAAGTCTCAGAAAATGCCCTAAGGTCTTTTATCTTACATCTTAGTTTTCAGTTTGGCATCCTGTCTACCATGCTACTCATTTAATTACCAAGATAAATGTATACTACTGCTTGCTAGATAACAGAGTGGCCCTCATGTCAGACAACATCTTGCCTTAGCTTTATGATGTCAGCTTGCTAGGCAACAGAGTGGCCCTCATGTCAGACAACATCTTGCTGTAGCTTTATGATGTCAGGTCACTGCTGGACCAATCGTCCTTGTGGAAGCTGAGCACAGAGAAGGATTAGATATCAAAAGTTATGCAGTAGGCTACTATCTGTATTCATGACTGCAAGGCAAATAGGAGGGGGAATGTTAAAGGACTCTAAACCACTTCAAAGCACTGGGGCCTTTTTGAAAGTGGGATGGAGATATATACAAAAACAGAGATTATCCTTAACAACAATCCAACTTGAGAGTCAGAGTCCAACATACAGAGTGCAGGGGAAGAGGTTCAATAAGCTTCCTTTCGTGAGAATTTAACACTATCGTTCTAAAGTGAGATAGTGCTTTTTAGCGTCAAAGGCCGCAATTTCCTCGAATGGAACATTGCAAATACCAGGATCTAAAGCAGGCTTTAGTAGCATTGGAAGCAGTCAGTCTTATCAACTATCAGGACCAACACAATGTGATCCATATTACTTCCATCTTGACACAAATTATATTCAGGCACAGGCTCCGACTATAAAGTAGTGAGGACATTCTGATGCTGTGAAAGTCTTTTCAATGCCTAAAAGGAATGATTGTGTGATTTTTGCTTACCGTATAAATTGGTAAAATGATGCCGGAAGACTTTCTTTTTTTTTTCCTTCAGTCTCGGCACTGCAGAGAAACTGTTGTGAAACACTGCCACTGGTGGTCATTCAGTATAATCTGCAGATGGAAAAGTCCACTGTTAGCACATTTACTATAAGAAATACCAACAATCTTGTTTGAGGGTAAACAGATCAATACTGTGGAGTCTGTATAATTGTGAAAATCAACAGCTCATTAGAAAATCAAATCTCAATTTGTGTTTTTAACCTCCTATACTTCTCTGAATCCTATGCCTCATATCTAACACTCTAATAAACTGTAGCACATACATTAGGACATAGATAAATAGATCTTTTTCCATCCAAGTGGCATCGTACCCTTCTCACTGCATTTGTTTTAGGATAGGGTACACCAGTAGCAATTAAGCCAGCTGATCAGTTTAGAGAGGAAGGGTTTTGCTACAGTTAATGGGAATAATAAAAACTATGAATAGCATAATTACCATCTTCATTCTAGCCAATTCCTACCAGTTCAGCATGAGTGATGTTGACACTCTGTATGCTTAAAACTTACCATCATACACAATTAGAAGTCTCAGAAAATGCCCTAAGGTCTTTTATCTTACATCTTAGTTTTCAGTTTGGCATCCTGTCTACCATGCTACTCATTTAATTACCAAGATAAATGTATACTACTGCTTGCTAGATAACAGAGTGGCCCTCATGTCAGACAACATCTTGCCTTAGCTTTATGATGTCAGCTTGCTAGGCAACAGAGTGGCCCTCATGTCAGACAACATCTTGCTGTAGCTTTATGATGTCAGGTCACTGCTGGACCAATCGTCCTTGTGGAAGCTGAGCACAGAGAAGGATTAGATATCAAAAGTTATGCAGTAGGCTACTATCTGTATTCATGACTGCAAGGCAAATAGGAGGGGGAATGTTAAAGGACTCTAAACCACTTCAAAGCACTGGGGCCTTTTTGAAAGTGGGATGGAGATATATACAAAAACAGAGATTATCCTTAACAACAATCCAACTTGAGAGTCAGAGTCCAACATACAGAGTGCAGGGGAAGAGGTTCAATAAGCTTCCTTTCGTGAGAATTTAACACTATCGTTCTAAAGTGAGATAGTGCTTTTTAGCGTCAAAGGCCGCAATTTCCTCGAATGGAACATTGCAAATACCAGGATCTAAAGCAGGCTTTAGTAGCATTGGAAGCAGTCAGTCTTTTATCAACTATCAGGACCAACACAATGTGATCCATATTACTTCCATCTTGACACAAATTATATTCAGGCACAGGCTCCGACTAAGGTAGTGAGGACATTCTGATGCTGCGAAAGTCTTTTTAATGCCTAAAAGCAATGATTGTGATTTTTTCTTACCGTATAAATTGGTAAAATGATGCCGGAAGACTTTTTTTTTTTTTTTTTCCTTCAGTCTCGGCACTGCAGAGAAACTGTTGTGAAACACTGCCACTGGTGGTCATTCAGTATAATCTGCAGATGGAAAAGTCCACTGTTAGCACATTTACTATAAGAAATACCAACAATCTTGTTTGAGGGTAAACAGATCAATACTGTGGAGTCTGTATAATTCTGAAAATCAACAGCTCATTAGAAAATCAAATCTCAATTTGTGTTTTTAACCTCCTATACTTCTCTGAATCCTATGCCTCATATCTAACACTCTAAAAAACTGTAGCACATACATTAGGACATAGATAAATAGATCTTTTTCCATCCAAGTGGCATCGTACCCTTCTCACTGCATTTGTTTTAGGATAGGGTACACCAGTAGCAATTAAGCCAGCTGATAAGTTGAGAGGAAGGGTTTTGCTACAGTTAATGGGAATAATAAAAACTATGAATAGCATAATTACCATCTTCATTTTAGCCAATTCCTACCAGTTCAGCATGAGTGATGTTGGGACTCTTTATGCTTAAAACTTACCATCATACACAATTAGAAGTCTCAGAAAATGCCCTAAGGTCTTTCATCTTACATCTTAGTTTTCAGTTTGGCATCCTGTCTACCATGCTACTCATTTCATTACCAAGATAAATGTATACTACTGCTTGCTAGATAACAGAGTGGCCCTCATGTCAGACAACATCTTGCCTTAGCTTTATGATGTCAGCTTGCTAGGCAACAGAGTGGCCCTCATGTCAGACAACATCTTGCTGTAGCTTTATGATGTCAGCTTGCTAGGCAACAGAGTGGCCCTCATGTCAGACAACATCTTGGTTTAGCTTTATGAAGTCAGGTCACTGCTGGACCAATCGTCCTTGTGGAAGCTGAGCACAGAGAAGGATTAGATATCAAAAGTTATGCAGTAGGCTACTATCTGTATTCATGACTGCAAGGCAAATAGGAGGGTTAATGTTAAAGGACTCTAAACCACTTCAAAGCACTGGGGCCTTTTTGAAAGTGGGATGGAGATATATACAAAAACAGAGATTATCCTTAACAACAATCCAACTTGAGAGTCAGAGTCCAACATATAGAGTGCAGGGGAAGAGGTTAAATAAGCTTCCTTTCGTGAGAATTTAACACTATCGTTCTAAAGTGAGATAGTGCTTTTTAGCATCAAAGGCTGCAATTTCCTCGAATGGAACATTGCAAATACCAGGATCTAAAGCAGGCTTTAGTAGCATTGGAAGCAGTCAGTCTTTTATCAACTATCAGGACCAACACAATGTGATCCATATTACTTCCATCTTGACACAAATTATATTCAGGCACAGGCTCCGACTAGAAGGTAGTGAGGACATTCTGATGCTGTGAAAGTCTTTTTAATGCCTAAAAGGAATGATTGTGATTTTTGCTTACCGTATAAATTGGTAAAATGATGCCGGAAGACTTTCTTTTTTTTTTCCTTCAGTCTCGGCACTGCAGAGAAACTGTTGTGAAACACTGCCACTGGTGGTCATTCAGTATAATCTGCAGATGGAAAAGTCCACTGTTAGCACATTTACTATAAGAAATACCAACAATCTTGTTTGAGGGTAAACAGATCAATACTGTGGAGTCTGTATAATTGTGAAAATCAACAGCTCATTAGAAAATCAAATCTCAATTTGTGTTTTTAACCTCCTATACTTCTCTGAATCCTATGCCTCATATCTAACACTCTAATAAACTGTAGCACATACATTAGGACATAGATAAATAGATCTTTTTCCATCCAAGTGGCATCGTACCCTTCTCACTGCATTTGTTTTAGGATAGGGTACACCAGTAGCAATTAAGCCAGCTGATCAGTTTAGAGAGGAAGGGTTTTGCTACAGTTAATGGGAATAATAAAAACTATGAATAGCATAATTACCATCTTCATTCTAGCCAATTCCTACCAGTTCAGCATGAGTGATGTTGACACTCTGTATGCTTAAAACTTACCATCATACACAATTAGAAGTCTCAGAAAATGCCCTAAGGTCTTTTATCTTACATCTTAGTTTTCAGTTTGGCATCCTGTCTACTATGCTACTCATTTAATTACCAAGATAAATGTATACTACTGCTTGCTAGATAACAGAGTGGCCCTCATGTCAGACAACATCTTGCCTTAGCTTTATGATGTCAGCTTGCTAGGCAACAGAGTGGCCCTCATGTCAGACAACATCTTGCTGTAGCTTTATGATGTCAGCTTGCTAGGCAACAGAGTGGCCCTCATGTCAGACAACATCTTGGTTTAGCTTTATGAAGTCAGGTCACTGCTGGACCAATCGTCCTTGTGGAAGCTGAGCACAGAGAAGGATTAGATATCAAAAGTTATGCAGTAGGCTACTATCTGTATTCATGACTGCAAGGCAAATAGGAGGGTTAATGTTAAAGGACTCTAAACCACTTCAAAGCACTGGGGCCTTTTTGAAAGTGGGATGGAGATATATACAAAAACAGAGATTATCCTTAACAACAATCCAACTTGAGAGTCAGAGTCCAACATATAGAGTGCAGGGGAAGAGGTTAAATAAGCTTCCTTTCGTGAGAATTTAACACTATCGTTCTAAAGTGAGATAGTGCTTTTTAGCGTCAAAGGCTGCAATTTCCTCGAAGGGAACATTGCAAATACCAGGATCTAAAGCAGGCTTTAGTAGCATTGGAAGCAGTCAGTCTTTTATCAACTATCAGGACCAACACAATGTGATCCATATTACTTCCATCTTGACACAAATTATATTCAGGCACAGGCTCCGACTAGAAGGTAGTGAGGACATTCTGATGCTGTGAAAGTCTTTTTAATGCCTAAAAGGAATGATTGTGATTTTTGCTTACCGTATAAATTGGTAAAATGATGCCGGAAGACTTTTTTTTTTTTTCCTTCAGTCTCGGCACTGCAGAGAAACTGTTGTGAAACACTGCCACTGGTGGTCATTCAGTATAATCTGCAGATGGAAAAGTCCACTGTTAGCACATTTACTATAAGAAATACCAACAATCTTGTTTGAGGGTAAACAGATCAATACTGTGGAGTCTGTATAATTCTGAAAATCAACAGCTCATTAGAAAATCAAATCTCAATTTGTGTTTTTAACCTCCTATACTTCTCTGAATCCTATGCCTCATATCTAACACTCTAAAAAACTGTAGCACATACATTAGGACATAGATAAATAGATCTTTTTCCATCCAAGTGGCATCGTACCCTTCTCACTGCATTTGTTTTAGGATAGGGTACACCAGTAGCAATTAAGCCAGCTGATAAGTTGAGAGGAAGGGTTTTGCTACAGTTAATGGGAATAATAAAAACTATGAATAGCATAATTACCATCTTCATTTTAGCCAATTCCTACCAGTTCAGCATGAGTGATGTTGGGACTCTTTATGCTTAAAACTTACCATCATACACAATTAGAAGTCTCAGAAAATGCCCTAAGGTCTTTCATCTTACATCTTAGTTTTCAGTTTGGCATCCTGTCTACCATGCTACTCATTTCATTACCAAGATAAATGTATACTACTGCTTGCTAGATAACAGAGTGGCCCTCATGTCAGACAACATCTTGCCTTAGCTTTATGATGTCAGCTTGCTAGGCAACAGAGTGGCCCTCATGTCAGACAACATCTTGCTGTAGCTTTATGATGTCAGCTTGCTAGGCAACAGAGTGGCCCTCATGTCAGACAACATCTTGCTTTAGGTTTATGATGTCAGGTCACTGCTGGACCAATCGTCCTTGTGGAAGCTGAGCACAGAGAAGGATTAGATATCAAAAGTTATGCAGTAGGCTACTATCTGTATTCATGACTGCAAGGCAAATAGGAGGGGGAATGTTAAAGGACTCTAAACCACTTCAAAGCACTGGGGCCTTTTTGAAAGTGGGATGGAGATGTATACAAAAACAGAGATTATCCTTAACAACAATCCAACTTGAGAGTCAGAGTCCAACATACAGAGTGCAGGGGAAGAGGTTAAATAAGCTTCCTTTCGTGAGAATTTAACACTATCGTTCTAAAGTGAGATAGTGCTTTTTAGCGTCAAAGGCTGCAATTTCCTCGAATGGAACATTGCAAATACCAGGATCTAAAGCAGGCTTTAGTAGCATTGGAAGCAGTCAGTCTTATCAACTATCAGGACCAACACAATGTGATCCATATTACTTCCATCTTGACACAAATTATATTCAGGCACAGGCTCCGACTATAAAGTAGTGAGGACATTCTGATGCTGTGAAAGTCTTTTCAATGCCTAAAAGGAATGATTGTGTGATTTTTGCTTACCGTATAAATTGGTAAAATGATGCCGGAAGACTTTCTTTTTTTTTTCCTTCAGTCTCGGCACTGCAGAGAAACTCTTGTGAAACACTGCCACTGGTGGTCATTCAGTATAATCTGCAGATGGAAAAGTCCACTGTTAGCACATTTACTATAAGAAATACCAACAATCTTGTTTGAGGGTAAACAGATCAATACTGTGGAGTCTGTATAATTGTGAAAATCAACAGCTCATTAGAAAATCAAATCTCAATTTGTGTTTTTAACCTCCTATACTTCTCTGAATCCTATGCCTCATATCTAACACTCTAAAAAACTGTAGCACATACATTAGGACATAAATAAATAGATCTTTTTCCATCCAAGTGGCATCGTACCCTTCTCACTGCATTTGTTTTAGGATAGGGTACACCAGTAGCAATTAAGCCAGCTGATAAGTTGAGAGGAAGGGTTTTGCTACAGTTAATGGGAATAATAAAAACTATGAATAGCATAATTACCATCTTCATTTTAGCCAATTCCTACCAGTTCAGCATGAGTGATGTTGGGACTCTTTATGCTTAAAACTTACCATCATACACAATTAGAAGTCTCAGAAAATGCCCTAAGGTCTTTCATCTTACATCTTAGTTTTCAGTTTGGCATCCTGTCTACCATGCTACTCATTTCATTACCAAGATAAATGTATACTACTGCTTGCTAGATAACAGAGTGGCCCTCATGTCAGACAACATCTTGCCTTAGCTTTATGATGTCAGCTTGCTAGGCAACAGAGTGGCCCTCATGTCAGACAACATCTTGCTGTAGCTTTATGATGTCAGCTTGCTAGGCAACAGAGTGGCCCTCATGTCAGACAACATCTTGGTTTAGCTTTATGAAGTCAGGTCACTGCTGGACCAATCGTCCTTGTGGAAGCTGAGCACAGAGAAGGATTAGATATCAAAAGTTATGCAGTAGGCTACTATCTGTATTCATGACTGCAAGGCAAATAGGAGGGTTAATGTTAAAGGACTCTAAACCACTTCAAAGCACTGGGGCCTTTTTGAAAGTGGGATGGAGATATATACAAAAACAGAGATTATCCTTAACAACAATCCAACTTGAGAGTCAGAGTCCAACATATAGAGTGCAGGGGAAGAGGTTAAATAAGCTTCCTTTCGTGAGAATTTAACACTATCGTTCTAAAGTGAGATAGTGCTTTTTAGCATCAAAGGCTGCAATTTCCTCGAATGGAACATTGCAAATACCAGGATCTAAAGCAGGCTTTAGTAGCATTGGAAGCAGTCAGTCTTTTATCAACTATCAGGACCAACACAATGTGATCCATATTACTTCCATCTTGACACAAATTATATTCAGGCACAGGCTCCGACTAGAAGGTAGTGAGGACATTCTGATGCTGTGAAAGTCTTTTTAATGCCTAAAAGGAATGATTGTGATTTTTGCTTACCGTATAAATTGGTAAAATGATGCCGGAAGACTTTCTTTTTTTTTTCCTTCAGTCTCGGCACTGCAGAGAAACTGTTGTGAAACACTGCCACTGGTGGTCATTCAGTATAATCTGCAGATGGAAAAGTCCACTGTTAGCACATTTACTATAAGAAATACCAACAATCTTGTTTGAGGGTAAACAGATCAATACTGTGGAGTCTGTATAATTGTGAAAATCAACAGCTCATTAGAAAATCAAATCTCAATTTGTGTTTTTAACCTCCTATACTTCTCTGAATCCTATGCCTCATATCTAACACTCTAATAAACTGTAGCACATACATTAGGACATAGATAAATAGATCTTTTTCCATCCAAGTGGCATCGTACCCTTCTCACTGCATTTGTTTTAGGATAGGGTACACCAGTAGCAATTAAGCCAGCTGATCAGTTTAGAGAGGAAGGGTTTTGCTACAGTTAATGGGAATAATAAAAACTATGAATAGCATAATTACCATCTTCATTCTAGCCAATTCCTACCAGTTCAGCATGAGTGATGTTGACACTCTGTATGCTTAAAACTTACCATCATACACAATTAGAAGTCTCAGAAAATGCCCTAAGGTCTTTTATCTTACATCTTAGTTTTCAGTTTGGCATCCTGTCTACTATGCTACTCATTTAATTACCAAGATAAATGTATACTACTGCTTGCTAGATAACAGAGTGGCCCTCATGTCAGACAACATCTTGCCTTAGCTTTATGATGTCAGCTTGCTAGGCAACAGAGTGGCCCTCATGTCAGACAACATCTTGCTGTAGCTTTATGATGTCAGCTTGCTAGGCAACAGAGTGGCCCTCATGTCAGACAACATCTTGGTTTAGCTTTATGAAGTCAGGTCACTGCTGGACCAATCGTCCTTGTGGAAGCTGAGCACAGAGAAGGATTAGATATCAAAAGTTATGCAGTAGGCTACTATCTGTATTCATGACTGCAAGGCAAATAGGAGGGTTAATGTTAAAGGACTCTAAACCACTTCAAAGCACTGGGGCCTTTTTGAAAGTGGGATGGAGATATATACAAAAACAGAGATTATCCTTAACAACAATCCAACTTGAGAGTCAGAGTCCAACATATAGAGTGCAGGGGAAGAGGTTAAATAAGCTTCCTTTCGTGAGAATTTAACACTATCGTTCTAAAGTGAGATAGTGCTTTTTAGCGTCAAAGGCTGCAATTTCCTCGAAGGGAACATTGCAAATACCAGGATCTAAAGCAGGCTTTAGTAGCATTGGAAGCAGTCAGTCTTTTATCAACTATCAGGACCAACACAATGTGATCCATATTACTTCCATCTTGACACAAATTATATTCAGGCACAGGCTCCGACTAGAAGGTAGTGAGGACATTCTGATGCTGTGAAAGTCTTTTTAATGCCTAAAAGGAATGATTGTGATTTTTGCTTACCGTATAAATTGGTAAAATGATGCCGGAAGACTTTTTTTTTTTTTCCTTCAGTCTCGGCACTGCAGAGAAACTGTTGTGAAACACTGCCACTGGTGGTCATTCAGTATAATCTGCAGATGGAAAAGTCCACTGTTAGCACATTTACTATAAGAAATACCAACAATCTTGTTTGAGGGTAAACAGATCAATACTGTGGAGTCTGTATAATTCTGAAAATCAACAGCTCATTAGAAAATCAAATCTCAATTTGTGTTTTTAACCTCCTATACTTCTCTGAATCCTATGCCTCATATCTAACACTCTAAAAAACTGTAGCACATACATTAGGACATAGATAAATAGATCTTTTTCCATCCAAGTGGCATCGTACCCTTCTCACTGCATTTGTTTTAGGATAGGGTACACCAGTAGCAATTAAGCCAGCTGATAAGTTGAGAGGAAGGGTTTTGCTACAGTTAATGGGAATAATAAAAACTATGAATAGCATAATTACCATCTTCATTTTAGCCAATTCCTACCAGTTCAGCATGAGTGATGTTGGGACTCTTTATGCTTAAAACTTACCATCATACACAATTAGAAGTCTCAGAAAATGCCCTAAGGTCTTTCATCTTACATCTTAGTTTTCAGTTTGGCATCCTGTCTACCATGCTACTCATTTCATTACCAAGATAAATGTATACTACTGCTTGCTAGATAACAGAGTGGCCCTCATGTCAGACAACATCTTGCCTTAGCTTTATGATGTCAGCTTGCTAGGCAACAGAGTGGCCCTCATGTCAGACAACATCTTGCTGTAGCTTTATGATGTCAGCTTGCTAGGCAACAGAGTGGCCCTCATGTCAGACAACATCTTGCTTTAGGTTTATGATGTCAGGTCACTGCTGGACCAATCGTCCTTGTGGAAGCTGAGCACAGAGAAGGATTAGATATCAAAAGTTATGCAGTAGGCTACTATCTGTATTCATGACTGCAAGGCAAATAGGAGGGGGAATGTTAAAGGACTCTAAACCACTTCAAAGCACTGGGGCCTTTTTGAAAGTGGGATGGAGATGTATACAAAAACAGAGATTATCCTTAACAACAATCCAACTTGAGAGTCAGAGTCCAACATACAGAGTGCAGGGGAAGAGGTTAAATAAGCTTCCTTTCGTGAGAATTTAACACTATCGTTCTAAAGTGAGATAGTGCTTTTTAGCGTCAAAGGCTGCAATTTCCTCGAATGGAACATTGCAAATACCAGGATCTAAAGCAGGCTTTAGTAGCATTGGAAGCAGTCAGTCTTATCAACTATCAGGACCAACACAATGTGATCCATATTACTTCCATCTTGACACAAATTATATTCAGGCACAGGCTCCGACTATAAAGTAGTGAGGACATTCTGATGCTGTGAAAGTCTTTTCAATGCCTAAAAGGAATGATTGTGTGATTTTTGCTTACCGTATAAATTGGTAAAATGATGCCGGAAGACTTTCTTTTTTTTTTCCTTCAGTCTCGGCACTGCAGAGAAACTGTTGTGAAACACTGCCACTGGTGGTCATTCAGTATAATCTGCAGATGGAAAAGTCCACTGTTAGCACATTTACTATAAGAAATACCAACAATCTTGTTTGAGGGTAAACAGATCAATACTGTGGAGTCTGTATAATTGTGAAAATCAACAGCTCATTAGAAAATCAAATCTCAATTTGTGTTTTTAACCTCCTATACTTCTCTGAATCCTATGCCTCATATCTAACACTCTAAAAAACTGTAGCACATACATTAGGACATAAATAAATAGATCTTTTTCCATCCAAGTGGCATCGTACCCTTCTCACTGCATTTGTTTTAGGATAGGGTACACCAGTAGCAATTAAGCCAGCTGATAAGTTGAGAGGAAGGGTTTTGCTACAGTTAATGGGAATAATAAAAACTATGAATAGCATAATTACCATCTTCATTTTAGCCAATTCCTACCAGTTCAGCATGAGTGATGTTGGGACTCTTTATGCTTAAAACTTACCATCATACACAATTAGAAGTCTCAGAAAATGCCCTAAGGTCTTTCATCTTACATCTTAGTTTTCAGTTTGGCATCCTGTCTACCATGCTACTCATTTCATTACCAAGATAAATGTATACTACTGCTTGCTAGATAACAGAGTGGCCCTCATGTCAGACAACATCTTGCCTTAGCTTTATGATGTCAGCTTGCTAGGCAACAGAGTGGCCCTCATGTCAGACAACATCTTGCTGTAGCTTTATGATGTCAGCTTGCTAGGCAACAGAGTGGCCCTCATGTCAGACAACATCTTGGTTTAGCTTTATGAAGTCAGGTCACTGCTGGACCAATCGTCCTTGTGGAAGCTGAGCACAGAGAAGGATTAGATATCAAAAGTTATGCAGTAGGCTACTATCTGTATTCATGACTGCAAGGCAAATAGGAGGGTTAATGTTAAAGGACTCTAAACCACTTCAAAGCACTGGGGCCTTTTTGAAAGTGGGATGGAGATATATACAAAAACAGAGATTATCCTTAACAACAATCCAACTTGAGAGTCAGAGTCCAACATATAGAGTGCAGGGGAAGAGGTTAAATAAGCTTCCTTTCGTGAGAATTTAACACTATCGTTCTAAAGTGAGATAGTGCTTTTTAGCATCAAAGGCTGCAATTTCCTCGAATGGAACATTGCAAATACCAGGATCTAAAGCAGGCTTTAGTAGCATTGGAAGCAGTCAGTCTTTTATCAACTATCAGGACCAACACAATGTGATCCATATTACTTCCATCTTGACACAAATTATATTCAGGCACAGGCTCCGACTAGAAGGTAGTGAGGACATTCTGATGCTGTGAAAGTCTTTTTAATGCCTAAAAGGAATGATTGTGATTTTTGCTTACCGTATAAATTGGTAAAATGATGCCGGAAGACTTTCTTTTTTTTTTCCTTCAGTCTCGGCACTGCAGAGAAACTGTTGTGAAACACTGCCACTGGTGGTCATTCAGTATAATCTGCAGATGGAAAAGTCCACTGTTAGCACATTTACTATAAGAAATACCAACAATCTTGTTTGAGGGTAAACAGATCAATACTGTGGAGTCTGTATAATTGTGAAAATCAACAGCTCATTAGAAAATCAAATCTCAATTTGTGTTTTTAACCTCCTATACTTCTCTGAATCCTATGCCTCATATCTAACACTCTAATAAACTGTAGCACATACATTAGGACATAGATAAATAGATCTTTTTCCATCCAAGTGGCATCGTACCCTTCTCACTGCATTTGTTTTAGGATAGGGTACACCAGTAGCAATTAAGCCAGCTGATCAGTTTAGAGAGGAAGGGTTTTGCTACAGTTAATGGGAATAATAAAAACTATGAATAGCATAATTACCATCTTCATTCTAGCCAATTCCTACCAGTTCAGCATGAGTGATGTTGACACTCTGTATGCTTAAAACTTACCATCATACACAATTAGAAGTCTCAGAAAATGCCCTAAGGTCTTTTATCTTACATCTTAGTTTTCAGTTTGGCATCCTGTCTACTATGCTACTCATTTAATTACCAAGATAAATGTATACTACTGCTTGCTAGATAACAGAGTGGCCCTCATGTCAGACAACATCTTGCCTTAGCTTTATGATGTCAGCTTGCTAGGCAACAGAGTGGCCCTCATGTCAGACAACATCTTGCTGTAGCTTTATGATGTCAGCTTGCTAGGCAACAGAGTGGCCCTCATGTCAGACAACATCTTGGTTTAGCTTTATGAAGTCAGGTCACTGCTGGACCAATCGTCCTTGTGGAAGCTGAGCACAGAGAAGGATTAGATATCAAAAGTTATGCAGTAGGCTACTATCTGTATTCATGACTGCAAGGCAAATAGGAGGGTTAATGTTAAAGGACTCTAAACCACTTCAAAGCACTGGGGCCTTTTTGAAAGTGGGATGGAGATATATACAAAAACAGAGATTATCCTTAACAACAATCCAACTTGAGAGTCAGAGTCCAACATATAGAGTGCAGGGGAAGAGGTTAAATAAGCTTCCTTTCGTGAGAATTTAACACTATCGTTCTAAAGTGAGATAGTGCTTTTTAGCGTCAAAGGCTGCAATTTCCTCGAAGGGAACATTGCAAATACCAGGATCTAAAGCAGGCTTTAGTAGCATTGGAAGCAGTCAGTCTTTTATCAACTATCAGGACCAACACAATGTGATCCATATTACTTCCATCTTGACACAAATTATATTCAGGCACAGGCTCCGACTAGAAGGTAGTGAGGACATTCTGATGCTGTGAAAGTCTTTTTAATGCCTAAAAGGAATGATTGTGATTTTTGCTTACCGTATAAATTGGTAAAATGATGCCGGAAGACTTTTTTTTTTTTTCCTTCAGTCTCGGCACTGCAGAGAAACTGTTGTGAAACACTGCCACTGGTGGTCATTCAGTATAATCTGCAGATGGAAAAGTCCACTGTTAGCACATTTACTATAAGAAATACCAACAATCTTGTTTGAGGGTAAACAGATCAATACTGTGGAGTCTGTATAATTCTGAAAATCAACAGCTCATTAGAAAATCAAATCTCAATTTGTGTTTTTAACCTCCTATACTTCTCTGAATCCTATGCCTCATATCTAACACTCTAAAAAACTGTAGCACATACATTAGGACATAGATAAATAGATCTTTTTCCATCCAAGTGGCATCGTACCCTTCTCACTGCATTTGTTTTAGGATAGGGTACACCAGTAGCAATTAAGCCAGCTGATAAGTTGAGAGGAAGGGTTTTGCTACAGTTAATGGGAATAATAAAAACTATGAATAGCATAATTACCATCTTCATTTTAGCCAATTCCTACCAGTTCAGCATGAGTGATGTTGGGACTCTTTATGCTTAAAACTTACCATCATACACAATTAGAAGTCTCAGAAAATGCCCTAAGGTCTTTCATCTTACATCTTAGTTTTCAGTTTGGCATCCTGTCTACCATGCTACTCATTTCATTACCAAGATAAATGTATACTACTGCTTGCTAGATAACAGAGTGGCCCTCATGTCAGACAACATCTTGCCTTAGCTTTATGATGTCAGCTTGCTAGGCAACAGAGTGGCCCTCATGTCAGACAACATCTTGCTGTAGCTTTATGATGTCAGCTTGCTAGGCAACAGAGTGGCCCTCATGTCAGACAACATCTTGCTTTAGGTTTATGATGTCAGGTCACTGCTGGACCAATCGTCCTTGTGGAAGCTGAGCACAGAGAAGGATTAGATATCAAAAGTTATGCAGTAGGCTACTATCTGTATTCATGACTGCAAGGCAAATAGGAGGGGGAATGTTAAAGGACTCTAAACCACTTCAAAGCACTGGGGCCTTTTTGAAAGTGGGATGGAGATGTATACAAAAACAGAGATTATCCTTAACAACAATCCAACTTGAGAGTCAGAGTCCAACATACAGAGTGCAGGGGAAGAGGTTAAATAAGCTTCCTTTCGTGAGAATTTAACACTATCGTTCTAAAGTGAGATAGTGCTTTTTAGCGTCAAAGGCTGCAATTTCCTCGAATGGAACATTGCAAATACCAGGATCTAAAGCAGGCTTTAGTAGCATTGGAAGCAGTCAGTCTTATCAACTATCAGGACCAACACAATGTGATCCATATTACTTCCATCTTGACACAAATTATATTCAGGCACAGGCTCCGACTATAAAGTAGTGAGGACATTCTGATGCTGTGAAAGTCTTTTCAATGCCTAAAAGGAATGATTGTGTGATTTTTGCTTACCGTATAAATTGGTAAAATGATGCCGGAAGACTTTCTTTTTTTTTTCCTTCAGTCTCGGCACTGCAGAGAAACTGTTGTGAAACACTGCCACTGGTGGTCATTCAGTATAATCTGCAGATGGAAAAGTCCACTGTTAGCACATTTACTATAAGAAATACCAACAATCTTGTTTGAGGGTAAACAGATCAATACTGTGGAGTCTGTATAATTGTGAAAATCAACAGCTCATTAGAAAATCAAATCTCAATTTGTGTTTTTAACCTCCTATACTTCTCTGAATCCTATGCCTCATATCTAACACTCTAAAAAACTGTAGCACATACATTAGGACATAAATAAATAGATCTTTTTCCATCCAAGTGGCATCGTACCCTTCTCACTGCATTTGTTTTAGGATAGGGTACACCAGTAGCAATTAAGCCAGCTGATAAGTTGAGAGGAAGGGTTTTGCTACAGTTAATGGGAATAATAAAAACTATGAATAGCATAATTACCATCTTCATTTTAGCCAATTCCTACCAGTTCAGCATGAGTGATGTTGGGACTCTTTATGCTTAAAACTTACCATCATACACAATTAGAAGTCTCAGAAAATGCCCTAAGGTCTTTCATCTTACATCTTAGTTTTCAGTTTGGCATCCTGTCTACCATGCTACTCATTTCATTACCAAGATAAATGTATACTACTGCTTGCTAGATAACAGAGTGGCCCTCATGTCAGACAACATCTTGCCTTAGCTTTATGATGTCAGCTTGCTAGGCAACAGAGTGGCCCTCATGTCAGACAACATCTTGCTGTAGCTTTATGATGTCAGCTTGCTAGGCAACAGAGTGGCCCTCATGTCAGACAACATCTTGGTTTAGCTTTATGAAGTCAGGTCACTGCTGGACCAATCGTCCTTGTGGAAGCTGAGCACAGAGAAGGATTAGATATCAAAAGTTATGCAGTAGGCTACTATCTGTATTCATGACTGCAAGGCAAATAGGAGGGTTAATGTTAAAGGACTCTAAACCACTTCAAAGCACTGGGGCCTTTTTGAAAGTGGGATGGAGATATATACAAAAACAGAGATTATCCTTAACAACAATCCAACTTGAGAGTCAGAGTCCAACATATAGAGTGCAGGGGAAGAGGTTAAATAAGCTTCCTTTCGTGAGAATTTAACACTATCGTTCTAAAGTGAGATAGTGCTTTTTAGCATCAAAGGCTGCAATTTCCTCGAATGGAACATTGCAAATACCAGGATCTAAAGCAGGCTTTAGTAGCATTGGAAGCAGTCAGTCTTTTATCAACTATCAGGACCAACACAATGTGATCCATATTACTTCCATCTTGACACAAATTATATTCAGGCACAGGCTCCGACTAGAAGGTAGTGAGGACATTCTGATGCTGTGAAAGTCTTTTTAATGCCTAAAAGGAATGATTGTGATTTTTGCTTACCGTATAAATTGGTAAAATGATGCCGGAAGACTTTCTTTTTTTTTTCCTTCAGTCTCGGCACTGCAGAGAAACTGTTGTGAAACACTGCCACTGGTGGTCATTCAGTATAATCTGCAGATGGAAAAGTCCACTGTTAGCACATTTACTATAAGAAATACCAACAATCTTGTTTGAGGGTAAACAGATCAATACTGTGGAGTCTGTATAATTGTGAAAATCAACAGCTCATTAGAAAATCAAATCTCAATTTGTGTTTTTAACCTCCTATACTTCTCTGAATCCTATGCCTCATATCTAACACTCTAATAAACTGTAGCACATACATTAGGACATAGATAAATAGATCTTTTTCCATCCAAGTGGCATCGTACCCTTCTCACTGCATTTGTTTTAGGATAGGGTACACCAGTAGCAATTAAGCCAGCTGATCAGTTTAGAGAGGAAGGGTTTTGCTACAGTTAATGGGAATAATAAAAACTATGAATAGCATAATTACCATCTTCATTCTAGCCAATTCCTACCAGTTCAGCATGAGTGATGTTGACACTCTGTATGCTTAAAACTTACCATCATACACAATTAGAAGTCTCAGAAAATGCCCTAAGGTCTTTTATCTTACATCTTAGTTTTCAGTTTGGCATCCTGTCTACTATGCTACTCATTTAATTACCAAGATAAATGTATACTACTGCTTGCTAGATAACAGAGTGGCCCTCATGTCAGACAACATCTTGCCTTAGCTTTATGATGTCAGCTTGCTAGGCAACAGAGTGGCCCTCATGTCAGACAACATCTTGCTGTAGCTTTATGATGTCAGCTTGCTAGGCAACAGAGTGGCCCTCATGTCAGACAACATCTTGGTTTAGCTTTATGAAGTCAGGTCACTGCTGGACCAATCGTCCTTGTGGAAGCTGAGCACAGAGAAGGATTAGATATCAAAAGTTATGCAGTAGGCTACTATCTGTATTCATGACTGCAAGGCAAATAGGAGGGTTAATGTTAAAGGACTCTAAACCACTTCAAAGCACTGGGGCCTTTTTGAAAGTGGGATGGAGATATATACAAAAACAGAGATTATCCTTAACAACAATCCAACTTGAGAGTCAGAGTCCAACATATAGAGTGCAGGGGAAGAGGTTAAATAAGCTTCCTTTCGTGAGAATTTAACACTATCGTTCTAAAGTGAGATAGTGCTTTTTAGCGTCAAAGGCTGCAATTTCCTCGAAGGGAACATTGCAAATACCAGGATCTAAAGCAGGCTTTAGTAGCATTGGAAGCAGTCAGTCTTTTATCAACTATCAGGACCAACACAATGTGATCCATATTACTTCCATCTTGACACAAATTATATTCAGGCACAGGCTCCGACTAGAAGGTAGTGAGGACATTCTGATGCTGTGAAAGTCTTTTTAATGCCTAAAAGGAATGATTGTGATTTTTGCTTACCGTATAAATTGGTAAAATGATGCCGGAAGACTTTTTTTTTTTTTCCTTCAGTCTCGGCACTGCAGAGAAACTGTTGTGAAACACTGCCACTGGTGGTCATTCAGTATAATCTGCAGATGGAAAAGTCCACTGTTAGCACATTTACTATAAGAAATACCAACAATCTTGTTTGAGGGTAAACAGATCAATACTGTGGAGTCTGTATAATTCTGAAAATCAACAGCTCATTAGAAAATCAAATCTCAATTTGTGTTTTTAACCTCCTATACTTCTCTGAATCCTATGCCTCATATCTAACACTCTAAAAAACTGTAGCACATACATTAGGACATAGATAAATAGATCTTTTTCCATCCAAGTGGCATCGTACCCTTCTCACTGCATTTGTTTTAGGATAGGGTACACCAGTAGCAATTAAGCCAGCTGATAAGTTGAGAGGAAGGGTTTTGCTACAGTTAATGGGAATAATAAAAACTATGAATAGCATAATTACCATCTTCATTTTAGCCAATTCCTACCAGTTCAGCATGAGTGATGTTGGGACTCTTTATGCTTAAAACTTACCATCATACACAATTAGAAGTCTCAGAAAATGCCCTAAGGTCTTTCATCTTACATCTTAGTTTTCAGTTTGGCATCCTGTCTACCATGCTACTCATTTCATTACCAAGATAAATGTATACTACTGCTTGCTAGATAACAGAGTGGCCCTCATGTCAGACAACATCTTGCCTTAGCTTTATGATGTCAGCTTGCTAGGCAACAGAGTGGCCCTCATGTCAGACAACATCTTGCTGTAGCTTTATGATGTCAGCTTGCTAGGCAACAGAGTGGCCCTCATGTCAGACAACATCTTGCTTTAGGTTTATGATGTCAGGTCACTGCTGGACCAATCGTCCTTGTGGAAGCTGAGCACAGAGAAGGATTAGATATCAAAAGTTATGCAGTAGGCTACTATCTGTATTCATGACTGCAAGGCAAATAGGAGGGGGAATGTTAAAGGACTCTAAACCACTTCAAAGCACTGGGGCCTTTTTGAAAGTGGGATGGAGATGTATACAAAAACAGAGATTATCCTTAACAACAATCCAACTTGAGAGTCAGAGTCCAACATACAGAGTGCAGTGGAAGAGGTTAAATAAGCTTCCTTTCGTGAGAATTTAACACTATCGTTCTAAAGTGAGATAGTGCTTTTTAGCGTCAAAGGCTGCAATTTCCTCGAATGGAACATTGCAAATACCAGGATCTAAAGCAGGCTTTAGTAGCATTGGAAGCAGTCAGTCTTATCAACTATCAGGACCAACACAATGTGATCCATATTACTTCCATCTTGACACAAATTATATTCAGGCACAGGCTCCGACTATAAAGTAGTGAGGACATTCTGATGCTGTGAAAGTCTTTTCAATGCCTAAAAGGAATGATTGTGTGATTTTTGCTTACCGTATAAATTGGTAAAATGATGCCGGAAGACTTTCTTTTTTTTTTCCTTCAGTCTCGGCACTGCAGAGAAACTGTTGTGAAACACTGCCACTGGTGGTCATTCAGTATAATCTGCAGATGGAAAAGTCCACTGTTAGCACATTTACTATAAGAAATACCAACAATCTTGTTTGAGGGTAAACAGATCAATACTGTGGAGTCTGTATAATTGTGAAAATCAACAGCTCATTAGAAAATCAAATCTCAATTTGTGTTTTTAACCTCCTATACTTCTCTGAATCCTATGCCTCATATCTAACACTCTAAAAAACTGTAGCACATACATTAGGACATAAATAAATAGATCTTTTTCCATCCAAGTGGCATCGTACCCTTCTCACTGCATTTGTTTTAGGATAGGGTACACCAGTAGCAATTAAGCCAGCTGATAAGTTGAGAGGAAGGGTTTTGCTACAGTTAATGGGAATAATAAAAACTATGAATAGCATAATTACCATCTTCATTTTAGCCAATTCCTACCAGTTCAGCATGAGTGATGTTGGGACTCTTTATGCTTAAAACTTACCATCATACACAATTAGAAGTCTCAGAAAATGCCCTAAGGTCTTTCATCTTACATCTTAGTTTTCAGTTTGGCATCCTGTCTACCATGCTACTCATTTCATTACCAAGATAAATGTATACTACTGCTTGCTAGATAACAGAGTGGCCCTCATGTCAGACAACATCTTGCCTTAGCTTTATGATGTCAGCTTGCTAGGCAACAGAGTGGCCCTCATGTCAGACAACATCTTGCTGTAGCTTTATGATGTCAGCTTGCTAGGCAACAGAGTGGCCCTCATGTCAGACAACATCTTGGTTTAGCTTTATGAAGTCAGGTCACTGCTGGACCAATCGTCCTTGTGGAAGCTGAGCACAGAGAAGGATTAGATATCAAAAGTTATGCAGTAGGCTACTATCTGTATTCATGACTGCAAGGCAAATAGGAGGGTTAATGTTAAAGGACTCTAAACCACTTCAAAGCACTGGGGCCTTTTTGAAAGTGGGATGGAGATATATACAAAAACAGAGATTATCCTTAACAACAATCCAACTTGAGAGTCAGAGTCCAACATATAGAGTGCAGGGGAAGAGGTTAAATAAGCTTCCTTTCGTGAGAATTTAACACTATCGTTCTAAAGTGAGATAGTGCTTTTTAGCATCAAAGGCTGCAATTTCCTCGAATGGAACATTGCAAATACCAGGATCTAAAGCAGGCTTTAGTAGCATTGGAAGCAGTCAGTCTTTTATCAACTATCAGGACCAACACAATGTGATCCATATTACTTCCATCTTGACACAAATTATATTCAGGCACAGGCTCCGACTAGAAGGTAGTGAGGACATTCTGATGCTGTGAAAGTCTTTTTAATGCCTAAAAGGAATGATTGTGATTTTTGCTTACCGTATAAATTGGTAAAATGATGCCGGAAGACTTTCTTTTTTTTTTCCTTCAGTCTCGGCACTGCAGAGAAACTGTTGTGAAACACTGCCACTGGTGGTCATTCAGTATAATCTGCAGATGGAAAAGTCCACTGTTAGCACATTTACTATAAGAAATACCAACAATCTTGTTTGAGGGTAAACAGATCAATACTGTGGAGTCTGTATAATTGTGAAAATCAACAGCTCATTAGAAAATCAAATCTCAATTTGTGTTTTTAACCTCCTATACTTCTCTGAATCCTATGCCTCATATCTAACACTCTAATAAACTGTAGCACATACATTAGGACATAGATAAATAGATCTTTTTCCATCCAAGTGGCATCGTACCCTTCTCACTGCATTTGTTTTAGGATAGGGTACACCAGTAGCAATTAAGCCAGCTGATCAGTTTAGAGAGGAAGGGTTTTGCTACAGTTAATGGGAATAATAAAAACTATGAATAGCATAATTACCATCTTCATTCTAGCCAATTCCTACCAGTTCAGCATGAGTGATGTTGACACTCTGTATGCTTAAAACTTACCATCATACACAATTAGAAGTCTCAGAAAATGCCCTAAGGTCTTTTATCTTACATCTTAGTTTTCAGTTTGGCATCCTGTCTACTATGCTACTCATTTAATTACCAAGATAAATGTATACTACTGCTTGCTAGATAACAGAGTGGCCCTCATGTCAGACAACATCTTGCCTTAGCTTTATGATGTCAGCTTGCTAGGCAACAGAGTGGCCCTCATGTCAGACAACATCTTGCTGTAGCTTTATGATGTCAGCTTGCTAGGCAACAGAGTGGCCCTCATGTCAGACAACATCTTGGTTTAGCTTTATGAAGTCAGGTCACTGCTGGACCAATCGTCCTTGTGGAAGCTGAGCACAGAGAAGGATTAGATATCAAAAGTTATGCAGTAGGCTACTATCTGTATTCATGACTGCAAGGCAAATAGGAGGGTTAATGTTAAAGGACTCTAAACCACTTCAAAGCACTGGGGCCTTTTTGAAAGTGGGATGGAGATATATACAAAAACAGAGATTATCCTTAACAACAATCCAACTTGAGAGTCAGAGTCCAACATATAGAGTGCAGGGGAAGAGGTTAAATAAGCTTCCTTTCGTGAGAATTTAACACTATCGTTCTAAAGTGAGATAGTGCTTTTTAGCGTCAAAGGCTGCAATTTCCTCGAAGGGAACATTGCAAATACCAGGATCTAAAGCAGGCTTTAGTAGCATTGGAAGCAGTCAGTCTTTTATCAACTATCAGGACCAACACAATGTGATCCATATTACTTCCATCTTGACACAAATTATATTCAGGCACAGGCTCCGACTAGAAGGTAGTGAGGACATTCTGATGCTGTGAAAGTCTTTTTAATGCCTAAAAGGAATGATTGTGATTTTTGCTTACCGTATAAATTGGTAAAATGATGCCGGAAGACTTTTTTTTTTTTTCCTTCAGTCTCGGCACTGCAGAGAAACTGTTGTGAAACACTGCCACTGGTGGTCATTCAGTATAATCTGCAGATGGAAAAGTCCACTGTTAGCACATTTACTATAAGAAATACCAACAATCTTGTTTGAGGGTAAACAGATCAATACTGTGGAGTCTGTATAATTCTGAAAATCAACAGCTCATTAGAAAATCAAATCTCAATTTGTGTTTTTAACCTCCTATACTTCTCTGAATCCTATGCCTCATATCTAACACTCTAAAAAACTGTAGCACATACATTAGGACATAGATAAATAGATCTTTTTCCATCCAAGTGGCATCGTACCCTTCTCACTGCATTTGTTTTAGGATAGGGTACACCAGTAGCAATTAAGCCAGCTGATAAGTTGAGAGGAAGGGTTTTGCTACAGTTAATGGGAATAATAAAAACTATGAATAGCATAATTACCATCTTCATTTTAGCCAATTCCTACCAGTTCAGCATGAGTGATGTTGGGACTCTTTATGCTTAAAACTTACCATCATACACAATTAGAAGTCTCAGAAAATGCCCTAAGGTCTTTCATCTTACATCTTAGTTTTCAGTTTGGCATCCTGTCTACCATGCTACTCATTTCATTACCAAGATAAATGTATACTACTGCTTGCTAGATAACAGAGTGGCCCTCATGTCAGACAACATCTTGCCTTAGCTTTATGATGTCAGCTTGCTAGGCAACAGAGTGGCCCTCATGTCAGACAACATCTTGCTGTAGCTTTATGATGTCAGCTTGCTAGGCAACAGAGTGGCCCTCATGTCAGACAACATCTTGCTTTAGGTTTATGATGTCAGGTCACTGCTGGACCAATCGTCCTTGTGGAAGCTGAGCACAGAGAAGGATTAGATATCAAAAGTTATGCAGTAGGCTACTATCTGTATTCATGACTGCAAGGCAAATAGGAGGGGGAATGTTAAAGGACTCTAAACCACTTCAAAGCACTGGGGCCTTTTTGAAAGTGGGATGGAGATGTATACAAAAACAGAGATTATCCTTAACAACAATCCAACTTGAGAGTCAGAGTCCAACATACAGAGTGCAGGGGAAGAGGTTAAATAAGCTTCCTTTCGTGAGAATTTAACACTATCGTTCTAAAGTGAGATAGTGCTTTTTAGCGTCAAAGGCTGCAATTTCCTCGAATGGAACATTGCAAATACCAGGATCTAAAGCAGGCTTTAGTAGCATTGGAAGCAGTCAGTCTTATCAACTATCAGGACCAACACAATGTGATCCATATTACTTCCATCTTGACACAAATTATATTCAGGCACAGGCTCCGACTATAAAGTAGTGAGGACATTCTGATGCTGTGAAAGTCTTTTCAATGCCTAAAAGGAATGATTGTGTGATTTTTGCTTACCGTATAAATTGGTAAAATGATGCCGGAAGACTTTCTTTTTTTTTTCCTTCAGTCTCGGCACTGCAGAGAAACTGTTGTGAAACACTGCCACTGGTGGTCATTCAGTATAATCTGCAGATGGAAAAGTCCACTGTTAGCACATTTACTATAAGAAATACCAACAATCTTGTTTGAGGGTAAACAGATCAATACTGTGGAGTCTGTATAATTGTGAAAATCAACAGCTCATTAGAAAATCAAATCTCAATTTGTGTTTTTAACCTCCTATACTTCTCTGAATCCTATGCCTCATATCTAACACTCTAAAAAACTGTAGCACATACATTAGGACATAAATAAATAGATCTTTTTCCATCCAAGTGGCATCGTACCCTTCTCACTGCATTTGTTTTAGGATAGGGTACACCAGTAGCAATTAAGCCAGCTGATCAGTTTAGAGAGGAAGGGTTTTGCTACAGTTAATGGGAATAATAAAAACTATGAATAGCATAATTACCATCTTCATTCTAGCCAATTCCTACCAGTTCAGCATGAGTGATGTTGACACTCTGTATGCTTAAAACTTACCATCATACACAATTAGAAGTCTCAGAAAATGCCCTAAGGTCTTTTATCTTACATCTTAGTTTTCAGTTTGGCATCCTGTCTACCATGCTACTCATTTAATTACCAAGATAAATGTATACTACTGCTTGCTAGATAACAGAGTGGCCCTCATGTCAGACAACATCTTGCCTTAGCTTTATGATGTCAGCTTGCTAGGCAACAGAGTGGCCCTCATGTCAGACAACATCTTGCTGTAGCTTTATGGTGTCAGCTTGCTAGGCAACAGAGTGGCCCTCATGTCAGACAACATCTTGGTTTAGCTTTATGAAGTCAGGTCACTGCTGGACCAATCGTCCTTGTGGAAGCTGAGCACAGAGAAGGATTAGATATCAAAAGTTATGCAGTAGGCTACTATCTGTATTCATGACTGCAAGGCAAATAGGAGGGGGAATGTTAAAGGACTCTAAACCACTTCAAAGCACTGGGGCCTTTTTGAAAGTGGGATGGAGATATATACAAAAACAGAGATTATCCTTAACAACAATCCAACTTGAGAGTCAGAGTCCAACATATAGAGTGCAGGGGAAGAGGTTAAATAAGCTTCCTTTCGTGAGAATTTAACACTATCGTTCTAAAGTGAGATAGTGCTTTTTAGCGTCAAAGGCTGCAATTTCCTCGAAGGGAACATTGCAAATACCAGGATCTAAAGCAGGCTTTAGTAGCATTGGAAGCAGTCAGTCTTTTATCAACTATCAGGACCAACACAATGTGATCCATATTACTTCCATCTTGACACAAATTATATTCAGGCACAGGCTCCGACTAGAAGGTAGTGAGGACATTCTGATGCTGTGAAAGTCTTTTTAATGCCTAAAAGGAATGATTGTGATTTTTGCTTACCGTATAAATTGGTAAAATGATGCCGGAAGACTTTTTTTTTTTTTTCCTTCAGTCTCGGCACTGCAGAGAAACTGTTGTGAAACACTGCCACTGGTGGTCATTCAGTATAATCTGCAGATGGAAAAGTCCACTGTTAGCACATTTACTATAAGAAATACCAACAATCTTGTTTGAGGGTAAACAGATCAATACTGTGGAGTCTGTATAATTCTGAAAATCAACAGCTCATTAGAAAATCAAATCTCAATTTGTGTTTTTAACCTCCTATACTTCTCTGAATCCTATGCCTCATATCTAACACTCTAAAAAACTGTAGCACATACATTAGGACATAGATAAATAGATCTTTTTCCATCCAAGTGGCATCGTACCCTTCTCACTGCATTTGTTTTAGGATAGGGTACACCAGTAGCAATTAAGCCAGCTGATAAGTTGAGAGGAAGGGTTTTGCTACAGTTAATGGGAATAATAAAAACTATGAATAGCATAATTACCATCTTCATTTTAGCCAATTCCTACCAGTTCAGCATGAGTGATGTTGGGACTCTTTATGCTTAAAACTTACCATCATACACAATTAGAAGTCTCAGAAAATGCCCTAAGGTCTTTCATCTTACATCTTAGTTTTCAGTTTGGCATCCTGTCTACCATGCTACTCATTTCATTACCAAGATAAATGTATACTACTGCTTGCTAGATAACAGAGTGGCCCTCATGTCAGACAACATCTTGCCTTAGCTTTATGATGTCAGCTTGCTAGGCAACAGAGTGGCCCTCATGTCAGACAACATCTTGCTGTAGCTTTATGATGTCAGCTTGCTAGGCAACAGAGTGGCCCTCATGTCAGACAACATCTTGCTTTAGGTTTATGATGTCAGGTCACTGCTGGACCAATCGTCCTTGTGGAAGCTGAGCACAGAGAAGGATTAGATATCAAAAGTTATGCAGTAGGCTACTATCTGTATTCATGACTGCAAGGCAAATAGGAGGGGGAATGTTAAAGGACTCTAAACCACTTCAAAGCACTGGGGCCTTTTTGAAAGTGGGATGGAGATGTATACAAAAACAGAGATTATCCTTAACAACAATCCAACTTGAGAGTCAGAGTCCAACATACAGAGTGCAGGGGAAGAGGTTAAATAAGCTTCCTTTCGTGAGAATTTAACACTATCGTTCTAAAGTGAGATAGTGCTTTTTAGCGTCAAAGGCTGCAATTTCCTCGAATGGAACATTGCAAATACCAGGATCTAAAGCAGGCTTTAGTAGCATTGGAAGCAGTCAGTCTTATCAACTATCAGGACCAACACAATGTGATCCATATTACTTCCATCTTGACACAAATTATATTCAGGCACAGGCTCCGACTATAAAGTAGTGAGGACATTCTGATGCTGTGAAAGTCTTTTCAATGCCTAAAAGGAATGATTGTGTGATTTTTGCTTACCGTATAAATTGGTAAAATGATGCCGGAAGACTTTCTTTTTTTTTTCCTTCAGTCTCGGCACTGCAGAGAAACTGTTGTGAAACACTGCCACTGGTGGTCATTCAGTATAATCTGCAGATGGAAAAGTCCACTGTTAGCACATTTACTATAAGAAATACCAACAATCTTGTTTGAGGGTAAACAGATCAATACTGTGGAGTCTGTATAATTGTGAAAATCAACAGCTCATTAGAAAATCAAATCTCAATTTGTGTTTTTAACCTCCTATACTTCTCTGAATCCTATGCCTCATATCTAACACTCTAATAAACTGTAGCACATACATTAGGACATAGATAAATAGATCTTTTTCCATCCAAGTGGCATCGTACCCTTCTCACTGCATTTGTTTTAGGATAGGGTACACCAGTAGCAATTAAGCCAGCTGATCAGTTTAGAGAGGAAGGGTTTTGCTACAGTTAATGGGAATAATAAAAACTATGAATAGCATAATTACCATCTTCATTCTAGCCAATTCCTACCAGTTCAGCATGAGTGATGTTGACACTCTGTATGCTTAAAACTTACCATCATACACAATTAGAAGTCTCAGAAAATGCCCTAAGGTCTTTTATCTTACATCTTAGTTTTCAGTTTGGCATCCTGTCTACCATGCTACTCATTTAATTACCAAGATAAATGTATACTACTGCTTGCTAGATAACAGAGTGGCCCTCATGTCAGACAACATCTTGCCTTAGCTTTATGATGTCAGCTTGCTAGGCAACAGAGTGGCCCTCATGTCAGACAACATCTTGCTGTAGCTTTATGATGTCAGGTCACTGCTGGACCAATCGTCCTTGTGGAAGCTGAGCACAGAGAAGGATTAGATATCAAAAGTTATGCAGTAGGCTACTATCTGTATTCATGACTGCAAGGCAAATAGGAGGGGGAATGTTAAAGGACTCTAAACCACTTCAAAGCACTGGGGCCTTTTTGAAAGTGGGATGGAGATATATACAAAAACAGAGATTATCCTTAACAACAATCCAACTTGAGAGTCAGAGTCCAACATACAGAGTGCAGGGGAAGAGGTTCAATAAGCTTCCTTTCGTGAGAATTTAACACTATCGTTCTAAAGTGAGATAGTGCTTTTTAGCGTCAAAGGCCGCAATTTCCTCGAATGGAACATTGCAAATACCAGGATCTAAAGCAGGCTTTAGTAGCATTGGAAGCAGTCAGTCTTTTATCAACTATCAGGACCAACACAATGTGATCCATATTACTTCCATCTTGACACAAATTATATTCAGGCACAGGCTCCGACTAAGGTAGTGAGGACATTCTGATGCTGCGAAAGTCTTTTTAATGCCTAAAAGCAATGATTGTGATTTTTTCTTACCGTATAAATTGGTAAAATGATGCCGGAAGACTTTTTTTTTTTTTTTTTCCTTCAGTCTCGGCACTGCAGAGAAACTGTTGTGAAACACTGCCACTGGTGGTCATTCAGTATAATCTGCAGATGGAAAAGTCCACTGTTAGCACATTTACTATAAGAAATACCAACAATCTTGTTTGAGGGTAAACAGATCAATACTGTGGAGTCTGTATAATTGTGAAAATCAACAGCTCATTAGAAAATCAAATCTCAATTTGTGTTTTTAACCTCCTATACTTCTCTGAATCCTATGCCTCATATCTAACACTCTAATAAACTGTAGCACATACATTAGGACATAGATAAATAGATCTTTTTCCATCCAAGTGGCATCGTACCCTTCTCACTGCATTTGTTTTAGGATAGGGTACACCAGTAGCAATTAAGCCAGCTGATCAGTTTAGAGAGGAAGGGTTTTGCTACAGTTAATGGGAATAATAAAAACTATGAATAGCATAATTACCATCTTCATTCTAGCCAATTCCTACCAGTTCAGCATGAGTGATGTTGACACTCTGTATGCTTAAAACTTACCATCATACACAATTAGAAGTCTCAGAAAATGCCCTAAGGTCTTTTATCTTACATCTTAGTTTTCAGTTTGGCATCCTGTCTACTATGCTACTCATTTAATTACCAAGATAAATGTATACTACTGCTTGCTAGATAACAGAGTGGCCCTCATGTCAGACAACATCTTGCCTTAGCTTTATGATGTCAGCTTGCTAGGCAACAGAGTGGCCCTCATGTCAGACAACATCTTGCTGTAGCTTTATGATGTCAGCTTGCTAGGCAACAGAGTGGCCCTCATGTCAGACAACATCTTGGTTTAGCTTTATGAAGTCAGGTCACTGCTGGACCAATCGTCCTTGTGGAAGCTGAGCACAGAGAAGGATTAGATATCAAAAGTTATGCAGTAGGCTACTATCTGTATTCATGACTGCAAGGCAAATAGGAGGGTTAATGTTAAAGGACTCTAAACCACTTCAAAGCACTGGGGCCTTTTTGAAAGTGGGATGGAGATATATACAAAAACAGAGATTATCCTTAACAACAATCCAACTTGAGAGTCAGAGTCCAACATATAGAGTGCAGGGGAAGAGGTTAAATAAGCTTCCTTTCGTGAGAATTTAACACTATCGTTCTAAAGTGAGATAGTGCTTTTTAGCGTCAAAGGCTGCAATTTCCTCGAAGGGAACATTGCAAATACCAGGATCTAAAGCAGGCTTTAGTAGCATTGGAAGCAGTCAGTCTTTTATCAACTATCAGGACCAACACAATGTGATCCATATTACTTCCATCTTGACACAAATTATATTCAGGCACAGGCTCCGACTAGAAGGTAGTGAGGACATTCTGATGCTGTGAAAGTCTTTTTAATGCCTAAAAGGAATGATTGTGATTTTTGCTTACCGTATAAATTGGTAAAATGATGCTGGAAGACTTTTTTTTTTTTTCCTTCAGTCTCGGCACTGCAGAGAAACTGTTGTGAAACACTGCCACTGGTGGTCATTCAGTATAATCTGCAGATGGAAAAGTCCACTGTTAGCACATTTACTATAAGAAATACCAACAATCTTGTTTGAGGGTAAACAGATCAATACTGTGGAGTCTGTATAATTCTGAAAATCAACAGCTCATTAGAAAATCAAATCTCAATTTGTGTTTTTAACCTCCTATACTTCTCTGAATCCTATGCCTCATATCTAACACTCTAAAAAACTGTAGCACATACATTAGGACATAGATAAATAGATCTTTTTCCATCCAAGTGGCATCGTACCCTTCTCACTGCATTTGTTTTAGGATAGGGTACACCAGTAGCAATTAAGCCAGCTGATAAGTTGAGAGGAAGGGTTTTGCTACAGTTAATGGGAATAATAAAAACTATGAATAGCATAATTACCATCTTCATTTTAGCCAATTCCTACCAGTTCAGCATGAGTGATGTTGGGACTCTTTATGCTTAAAACTTACCATCATACACAATTAGAAGTCTCAGAAAATGCCCTAAGGTCTTTCATCTTACATCTTAGTTTTCAGTTTGGCATCCTGTCTACCATGCTACTCATTTCATTACCAAGATAAATGTATACTACTGCTTGCTAGATAACAGAGTGGCCCTCATGTCAGACAACATCTTGCCTTAGCTTTATGATGTCAGCTTGCTAGGCAACAGAGTGGCCCTCATGTCAGACAACATCTTGCTGTAGCTTTATGATGTCAGCTTGCTAGGCAACAGAGTGGCCCTCATGTCAGACAACATCTTGCTTTAGGTTTATGATGTCAGGTCACTGCTGGACCAATCGTCCTTGTGGAAGCTGAGCACAGAGAAGGATTAGATATCAAAAGTTATGCAGTAGGCTACTATCTGTATTCATGACTGCAAGGCAAATAGGAGGGGGAATGTTAAAGGACTCTAAACCACTTCAAAGCACTGGGGCCTTTTTGAAAGTGGGATGGAGATGTATACAAAAACAGAGATTATCCTTAACAACAATCCAACTTGAGAGTCAGAGTCCAACATACAGAGTGCAGGGGAAGAGGTTAAATAAGCTTCCTTTCGTGAGAATTTAACACTATCGTTCTAAAGTGAGATAGTGCTTTTTAGCGTCAAAGGCTGCAATTTCCTCGAATGGAACATTGCAAATACCAGGATCTAAAGCAGGCTTTAGTAGCATTGGAAGCAGTCAGTCTTATCAACTATCAGGACCAACACAATGTGATCCATATTACTTCCATCTTGACACAAATTATATTCAGGCACAGGCTCCGACTATAAAGTAGTGAGGACATTCTGATGCTGTGAAAGTCTTTTCAATGCCTAAAAGGAATGATTGTGTGATTTTTGCTTACCGTATAAATTGGTAAAATGATGCCGGAAGACTTTCTTTTTTTTTTCCTTCAGTCTCGGCACTGCAGAGAAACGGTTGTGAAACACTGCCACTGGTGGTCATTCAGTATAATCTGCAGATGGAAAAGTCCACTGTTAGCACATTTACTATAAGAAATACCAACAATCTTGTTTGAGGGTAAACAGATCAATACTGTGGAGTCTGTATAATTGTGAAAATCAACAGCTCATTAGAAAATCAAATCTCAATTTGTGTTTTTAACCTCCTATACTTCTCTGAATCCTATGCCTCATATCTAACACTCTAATAAACTGTAGCACATACATTAGGACATAGATAAATAGATCTTTTTCCATCCAAGTGGCATCGTACCCTTCTCACTGCATTTGTTTTAGGATAGGGTACACCAGTAGCAATTAAGCCAGCTGATCAGTTTAGAGAGGAAGGGTTTTGCTACAGTTAATGGGAATAATAAAAACTATGAATAGCATAATTACCATCTTCATTCTAGCCAATTCCTACCAGTTCAGCATGAGTGATGTTGACACTCTGTATGCTTAAAACTTACCATCATACACAATTAGAAGTCTCAGAAAATGCCCTAAGGTCTTTTATCTTACATCTTAGTTTTCAGTTTGGCATCCTGTCTACCATGCTACTCATTTAATTACCAAGATAAATGTATACTACTGCTTGCTAGATAACAGAGTGGCCCTCATGTCAGACAACATCTTGCCTTAGCTTTATGATGTCAGCTTGCTAGGCAACAGAGTGGCCCTCATGTCAGACAACATCTTGCTGTAGCTTTATGATGTCAGCTTGCTAGGCAACAGAGTGGCCCTCATGTCAGACAACATCTTGGTTTAGCTTTATGAAGTCAGGTCACTGCTGGACCAATCGTCCTTGTGGAAGCTGAGCACAGAGAAGGATTAGATATCAAAAGTTATGCAGTAGGCTACTATCTGTATTCATGACTGCAAGGCAAATAGGAGGGGGAATGTTAAAGGACTCTAAACCACTTCAAAGCACTGGGGCCTTTTTGAAAGTGGGATGGAGATATATACAAAAACAGAGATTATCCTTAACAACAATCCAACTTGAGAGTCAGAGTCCAACATATAGAGTGCAGGGGAAGAGGTTAAATAAGCTTCCTTTCGTGAGAATTTAACACTATCGTTCTAAAGTGAGATAGTGCTTTTTAGCGTCAAAGGCTGCAATTTCCTCGAAGGGAACATTGCAAATACCAGGATCTAAAGCAGGCTTTAGTAGCATTGGAAGCAGTCAGTCTTTTATCAACTATCAGGACCAACACAATGTGATCCATATTACTTCCATCTTGACACAAATTATATTCAGGCACAGGCTCCGACTAGAAGGTAGTGAGGACATTCTGATGCTGTGAAAGTCTTTTTAATGCCTAAAAGGAATGATTGGGATTTTTGCTTACCGTATAAATTGGTAAAATGATGCCGGAAGACTTTTTTTTTTTTTTCCTTCAGTCTCGGCACTGCAGAGAAACTGTTGTGAAACACTGCCACTGGTGGTCATTCAGTATAATCTGCAGATGGAAAAGTCCACTGTTAGCACATTTACTATAAGAAATACCAACAATCTTGTTTGAGGGTAAACAGATCAATACTGTGGAGTCTGTATAATTCTGAAAATCAACAGCTCATTAGAAAATCAAATCTCAATTTGTGTTTTTAACCTCCTATACTTCTCTGAATCCTATGCCTCATATCTAACACTCTAAAAAACTGTAGCACATACATTAGGACATAGATAAATAGATCTTTTTCCATCCAAGTGGCATCGTACCCTTCTCACTGCATTTGTTTTAGGATAGGGTACACCAGTAGCAATTAAGCCAGCTGATAAGTTGAGAGGAAGGGTTTTGCTACAGTTAATGGGAATAATAAAAACTATGAATAGCATAATTACCATCTTCATTTTAGCCAATTCCTACCAGTTCAGCATGAGTGATGTTGGGACTCTTTATGCTTAAAACTTACCATCATACACAATTAGAAGTCTCAGAAAATGCCCTAAGGTCTTTCATCTTACATCTTAGTTTTCAGTTTGGCATCCTGTCTACCATGCTACTCATTTCATTACCAAGATAAATGTATACTACTGCTTGCTAGATAACAGAGTGGCCCTCATGTCAGACAACATCTTGCCTTAGCTTTATGATGTCAGCTTGCTAGGCAACAGAGTGGCCCTCATGTCAGACAACATCTTGCTGTAGCTTTATGATGTCAGCTTGCTAGGCAACAGAGTGGCCCTCATGTCAGACAACATCTTGCTTTAGGTTTATGATGTCAGGTCACTGCTGGACCAATCGTCCTTGTGGAAGCTGAGCACAGAGAAGGATTAGATATCAAAAGTTATGCAGTAGGCTACTATCTGTATTCATGACTGCAAGGCAAATAGGAGGGGGAATGTTAAAGGACTCTAAACCACTTCAAAGCACTGGGGCCTTTTTGAAAGTGGGATGGAGATGTATACAAAAACAGAGATTATCCTTAACAACAATCCAACTTGAGAGTCAGAGTCCAACATACAGAGTGCAGGGGAAGAGGTTAAATAAGCTTCCTTTCGTGAGAATTTAACACTATCGTTCTAAAGTGAGATAGTGCTTTTTAGCGTCAAAGGCTGCAATTTCCTCGAATGGAACATTGCAAATACCAGGATCTAAAGCAGGCTTTAGTAGCATTGGAAGCAGTCAGTCTTATCAACTATCAGGACCAACACAATGTGATCCATATTACTTCCATCTTGACACAAATTATATTCAGGCACAGGCTCCGACTATAAAGTAGTGAGGACATTCTGATGCTGTGAAAGTCTTTTCAATGCCTAAAAGGAATGATTGTGTGATTTTTGCTTACCGTATAAATTGGTAAAATGATGCCGGAAGACTTTCTTTTTTTTTTCCTTCAGTCTCGGCACTGCAGAGAAACTGTTGTGAAACACTGCCACTGGTGGTCATTCAGTATAATCTGCAGATGGAAAAGTCCACTGTTAGCACATTTACTATAAGAAATACCAACAATCTTGTTTGAGGGTAAACAGATCAATACTGTGGAGTCTGTATAATTGTGAAAATCAACAGCTCATTAGAAAATCAAATCTCAATTTGTGTTTTTAACCTCCTATACTTCTCTGAATCCTATGCCTCATATCTAACACTCTAATAAACTGTAGCACATACATTAGGACATAGATAAATAGATCTTTTTCCATCCAAGTGGCATCGTACCCTTCTCACTGCATTTGTTTTAGGATAGGGTACACCAGTAGCAATTAAGCCAGCTGATCAGTTTAGAGAGGAAGGGTTTTGCTACAGTTAATGGGAATAATAAAAACTATGAATAGCATAATTACCATCTTCATTCTAGCCAATTCCTACCAGTTCAGCATGAGTGATGTTGACACTCTGTATGCTTAAAACTTACCATCATACACAATTAGAAGTCTCAGAAAATGCCCTAAGGTCTTTTATCTTACATCTTAGTTTTCAGTTTGGCATCCTGTCTACCATGCTACTCATTTAATTACCAAGATAAATGTATACTACTGCTTGCTAGATAACAGAGTGGCCCTCATGTCAGACAACATCTTGCCTTAGCTTTATGATGTCAGCTTGCTAGGCAACAGAGTGGCCCTCATGTCAGACAACATCTTGCTGTAGCTTTATGATGTCAGGTCACTGCTGGACCAATCGTCCTTGTGGAAGCTGAGCACAGAGAAGGATTAGATATCAAAAGTTATGCAGTAGGCTACTATCTGTATTCATGACTGCAAGGCAAATAGGAGGGGGAATGTTAAAGGACTCTAAACCACTTCAAAGCACTGGGGCCTTTTTGAAAGTGGGATGGAGATATATACAAAAACAGAGATTATCCTTAACAACAATCCAACTTGAGAGTCAGAGTCCAACATACAGAGTGCAGGGGAAGAGGTTCAATAAGCTTCCTTTCGTGAGAATTTAACACTATCGTTCTAAAGTGAGATAGTGCTTTTTAGCGTCAAAGGCCGCAATTTCCTCGAATGGAACATTGCAAATACCAGGATCTAAAGCAGGCTTTAGTAGCATTGGAAGCAGTCAGTCTTTTATCAACTATCAGGACCAACACAATGTGATCCATATTACTTCCATCTTGACACAAATTATATTCAGGCACAGGCTCCGACTAAGGTAGTGAGGACATTCTGATGCTGCGAAAGTCTTTTTAATGCCTAAAAGCAATGATTGTGATTTTTTCTTACCGTATAAATTGGTAAAATGATGCCGAAAGACTTTTTTTTTTTTTTTTTCCTTCAGTCTCGGCACTGCAGAGAAACTGTTGTGAAACACTGCCACTGGTGGTCATTCAGTATAATCTGCAGATGGAAAAGTCCACTGTTAGCACATTTACTATAAGAAATACCAACAATCTTGTTTGAGGGTAAACAGATCAATACTGTGGAGTCTGTATAATTCTGAAAATCAACAGCTCATTAGAAAATCAAATCTCAATTTGTGTTTTTAACCTCCTATACTTCTCTGAATCCTATGCCTCATATCTAACACTCTAAAAAACTGTAGCACATACATTAGGACATAGATAAATAGATCTTTTTCCATCCAAGTGGCATCGTACCCTTCTCACTGCATTTGTTTTAGGATAGGGTACACCAGTAGCAATTAAGCCAGCTGATAAGTTGAGAGGAAGGGTTTTGCTACAGTTAATGGGAATAATAAAAACTATGAATAGCATAATTACCATCTTCATTTTAGCCAATTCCTACCAGTTCAGCATGAGTGATGTTGGGACTCTTTATGCTTAAAACTTACCATCATACACAATTAGAAGTCTCAGAAAATGCCCTAAGGTCTTTCATCTTACATCTTAGTTTTCAGTTTGGCATCCTGTCTACCATGCTACTCATTTCATTACCAAGATAAATGTATACTACTGCTTGCTAGATAACAGAGTGGCCCTCATGTCAGACAACATCTTGCCTTAGCTTTATGATGTCAGCTTGCTAGGCAACAGAGTGGCCCTCATGTCAGACAACATCTTGCTGTAGCTTTATGATGTCAGCTTGCTAGGCAACAGAGTGGCCCTCATGTCAGACAACATCTTGGTTTAGCTTTATGAAGTCAGGTCACTGCTGGACCAATCGTCCTTGTGGAAGCTGAGCACAGAGAAGGATTAGATATCAAAAGTTATGCAGTAGGCTACTATCTGTATTCATGACTGCAAGGCAAATAGGAGGGTTAATGTTAAAGGACTCTAAACCACTTCAAAGCACTGGGGCCTTTTTGAAAGTGGGATGGAGATATATACAAAAACAGAGATTATCCTTAACAACAATCCAACTTGAGAGTCAGAGTCCAACATATAGAGTGCAGGGGAAGAGGTTAAATAAGCTTCCTTTCGTGAGAATTTAACACTATCGTTCTAAAGTGAGATAGTGCTTTTTAGCGTCAAAGGCTGCAATTTCCTCGAAGGGAACATTGCAAATACCAGGATCTAAAGCAGGCTTTAGTAGCATTGGAAGCAGTCAGTCTTTTATCAACTATCAGGACCAACACAATGTGATCCATATTACTTCCATCTTGACACAAATTATATTCAGGCACAGGCTCCGACTAGAAGGTAGTGAGGACATTCTGATGCTGTGAAAGTCTTTTTAATGCCTAAAAGGAATGATTGTGATTTTTGCTTACCGTATAAATTGGTAAAATGATGCCGGAAGACTTTTTTTTTTTTTCCTTCAGTCTCGGCACTGCAGAGAAACTGTTGTGAAACACTGCCACTGGTGGTCATTCAGTATAATCTGCAGATGGAAAAGTCCACTGTTAGCACATTTACTATAAGAAATACCAACAATCTTGTTTGAGGGTAAACAGATCAATACTGTGGAGTCTGTATAATTGTGAAAATCAACAGCTCATTAGAAAATCAAATCTCAATTTGTGTTTTTAACCTCCTATACTTCTCTGAATCCTATGCCTCATATCTAACACTCTAATAAACTGTAGCACATACATTAGGACATAGATAAATAGATCTTTTTCCATCCAAGTGGCATCGTACCCTTCTCACTGCATTTGTTTTAGGATAGGGTACACCAGTAGCAATTAAGCCAGCTGATCAGTTTAGAGAGGAAGGGTTTTGCTACAGTTAATGGGAATAATAAAAACTATGAATAGCATAATTACCATCTTCATTCTAGCCAATTCCTACCAGTTCAGCATGAGTGATGTTGACACTCTGTATGCTTAAAACTTACCATCATACACAATTAGAAGTCTCAGAAAATGCCCTAAGGTCTTTTATCTTACATCTTAGTTTTCAGTTTGGCATCCTGTCTACCATGCTACTCATTTAATTACCAAGATAAATGTATACTACTGCTTGCTAGATAACAGAGTGGCCCTCATGTCAGACAACATCTTGCCTTAGCTTTATGATGTCAGCTTGCTAGGCAACAGAGTGGCCCTCATGTCAGACAACATCTTGCTGTAGCTTTATGATGTCAGGTCACTGCTGGACCAATCGTCCTTGTGGAAGCTGAGCACAGAGAAGGATTAGATATCAAAAGTTATGCAGTAGGCTACTATCTGTATTCATGACTGCAAGGCAAATAGGAGGGGGAATGTTAAAGGACTCTAAACCACTTCAAAGCACTGGGGCCTTTTTGAAAGTGGGATGGAGATATATACAAAAACAGAGATTATCCTTAACAACAATCCAACTTGAGAGTCAGAGTCCAACATACAGAGTGCAGGGGAAGAGGTTCAATAAGCTTCCTTTCGTGAGAATTTAACACTATCGTTCTAAAGTGAGATAGTGCTTTTTAGCGTCAAAGGCCGCAATTTCCTCGAATGGAACATTGCAAATACCAGGATCTAAAGCAGGCTTTAGTAGCATTGGAAGCAGTCAGTCTTTTATCAACTATCAGGACCAACACAATGTGATCCATATTACTTCCATCTTGACACAAATTATATTCAGGCACAGGCTCCGACTAAGGTAGTGAGGACATTCTGATGCTGCGAAAGTCTTTTTAATGCCTAAAAGCAATGATTGTGATTTTTTCTTACCGTATAAATTGGTAAAATGATGCCGAAAGACTTTTTTTTTTTTTTTTTCCTTCAGTCTCGGCACTGCAGAGAAACTGTTGTGAAACACTGCCACTGGTGGTCATTCAGTATAATCTGCAGATGGAAAAGTCCACTGTTAGCACATTTACTATAAGAAATACCAACAATCTTGTTTGAGGGTAAACAGATCAATACTGTGGAGTCTGTATAATTCTGAAAATCAACAGCTCATTAGAAAATCAAATCTCAATTTGTGTTTTTAACCTCCTATACTTCTCTGAATCCTATGCCTCATATCTAACACTCTAAAAAACTGTAGCACATACATTAGGACATAGATAAATAGATCTTTTTCCATCCAAGTGGCATCGTACCCTTCTCACTGCATTTGTTTTAGGATAGGGTACACCAGTAGCAATTAAGCCAGCTGATAAGTTGAGAGGAAGGGTTTTGCTACAGTTAATGGGAATAATAAAAACTATGAATAGCATAATTACCATCTTCATTTTAGCCAATTCCTACCAGTTCAGCATGAGTGATGTTGGGACTCTTTATGCTTAAAACTTACCATCATACACAATTAGAAGTCTCAGAAAATGCCCTAAGGTCTTTCATCTTACATCTTAGTTTTCAGTTTGGCATCCTGTCTACCATGCTACTCATTTCATTACCAAGATAAATGTATACTACTGCTTGCTAGATAACAGAGTGGCCCTCATGTCAGACAACATCTTGCCTTAGCTTTATGATGTCAGCTTGCTAGGCAACAGAGTGGCCCTCATGTCAGACAACATCTTGCTGTAGCTTTATGATGTCAGCTTGCTAGGCAACAGAGTGGCCCTCATGTCAGACAACATCTTGGTTTAGCTTTATGAAGTCAGGTCACTGCTGGACCAATCGTCCTTGTGGAAGCTGAGCACAGAGAAGGATTAGATATCAAAAGTTATGCAGTAGGCTACTATCTGTATTCATGACTGCAAGGCAAATAGGAGGGTTAATGTTAAAGGACTCTAAACCACTTCAAAGCACTGGGGCCTTTTTGAAAGTGGGATGGAGATATATACAAAAACAGAGATTATCCTTAACAACAATCCAACTTGAGAGTCAGAGTCCAACATATAGAGTGCAGGGGAAGAGGTTAAATAAGCTTCCTTTCGTGAGAATTTAACACTATCGTTCTAAAGTGAGATAGTGCTTTTTAGCGTCAAAGGCTGCAATTTCCTCGAATGGAACATTGCAAATACCAGGATCTAAAGCAGGCTTTAGTAGCATTGGAAGCAGTCAGTCTTTTATCAACTATCAGGACCAACACAATGTGATCCATATTACTTCCATCTTGACACAAATTATATTCAGGCACAGGCTCCGACTAGAAGGTAGTGAGGACATTCTGATGCTGTGAAAGTCTTTTTAATGCCTAAAAGGAATGATTGTGATTTTTGCTTACCGTATAAATTGGTAAAATGATGCCGGAAGACTTTCTTTTTTTTTTCCTTCAGTCTCGGCACTGCAGAGAAACTGTTGTGAAACACTGCCACTGGTGGTCATTCAGTATAATCTGCAGATGGAAAAGTCCACTGTTAGCACATTTACTATAAGAAATACCAACAATCTTGTTTGAGGGTAAACAGATCAATACTGTGGAGTCTGTATAATTGTGAAAATCAACAGCTCATTAGAAAATCAAATCTCAATTTGTGTTTTTAACCTCCTATACTTCTCTGAATCCTATGCCTCATATCTAACACTCTAATAAACTGTAGCACATACATTAGGACATAGATAAATAGATCTTTTTCCATCCAAGTGGCATCGTACCCTTCTCACTGCATTTGTTTTAGGATAGGGTACACCAGTAGCAATTAAGCCAGCTGATCAGTTTAGAGAGGAAGGGTTTTGCTACAGTTAATGGGAATAATAAAAACTATGAATAGCATAATTACCATCTTCATTCTAGCCAATTCCTACCAGTTCAGCATGAGTGATGTTGACACTCTGTATGCTTAAAACTTACCATCATACACAATTAGAAGTCTCAGAAAATGCCCTAAGGTCTTTTATCTTACATCTTAGTTTTCAGTTTGGCATCCTGTCTACTATGCTACTCATTTAATTACCAAGATAAATGTATACTACTGCTTGCTAGATAACAGAGTGGCCCTCATGTCAGACAACATCTTGCCTTAGCTTTATGATGTCAGCTTGCTAGGCAACAGAGTGGCCCTCATGTCAGACAACATCTTGCTGTAGCTTTATGATGTCAGCTTGCTAGGCAACAGAGTGGCCCTCATGTCAGACAACATCTTGGTTTAGCTTTATGAAGTCAGGTCACTGCTGGACCAATCGTCCTTGTGGAAGCTGAGCACAGAGAAGGATTAGATATCAAAAGTTATGCAGTAGGCTACTATCTGTATTCATGACTGCAAGGCAAATAGGAGGGTTAATGTTAAAGGACTCTAAACCACTTCAAAGCACTGGGGCCTTTTTGAAAGTGGGATGGAGATATATACAAAAACAGAGATTATCCTTAACAACAATCCAACTTGAGAGTCAGAGTCCAACATATAGAGTGCAGGGGAAGAGGTTAAATAAGCTTCCTTTCGTGAGAATTTAACACTATCGTTCTAAAGTGAGATAGTGCTTTTTAGCGTCAAAGGCTGCAATTTCCTCGAAGGGAACATTGCAAATACCAGGATCTAAAGCAGGCTTTAGTAGCATTGGAAGCAGTCAGTCTTTTATCAACTATCAGGACCAACACAATGTGATCCATATTACTTCCATCTTGACACAAATTATATTCAGGCACAGGCTCCGACTAGAAGGTAGTGAGGACATTCTGATGCTGTGAAAGTCTTTTTAATGCCTAAAAGGAATGATTGTGATTTTTGCTTACCGTATAAATTGGTAAAATGATGCCGGAAGACTTTTTTTTTTTTTCCTTCAGTCTCGGCACTGCAGAGAAACTGTTGTGAAACACTGCCACTGGTGGTCATTCAGTATAATCTGCAGATGGAAAAGTCCACTGTTAGCACATTTACTATAAGAAATACCAACAATCTTGTTTGAGGGTAAACAGATCAATACTGTGGAGTCTGTATAATTCTGAAAATCAACAGCTCATTAGAAAATCAAATCTCAATTTGTGTTTTTAACCTCCTATACTTCTCTGAATCCTATGCCTCATATCTAACACTCTAAAAAACTGTAGCACATACATTAGGACATAGATAAATAGATCTTTTTCCATCCAAGTGGCATCGTACCCTTCTCACTGCATTTGTTTTAGGATAGGGTACACCAGTAGCAATTAAGCCAGCTGATAAGTTGAGAGGAAGGGTTTTGCTACAGTTAATGGGAATAATAAAAACTATGAATAGCATAATTACCATCTTCATTTTAGCCAATTCCTACCAGTTCAGCATGAGTGATGTTGGGACTCTTTATGCTTAAAACTTACCATCATACACAATTAGAAGTCTCAGAAAATGCCCTAAGGTCTTTCATCTTACATCTTAGTTTTCAGTTTGGCATCCTGTCTACCATGCTACTCATTTCATTACCAAGATAAATGTATACTACTGCTTGCTAGATAACAGAGTGGCCCTCATGTCAGACAACATCTTGCCTTAGCTTTATGATGTCAGCTTGCTAGGCAACAGAGTGGCCCTCATGTCAGACAACATCTTGCTGTAGCTTTATGATGTCAGCTTGCTAGGCAACAGAGTGGCCCTCATGTCAGACAACATCTTGCTTTAGGCTTATGATGTCAGGTCACTGCTGGACCAATCGTCCTTGTGGAAGCTGAGCACAGAGAAGGATTAGATATCAAAAGTTATGCAGTAGGCTACTATCTGTATTCATGACTGCAAGGCAAATAGGAGGGGGAATGTTAAAGGACTCTAAACCACTTCAAAGCACTGGGGCCTTTTTGAAAGTGGGATGGAGATGTATACAAAAACAGAGATTATCCTTAACAACAATCCAACTTGAGAGTCAGAGTCCAACATACAGAGTGCAGGGGAAGAGGTTAAATAAGCTTCCTTTCGTGAGAATTTAACACTATCGTTCTAAAGTGAGATAGTGCTTTTTAGCGTCAAAGGCTGCAATTTCCTCGAATGGAACATTGCAAATACCAGGATCTAAAGCAGGCTTTAGTAGCATTGGAAGCAGTCAGTCTTATCAACTATCAGGACCAACACAATGTGATCCATATTACTTCCATCTTGACACAAATTATATTCAGGCACAGGCTCCGACTATAAAGTAGTGAGGACATTCTGATGCTGTGAAAGTCTTTTCAATGCCTAAAAGGAATGATTGTGTGATTTTTGCTTACCGTATAAATTGGTAAAATGATGCCGGAAGACTTTCTTTTTTTTTTCCTTCAGTCTCGGCACTGCAGAGAAACTGTTGTGAAACACTGCCACTGGTGGTCATTCAGTATAATCTGCAGATGGAAAAGTCCACTGTTAGCACATTTACTATAAGAAATACCAACAATCTTGTTTGAGGGTAAACAGATCAATACTGTGGAGTCTGTATAATTGTGAAAATCAACAGCTCATTAGAAAATCAAATCTCAATTTGTGTTTTTAACCTCCTATACTTCTCTGAATCCTATGCCTCATATCTAACACTCTAAAAAACTGTAGCACATACATTAGGACATAAATAAATAGATCTTTTTCCATCCAAGTGGCATCGTACCCTTCTCACTGCATTTGTTTTAGGATAGGGTACACCAGTAGCAATTAAGCCAGCTGATCAGTTTAGAGAGGAAGGGTTTTGCTACAGTTAATGGGAATAATAAAAACTATGAATAGCATAATTACCATCTTCATTCTAGCCAATTCCTACCAGTTCAGCATGAGTGATGTTGACACTCTGTATGCTTAAAACTTACCATCATACACAATTAGAAGTCTCAGAAAATGCCCTAAGGTCTTTTATCTTACATCTTAGTTTTCAGTTTGGCATCCTGTCTACCATGCTACTCATTTAATTACCAAGATAAATGTATACTACTGCTTGCTAGATAACAGAGTGGCCCTCATGTCAGACAACATCTTGCCTTAGCTTTATGATGTCAGCTTGCTAGGCAACAGAGTGGCCCTCATGTCAGACAACATCTTGCTGTAGCTTTATGATGTCAGCTTGCTAGGCAACAGAGTGGCCCTCATGTCAGACAACATCTTGGTTTAGCTTTATGAAGTCAGGTCACTGCTGGACCAATCGTCCTTGTGGAAGCTGAGCACAGAGAAGGATTAGATATCAAAAGTTATGCAGTAGGCTACTATCTGTATTCATGACTGCAAGGCAAATAGGAGGGGGAATGTTAAAGGACTCTAAACCACTTCAAAGCACTGGGGCCTTTTTGAAAGTGGGATGGAGATATATACAAAAACAGAGATTATCCTTAACAACAATCCAACTTGAGAGTCAGAGTCCAACATATAGAGTGCAGGGGAAGAGGTTAAATAAGCTTCCTTTCGTGAGAATTTAACACTATCGTTCTAAAGTGAGATAGTGCTTTTTAGCGTCAAAGGCTGCAATTTCCTCGAAGGGAACATTGCAAATACCAGGATCTAAAGCAGGCTTTAGAAGCATTGGAAGCAGTCAGTCTTTTATCAACTATCAGGACCAACACAATGTGATCCATATTACTTCCATCTTGACACAAATTATATTCAGGCACAGGCTCCGACTAGAAGGTAGTGAGGACATTCTGATGCTGTGAAAGTCTTTTTAATGCCTAAAAGGAATGATTGTGATTTTTGCTTACCGTATAAATTGGTAAAATGATGCCGGAAGACTTTTTTTTTTTTTTCCTTCAGTCTCGGCACTGCAGAGAAACTGTTGTGAAACACTGCCACTGGTGGTCATTCAGTATAATCTGCAGATGGAAAAGTCCACTGTTAGCACATTTACTATAAGAAATACCAACAATCTTGTTTGAGGGTAAACAGATCAATACTGTGGAGTCTGTATAATTCTGAAAATCAACAGCTCATTAGAAAATCAAATCTCAATTTGTGTTTTTAACCTCCTATACTTCTCTGAATCCTATGCCTCATATCTAACACTCTAAAAAACTGTAGCACATACATTAGGACATAGATAAATAGATCTTTTTCCATCCAAGTGGCATCGTACCCTTCTCACTGCATTTGTTTTAGGATAGGGTACACCAGTAGCAATTAAGCCAGCTGATAAGTTGAGAGGAAGGGTTTTGCTACAGTTAATGGGAATAATAAAAACTATGAATAGCATAATTACCATCTTCATTTTAGCCAATTCCTACCAGTTCAGCATGAGTGATGTTGGGACTCTTTATGCTTAAAACTTACCATCATACACAATTAGAAGTCTCAGAAAATGCCCTAAGGTCTTTCATCTTACATCTTAGTTTTCAGTTTGGCATCCTGTCTACCATGCTACTCATTTCATTACCAAGATAAATGTATACTACTGCTTGCTAGATAACAGAGTGGCCCTCATGTCAGACAACATCTTGCCTTAGCTTTATGATGTCAGCTTGCTAGGCAACAGAGTGGCCCTCATGTCAGACAACATCTTGCTGTAGCTTTATGATGTCAGCTTGCTAGGCAACAGAGTGGCCCTCATGTCAGACAACATCTTGCTTTAGGTTTATGATGTCAGGTCACTGCTGGACCAATCGTCCTTGTGGAAGCTGAGCACAGAGAAGGATTAGATATCAAAAGTTATGCAGTAGGCTACTATCTGTATTCATGACTGCAAGGCAAATAGGAGGGGGAATGTTAAAGGACTCTAAACCACTTCAAAGCACTGGGGCCTTTTTGAAAGTGGGATGGAGATGTATACAAAAACAGAGATTATCCTTAACAACAATCCAACTTGAGAGTCAGAGTCCAACATACAGAGTGCAGGGGAAGAGGTTAAATAAGCTTCCTTTCGTGAGAATTTAACACTATCGTTCTAAAGTGAGATAGTGCTTTTTAGCGTCAAAGGCTGCAATTTCCTCGAATGGAACATTGCAAATACCAGGATCTAAAGCAGGCTTTAGTAGCATTGGAAGCAGTCAGTCTTATCAACTATCAGGACCAACACAATGTGATCCATATTACTTCCATCTTGACACAAATTATATTCAGGCACAGGCTCCGACTATAAAGTAGTGAGGACATTCTGATGCTGTGAAAGTCTTTTCAATGCCTAAAAGGAATGATTGTGTGATTTTTGCTTACCGTATAAATTGGTAAAATGATGCCGGAAGACTTTCTTTTTTTTTTCCTTCAGTCTCGGCACTGCAGAGAAACTGTTGTGAAACACTGCCACTGGTGGTCATTCAGTATAATCTGCAGATGGAAAAGTCCACTGTTAGCACATTTACTATAAGAAATACCAACAATCTTGTTTGAGGGTAAACAGATCAATACTGTGGAGTCTGTATAATTGTGAAAATCAACAGCTCATTAGAAAATCAAATCTCAATTTGTGTTTTTAACCTCCTATACTTCTCTGAATCCTATGCCTCATATCTAACACTCTAATAAACTGTAGCACATACATTAGGACATAGATAAATAGATCTTTTTCCATCCAAGTGGCATCGTACCCTTCTCACTGCATTTGTTTTAGGATAGGGTACACCAGTAGCAATTAAGCCAGCTGATCAGTTTAGAGAGGAAGGGTTTTGCTACAGTTAATGGGAATAATAAAAACTATGAATAGCATAATTACCATCTTCATTCTAGCCAATTCCTACCAGTTCAGCATGAGTGATGTTGACACTCTGTATGCTTAAAACTTACCATCATACACAATTAGAAGTCTCAGAAAATGCCCTAAGGTCTTTTATCTTACATCTTAGTTTTCAGTTTGGCATCCTGTCTACCATGCTACTCATTTAATTACCAAGATAAATGTATACTACTGCTTGCTAGATAACAGAGTGGCCCTCATGTCAGACAACATCTTGCCTTAGCTTTATGATGTCAGCTTGCTAGGCAACAGAGTGGCCCTCATGTCAGACAACATCTTGCTGTAGCTTTATGATGTCAGGTCACTGCTGGACCAATCGTCCTTGTGGAAGCTGAGCACAGAGAAGGATTAGATATCAAAAGTTATGCAGTAGGCTACTATCTGTATTCATGACTGCAAGGCAAATAGGAGGGGGAATGTTAAAGGACTCTAAACCACTTCAAAGCACTGGGGCCTTTTTGAAAGTGGGATGGAGATATATACAAAAACAGAGATTATCCTTAACAACAATCCAACTTGAGAGTCAGAGTCCAACATACAGAGTGCAGGGGAAGAGGTTCAATAAGCTTCCTTTCGTGAGAATTTAACACTATCGTTCTAAAGTGAGATAGTGCTTTTTAGCGTCAAAGGCCGCAATTTCCTCGAATGGAACATTGCAAATACCAGGATCTAAAGCAGGCTTTAGTAGCATTGGAAGCAGTCAGTCTTATCAACTATCAGGACCAACACAATGTGATCCATATTACTTCCATCTTGACACAAATTATATTCAGGCACAGGCTCCGACTATAAAGTAGTGAGGACATTCTGATGCTGTGAAAGTCTTTTCAATGCCTAAAAGGAATGATTGTGTGATTTTTGCTTACCGTATAAATTGGTAAAATGATGCCGGAAGACTTTCTTTTTTTTTTCCTTCAGTCTCGGCACTGCAGAGAAACTGTTGTGAAACACTGCCACTGGTGGTCATTCAGTATAATCTGCAGATGGAAAAGTCCACTGTTAGCACATTTACTATAAGAAATACCAACAATCTTGTTTGAGGGTAAACAGATCAATACTGTGGAGTCTGTATAATTGTGAAAATCAACAGCTCATTAGAAAATCAAATCTCAATTTGTGTTTTTAACCTCCTATACTTCTCTGAATCCTATGCCTCATATCTAACACTCTAATAAACTGTAGCACATACATTAGGACATAGATAAATAGATCTTTTTCCATCCAAGTGGCATCGTACCCTTCTCACTGCATTTGTTTTAGGATAGGGTACACCAGTAGCAATTAAGCCAGCTGATCAGTTTAGAGAGGAAGGGTTTTGCTACAGTTAATGGGAATAATAAAAACTATGAATAGCATAATTACCATCTTCATTCTAGCCAATTCCTACCAGTTCAGCATGAGTGATGTTGACACTCTGTATGCTTAAAACTTACCATCATACACAATTAGAAGTCTCAGAAAATGCCCTAAGGTCTTTTATCTTACATCTTAGTTTTCAGTTTGGCATCCTGTCTACCATGCTACTCATTTAATTACCAAGATAAATGTATACTACTGCTTGCTAGATAACAGAGTGGCCCTCATGTCAGACAACATCTTGCCTTAGCTTTATGATGTCAGCTTGCTAGGCAACAGAGTGGCCCTCATGTCAGACAACATCTTGCTGTAGCTTTATGATGTCAGGTCACTGCTGGACCAATCGTCCTTGTGGAAGCTGAGCACAGAGAAGGATTAGATATCAAAAGTTATGCAGTAGGCTACTATCTGTATTCATGACTGCAAGGCAAATAGGAGGGGGAATGTTAAAGGACTCTAAACCACTTCAAAGCACTGGGGCCTTTTTGAAAGTGGGATGGAGATGTATACAAAAACAGAGATTATCCTTAACAACAATCCAACTTGAGAGTCAGAGTCCAACATACAGAGTGCAGGGGAAGAGGTTAAATAAGCTTCCTTTCGTGAGAATTTAACACTATCGTTCTAAAGTGAGATAGTGCTTTTTAGCGTCAAAGGCTGCAATTTCCTCGAATGGAACATTGCAAATACCAGGATCTAAAGCAGGCTTTAGTAGCATTGGAAGCAGTCAGTCTTTTATCAACTATCAGGACCAACACAATGTGATCCATATTACTTCCATCTTGACACAAATTATATTCAGGCACAGGCTCCGACCAGAAGGTAGTGAGGACATTCTGATGCTGTGAAAGTCTTTTTAATGCCTAAAAGGAATGATTGTGATTTTTGCTTACCGTATAAATTGGTAAAATGATGCCGGAAGACTTTTTTTTTTTTTCCTTCAGTCTCGGCACTGCAGAGAAACTGTTGTGAAACACTGCCACTGGTGGTCATTCAGTATAATCTGCAGATGGAAAAGTCCACTGTTAGCACATTTACTATAAGAAATACCAACAATCTTGTTTGAGGGTAAACAGATCAATACTGTGGAGTCTGTATAATTCTGAAAATCAACAGCTCATTAGAAAATCAAATCTCAATTTGTGTTTTTAACCTCCTATACTTCTCTGAATCCTATGCCTCATATCTAACACTCTAAAAAACTGTAGCACATACATTAGGACATAGATAAATAGATCTTTTTCCATCCAAGTGGCATCGTACCCTTCTCACTGCATTTGTTTTAGGATAGGGTACACCAGTAGCAATTAAGCCAGCTGATAAGTTGAGAGGAAGGGTTTTGCTACAGTTAATGGGAATAATAAAAACTATGAATAGCATAATTACCATCTTCATTTTAGCCAATTCCTACCAGTTCAGCATGAGTGATGTTGGGACTCTTTATGCTTAAAACTTACCATCATACACAATTAGAAGTCTCAGAAAATGCCCTAAGGTCTTTCATCTTACATCTTAGTTTTCAGTTTGGCATCCTGTCTACCATGCTACTCATTTCATTACCAAGATAAATGTATACTACTGCTTGCTAGATAACAGAGTGGCCCTCATGTCAGACAACATCTTGCCTTAGCTTTATGATGTCAGCTTGCTAGGCAACAGAGTGGCCCTCATGTCAGACAACATCTTGCTTTAGGTTTATGATGTCAGGTCACTGCTGGACCAATCGTCCTTGTGGAAGCTGAGCACAGAGAAGGATTAGATATCAAAAGTTATGCAGTAGGCTACTATCTGTATTCATGACTGCAAGGCAAATAGGAGGGGGATGTTAAAGGACTCTAAACCACTTCAAAGCACTGGGGCCTTTTTGAAAGTGGGATGGAGATGTATACAAAAACAGAGATTATCCTTAACAACAATCCAACTTGAGAGTCAGAGTCCAACATACAGAGTGCAGGGGAAGAGGTTAAATAAGCTTCCTTTCGTGAGAATTTAACACTATCGTTCTAAAGTGAGATAGTGCTTTTTAGCGTCAAAGGCTGCAATTTCCTCGAATGGAACATTGCAAATACCAGGATCTAAAGCAGGCTTTAGTAGCATTGGAAGCAGTCAGTCTTATCAACTATCAGGACCAACACAATGTGATCCATATTACTTCCATCTTGACACAAATTATATTCAGGCACAGGCTCCGACTATAAAGTAGTGAGGACATTCTGATGCTGTGAAAGTCTTTTCAATGCCTAAAAGGAATGATTGTGTGATTTTTGCTTACCGTATAAATTGGTAAAATGATGCCGGAAGACTTTCTTTTTTTTTTCCTTCAGTCTCGGCACTGCAGAGAAACTGTTGTGAAACACTGCCACTGGTGGTCATTCAGTATAATCTGCAGATGGAAAAGTCCACTGTTAGCACATTTACTATAAGAAATACCAACAATCTTGTTTGAGGGTAAACAGATCAATACTGTGGAGTCTGTATAATTGTGAAAATCAACAGCTCATTAGAAAATCAAATCTCAATTTGTGTTTTTAACCTCCTATACTTCTCTGAATCCTATGCCTCATATCTAACACTCTAAAAAACTGTAGCACATACATTAGGACATAAATAAATAGATCTTTTTCCATCCAAGTGGCATCGTACCCTTCTCACTGCATTTGTTTTAGGATAGGGTACACCAGTAGCAATTAAGCCAGCTGATCAGTTTAGAGAGGAAGGGTTTTGCTACAGTTAATGGGAATAATAAAAACTATGAATAGCATAATTACCATCTTCATTCTAGCCAATTCCTACCAGTTCAGCATGAGTGATGTTGACACTCTGTATGCTTAAAACTTACCATCATACACAATTAGAAGTCTCAGAAAATGCCCTAAGGTCTTTTATCTTACATCTTAGTTTTCAGTTTGGCATCCTGTCTACCATGCTACTCATTTAATTACCAAGATAAATGTATACTACTGCTTGCTAGATAACAGAGTGGCCCTCATGTCAGACAACATCTTGCCTTAGCTTTATGATGTCAGCTTGCTAGGCAACAGAGTGGCCCTCATGTCAGACAACATCTTGCTGTAGCTTTATGATGTCAGGTCACTGCTGGACCAATCGTCCTTGTGGAAGCTGAGCACAGAGAAGGATTAGATATCAAAAGTTATGCAGTAGGCTACTATCTGTATTCATGACTGCAAGGCAAATAGGAGGGGGAATGTTAAAGGACTCTAAACCACTTCAAAGCACTGGGGCCTTTTTGAAAGTGGGATGGAGATGTATACAAAAACAGAGATTATCCTTAACAACAATCCAACTTGAGAGTCAGAGTCCAACATACAGAGTGCAGGGGAAGAGGTTAAATAAGCTTCCTTTCGTGAGAATTTAACACTATCGTTCTAAAGTGAGATAGTGCTTTTTAGCGTCAAAGGCTGCAATTTCCTCGAATGGAACATTGCAAATACCAGGATCTAAAGCAGGCTTTAGTAGCATTGGAAGCAGTCAGTCTTTTATCAACTATCAGGACCAACACAATGTGATCCATATTACTTCCATCTTGACACAAATTATATTCAGGCACAGGCTCCGACCAGAAGGTAGTGAGGACATTCTGATGCTGTGAAAGTCTTTTTAATGCCTAAAAGGAATGATTGTGATTTTTGCTTACCGTATAAATTGGTAAAATGATGCCGGAAGACTTTCTTTTTTTTTCCTTCAGTCTCGGCACTGCAGAGAAACTTGTGAAACACTGCCACTGGTGGTCATTCAGTATAATCTGCAGATGGAAAAGTCCACTGTTAGCACATTTACTATAAGAAATACCAACAATCTTGTTTGAGGGTAAACAGATCAATACTGTGGAGTCTGTATAATTCTGAAAATCAACAGCTCATTAGAAAATCAAATCTCAATTTGTGTTTTTAACCTCCTATACTTCTCTGAATCCTATGCCTCATATCTAACACTCTAAAAAACTGTAGCACATACATTAGGACATAGATAAATAGATCTTTTTCCATCCAAGTGGCATCGTACCCTTCTCACTGCATTTGTTTTAGGATAGGGTACACCAGTAGCAATTAAGCCAGCTGATAAGTTGAGAGGAAGGGTTTTGCTACAGTTAATGGGAATAATAAAAACTATGAATAGCATAATTACCATCTTCATTTTAGCCAATTCCTACCAGTTCAGCATGAGTGATGTTGGGACTCTTTATGCTTAAAACTTACCATCATACACAATTAGAAGTCTCAGAAAATGCCCTAAGGTCTTTCATCTTACATCTTAGTTTTCAGTTTGGCATCCTGTCTACCATGCTACTCATTTCATTACCAAGATAAATGTATACTACTGCTTGCTAGATAACAGAGTGGCCCTCATTTCAGACAACATCTTGCCTTAGCTTTATGATGTCAGCTTGCTAGGCAACAGAGTGGCCCTCATGTCAGACAACATCTTGCTGTAGCTTTATGATGTCAGCTTGCTAGGCAACAGAGTGGCCCTCATGTCAGACAACATCTTGCTTTAGGTTTATGATGTCAGGTCACTGCTGGACCAATCGTCCTTGTGGAAGCTGAGCACAGAGAAGGATTAGATATCAAAAGTTATGCAGTAGGCTACTATCTGTATTCATGACTGCAAGGCAAATAGGAGGGGGATGTTAAAGGACTCTAAACCACTTCAAAGCACTGGGGCCTTTTTGAAAGTGGGATGGAGATGTATACAAAAACAGAGATTATCCTTAACAACAATCCAACTTGAGAGTCAGAGTCCAACATACAGAGTGCAGGGGAAGAGGTTAAATAAGCTTCCTTTCGTGAGAATTTAACACTATCGTTCTAAAGTGAGATAGTGCTTTTTAGCGTCAAAGGCTGCAATTTCCTCGAATGGAACATTGCAAATACCAGGATCTAAAGCAGGCTTTAGTAGCATTGGAAGCAGTCAGTCTTATCAACTATCAGGACCAACACAATGTGATCCATATTACTTCCATCTTGACACAAATTATATTCAGGCACAGGCTCCGACTATAAAGTAGTGAGGACATTCTGATGCTGTGAAAGTCTTTTCAATGCCTAAAAGGAATGATTGTGTGATTTTTGCTTACCGTATAAATTGGTAAAATGATGCCGGAAGACTTTCTTTTTTTTTTCCTTCAGTCTCGGCACTGCAGAGAAACTGTTGTGAAACACTGCCACTGGTGGTCATTCAGTATAATCTGCAGATGGAAAAGTCCACTGTTAGCACATTTACTATAAGAAATACCAACAATCTTGTTTGAGGGTAAACAGATCAATACTGTGGAGTCTGTATAATTGTGAAAATCAACAGCTCATTAGAAAATCAAATCTCAATTTGTGTTTTTAACCTCCTATACTTCTCTGAATCCTATGCCTCATATCTAACACTCTAAAAAACTGTAGCACATACATTAGGACATAAATAAATAGATCTTTTTCCATCCAAGTGGCATCGTACCCTTCTCACTGCATTTGTTTTAGGATAGGGTACACCAGTAGCAATTAAGCCAGCTGATCAGTTTAGAGAGGAAGGGTTTTGCTACAGTTAATGGGAATAATAAAAACTATGAATAGCATAATTACCATCTTCATTCTAGCCAATTCCTACCAGTTCAGCATGAGTGATGTTGACACTCTGTATGCTTAAAACTTACCATCATACACAATTAGAAGTCTCAGAAAATGCCCTAAGGTCTTTTATCTTACATCTTAGTTTTCAGTTTGGCATCCTGTCTACCATGCTACTCATTTAATTACCAAGATAAATGTATACTACTGCTTGCTAGATAACAGAGTGGCCCTCATGTCAGACAACATCTTGCCTTAGCTTTATGATGTCAGCTTGCTAGGCAACAGAGTGGCCCTCATGTCAGACAACATCTTGCTGTAGCTTTATGATGTCAGGTCACTGCTGGACCAATCGTCCTTGTGGAAGCTGAGCACAGAGAAGGATTAGATATCAAAAGTTATGCAGTAGGCTACTATCTGTATTCATGACTGCAAGGCAAATAGGAGGGGGAATGTTAAAGGACTCTAAACCACTTCAAAGCACTGGGGCCTTTTTGAAAGTGGGATGGAGATGTATACAAAAACAGAGATTATCCTTAACAACAATCCAACTTGAGAGTCAGAGTCCAACATACAGAGTGCAGGGGAAGAGGTTAAATAAGCTTCCTTTCGTGAGAATTTAACACTATCGTTCTAAAGTGAGATAGTGCTTTTTAGCGTCAAAGGCTGCAATTTCCTCGAATGGAACATTGCAAATACCAGGATCTAAAGCAGGCTTTAGTAGCATTGGAAGCAGTCAGTCTTATCAACTATCAGGACCAACACAATGTGATCCATATTACTTCCATCTTGACACAAATTATATTCAGGCACAGGCTCCGACTATAAAGTAGTGAGGACATTCTGATGCTGTGAAAGTCTTTTCAATGCCTAAAAGGAATGATTGTGTGATTTTTGCTTACCGTATAAATTGGTAAAATGATGCCGGAAGACTTTCTTTTTTTTTTCCTTCAGTCTCGGCACTGCAGAGAAACTGTTGTGAAACACTGCCACTGGTGGTCATTCAGTATAATCTGCAGATGGAAAAGTCCACTGTTAGCACATTTACTATAAGAAATACCAACAATCTTGTTTGAGGGTAAACAGATCAATACTGTGGAGTCTGTATAATTGTGAAAATCAACAGCTCATTAGAAAATCAAATCTCAATTTGTGTTTTTAACCTCCTATACTTCTCTGAATCCTATGCCTCATATCTAACACTCTAATAAACTGTAGCACATACATTAGGACATAGATAAATAGATCTTTTTCCATCCAAGTGGCATCGTACCCTTCTCACTGCATTTGTTTTAGGATAGGGTACACCAGTAGCAATTAAGCCAGCTGATCAGTTTAGAGAGGAAGGGTTTTGCTACAGTTAATGGGAATAATAAAAACTATGAATAGCATAATTACCATCTTCATTCTAGCCAATTCCTACCAGTTCAGCATGAGTGATGTTGACACTCTGTATGCTTAAAACTTACCATCATACACAATTAGAAGTCTCAGAAAATGCCCTAAGGTCTTTTATCTTACATCTTAGTTTTCAGTTTGGCATCCTGTCTACCATGCTACTCATTTAATTACCAAGATAAATGTATACTACTGCTTGCTAGATAACAGAGTGGCCCTCATGTCAGACAACATCTTGCCTTAGCTTTATGATGTCAGCTTGCTAGGCAACAGAGTGGCCCTCATGTCAGACAACATCTTGCTGTAGCTTTATGATGTCAGGTCACTGCTGGACCAATCGTCCTTGTGGAAGCTGAGCACAGAGAAGGATTAGATATCAAAAGTTATGCAGTAGGCTACTATCTGTATTCATGACTGCAAGGCAAATAGGAGGGGGAATGTTAAAGGACTCTAAACCACTTCAAAGCACTGGGGCCTTTTTGAAAGTGGGATGGAGATATATACAAAAACAGAGATTATCCTTAACAACAATCCAACTTGAGAGTCAGAGTCCAACATACAGAGTGCAGGGGAAGAGGTTCAATAAGCTTCCTTTCGTGAGAATTTAACACTATCGTTCTAAAGTGAGATAGTGCTTTTTAGCGTCAAAGGCCGCAATTTCCTCGAATGGAACATTGCAAATACCAGGATCTAAAGCAGGCTTTAGTAGCATTGGAAGCAGTCAGTCTTTTATCAACTATCAGGACCAACACAATGTGATCCATATTACTTCCATCTTGACACAAATTATATTCAGGCACAGGCTCCGACTAAGGTAGTGAGGACATTCTGATGCTGCGAAAGTCTTTTTAATGCCTAAAAGCAATGATTGTGATTTTTTCTTACCGTATAAATTGGTAAAATGATGCCGGAAGACTTTTTTTTTTTTTTTTCCTTCAGTCTCGGCACTGCAGAGAAACTGTTGTGAAACACTGCCACTGGTGGTCATTCAGTATAATCTGCAGATGGAAAAGTCCACTGTTAGCACATTTACTATAAGAAATACCAACAATCTTGTTTGAGGGTAAACAGATCAATACTGTGGAGTCTGTATAATTCTGAAAATCAACAGCTCATTAGAAAATCAAATCTCAATTTGTGTTTTTAACCTCCTATACTTCTCTGAATCCTATGCCTCATATCTAACACTCTAAAAAACTGTAGCACATACATTAGGACATAGATAAATAGATCTTTTTCCATCCAAGTGGCATCGTACCCTTCTCACTGCATTTGTTTTAGGATAGGGTACACCAGTAGCAATTAAGCCAGCTGATAAGTTGAGAGGAAGGGTTTTGCTACAGTTAATGGGAATAATAAAAACTATGAATAGCATAATTACCATCTTCATTTTAGCCAATTCCTACCAGTTCAGCATGAGTGATGTTGGGACTCTTTATGCTTAAAACTTACCATCATACACAATTAGAAGTCTCAGAAAATGCCCTAAGGTCTTTCATCTTACATCTTAGTTTTCAGTTTGGCATCCTGTCTACCATGCTACTCATTTCATTACCAAGATAAATGTATACTACTGCTTGCTAGATAACAGAGTGGCCCTCATGTCAGACAACATCTTGCCTTAGCTTTATGATGTCAGCTTGCTAGGCAACAGAGTGGCCCTCATGTCAGACAACATCTTGCTGTAGCTTTATGATGTCAGGTCACTGCTGGACCAATCGTCCTTGTGGAAGCTGAGCACAGAGAAGGATTAGATATCAAAAGTTATGCAGTAGGCTACTATCTGTATTCATGACTGCAAGGCAAATAGGAGGGGGAATGTTAAAGGACTCTAAACCACTTCAAAGCACTGGGGCCTTTTTGAAAGTGGGATGGAGATGTATACAAAAACAGAGATTATCCTTAACAACAATCCAACTTGAGAGTCAGAGTCCAACATACAGAGTGCAGGGGAAGAGGTTAAATAAGCTTCCTTTCGTGAGAATTTAACACTATCGTTCTAAAGTGAGATAGTGCTTTTTAGCGTCAAAGGCTGCAATTTCCTCGAATGGAACATTGCAAATACCAGGATCTAAAGCAGGCTTTAGTAGCATTGGAAGCAGTCAGTCTTTTATCAACTATCAGGACCAACACAATGTGATCCATATTACTTCCATCTTGACACAAATTATATTCAGGCACAGGCTCAAACCAGAAGGTAGTGAGGACATTCTGATGCTGTGAAAGTCTTTTTAATGCCTAAAAGGAATGATTGTGATTTTTGCTTACCGTATAAATTGGTAAAATGATGCCGGAAGACTTTTTTTTTTTTTCCTTCAGTCTCGGCACTGCAGAGAAACTGTTGTGAAACACTGCCACTGGTGGTCATTCAGTATAATCTGCAGATGGAAAAGTCCACTGTTAGCACATTTACTATAAGAAATACCAACAATCTTGTTTGAGGGTAAACAGATCAATACTGTGGAGTCTGTATAATTCTGAAAATCAACAGCTCATTAGAAAATCAAATCTCAATTTGTGTTTTTAACCTCCTATACTTCTCTGAATCCTATGCCTCATATCTAACACTCTAAAAAACTGTAGCACATACATTAGGACATAGATAAATAGATCTTTTTCCATCCAAGTGGCATCGTACCCTTCTCACTGCATTTGTTTTAGGATAGGGTACACCAGTAGCAATTAAGCCAGCTGATAAGTTGAGAGGAAGGGTTTTGCTACAGTTAATGGGAATAATAAAAACTATGAATAGCATAATTACCATCTTCATTTTAGCCAATTCCTACCAGTTCAGCATGAGTGATGTTGGGACTCTTTATGCTTAAAACTTACCATCATACACAATTAGAAGTCTCAGAAAATGCCCTAAGGTCTTTCATCTTACATCTTAGTTTTCAGTTTGGCATCCTGTCTACCATGCTACTCATTTCATTACCAAGATAAATGTATACTACTGCTTGCTAGATAACAGAGTGGCCCTCATGTCAGACAACATCTTGCCTTAGCTTTATGATGTCAGCTTGCTAGGCAACAGAGTGGCCCTCATGTCAGACAACATCTTGCTGTAGCTTTATGATGTCAGGTCACTGCTGGACCAATCGTCCTTGTGGAAGCTGAGCACAGAGAAGGATTAGATATCAAAAGTTATGCAGTAGGCTACTATCTGTATTCATGACTGCAAGGCAAATAGGAGGGGGAATGTTAAAGGACTCTAAACCACTTCAAAGCACTGGGGCCTTTTTGAAAGTGGGATGGAGATGTATACAAAAACAGAGATTATCCTTAACAACAATCCAACTTGAGAGTCAGAGTCCAACATACAGAGTGCAGGGGAAGAGGTTAAATAAGCTTCCTTTCGTGAGAATTTAACACTATCGTTCTAAAGTGAGATAGTGCTTTTTAGCGTCAAAGGCTGCAATTTCCTCGAATGGAACATTGCAAATACCAGGATCTAAAGCAGGCTTTAGTAGCATTGGAAGCAGTCAGTCTTTTATCAACTATCAGGACCAACACAATGTGATCCATATTACTTCCATCTTGACACAAATTATATTAAGGCACAGGCTCAAACCAGAAGGTAGTGAGGACATTCTGATGCTGTGAAAGTCTTTTTAATGCCTAAAAGGAATGATTGTGATTTTTGCTTACCGTATAAATTGGTAAAATGATGCCGGAAGACTTTTTTTTTTTTTCCTTCAGTCTCGGCACTGCAGAGAAACTGTTGTGAAACACTGCCACTGGTGGTCATTCAGTATAATCTGCAGATGGAAAAGTCCACTGTTAGCACATTTACTATAAGAAATACCAACAATCTTGTTTGAGGGTAAACAGATCAATACTGTGGAGTCTGTATAATTCTGAAAATCAACAGCTCATTAGAAAATCAAATCTCAATTTGTGTTTTTAACCTCCTATACTTCTCTGAATCCTATGCCTCATATCTAACACTCTAAAAAACTGTAGCACATACATTAGGACATAGATAAATAGATCTTTTTCCATCCAAGTGGCATCGTACCCTTCTCACTGCATTTGTTTTAGGATAGGGTACACCAGTAGCAATTAAGCCAGCTGATAAGTTGAGAGGAAGGGTTTTGCTACAGTTAATGGGAATAATAAAAACTATGAATAGCATAATTACCATCTTCATTTTAGCCAATTCCTACCAGTTCAGCATGAGTGATGTTGGGACTCTTTATGCTTAAAACTTACCATCATACACAATTAGAAGTCTCAGAAAATGCCCTAAGGTCTTTCATCTTACATCTTAGTTTTCAGTTTGGCATCCTGTCTACCATGCTACTCATTTCATTACCAAGATAAATGTATACTACTGCTTGCTAGATAACAGAGTGGCCCTCATGTCAGACAACATCTTGCCTTAGCTTTATGATGTCAGCTTGCTAGGCAACAGAGTGGCCCTCATGTCAGACAACATCTTGCTGTAGCTTTATGATGTCAGCTTGCTAGGCAACAGAGTGGCCCTCATGTCAGACAACATCTTGCTTTAGGTTTATGATGTCAGGTCACTGCTGGACCAATCGTCCTTGTGGAAGCTGAGCACAGAGAAGGATTAGATATCAAAAGTTATGCAGTAGGCTACTATCTGTATTCATGACTGCAAGGCAAATAGGAGGGGGATGTTAAAGGACTCTAAACCACTTCAAAGCACTGGGGCCTTTTTGAAAGTGGGATGGAGATGTATACAAAAACAGAGATTATCCTTAACAACAATCCAACTTGAGAGTCAGAGTCCAACATACAGAGTGCAGGGGAAGAGGTTAAATAAGCTTCCTTTCGTGAGAATTTAACACTATCGTTCTAAAGTGAGATAGTGCTTTTTAGCGTCAAAGGCTGCAATTTCCTCGAATGGAACATTGCAAATACCAGGATCTAAAGCAGGCTTTAGTAGCATTGGAAGCAGTCAGTCTTATCAACTATCAGGACCAACACAATGTGATCCATATTACTTCCATCTTGACACAAATTATATTCAGGCACAGGCTCCGACTATAAAGTAGTGAGGACATTCTGATGCTGTGAAAGTCTTTTCAATGCCTAAAAGGAATGATTGTGTGATTTTTGCTTACCGTATAAATTGGTAAAATGATGCCGGAAGACTTTCTTTTTTTTTTCCTTCAGTCTCGGCACTGCAGAGAAACTGTTGTGAAACACTGCCACTGGTGGTCATTCAGTATAATCTGCAGATGGAAAAGTCCACTGTTAGCACATTTACTATAAGAAATACCAACAATCTTGTTTGAGGGTAAACAGATCAATACTGTGGAGTCTGTATAATTGTGAAAATCAACAGCTCATTAGAAAATCAAATCTCAATTTGTGTTTTTAACCTCCTATACTTCTCTGAATCCTATGCCTCATATCTAACACTCTAAAAAACTGTAGCACATACATTAGGACATAAATAAATAGATCTTTTTCCATCCAAGTGGCATCGTACCCTTCTCACTGCATTTGTTTTAGGATAGGGTACACCAGTAGCAATTAAGCCAGCTGATCAGTTTAGAGAGGAAGGGTTTTGCTACAGTTAATGGGAATAATAAAAACTATGAATAGCATAATTACCATCTTCATTCTAGCCAATTCCTACCAGTTCAGCATGAGTGATGTTGACACTCTGTATGCTTAAAACTTACCATCATACACAATTAGAAGTCTCAGAAAATGCCCTAAGGTCTTTTATCTTACATCTTAGTTTTCAGTTTGGCATCCTGTCTACCATGCTACTCATTTAATTACCAAGATAAATGTATACTACTGCTTGCTAGATAACAGAGTGGCCCTCATGTCAGACAACATCTTGCCTTAGCTTTATGATGTCAGCTTGCTAGGCAACAGAGTGGCCCTCATGTCAGACAACATCTTGCTGTAGCTTTATGATGTCAGGTCACTGCTGGACCAATCGTCCTTGTGGAAGCTGAGCACAGAGAAGGATTAGATATCAAAAGTTATGCAGTAGGCTACTATCTGTATTCATGACTGCAAGGCAAATAGGAGGGGGAATGTTAAAGGACTCTAAACCACTTCAAAGCACTGGGGCCTTTTTGAAAGTGGGATGGAGATGTATACAAAAACAGAGATTATCCTTAACAACAATCCAACTTGAGAGTCAGAGTCCAACATACAGAGTGCAGGGGAAGAGGTTAAATAAGCTTCCTTTCGTGAGAATTTAACACTATCGTTCTAAAGTGAGATAGTGCTTTTTAGCGTCAAAGGCTGCAATTTCCTCGAATGGAACATTGCAAATACCAGGATCTAAAGCAGGCTTTAGTAGCATTGGAAGCAGTCAGTCTTTTATCAACTATCAGGACCAACACAATGTGATCCATATTACTTCCATCTTGACACAAATTATATTCAGGCACAGGCTCCGACCAGAAGGTAGTGAGGACATTCTGATGCTGTGAAAGTCTTTTTAATGCCTAAAAGGAATGATTGTGATTTTTGCTTACCGTATAAATTGGTAAAATGATGCCGGAAGACTTTTTTTTTTTTTCCTTCAGTCTCGGCACTGCAGAGAAACTGTTGTGAAACACTGCCACTGGTGGTCATTCAGTATAATCTGCAGATGGAAAAGTCCACTGTTAGCACATTTACTATAAGAAATACCAACAATCTTGTTTGAGGGTAAACAGATCAATACTGTGGAGTCTGTATAATTCTGAAAATCAACAGCTCATTAGAAAATCAAATCTCAATTTGTGTTTTTAACCTCCTATACTTCTCTGAATCCTATGCCTCATATCTAACACTCTAAAAAACTGTAGCACATACATTAGGACATAGATAAATAGATCTTTTTCCATCCAAGTGGCATCGTACCCTTCTCACTGCATTTGTTTTAGGATAGGGTACACCAGTAGCAATTAAGCCAGCTGATAAGTTGAGAGGAAGGGTTTTGCTACAGTTAATGGGAATAATAAAAACTATGAATAGCATAATTACCATCTTCATTTTAGCCAATTCCTACCAGTTCAGCATGAGTGATGTTGGGACTCTTTATGCTTAAAACTTACCATCATACACAATTAGAAGTCTCAGAAAATGCCCTAAGGTCTTTCATCTTACATCTTAGTTTTCAGTTTGGCATCCTGTCTACCATGCTACTCATTTCATTACCAAGATAAATGTATACTACTGCTTGCTAGATAACAGAGTGGCCCTCATGTCAGACAACATCTTGCCTTAGCTTTATGATGTCAGCTTGCTAGGCAACAGAGTGGCCCTCATGTCAGACAACATCTTGCTGTAGCTTTATGATGTCAGCTTGCTAGGCAACAGAGTGGCCCTCATGTCAGACAACATCTTGCTTTAGGTTTATGATGTCAGGTCACTGCTGGACCAATCGTCCTTGTGGAAGCTGAGCACAGAGAAGGATTAGATATCAAAAGTTATGCAGTAGGCTACTATCTGTATTCATGACTGCAAGGAAAATAGGAGGGGGATGTTAAAGGACTCTAAACCACTTCAAAGCACTGGGGCCTTTTTGAAAGTGGGATGGAGATGTATACAAAAACAGAGATTATCCTTAACAACAATCCAACTTGAGAGTCAGAGTCCAACATACAGAGTGCAGGGGAAGAGGTTAAATAAGCTTCCTTTCGTGAGAATTTAACACTATCGTTCTAAAGTGAGATAGTGCTTTTTAGCGTCAAAGGCTGCAATTTCCTCGAATGGAACATTGCAAATACCAGGATCTAAAGCAGGCTTTAGTAGCATTGGAAGCAGTCAGTCTTATCAACTATCAGGACCAACACAATGTGATCCATATTACTTCCATCTTGACACAAATTATATTCAGGCACAGGCTCCGACTATAAAGTAGTGAGGACATTCTGATGCTGTGAAAGTCTTTTCAATGCCTAAAAGGAATGATTGTGTGATTTTTGCTTACCGTATAAATTGGTAAAATGATGCCGGAAGACTTTCTTTTTTTTTTCCTTCAGTCTCGGCACTGCAGAGAAACTGTTGTGAAACACTGCCACTGGTGGTCATTCAGTATAATCTGCAGATGGAAAAGTCCACTGTTAGCACATTTACTATAAGAAATACCAACAATCTTGTTTGAGGGTAAACAGATCAATACTGTGGAGTCTGTATAATTGTGAAAATCAACAGCTCATTAGAAAATCAAATCTCAATTTGTGTTTTTAACCTCCTATACTTCTCTGAATCCTATGCCTCATATCTAACACTCTAAAAAACTGTAGCACATACATTAGGACATAAATAAATAGATCTTTTTCCATCCAAGTGGCATCGTACCCTTCTCACTGCATTTGTTTTAGGATAGGGTACACCAGTAGCAATTAAGCCAGCTGATCAGTTTAGAGAGGAAGGGTTTTGCTACAGTTAATGGGAATAATAAAAACTATGAATAGCATAATTACCATCTTCATTCTAGCCAATTCCTACCAGTTCAGCATGAGTGATGTTGACACTCTGTATGCTTAAAACTTACCATCATACACAATTAGAAGTCTCAGAAAATGCCCTAAGGTCTTTTATCTTACATCTTAGTTTTCAGTTTGGCATCCTGTCTACCATGCTACTCATTTAATTACCAAGATAAATGTATACTACTGCTTGCTAGATAACAGAGTGGCCCTCATGTCAGACAACATCTTGCCTTAGCTTTATGATGTCAGCTTGCTAGGCAACAGAGTGGCCCTCATGTCAGACAACATCTTGCTGTAGCTTTATGATGTCAGGTCACTGCTGGACCAATCGTCCTTGTGGAAGCTGAGCACAGAGAAGGATTAGATATCAAAAGTTATGCAGTAGGCTACTATCTGTATTCATGACTGCAAGGCAAATAGGAGGGGGAATGTTAAAGGACTCTAAACCACTTCAAAGCACTGGGGCCTTTTTGAAAGTGGGATGGAGATATATACAAAAACAGAGATTATCCTTAACAACAATCCAACTTGAGAGTCAGAGTCCAACATACAGAGTGCAGGGGAAGAGGTTCAATAAGCTTCCTTTCGTGAGAATTTAACACTATCGTTCTAAAGTGAGATAGTGCTTTTTAGCGTCAAAGGCCGCAATTTCCTCGAATGGAACATTGCAAATACCAGGATCTAAAGCAGGCTTTAGTAGCATTGGAAGCAGTCAGTCTTTTATCAACTATCAGGACCAACACAATGTGATCCATATTACTTCCATCTTGACACAAATTATATTCAGGCACAGGCTCCGACTAAGGTAGTGAGGACATTCTGATGCTGCGAAAGTCTTTTTAATGCCTAAAAGCAATGATTGTGATTTTTTCTTACCGTATAAATTGGTAAAATGATGCCGGAAGACTTTTTTTTTTTTTTTTTCCTTCAGTCTCGGCACTGCAGAGAAACTGTTGTGAAACACTGCCACTGGTGGTCATTCAGTATAATCTGCAGATGGAAAAGTCCACTGTTAGCACATTTACTATAAGAAATACCAACAATCTTGTTTGAGGGTAAACAGATCAATACTGTGGAGTCTGTATAATTCTGAAAATCAACAGCTCATTAGAAAATCAAATCTCAATTTGTGTTTTTAACCTCCTATACTTCTCTGAATCCTATGCCTCATATCTAACACTCTAAAAAACTGTAGCACATACATTAGGACATAGATAAATAGATCTTTTTCCATCCAAGTGGCATCGTACCCTTCTCACTGCATTTGTTTTAGGATAGGGTACACCAGTAGCAATTAAGCCAGCTGATAAGTTGAGAGGAAGGGTTTTGCTACAGTTAATGGGAATAATAAAAACTATGAATAGCATAATTACCATCTTCATTTTAGCCAATTCCTACCAGTTCAGCATGAGTGATGTTGGGACTCTTTATGCTTAAAACTTACCATCATACACAATTAGAAGTCTCAGAAAATGCCCTAAGGTCTTTCATCTTACATCTTAGTTTTCAGTTTGGCATCCTGTCTACCATGCTACTCATTTCATTACCAAGATAAATGTATACTACTGCTTGCTAGATAACAGAGTGGCCCTCATGTCAGACAACATCTTGCCTTAGCTTTATGATGTCAGCTTGCTAGGCAACAGAGTGGCCCTCATGTCAGACAACATCTTGCTGTAGCTTTATGATGTCAGGTCACTGCTGAACCAATCGTCCTTGTGGAAGCTGAGCACAGAGAAGGATTAGATATCAAAAGTTATGCAGTAGGCTACTATCTGTATTCATGACTGCAAGGCAAATAGGAGGGGGAATGTTAAAGGACTCTAAACCACTTCAAAGCACTGGGGCCTTTTTGAAAGTGGGATGGAGATGTATACAAAAACAGAGATTATCCTTAACAACAATCCAACTTGAGAGTCAGAGTCCAACATACAGAGTGCAGGGGAAGAGGTTAAATAAACTTCCTTTCGTGAGAATTTAACACTATCGTTCTAAAGTGAGATAGTGCTTTTTAGCGTCAAAGGCTGCAATTTCCTCGAATGGAACATTGCAAATACCAGGATCTAAAGCAGGCTTTAGTAGCATTGGAAGCAGTCAGTCTTTTATCAACTATCAGGACCAACACAATGTGATCCATATTACTTCCATCTTGACACAAATTATATTCAGGCACAGGCTCAAACCAGAAGGTAGTGAGGACATTCTGATGCTGTGAAAGTCTTTTTAATGCCTAAAAGGAATGATTGTGATTTTTGCTTACCGTATAAATTGGTAAAATGATGCCGGAAGACTTTTTTTTTTTTTCCTTCAGTCTCGGCACTGCAGAGAAACTGTTGTGAAACACTGCCACTGGTGGTCATTCAGTATAATCTGCAGATGGAAAAGTCCACTGTTAGCACATTTACTATAAGAAATACCAACAATCTTGTTTGAGGGTAAACAGATCAATACTGTGGAGTCTGTATAATTGTGAAAATCAACAGCTCATTAGAAAATCAAATCTCAATTTGTGTTTTTAACCTCCTATACTTCTCTGAATCCTATGCCTCATATCTAACACTCTAAAAAACTGTAGCACATACATTAGGACATAAATAAATAGATCTTTTTCCATCCAAGTGGCATCGTACCCTTCTCACTGCATTTGTTTTAGGATAGGGTACACCAGTAGCAATTAAGCCAGCTGATCAGTTTAGAGAGGAAGGGTTTTGCTACAGTTAATGGGAATAATAAAAACTATGAATAGCATAATTACCATCTTCATTCTAGCCAATTCCTACCAGTTCAGCATGAGTGATGTTGACACTCTGTATGCTTAAAACTTACCATCATACACAATTAGAAGTCTCAGAAAATGCCCTAAGGTCTTTTATCTTACATCTTAGTTTTCAGTTTGGCATCCTGTCTACCATGCTACTCATTTAATTACCAAGATAAATGTATACTACTGCTTGCTAGATAACAGAGTGGCCCTCATGTCAGACAACATCTTGCCTTAGCTTTATGATGTCAGCTTGCTAGGCAACAGAGTGGCCCTCATGTCAGACAACATCTTGCTGTAGCTTTATGATGTCAGGTCACTGCTGGACCAATCGTCCTTGTGGAAGCTGAGCACAGAGAAGGATTAGATATCAAAAGTTATGCAGTAGGCTACTATCTGTATTCATGACTGCAAGGCAAATAGGAGGGGGAATGTTAAAGGACTCTAAACCACTTCAAAGCACTGGGGCCTTTTTGAAAGTGGGATGGAGATGTATACAAAAACAGAGATTATCCTTAACAACAATCCAACTTGAGAGTCAGAGTCCAACATACAGAGTGCAGGGGAAGAGGTTAAATAAGCTTCCTTTCGTGAGAATTTAACACTATCGTTCTAAAGTGAGATAGTGCTTTTTAGCGTCAAAGGCTGCAATTTCCTCGAATGGAACATTGCAAATACCAGGATCTAAAGCAGGCTTTAGTAGCATTGGAAGCAGTCAGTCTTTTATCAACTATCAGGACCAACACAATGTGATCCATATTACTTCCATCTTGACACAAATTATATTCAGGCACAGGCTCCGACCAGAAGGTAGTGAGGACATTCTGATGCTGTGAAAGTCTTTTTAATGCCTAAAAGGAATGATTGTGATTTTTGCTTACCGTATAAATTGGTAAAATGATGCCGGAAGACTTTTTTTTTTTTTCCTTCAGTCTCGGCACTGCAGAGAAACTGTTGTGAAACACTGCCACTGGTGGTCATTCAGTATAATCTGCAGATGGAAAAGTCCACTGTTAGCACATTTACTATAAGAAATACCAACAATCTTGTTTGAGGGTAAACAGATCAATACTGTGGAGTCTGTATAATTCTGAAAATCAACAGCTCATTAGAAAATCAAATCTCAATTTGTGTTTTTAACCTCCTATACTTCTCTGAATCCTATGCCTCATATCTAACACTCTAAAAAACTGTAGCACATACATTAGGACATAGATAAATAGATCTTTTTCCATCCAAGTGGCATCGTACCCTTCTCACTGCATTTGTTTTAGGATAGGGTACACCAGTAGCAATTAAGCCAGCTGATAAGTTGAGAGGAAGGGTTTTGCTACAGTTAATGGGAATAATAAAAACTATGAATAGCATAATTACCATCTTCATTTTAGCCAATTCCTACCAGTTCAGCATGAGTGATGTTGGGACTCTTTATGCTTAAAACTTACCATCATACACAATTAGAAGTCTCAGAAAATGCCCTAAGGTCTTTCATCTTACATCTTAGTTTTCAGTTTGGCATCCTGTCTACCATGCTACTCATTTCATTACCAAGATAAATGTATACTACTGCTTGCTAGATAACAGAGTGGCCCTCATGTCAGACAACATCTTGCCTTAGCTTTATGATGTCAGCTTGCTAGGCAACAGAGTGGCCCTCATGTCAGACAACATCTTGCTGTAGCTTTATGATGTCAGCTTGCTAGGCAACAGAGTGGCCCTCATGTCAGACAACATCTTGCTTTAGGTTTATGATGTCAGGTCACTGCTGGACCAATCGTCCTTGTGGAAGCTGAGCACAGAGAAGGATTAGATATCAAAAGTTATGCAGTAGGCTACTATCTGTATTCATGACTGCAAGGAAAATAGGAGGGGGATGTTAAAGGACTCTAAACCACTTCAAAGCACTGGGGCCTTTTTGAAAGTGGGATGGAGATGTATACAAAAACAGAGATTATCCTTAACAACAATCCAACTTGAGAGTCAGAGTCCAACATACAGAGTGCAGGGGAAGAGGTTAAATAAGCTTCCTTTCGTGAGAATTTAACACTATCGTTCTAAAGTGAGATAGTGCTTTTTAGCGTCAAAGGCTGCAATTTCCTCGAATGGAACATTGCAAATACCAGGATCTAAAGCAGGCTTTAGTAGCATTGGAAGCAGTCAGTCTTATCAACTATCAGGACCAACACAATGTGATCCATATTACTTCCATCTTGACACAAATTATATTCAGGCACAGGCTCCGACTATAAAGTAGTGAGGACATTCTGATGCTGTGAAAGTCTTTTCAATGCCTAAAAGGAATGATTGTGTGATTTTTGCTTACCGTATAAATTGGTAAAATGATGCCGGAAGACTTTCTTTTTTTTTTCCTTCAGTCTCGGCACTGCAGAGAAACTGTTGTGAAACACTGCCACTGGTGGTCATTCAGTATAATCTGCAGATGGAAAAGTCCACTGTTAGCACATTTACTATAAGAAATACCAACAATCTTGTTTGAGGGTAAACAGATCAATACTGTGGAGTCTGTATAATTGTGAAAATCAACAGCTCATTAGAAAATCAAATCTCAATTTGTGTTTTTAACCTCCTATACTTCTCTGAATCCTATGCCTCATATCTAACACTCTAAAAAACTGTAGCACATACATTAGGACATAAATAAATAGATCTTTTTCCATCCAAGTGGCATCGTACCCTTCTCACTGCATTTGTTTTAGGATAGGGTACACCAGTAGCAATTAAGCCAGCTGATCAGTTTAGAGAGGAAGGGTTTTGCTACAGTTAATGGGAATAATAAAAACTATGAATAGCATAATTACCATCTTCATTCTAGCCAATTCCTACCAGTTCAGCATGAGTGATGTTGACACTCTGTATGCTTAAAACTTACCATCATACACAATTAGAAGTCTCAGAAAATGCCCTAAGGTCTTTTATCTTACATCTTAGTTTTCAGTTTGGCATCCTGTCTACCATGCTACTCATTTAATTACCAAGATAAATGTATACTACTGCTTGCTAGATAACAGAGTGGCCCTCATGTCAGACAACATCTTGCCTTAGCTTTATGATGTCAGCTTGCTAGGCAACAGAGTGGCCCTCATGTCAGACAACATCTTGCTGTAGCTTTATGATGTCAGGTCACTGCTGGACCAATCGTCCTTGTGGAAGCTGAGCACAGAGAAGGATTAGATATCAAAAGTTATGCAGTAGGCTACTATCTGTATTCATGACTGCAAGGCAAATAGGAGGGGGAATGTTAAAGGACTCTAAACCACTTCAAAGCACTGGGGCCTTTTTGAAAGTGGGATGGAGATGTATACAAAAACAGAGATTATCCTTAACAACAATCCAACTTGAGAGTCAGAGTCCAACATACAGAGTGCAGGGGAAGAGGTTAAATAAGCTTCCTTTCGTGAGAATTTAACACTATCGTTCTAAAGTGAGATAGTGCTTTTTAGCGTCAAAGGCTGCAATTTCCTCGAATGGAACATTGCAAATACCAGGATCTAAAGCAGGCTTTAGTAGCATTGGAAGCAGTCAGTCTTTTATCAACTATCAGGACCAACACAATGTGATCCATATTACTTCCATCTTGACACAAATTATATTCAGGCACAGGCTCCGACCAGAAGGTAGTGAGGACATTCTGATGCTGTGAAAGTCTTTTTAATGCCTAAAAGGAATGATTGTGATTTTTGCTTACCGTATAAATTGGTAAAATGATGCCGGAAGACTTTTTTTTTTTTTCCTTCAGTCTCGGCACTGCAGAGAAACTGTTGTGAAACACTGCCACTGGTGGTCATTCAGTATAATCTGCAGATGGAAAAGTCCACTGTTAGCACATTTACTATAAGAAATACCAACAATCTTGTTTGAGGGTAAACAGATCAATACTGTGGAGTCTGTATAATTCTGAAAATCAACAGCTCATTAGAAAATCAAATCTCAATTTGTGTTTTTAACCTCCTATACTTCTCTGAATCCTATGCCTCATATCTAACACTCTAAAAAACTGTAGCACATACATTAGGACATAGATAAATAGATCTTTTTCCATCCAAGTGGCATCGTACCCTTCTCACTGCATTTGTTTTAGGATAGGGTACACCAGTAGCAATTAAGCCAGCTGATAAGTTGAGAGGAAGGGTTTTGCTACAGTTAATGGGAATAATAAAAACTATGAATAGCATAATTACCATCTTCATTTTAGCCAATTCCTACCAGTTCAGCATGAGTGATGTTGGGACTCTTTATGCTTAAAACTTACCATCATACACAATTAGAAGTCTCAGAAAATGCCCTAAGGTCTTTCATCTTACATCTTAGTTTTCAGTTTGGCATCCTGTCTACCATGCTACTCATTTCATTACCAAGATAAATGTATACTACTGCTTGCTAGATAACAGAGTGGCCCTCATGTCAGACAACATCTTGCCTTAGCTTTATGATGTCAGCTTGCTAGGCAACAGAGTGGCCCTCATGTCAGACAACATCTTGCTGTAGCTTTATGATGTCAGCTTGCTAGGCAACAGAGTGGCCCTCATGTCAGACAACATCTTGCTTTAGGTTTATGATGTCAGGTCACTGCTGGACCAATCGTCCTTGTGGAAGCTGAGCACAGAGAAGGATTAGATATCAAAAGTTATGCAGTAGGCTACTATCTGTATTCATGACTGCAAGGCAAATAGGAGGGGGATGTTAAAGGACTCTAAACCACTTCAAAGCACTGGGGCCTTTTTGAAAGTGGGATGGAGATGTATACAAAAACAGAGATTATCCTTAACAACAATCCAACTTGAGAGTCAGAGTCCAACATACAGAGTGCAGGGGAAGAGGTTAAATAAGCTTCCTTTCGTGAGAATTTAACACTATCGTTCTAAAGTGAGATAGTGCTTTTTAGCGTCAAAGGCTGCAATTTCCTCGAATGGAACATTGCAAATACCAGGATCTAAAGCAGGCTTTAGTAGCATTGGAAGCAGTCAGTCTTATCAACTATCAGGACCAACACAATGTGATCCATATTACTTCCATCTTGACACAAATTATATTCAGGCACAGGCTCCGACTATAAAGTAGTGAGGACATTCTGATGCTGTGAAAGTCTTTTCAATGCCTAAAAGGAATGATTGTGTGATTTTTGCTTACCGTATAAATTGGTAAAATGATGCCGGAAGACTTTCTTTTTTTTTTCCTTCAGTCTCGGCACTGCAGAGAAACTGTTGTGAAACACTGCCACTGGTGGTCATTCAGTATAATCTGCAGATGGAAAAGTCCACTGTTAGCACATTTACTATAAGAAATACCAACAATCTTGTTTGAGGGTAAACAGATCAATACTGTGGAGTCTGTATAATTGTGAAAATCAACAGCTCATTAGAAAATCAAATCTCAATTTGTGTTTTTAACCTCCTATACTTCTCTGAATCCTATGCCTCATATCTAACACTCTAAAAAACTGTAGCACATACATTAGGACATAAATAAATAGATCTTTTTCCATCCAAGTGGCATCGTACCCTTCTCACTGCATTTGTTTTAGGATAGGGTACACCAGTAGCAATTAAGCCAGCTGATCAGTTTAGAGAGGAAGGGTTTTGCTACAGTTAATGGGAATAATAAAAACTATGAATAGCATAATTACCATCTTCATTCTAGCCAATTCCTACCAGTTCAGCATGAGTGATGTTGACACTCTGTATGCTTAAAACTTACCATCATACACAATTAGAAGTCTCAGAAAATGCCCTAAGGTCTTTTATCTTACATCTTAGTTTTCAGTTTGGCATCCTGTCTACCATGCTACTCATTTAATTACCAAGATAAATGTATACTACTGCTTGCTAGATAACAGAGTGGCCCTCATGTCAGACAACATCTTGCCTTAGCTTTATGATGTCAGCTTGCTAGGCAACAGAGTGGCCCTCATGTCAGACAACATCTTGCTGTAGCTTTATGATGTCAGGTCACTGCTGGACCAATCGTCCTTGTGGAAGCTGAGCACAGATAAGGATTAGATATCAAAAGTTATGCAGTAGGCTACTATCTGTATTCATGACTGCAAGGCAAATAGGAGGGGGAATGTTAAAGGACTCTAAACCACTTCAAAGCACTGGGGCCTTTTTGAAAGTGGGATGGAGATGTATACAAAAACAGAGATTATCCTTAACAACAATCCAACTTGAGAGTCAGAGTCCAACATACAGAGTGCAGGGGAAGAGGTTAAATAAGCTTCCTTTCGTGAGAATTTAACACTATCGTTCTAAAGTGAGATAGTGCTTTTTAGCGTCAAAGGCTGCAATTTCCTCGAATGGAACATTGCAAATACCAGGATCTAAAGCAGGCTTTAGTAGCATTGGAAGCAGTCAGTCTTATCAACTATCAGGACCAACACAATGTGATCCATATTACTTCCATCTTGACACAAATTATATTCAGGCACAGGCTCCGACTATAAAGTAGTGAGGACATTCTGATGCTGTGAAAGTCTTTTCAATGCCTAAAAGGAATGATTGTGTGATTTTTGCTTACCGTATAAATTGGTAAAATGATGCCGGAAGACTTTCTTTTTTTTTTCCTTCAGTCTCGGCACTGCAGAGAAACTGTTGTGAAACACTGCCACTGGTGGTCATTCAGTATAATCTGCAGATGGAAAAGTCCACTGTTAGCACATTTACTATAAGAAATACCAACAATCTTGTTTGAGGGTAAACAGATCAATACTGTGGAGTCTGTATAATTGTGAAAATCAACAGCTCATTAGAAAATCAAATCTCAATTTGTGTTTTTAACCTCCTATACTTCTCTGAATCCTATGCCTCATATCTAACACTCTAATAAACTGTAGCACATACATTAGGACATAGATAAATAGATCTTTTTCCATCCAAGTGGCATCGTACCCTTCTCACTGCATTTGTTTTAGGATAGGGTACACCAGTAGCAATTAAGCCAGCTGATCAGTTTAGAGAGGAAGGGTTTTGCTACAGTTAATGGGAATAATAAAAACTATGAATAGCATAATTACCATCTTCATTCTAGCCAATTCCTACCAGTTCAGCATGAGTGATGTTGACACTCTGTATGCTTAAAACTTACCATCATACACAATTAGAAGTCTCAGAAAATGCCCTAAGGTCTTTTATCTTACATCTTAGTTTTCAGTTTGGCATCCTGTCTACCATGCTACTCATTTAATTACCAAGATAAATGTATACTACTGCTTGCTAGATAACAGAGTGGCCCTCATGTCAGACAACATCTTGCCTTAGCTTTATGATGTCAGCTTGCTAGGCAACAGAGTGGCCCTCATGTCAGACAACATCTTGCTGTAGCTTTATGATGTCAGGTCACTGCTGGACCAATCGTCCTTGTGGAAGCTGAGCACAGAGAAGGATTAGATATCAAAAGTTATGCAGTAGGCTACTATCTGTATTCATGACTGCAAGGCAAATAGGAGGGGGAATGTTAAAGGACTCTAAACCACTTCAAAGCACTGGGGCCTTTTTGAAAGTGGGATGGAGATATATACAAAAACAGAGATTATCCTTAACAACAATCCAACTTGAGAGTCAGAGTCCAACATACAGAGTGCAGGGGAAGAGGTTCAATAAGCTTCCTTTCGTGAGAATTTAACACTATCGTTCTAAAGTGAGATAGTGCTTTTTAGCGTCAAAGGCTGCAATTTCCTCGAATGGAACATTGCAAATACCAGGATCTAAAGCAGGCTTTAGTAGCATTGGAAGCAGTCAGTCTTTTATCAACTATCAGGACCAACACAATGTGATCCATATTACTTCCATCTTGACACAAATTATATTCAGGCACAGGCTCCGACTAGAAGGTAGTGAGGACATTCTGATGCTGTGAAAGTCTTTTTAATGCCTAAAAGGAATGATTGTGATTTTTGCTTACCGTATAAATTGGTAAAATGATGCCGGAAGACTTTTTTTTTTTTTCCTTCAGTCTCGGCACTGCAGAGAAACTGTTGTGAAACACTGCCACTGGTGGTCATTCAGTATAATCTGCAGATGGAAAAGTCCACTGTTAGCACATTTACTATAAGAAATACCAACAATCTTGTTTGAGGGTAAACAGATCAATACTGTGGAGTCTGTATAATTCTGAAAATCAACAGCTCATTAGAAAATCAAATCTCAATTTGTGTTTTTAACCTCCTATACTTCTCTGAATCCTATGCCTCATATCTAACACTCTAAAAAACTGTAGCACATACATTAGGACATAGATAAATAGATCTTTTTCCATCCAAGTGGCATCGTACCCTTCTCACTGCATTTGTTTTAGGATAGGGTACACCAGTAGCAATTAAGCCAGCTGATAAGTTGAGAGGAAGGGTTTTGCTACAGTTAATGGGAATAATAAAAACTATGAATAGCATAATTACCATCTTCATTTTAGCCAATTCCTACCAGTTCAGCATGAGTGATGTTGGGACTCTTTATGCTTAAAACTTACCATCATACACAATTAGAAGTCTCAGAAAATCCCCTAAGGTCTTTCATCTTACATCTTAGTTTTCAGTTTGGCATCCTGTCTACCATGCTACTCATTTCATTACCAAGATAAATGTATACTACTGCTTGCTAGATAACAGAGTGGCCCTCATGTCAGACAACATCTTGCCTTAGCTTTATGATGTCAGCTTGCTAGGCAACAGAGTGGCCCTCATGTCAGACAACATCTTGCTGTAGCTTTATGATGTCAGCTTGCTAGGCAACAGAGTGGCCCTCATGTCAGACAACATCTTGCTTTAGGTTTATGATGTCAGGTCACTGCTGGACCAATCGTCCTTGTGGAAGCTGAGCACAGAGAAGGATTAGATATCAAAAGTTATGCAGTAGGCTACTATCTGTATTCATGACTGCAAGGCAAATAGGAGGGGGATGTTAAAGGACTCTAAACCACTTCAAAGCACTGGGGCCTTTTTGAAAGTGGGATGGAGATGTATACAAAAACAGAGATTATCCTTAACAACAATCCAACTTGAGAGTCAGAGTCCAACATACAGAGTGCAGGGGAAGAGGTTAAATAAGCTTCCTTTCGTGAGAATTTAACACTATCGTTCTAAAGTGAGATAGTGCTTTTTAGCGTCAAAGGCTGCAATTTCCTCGAATGGAACATTGCAAATACCAGGATCTAAAGCAGGCTTTAGTAGCATTGGAAGCAGTCAGTCTTATCAACTATCAGGACCAACACAATGTGATCCATATTACTTCCATCTTGACACAAATTATATTCAGGCACAGGCTCCGACTATAAAGTAGTGAGGACATTCTGATGCTGTGAAAGTCTTTTCAATGCCTAAAAGGAATGATTGTGTGATTTTTGCTTACCGTATAAATTGGTAAAATGATGCCGGAAGACTTTCTTTTTTTTTTCCTTCAGTCTCGGCACTGCAGAGAAACTGTTGTGAAACACTGCCACTGGTGGTCATTCAGTATAATCTGCAGATGGAAAAGTCCACTGTTAGCACATTTACTATAAGAAATACCAACAATCTTGTTTGAGGGTAAACAGATCAATACTGTGGAGTCTGTATAATTGTGAAAATCAACAGCTCATTAGAAAATCAAATCTCAATTTGTGTTTTTAACCTCCTATACTTCTCTGAATCCTATGCCTCATATCTAACACTCTAAAAAACTGTAGCACATACATTAGGACATAGATAAATAGATCTTTTTCCATCCAAGTGGCATCGTACCCTTCTCACTGCATTTGTTTTAGGATAGGGTACACCAGTAGCAATTAAGCCAGCTGATCAGTTTAGAGAGGAAGGGTTTTGCTACAGTTAATGGGAATAATAAAAACTATGAATAGCATAATTACCATCTTCATTCTAGCCAATTCCTACCAGTTCAGCATGAGTGATGTTGACACTCTGTATGCTTAAAACTTACCATCATACACAATTAGAAGTCTCAGAAAATGCCCTAAGGTCTTTTATCTTACATCTTAGTTTTCAGTTTGGCATCCTGTCTACCATGCTACTCATTTAATTACCAAGATAAATGTATACTACTGCTTGCTAGATAACAGAGTGGCCCTCATGTCAGACAACATCTTGCCTTAGCTTTATGATGTCAGCTTGCTAGGCAACAGAGTGGCCCTCATGTCAGACAACATCTTGCTGTAGCTTTATGATGTCAGGTCACTGCTGGACCAATCGTCCTTGTGGAAGCTGAGCACAGAGAAGGATTAGATATCAAAAGTTATGCAGTAGGCTACTATCTGTATTCATGACTGCAAGGCAAATAGGAGGGGGAATGTTAAAGGACTCTAAACCACTTCAAAGCACTGGGGCCTTTTTGAAAGTGGGATGGAGATGTATACAAAAACAGAGATTATCCTTAACAACAATCCAACTTGAGAGTCAGAGTCCAACATACAGAGTGCAGGGGAAGAGGTTAAATAAGCTTCCTTTCGTGAGAATTTAACACTATCGTTCTAAAGTGAGATAGTGCTTTTTAGCGTCAAAGGCTGCAATTTCCTCGAATGGAACATTGCAAATACCAGGATCTAAAGCAGGCTTTAGTAGCATTGGAAGCAGTCAGTCTTTTATCAACTATCAGGACCAACACAATGTGATCCATATTACTTCCATCTTGACACAAATTATATTCAGGCACAGGCTCCGACCAGAAGGTAGTGAGGACATTCTGATGCTGTGAAAGTCTTTTTAATGCCTAAAAGGAATGATTGTGATTTTTGCTTACCGTATAAATTGGTAAAATGATGCCGGAAGACTTTTTTTTTTTTTCCCTTCAGTCTCGGCACTGCAGAGAAACTGTTGTGAAACACTGCCACTGGTGGTCATTCAGTATAATCTGCAGATGGAAAAGTCCACTGTTAGCACATTTACTATAAGAAATACCAACAATCTTGTTTGAGGGTAAACAGATCAATACTGTGGAGTCTGTATAATTCTGAAAATCAACAGCTCATTAGAAAATCAAATCTCAATTTGTGTTTTTAACCTCCTATACTTCTCTGAATCCTATGCCTCATATCTAACACTCTAAAAAACTGTAGCACATACATTAGGACATAGATAAATAGATCTTTTTCCATCCAAGTGGCATCGTACCCTTCTCACTGCATTTGTTTTAGGATAGGGTACACCAGTAGCAATTAAGCCAGCTGATAAGTTGAGAGGAAGGGTTTTGCTACAGTTAATGGGAATAATAAAAACTATGAATAGCATAATTACCATCTTCATTTTAGCCAATTCCTACCAGTTCAGCATGAGTGATGTTGGGACTCTTTATGCTTAAAACTTACCATCATACACAATTAGAAGTCTCAGAAAATGCCCTAAGGTCTTTCATCTTACATCTTAGTTTTCAGTTTGGCATCCTGTCTACCATGCTACTCATTTCATTACCAAGATAAATGTATACTACTGCTTGCTAGATAACAGAGTGGCCCTCATGTCAGACAACATCTTGCCTTAGCTTTATGATGTCAGCTTGCTAGGCAACAGAGTGGCCCTCATGTCAGACAACATCTTGCTGTAGCTTTATGATGTCAGGTCACTGCTGGACCAATCGTCCTTGTGGAAGCTGAGCACAGAGAAGGATTAGATATCAAAAGTTATGCAGTAGGCTACTATCTGTATTCATGACTGCAAGGCAAATAGGAGGGGGAATGTTAAAGGACTCTAAACCACTTCAAAGCACTGGGGCCTTTTTGAAAGTGGGATGGAGATGTATACAAAAACAGAGATTATCCTTAACAACAATCCAACTTGAGAGTCAGAGTCCAACATACAGAGTGCAGGGGAAGAGGTTAAATAAGCTTCCTTTCGTGAGAATTTAACACTATCGTTCTAAAGTGAGATAGTGCTTTTTAGCGTCAAAGGCTGCAATTTCCTCGAATGGAACATTGCAAATACCAGGATCTAAAGCAGGCTTTAGTAGCATTGGAAGCAGTCAGTCTTTTATCAACTATCAGGACCAACACAATGTGATCCATATTACTTCCATCTTGACACAAATTATATTCAGGCACAGGCTCCGACCAGAAGGTAGTGAGGACATTCTGATGCTGTGAAAGTCTTTTTAATGCCTAAAAGGAATGATTGTGATTTTTGCTTACCGTATAAATTGGTAAAATGATGCCGGAAGACTTTTTTTTTTTTTCCTTCAGTCTCGGCACTGCAGAGAAACTGTTGTGAAACACTGCCACTGGTGGTCATTCAGTATAATCTGCAGATGGAAAAGTCCACTGTTAGCACATTTACTATAAGAAATACCAACAATCTTGTTTGAGGGTAAACAGATCAATACTGTGGAGTCTGTATAATTCTGAAAATCAACAGCTCATTAGAAAATCAAATCTCAATTTGTGTTTTTAACCTCCTATACTTCTCTGAATCCTATGCCTCATATCTAACACTCTAAAAAACTGTAGCACATACATTAGGACATAGATAAATAGATCTTTTTCCATCCAAGTGGCATCGTACCCTTCTCACTGCATTTGTTTTAGGATAGGGTACACCAGTAGCAATTAAGCCAGCTGATAAGTTGAGAGGAAGGGTTTTGCTACAGTTAATGGGAATAATAAAAACTATGAATAGCATAATTACCATCTTCATTTTAGCCAATTCCTACCAGTTCAGCATGAGTGATGTTGGGACTCTTTATGCTTAAAACTTACCATCATACACAATTAGAAGTCTCAGAAAATGCCCTAAGGTCTTTCATCTTACATCTTAGTTTTCAGTTTGGCATCCTGTCTACCATGCTACTCATTTCATTACCAAGATAAATGTATACTACTGCTTGCTAGATAACAGAGTGGCCCTCATGTCAGACAACATCTTGCCTTAGCTTTATGATGTCAGCTTGCTAGGCAACAGAGTGGCCCTCATGTCAGACAACATCTTGCTGTAGCTTTATGATGTCAGCTTGCTAGGCAACAGAGTGGCCCTCATGTCAGACAACATCTTGCTTTAGGTTTATGATGTCAGGTCACTGCTGGACCAATCGTCCTTGTGGAAGCTGAGCACAGAGAAGGATTAGATATCAAAAGTTATGCAGTAGGCTACTATCTGTATTCATGACTGCAAGGAAAATAGGAGGGGGATGTTAAAGGACTCTAAACCACTTCAAAGCACTGGGGCCTTTTTGAAAGTGGGATGGAGATGTATACAAAAACAGAGATTATCCTTAACAACAATCCAACTTGAGAGTCAGAGTCCAACATACAGAGTGCAGGGGAAGAGGTTAAATAAGCTTCCTTTCGTGAGAATTTAACACTATCGTTCTAAAGTGAGATAGTGCTTTTTAGCGTCAAAGGCTGCAATTTCCTCGAATGGAACATTGCAAATACCAGGATCTAAAGCAGGCTTTAGTAGCATTGGAAGCAGTCAGTCTTATCAACTATCAGGACCAACACAATGTGATCCATATTACTTCCATCTTGACACAAATTATATTCAGGCACAGGCTCCGACTATAAAGTAGTGAGGACATTCTGATGCTGTGAAAGTCTTTTCAATGCCTAAAAGGAATGATTGTGTGATTTTTGCTTACCGTATAAATTGGTAAAATGATGCCGGAAGACTTTCTTTTTTTTTTCCTTCAGTCTCGGCACTGCAGAGAAACTGTTGTGAAACACTGCCACTGGTGGTCATTCAGTATAATCTGCAGATGGAAAAGTCCACTGTTAGCACATTTACTATAAGAAATACCAACAATCTTGTTTGAGGGTAAACAGATCAATACTGTGGAGTCTGTATAATTGTGAAAATCAACAGCTCATTAGAAAATCAAATCTCAATTTGTGTTTTTAACCTCCTATACTTCTCTGAATCCTATGCCTCATATCTAACACTCTAAAAAACTGTAGCACATACATTAGGACATAAATAAATAGATCTTTTTCCATCCAAGTGGCATCGTACCCTTCTCACTGCATTTGTTTTAGGATAGGGTACACCAGTAGCAATTAAGCCAGCTGATCAGTTTAGAGAGGAAGGGTTTTGCTACAGTTAATGGGAATAATAAAAACTATGAATAGCATAATTACCATCTTCATTCTAGCCAATTCCTACCAGTTCAGCATGAGTGATGTTGACACTCTGTATGCTTAAAACTTACCATCATACACAATTAGAAGTCTCAGAAAATGCCCTAAGGTCTTTTATCTTACATCTTAGTTTTCAGTTTGGCATCCTGTCTACCATGCTACTCATTTAATTACCAAGATAAATGTATACTACTGCTTGCTAGATAACAGAGTGGCCCTCATGTCAGACAACATCTTGCCTTAGCTTTATGATGTCAGCTTGCTAGGCAACAGAGTGGCCCTCATGTCAGACAACATCTTGCTGTAGCTTTATGATGTCAGGTCACTGCTGGACCAATCGTCCTTGTGGAAGCTGAGCACAGAGAAGGATTAGATATCAAAAGTTATGCAGTAGGCTACTATCTGTATTCATGACTGCAAGGCAAATAGGAGGGGGAATGTTAAAGGACTCTAAACCACTTCAAAGCACTGGGGCCTTTTTGAAAGTGGGATGGAGATGTATACAAAAACAGAGATTATCCTTAACAACAATCCAACTTGAGAGTCAGAGTCCAACATACAGAGTGCAGGGGAAGAGGTTAAATAAGCTTCCTTTCGTGAGAATTTAACACTATCGTTCTAAAGTGAGATAGTGCTTTTTAGCGTCAAAGGCTGCAATTTCCTCGAATGGAACATTGCAAATACCAGGATCTAAAGCAGGCTTTAGTAGCATTGGAAGCAGTCAGTCTTTTATCAACTATCAGGACCAACACAATGTGATCCATATTACTTCCATCTTGACACAAATTATATTCAGGCACAGGCTCCGACCAGAAGGTAGTGAGGACATTCTGATGCTGTGAAAGTCTTTTTAATGCCTAAAAGGAATGATTGTGATTTTTGCTTACCGTATAAATTGGTAAAATGATGCCGGAAGACTTTTTTTTTTTTTCCTTCAGTCTCGGCACTGCAGAGAAACTGTTGTGAAACACTGCCACTGGTGGTCATTCAGTATAATCTGCAGATGGAAAAGTCCACTGTTAGCACATTTACTATAAGAAATACCAACAATCTTGTTTGAGGGTAAACAGATCAATACTGTGGAGTCTGTATAATTCTGAAAATCAACAGCTCATTAGAAAATCAAATCTCAATTTGTGTTTTTAACCTCCTATACTTCTCTGAATCCTATGCCTCATATCTAACACTCTAAAAAACTGTAGCACATACATTAGGACATAGATAAATAGATCTTTTTCCATCCAAGTGGCATCGTACCCTTCTCACTGCATTTGTTTTAGGATAGGGTACACCAGTAGCAATTAAGCCAGCTGATAAGTTGAGAGGAAGGGTTTTGCTACAGTTAATGGGAATAATAAAAACTATGAATAGCATAATTACCATCTTCATTTTAGCCAATTCCTACCAGTTCAGCATGAGTGATGTTGGGACTCTTTATGCTTAAAACTTACCATCATACACAATTAGAAGTCTCAGAAAATGCCCTAAGGTCTTTCATCTTACATCTTAGTTTTCAGTTTGGCATCCTGTCTACCATGCTACTCATTTCATTACCAAGATAAATGTATACTACTGCTTGCTAGATAACAGAGTGGCCCTCATGTCAGACAACATCTTGCCTTAGCTTTATGATGTCAGCTTGCTAGGCAACAGAGTGGCCCTCATGTCAGACAACATCTTGCTGTAGCTTTATGATGTCAGCTTGCTAGGCAACAGAGTGGCCCTCATGTCAGACAACATCTTGCTTTAGGTTTATGATGTCAGGTCACTGCTGGACCAATCGTCCTTGTGGAAGCTGAGCACAGAGAAGGATTAGATATCAAAAGTTATGCAGTAGGCTACTATCTGTATTCATGACTGCAAGGCAAATAGGAGGGGGATGTTAAAGGACTCTAAACCACTTCAAAGCACTGGGGCCTTTTTGAAAGTGGGATGGAGATGTATACAAAAACAGAGATTATCCTTAACAACAATCCAACTTGAGAGTCAGAGTCCAACATACAGAGTGCAGGGGAAGAGGTTAAATAAGCTTCCTTTCGTGAGAATTTAACACTATCGTTCTAAAGTGAGATAGTGCTTTTTAGCGTCAAAGGCTGCAATTTCCTCGAATGGAACATTGCAAATACCAGGATCTAAAGCAGGCTTTAGTAGCATTGGAAGCAGTCAGTCTTATCAACTATCAGGACCAACACAATGTGATCCATATTACTTCCATCTTGACACAAATTATATTCAGGCACAGGCTCCGACTATAAAGTAGTGAGGACATTCTGATGCTGTGAAAGTCTTTTCAATGCCTAAAAGGAATGATTGTGTGATTTTTGCTTACCGTATAAATTGGTAAAATGATGCCGGAAGACTTTCTTTTTTTTTTCCTTCAGTCTCGGCACTGCAGAGAAACTGTTGTGAAACACTGCCACTGGTGGTCATTCAGTATAATCTGCAGATGGAAAAGTCCACTGTTAGCACATTTACTATAAGAAATACCAACAATCTTGTTTGAGGGTAAACAGATCAATACTGTGGAGTCTGTATAATTGTGAAAATCAACAGCTCATTAGAAAATCAAATCTCAATTTGTGTTTTTAACCTCCTATACTTCTCTGAATCCTATGCCTCATATCTAACACTCTAAAAAACTGTAGCACATACATTAGGACATAAATAAATAGATCTTTTTCCATCCAAGTGGCATCGTACCCTTCTCACTGCATTTGTTTTAGGATAGGGTACACCAGTAGCAATTAAGCCAGCTGATCAGTTTAGAGAGGAAGGGTTTTGCTACAGTTAATGGGAATAATAAAAACTATGAATAGCATAATTACCATCTTCATTCTAGCCAATTCCTACCAGTTCAGCATGAGTGATGTTGACACTCTGTATGCTTAAAACTTACCATCATACACAATTAGAAGTCTCAGAAAATGCCCTAAGGTCTTTTATCTTACATCTTAGTTTTCAGTTTGGCATCCTGTCTACCATGCTACTCATTTAATTACCAAGATAAATGTATACTACTGCTTGCTAGATAACAGAGTGGCCCTCATGTCAGACAACATCTTGCCTTAGCTTTATGATGTCAGCTTGCTAGGCAACAGAGTGGCCCTCATGTCAGACAACATCTTGCTGTAGCTTTATGATGTCAGGTCACTGCTGGACCAATCGTCCTTGTGGAAGCTGAGCACAGATAAGGATTAGATATCAAAAGTTATGCAGTAGGCTACTATCTGTATTCATGACTGCAAGGCAAATAGGAGGGGGAATGTTAAAGGACTCTAAACCACTTCAAAGCACTGGGGCCTTTTTGAAAGTGGGATGGAGATGTATACAAAAACAGAGATTATCCTTAACAACAATCCAACTTGAGAGTCAGAGTCCAACATACAGAGTGCAGGGGAAGAGGTTAAATAAGCTTCCTTTCGTGAGAATTTAACACTATCGTTCTAAAGTGAGATAGTGCTTTTTAGCGTCAAAGGCTGCAATTTCCTCGAATGGAACATTGCAAATACCAGGATCTAAAGCAGGCTTTAGTAGCATTGGAAGCAGTCAGTCTTATCAACTATCAGGACCAACACAATGTGATCCATATTACTTCCATCTTGACACAAATTATATTCAGGCACAGGCTCCGACTATAAAGTAGTGAGGACATTCTGATGCTGTGAAAGTCTTTTCAATGCCTAAAAGGAATGATTGTGTGATTTTTGCTTACCGTATAAATTGGTAAAATGATGCCGGAAGACTTTCTTTTTTTTTTCCTTCAGTCTCGGCACTGCAGAGAAACTGTTGTGAAACACTGCCACTGGTGGTCATTCAGTATAATCTGCAGATGGAAAAGTCCACTGTTAGCACATTTACTATAAGAAATACCAACAATCTTGTTTGAGGGTAAACAGATCAATACTGTGGAGTCTGTATAATTGTGAAAATCAACAGCTCATTAGAAAATCAAATCTCAATTTGTGTTTTTAACCTCCTATACTTCTCTGAATCCTATGCCTCATATCTAACACTCTAATAAACTGTAGCACATACATTAGGACATAGATAAATAGATCTTTTTCCATCCAAGTGGCATCGTACCCTTCTCACTGCATTTGTTTTAGGATAGGGTACACCAGTAGCAATTAAGCCAGCTGATCAGTTTAGAGAGGAAGGGTTTTGCTACAGTTAATGGGAATAATAAAAACTATGAATAGCATAATTACCATCTTCATTCTAGCCAATTCCTACCAGTTCAGCATGAGTGATGTTGACACTCTGTATGCTTAAAACTTACCATCATACACAATTAGAAGTCTCAGAAAATGCCCTAAGGTCTTTTATCTTACATCTTAGTTTTCAGTTTGGCATCCTGTCTACCATGCTACTCATTTAATTACCAAGATAAATGTATACTACTGCTTGCTAGATAACAGAGTGGCCCTCATGTCAGACAACATCTTGCCTTAGCTTTATGATGTCAGCTTGCTAGGCAACAGAGTGGCCCTCATGTCAGACAACATCTTGCTGTAGCTTTATGATGTCAGGTCACTGCTGGACCAATCGTCCTTGTGGAAGCTGAGCACAGAGAAGGATTAGATATCAAAAGTTATGCAGTAGGCTACTATCTGTATTCATGACTGCAAGGCAAATAGGAGGGGGAATGTTAAAGGACTCTAAACCACTTCAAAGCACTGGGGCCTTTTTGAAAGTGGGATGGAGATATATACAAAAACAGAGATTATCCTTAACAACAATCCAACTTGAGAGTCAGAGTCCAACATACAGAGTGCAGGGGAAGAGGTTCAATAAGCTTCCTTTCGTGAGAATTTAACACTATCGTTCTAAAGTGAGATAGTGCTTTTTAGCGTCAAAGGCTGCAATTTCCTCGAATGGAACATTGCAAATACCAGGATCTAAAGCAGGCTTTAGTAGCATTGGAAGCAGTCAGTCTTTTATCAACTATCAGGACCAACACAATGTGATCCATATTACTTCCATCTTGACACAAATTATATTCAGGCACAGGCTCCGACTAGAAGGTAGTGAGGACATTCTGATGCTGTGAAAGTCTTTTTAATGCCTAAAAGGAATGATTGTGATTTTTGCTTACCGTATAAATTGGTAAAATGATGCCGGAAGACTTTTTTTTTTTTTCCTTCAGTCTCGGCACTGCAGAGAAACTGTTGTGAAACACTGCCACTGGTGGTCATTCAGTATAATCTGCAGATGGAAAAGTCCACTGTTAGCACATTTACTATAAGAAATACCAACAATCTTGTTTGAGGGTAAACAGATCAATACTGTGGAGTCTGTATAATTCTGAAAATCAACAGCTCATTAGAAAATCAAATCTCAATTTGTGTTTTTAACCTCCTATACTTCTCTGAATCCTATGCCTCATATCTAACACTCTAAAAAACTGTAGCACATACATTAGGACATAGATAAATAGATCTTTTTCCATCCAAGTGGCATCGTACCCTTCTCACTGCATTTGTTTTAGGATAGGGTACACCAGTAGCAATTAAGCCAGCTGATAAGTTGAGAGGAAGGGTTTTGCTACAGTTAATGGGAATAATAAAAACTATGAATAGCATAATTACCATCTTCATTTTAGCCAATTCCTACCAGTTCAGCATGAGTGATGTTGGGACTCTTTATGCTTAAAACTTACCATCATACACAATTAGAAGTCTCAGAAAATCCCCTAAGGTCTTTCATCTTACATCTTAGTTTTCAGTTTGGCATCCTGTCTACCATGCTACTCATTTCATTACCAAGATAAATGTATACTACTGCTTGCTAGATAACAGAGTGGCCCTCATGTCAGACAACATCTTGCCTTAGCTTTATGATGTCAGCTTGCTAGGCAACAGAGTGGCCCTCATGTCAGACAACATCTTGCTGTAGCTTTATGATGTCAGCTTGCTAGGCAACAGAGTGGCCCTCATGTCAGACAACATCTTGCTTTAGGTTTATGATGTCAGGTCACTGCTGGACCAATCGTCCTTGTGGAAGCTGAGCACAGAGAAGGATTAGATATCAAAAGTTATGCAGTAGGCTACTATCTGTATTCATGACTGCAAGGCAAATAGGAGGGGGATGTTAAAGGACTCTAAACCACTTCAAAGCACTGGGGCCTTTTTGAAAGTGGGATGGAGATGTATACAAAAACAGAGATTATCCTTAACAACAATCCAACTTGAGAGTCAGAGTCCAACATACAGAGTGCAGGGGAAGAGGTTAAATAAGCTTCCTTTCGTGAGAATTTAACACTATCGTTCTAAAGTGAGATAGTGCTTTTTAGCGTCAAAGGCTGCAATTTCCTCGAATGGAACATTGCAAATACCAGGATCTAAAGCAGGCTTTAGTAGCATTGGAAGCAGTCAGTCTTATCAACTATCAGGACCAACACAATGTGATCCATATTACTTCCATCTTGACACAAATTATATTCAGGCACAGGCTCCGACTATAAAGTAGTGAGGACATTCTGATGCTGTGAAAGTCTTTTCAATGCCTAAAAGGAATGATTGTGTGATTTTTGCTTACCGTATAAATTGGTAAAATGATGCCGGAAGACTTTCTTTTTTTTTTCCTTCAGTCTCGGCACTGCAGAGAAACTGTTGTGAAACACTGCCACTGGTGGTCATTCAGTATAATCTGCAGATGGAAAAGTCCACTGTTAGCACATTTACTATAAGAAATACCAACAATCTTGTTTGAGGGTAAACAGATCAATACTGTGGAGTCTGTATAATTGTGAAAATCAACAGCTCATTAGAAAATCAAATCTCAATTTGTGTTTTTAACCTCCTATACTTCTCTGAATCCTATGCCTCATATCTAACACTCTAAAAAACTGTAGCACATACATTAGGACATAGATAAATAGATCTTTTTCCATCCAAGTGGCATCGTACCCTTCTCACTGCATTTGTTTTAGGATAGGGTACACCAGTAGCAATTAAGCCAGCTGATCAGTTTAGAGAGGAAGGGTTTTGCTACAGTTAATGGGAATAATAAAAACTATGAATAGCATAATTACCATCTTCATTCTAGCCAATTCCTACCAGTTCAGCATGAGTGATGTTGACACTCTGTATGCTTAAAACTTACCATCATACACAATTAGAAGTCTCAGAAAATGCCCTAAGGTCTTTTATCTTACATCTTAGTTTTCAGTTTGGCATCCTGTCTACCATGCTACTCATTTAATTACCAAGATAAATGTATACTACTGCTTGCTAGATAACAGAGTGGCCCTCATGTCAGACAACATCTTGCCTTAGCTTTATGATGTCAGCTTGCTAGGCAACAGAGTGGCCCTCATGTCAGACAACATCTTGCTGTAGCTTTATGATGTCAGGTCACTGCTGGACCAATCGTCCTTGTGGAAGCTGAGCACAGAGAAGGATTAGATATCAAAAGTTATGCAGTAGGCTACTATCTGTATTCATGACTGCAAGGCAAATAGGAGGGGGAATGTTAAAGGACTCTAAACCACTTCAAAGCACTGGGGCCTTTTTGAAAGTGGGATGGAGATGTATACAAAAACAGAGATTATCCTTAACAACAATCCAACTTGAGAGTCAGAGTCCAACATACAGAGTGCAGGGGAAGAGGTTAAATAAGCTTCCTTTCGTGAGAATTTAACACTATCGTTCTAAAGTGAGATAGTGCTTTTTAGCGTCAAAGGCTGCAATTTCCTCGAATGGAACATTGCAAATACCAGGATCTAAAGCAGGCTTTAGTAGCATTGGAAGCAGTCAGTCTTTTATCAACTATCAGGACCAACACAATGTGATCCATATTACTTCCATCTTGACACAAATTATATTCAGGCACAGGCTCCGACCAGAAGGTAGTGAGGACATTCTGATGCTGTGAAAGTCTTTTTAATGCCTAAAAGGAATGATTGTGATTTTTGCTTACCGTATAAATTGGTAAAATGATGCCGGAAGACTTTTTTTTTTTTTTCCTTCAGTCTCGGCACTGCAGAGAAACTGTTGTGAAACACTGCCACTGGTGGTCATTCAGTATAATCTGCAGATGGAAAAGTCCACTGTTAGCACATTTACTATAAGAAATACCAACAATCTTGTTTGAGGGTAAACAGATCAATACTGTGGAGTCTGTATAATTCTGAAAATCAACAGCTCATTAGAAAATCAAATCTCAATTTGTGTTTTTAACCTCCTATACTTCTCTGAATCCTATGCCTCATATCTAACACTCTAAAAAACTGTAGCACATACATTAGGACATAGATAAATAGATCTTTTTCCATCCAAGTGGCATCGTACCCTTCTCACTGCATTTGTTTTAGGATAGGGTACACCAGTAGCAATTAAGCCAGCTGATAAGTTGAGAGGAAGGGTTTTGCTACAGTTAATGGGAATAATAAAAACTATGAATAGCATAATTACCATCTTCATTTTAGCCAATTCCTACCAGTTCAGCATGAGTGATGTTGGGACTCTTTATGCTTAAAACTTACCATCATACACAATTAGAAGTCTCAGAAAATGCCCTAAGGTCTTTCATCTTACATCTTAGTTTTCAGTTTGGCATCCTGTCTACCATGCTACTCATTTCATTACCAAGATAAATGTATACTACTGCTTGCTAGATAACAGAGTGGCCCTCATGTCAGACAACATCTTGCCTTAGCTTTATGATGTCAGCTTGCTAGGCAACAGAGTGGCCCTCATGTCAGACAACATCTTGCTGTAGCTTTATGATGTCAGGTCACTGCTGGACCAATCGTCCTTGTGGAAGCTGAGCACAGAGAAGGATTAGATATCAAAAGTTATGCAGTAGGCTACTATCTGTATTCATGACTGCAAGGCAAATAGGAGGGGGAATGTTAAAGGACTCTAAACCACTTCAAAGCACTGGGGCCTTTTTGAAAGTGGGATGGAGATGTATACAAAAACAGAGATTATCCTTAACAACAATCCAACTTGAGAGTCAGAGTCCAACATACAGAGTGCAGGGGAAGAGGTTAAATAAGCTTCCTTTCGTGAGAATTTAACACTATCGTTCTAAAGTGAGATAGTGCTTTTTAGCGTCAAAGGCTGCAATTTCCTCGAATGGAACATTGCAAATACCAGGATCTAAAGCAGGCTTTAGTAGCATTGGAAGCAGTCAGTCTTTTATCAACTATCAGGACCAACACAATGTGATCCATATTACTTCCATCTTGACACAAATTATATTCAGGCACAGGCTCCGACCAGAAGGTAGTGAGGACATTCTGATGCTGTGAAAGTCTTTTTAATGCCTAAAAGGAATGATTGTGATTTTTGCTTACCGTATAAATTGGTAAAATGATGCCGGAAGACTTTTTTTTTTTTTCCTTCAGTCTCGGCACTGCAGAGAAACTGTTGTGAAACACTGCCACTGGTGGTCATTCAGTATAATCTGCAGATGGAAAAGTCCACTGTTAGCACATTTACTATAAGAAATACCAACAATCTTGTTTGAGGGTAAACAGATCAATACTGTGGAGTCTGTATAATTCTGAAAATCAACAGCTCATTAGAAAATCAAATCTCAATTTGTGTTTTTAACCTCCTATACTTCTCTGAATCCTATGCCTCATATCTAACACTCTAAAAAACTGTAGCACATACATTAGGACATAAATAAATAGATCTTTTTCCATCCAAGTGGCATCGTACCCTTCTCACTGCATTTGTTTTAGGATAGGGTACACCAGTAGCAATTAAGCCAGCTGATCAGTTTAGAGAGGAAGGGTTTTGCTACAGTTAATGGGAATAATAAAAACTATGAATAGCATAATTACCATCTTCATTCTAGCCAATTCCTACCAGTTCAGCATGAGTGATGTTGACACTCTGTATGCTTAAAACTTACCATCATACACAATTAGAAGTCTCAGAAAATGCCCTAAGGTCTTTTATCTTACATCTTAGTTTTCAGTTTGGCATCCTGTCTACCATGCTACTCATTTAATTACCAAGATAAATGTATACTACTGCTTGCTAGATAACAGAGTGGCCCTCATGTCAGACAACATCTTGCCTTAGCTTTATGATGTCAGCTTGCTAGGCAACAGAGTGGCCCTCATGTCAGACAACATCTTGCTGTAGCTTTATGATGTCAGGTCACTGCTGGACCAATCGTCCTTGTGGAAGCTGAGCACAGAGAAGGATTAGATATCAAAAGTTATGCAGTAGGCTACTATCTGTATTCATGACTGCAAGGCAAATAGGAGGGGGAATGTTAAAGGACTCTAAACCACTTCAAAGCACTGGGGCCTTTTTGAAAGTGGGATGGAGATGTATACAAAAACAGAGATTATCCTTAACAACAATCCAACTTGAGAGTCAGAGTCCAACATACAGAGTGCAGGGGAAGAGGTTAAATAAGCTTCCTTTCGTGAGAATTTAACACTATCGTTCTAAAGTGAGATAGTGCTTTTTAGCGTCAAAGGCTGCAATTTCCTCGAATGGAACATTGCAAATACCAGGATCTAAAGCAGGCTTTAGTAGCATTGGAAGCAGTCAGTCTTTTATCAACTATCAGGACCAACACAATGTGATCCATATTACTTCCATCTTGACACAAATTATATTCAGGCACAGGCTCCGACCAGAAGGTAGTGAGGACATTCTGATGCTGTGAAAGTCTTTTTAATGCCTAAAAGGAATGATTGTGATTTTTGCTTACCGTATAAATTGGTAAAATGATGCCGGAAGACTTTTTTTTTTTTTCCTTCAGTCTCGGCACTGCAGAGAAACTGTTGTGAAACACTGCCACTGGTGGTCATTCAGTATAATCTGCAGATGGAAAAGTCCACTGTTAGCACATTTACTATAAGAAATACCAACAATCTTGTTTGAGGGTAAACAGATCAATACTGTGGAGTCTGTATAATTCTGAAAATCAACAGCTCATTAGAAAATCAAATCTCAATTTGTGTTTTTAACCTCCTATACTTCTCTGAATCCTATGCCTCATATCTAACACTCTAAAAAACTGTAGCACATACATTAGGACATAGATAAATAGATCTTTTTCCATCCAAGTGGCATCGTACCCTTCTCACTGCATTTGTTTTAGGATAGGGTACACCAGTAGCAATTAAGCCAGCTGATAAGTTGAGAGGAAGGGTTTTGCTACAGTTAATGGGAATAATAAAAACTATGAATAGCATAATTACCATCTTCATTTTAGCCAATTCCTACCAGTTCAGCATGAGTGATGTTGGGACTCTTTATGCTTAAAACTTACCATCATACACAATTAGAAGTCTCAGAAAATGCCCTAAGGTCTTTCATCTTACATCTTAGTTTTCAGTTTGGCATCCTGTCTACCATGCTACTCATTTCATTACCAAGATAAATGTATACTACTGCTTGCTAGATAACAGAGTGGCCCTCATGTCAGACAACATCTTGCCTTAGCTTTATGATGTCAGCTTGCTAGGCAACAGAGTGGCCCTCATGTCAGACAACATCTTGCTGTAGCTTTATGATGTCAGCTTGCTAGGCAACAGAGTGGCCCTCATGTCAGACAACATCTTGCTTTAGGTTTATGATGTCAGGTCACTGCTGGACCAATCGTCCTTGTGGAAGCTGAGCACAGAGAAGGATTAGATATCAAAAGTTATGCAGTAGGCTACTATCTGTATTCATGACTGCAAGGCAAATAGGAGGGGGATGTTAAAGGACTCTAAACCACTTCAAAGCACTGGGGCCTTTTTGAAAGTGGGATGGAGATGTATACAAAAACAGAGATTATCCTTAACAACAATCCAACTTGAGAGTCAGAGTCCAACATACAGAGTGCAGGGGAAGAGGTTAAATAAGCTTCCTTTCGTGAGAATTTAACACTATCGTTCTAAAGTGAGATAGTGCTTTTTAGCGTCAAAGGCTGCAATTTCCTCGAATGGAACATTGCAAATACCAGGATCTAAAGCAGGCTTTAGTAGCATTGGAAGCAGTCAGTCTTATCAACTATCAGGACCAACACAATGTGATCCATATTACTTCCATCTTGACACAAATTATATTCAGGCACAGGCTCCGACTATAAAGTAGTGAGGACATTCTGATGCTGTGAAAGTCTTTTCAATGCCTAAAAGGAATGATTGTGTGATTTTTGCTTACCGTATAAATTGGTAAAATGATGCCGGAAGACTTTCTTTTTTTTTTCCTTCAGTCTCGGCACTGCAGAGAAACTGTTGTGAAACACTGCCACTGGTGGTCATTCAGTATAATCTGCAGATGGAAAAGTCCACTGTTAGCACATTTACTATAAGAAATACCAACAATCTTGTTTGAGGGTAAACAGATCAATACTGTGGAGTCTGTATAATTCTGAAAATCAACAGCTCATTAGAAAATCAAATCTCAATTTGTGTTTTTAACCTCCTATACTTCTCTGAATCCTATGCCTCATATCTAACACTCTAAAAAACTGTAGCACATACATTAGGACATAAATAAATAGATCTTTTTCCATCCAAGTGGCATCGTACCCTTCTCACTGCATTTGTTTTAGGATAGGGTACACCAGTAGCAATTAAGCCAGCTGATCAGTTTAGAGAGGAAGGGTTTTGCTACAGTTAATGGGAATAATAAAAACTATGAATAGCATAATTACCATCTTCATTCTAGCCAATTCCTACCAGTTCAGCATGAGTGATGTTGACACTCTGTATGCTTAAAACTTACCATCATACACAATTAGAAGTCTCAGAAAATGCCCTAAGGTCTTTTATCTTACATCTTAGTTTTCAGTTTGGCATCCTGTCTACCATGCTACTCATTTAATTACCAAGATAAATGTATACTACTGCTTGCTAGATAACAGAGTGGCCCTCATGTCAGACAACATCTTGCCTTAGCTTTATGATGTCAGCTTGCTAGGCAACAGAGTGGCCCTCATGTCAGACAACATCTTGCTGTAGCTTTATGATGTCAGGTCACTGCTGGACCAATCGTCCTTGTGGAAGCTGAGCACAGAGAAGGATTAGATATCAAAAGTTATGCAGTAGGCTACTATCTGTATTCATGACTGCAAGGCAAATAGGAGGGGGAATGTTAAAGGACTCTAAACCACTTCAAAGCACTGGGGCCTTTTTGAAAGTGGGATGGAGATGTATACAAAAACAGAGATTATCCTTAACAACAATCCAACTTGAGAGTCAGAGTCCAACATACAGAGTGCAGGGGAAGAGGTTAAATAAGCTTCCTTTCGTGAGAATTTAACACTATCGTTCTAAAGTGAGATAGTGCTTTTTAGCGTCAAAGGCTGCAATTTCCTCGAATGGAACATTGCAAATACCAGGATCTAAAGCAGGCTTTAGTAGCATTGGAAGCAGTCAGTCTTTTATCAACTATCAGGACCAACACAATGTGATCCATATTACTTCCATCTTGACACAAATTATATTCAGGCACAGGCTCCGACCAGAAGGTAGTGAGGACATTCTGATGCTGTGAAAGTCTTTTTAATGCCTAAAAGGAATGATTGTGATTTTTGCTTACCGTATAAATTGGTAAAATGATGCCGGAAGACTTTTTTTTTTTTTCCTTCAGTCTCGGCACTGCAGAGAAACTGTTGTGAAACACTGCCACTGGTGGTCATTCAGTATAATCTGCAGATGGAAAAGTCCACTGTTAGCACATTTACTATAAGAAATACCAACAATCTTGTTTGAGGGTAAACAGATCAATACTGTGGAGTCTGTATAATTCTGAAAATCAACAGCTCATTAGAAAATCAAATCTCAATTTGTGTTTTTAACCTCCTATACTTCTCTGAATCCTATGCCTCATATCTAACACTCTAAAAAACTGTAGCACATACATTAGGACATAGATAAATAGATCTTTTTCCATCCAAGTGGCATCGTACCCTTCTCACTGCATTTGTTTTAGGATAGGGTACACCAGTAGCAATTAAGCCAGCTGATAAGTTGAGAGGAAGGGTTTTGCTACAGTTAATGGGAATAATAAAAACTATGAATAGCATAATTACCATCTTCATTTTAGCCAATTCCTACCAGTTCAGCATGAGTGATGTTGGGACTCTTTATGCTTAAAACTTACCATCATACACAATTAGAAGTCTCAGAAAATGCCCTAAGGTCTTTCATCTTACATCTTAGTTTTCAGTTTGGCATCCTGTCTACCATGCTACTCATTTCATTACCAAGATAAATGTATACTACTGCTTGCTAGATAACAGAGTGGCCCTCATGTCAGACAACATCTTGCCTTAGCTTTATGATGTCAGCTTGCTAGGCAACAGAGTGGCCCTCATGTCAGACAACATCTTGCTGTAGCTTTATGATGTCAGCTTGCTAGGCAACAGAGTGGCCCTCATGTCAGACAACATCTTGCTTTAGGTTTATGATGTCAGGTCACTGCTGGACCAATCGTCCTTGTGGAAGCTGAGCACAGAGAAGGATTAGATATCAAAAGTTATGCAGTAGGCTACTATCTGTATTCATGACTGCAAGGCAAATAGGAGGGGGATGTTAAAGGACTCTAAACCACTTCAAAGCACTGGGGCCTTTTTGAAAGTGGGATGGAGATGTATACAAAAACAGAGATTATCCTTAACAACAATCCAACTTGAGAGTCAGAGTCCAACATACAGAGTGCAGGGGAAGAGGTTAAATAAGCTTCCTTTCGTGAGAATTTAACACTATCGTTCTAAAGTGAGATAGTGCTTTTTAGCGTCAAAGGCTGCAATTTCCACGAATGGAACATTGCAAATACCAGGATCTAAAGCAGGCTTTAGTAGCATTGGAAGCAGTCAGTCTTATCAACTATCAGGACCAACACAATGTGATCCATATTACTTCCATCTTGACACAAATTATATTCAGGCACAGGCTCCGACTATAAAGTAGTGAGGACATTCTGATGCTGTGAAAGTCTTTTCAATGCCTAAAAGGAATGATTGTGTGATTTTTGCTTACCGTATAAATTGGTAAAATGATGCCGGAAGACTTTCTTTTTTTTTTCCTTCAGTCTCGGCACTGCAGAGAAACTGTTGTGAAACACTGCCACTGGTGGTCATTCAGTATAATCTGCAGATGGAAAAGTCCACTGTTAGCACATTTACTATAAGAAATACCAACAATCTTGTTTGAGGGTAAACAGATCAATACTGTGGAGTCTGTATAATTGTGAAAATCAACAGCTCATTAGAAAATCAAATCTCAATTTGTGTTTTTAACCTCCTATACTTCTCTGAATCCTATGCCTCATATCTAACACTCTAAAAAACTGTAGCACATACATTAGGACATAAATAAATAGATCTTTTTCCATCCAAGTGGCATCGTACCCTTCTCACTGCATTTGTTTTAGGATAGGGTACACCAGTAGCAATTAAGCCAGCTGATCAGTTTAGAGAGGAAGGGTTTTGCTACAGTTAATGGGAATAATAAAAACTATGAATAGCATAATTACCATCTTCATTCTAGCCAATTCCTACCAGTTCAGCATGAGTGATGTTGACACTCTGTATGCTTAAAACTTACCATCATACACAATTAGAAGTCTCAGAAAATGCCCTAAGGTCTTTTATCTTACATCTTAGTTTTCAGTTTGGCATCCTGTCTACCATGCTACTCATTTAATTACCAAGATAAATGTATACTACTGCTTGCTAGATAACAGAGTGGCCCTCATGTCAGACAACATCTTGCCTTAGCTTTATGATGTCAGCTTGCTAGGCAACAGAGTGGCCCTCATGTCAGACAACATCTTGCTGTAGCTTTATGATGTCAGGTCACTGCTGGACCAATCGTCCTTGTGGAAGCTGAGCACAGAGAAGGATTAGATATCAAAAGTTATGCAGTAGGCTACTATCTGTATTCATGACTGCAAGGCAAATAGGAGGGGGAATGTTAAAGGACTCTAAACCACTTCAAAGCACTGGGGCCTTTTTGAAAGTGGGATGGAGATGTATACAAAAACAGAGATTATCCTTAACAACAATCCAACTTGAGAGTCAGAGTCCAACATACAGAGTGCAGGGGAAGAGGTTAAATAAGCTTCCTTTCGTGAGAATTTAACACTATCGTTCTAAAGTGAGATAGTGCTTTTTAGCGTCAAAGGCTGCAATTTCCTCGAATGGAACATTGCAAATACCAGGATCTAAAGCAGGCTTTAGTAGCATTGGAAGCAGTCAGTCTTTTATCAACTATCAGGACCAACACAATGTGATCCATATTACTTCCATCTTGACACAAATTATATTCAGGCACAGGCTCCGACCAGAAGGTAGTGAGGACATTCTGATGCTGTGAAAGTCTTTTTAATGCCTAAAAGGAATGATTGTGATTTTTGCTTACCGTATAAATTGGTAAAATGATGCCGGAAGACTTTTTTTTTTTTTCCTTCAGTCTCGGCACTGCAGAGAAACTGTTGTGAAACACTGCCACTGGTGGTCATTCAGTATAATCTGCAGATGGAAAAGTCCACTGTTAGCACATTTACTATAAGAAATACCAACAATCTTGTTTGAGGGTAAACAGATCAATACTGTGGAGTCTGTATAATTCTGAAAATCAACAGCTCATTAGAAAATCAAATCTCAATTTGTGTTTTTAACCTCCTATACTTCTCTGAATCCTATGCCTCATATCTAACACTCTAAAAAACTGTAGCACATACATTAGGACATAGATAAATAGATCTTTTTCCATCCAAGTGGCATCGTACCCTTCTCACTGCATTTGTTTTAGGATAGGGTACACCAGTAGCAATTAAGCCAGCTGATAAGTTGAGAGGAAGGGTTTTGCTACAGTTAATGGGAATAATAAAAACTATGAATAGCATAATTACCATCTTCATTTTAGCCAATTCCTACCAGTTCAGCATGAGTGATGTTGGGACTCTTTATGCTTAAAACTTACCATCATACACAATTAGAAGTCTCAGAAAATGCCCTAAGGTCTTTCATCTTACATCTTAGTTTTCAGTTTGGCATCCTGTCTACCATGCTACTCATTTCATTACCAAGATAAATGTATACTACTGCTTGCTAGATAACAGAGTGGCCGTCATGTCAGACAACATCTTGCCTTAGCTTTATGATGTCAGCTTGCTAGGCAACAGAGTGGCCCTCATGTCAGACAACATCTTGCTGTAGCTTTATGATGTCAGCTTGCTAGGCAACAGAGTGGCCCTCATGTCAGACAACATCTTGCTTTAGGTTTATGATGTCAGGTCACTGCTGGACCAATCGTCCTTGTGGAAGCTGAGCACAGAGAAGGATTAGATATCAAAAGTTATGCAGTAGGCTACTATCTGTATTCATGACTGCAAGGCAAATAGGAGGGGGATGTTAAAGGACTCTAAACCACTTCAAAGCACTGGGGCCTTTTTGAAAGTGGGATGGAGATGTATACAAAAACAGAGATTATCCTTAACAACAATCCAACTTGAGAGTCAGAGTCCAACATACAGAGTGCAGGGGAAGAGGTTAAATAAGCTTCCTTTCGTGAGAATTTAACACTATCGTTCTAAAGTGAGATAGTGCTTTTTAGCGTCAAAGGCTGCAATTTCCTCGAATGGAACATTGCAAATACCAGGATCTAAAGCAGGCTTTAGTAGCATTGGAAGCAGTCAGTCTTATCAACTATCAGGACCAACACAATGTGATCCATATTACTTCCATCTTGACACAAATTATATTCAGGCACAGGCTCCGACTATAAAGTAGTGAGGACATTCTGATGCTGTGAAAGTCTTTTCAATGCCTAAAAGGAATGATTGTGTGATTTTTGCTTACCGTATAAATTGGTAAAATGATGCCGGAAGACTTTCTTTTTTTTTTCCTTCAGTCTCGGCACTGCAGAGAAACTGTTGTGAAACACTGCCACTGGTGGTCATTCAGTATAATCTGCAGATGGAAAAGTCCACTGTTAGCACATTTACTATAAGAAATACCAACAATCTTGTTTGAGGGTAAACAGATCAATACTGTGGAGTCTGTATAATTGTGAAAATCAACAGCTCATTAGAAAATCAAATCTCAATTTGTGTTTTTAACCTCCTATACTTCTCTGAATCCTATGCCTCATATCTAACACTCTAAAAAACTGTAGCACATACATTAGGACATAAATAAATAGATCTTTTTCCATCCAAGTGGCATCGTACCCTTCTCACTGCATTTGTTTTAGGATAGGGTACACCAGTAGCAATTAAGCCAGCTGATCAGTTTAGAGAGGAAGGGTTTTGCTACAGTTAATGGGAATAATAAAAACTATGAATAGCATAATTACCATCTTCATTCTAGCCAATTCCTACCAGTTCAGCATGAGTGATGTTGACACTCTGTATGCTTAAAACTTACCATCATACACAATTAGAAGTCTCAGAAAATGCCCTAAGGTCTTTTATCTTACATCTTAGTTTTCAGTTTGGCATCCTGTCTACCATGCTACTCATTTAATTACCAAGATAAATGTATACTACTGCTTGCTAGATAACAGAGTGGCCCTCATGTCAGACAACATCTTGCCTTAGCTTTATGATGTCAGCTTGCTAGGCAACAGAGTGGCCCTCATGTCAGACAACATCTTGCTGTAGCTTTATGATGTCAGGTCACTGCTGGACCAATCGTCCTTGTGGAAGCTGAGCACAGAGAAGGATTAGATATCAAAAGTTATGCAGTAGGCTACTATCTGTATTCATGACTGCAAGGCAAATAGGAGGGGGAATGTTAAAGGACTCTAAACCACTTCAAAGCACTGGGGCCTTTTTGAAAGTGGGATGGAGATGTATACAAAAACAGAGATTATCCTTAACAACAATCCAACTTGAGAGTCAGAGTCCAACATACAGAGTGCAGGGGAAGAGGTTAAATAAGCTTCCTTTCGTGAGAATTTAACACTATCGTTCTAAAGTGAGATAGTGCTTTTTAGCGTCAAAGGCTGCAATTTCCTCGAATGGAACATTGCAAATACCAGGATCTAAAGCAGGCTTTAGTAGCATTGGAAGCAGTCAGTCTTTTATCAACTATCAGGACCAACACAATGTGATCCATATTACTTCCATCTTGACACAAATTATATTCAGGCACAGGCTCCGACCAGAAGGTAGTGAGGACATTCTGATGCTGTGAAAGTCTTTTTAATGCCTAAAAGGAATGATTGTGATTTTTGCTTACCGTATAAATTGGTAAAATGATGCCGGAAGACTTTTTTTTTTTTTCCTTCAGTCTCGGCACTGCAGAGAAACTGTTGTGAAACACTGCCACTGGTGGTCATTCAGTATAATCTGCAGATGGAAAAGTCCACTGTTAGCACATTTACTATAAGAAATACCAACAATCTTGTTTGAGGGTAAACAGATCAATACTGTGGAGTCTGTATAATTGTGAAAATCAACAGCTCATTAGAAAATCAAATCTCAATTTGTGTTTTTAACCTCCTATACTTCTCTGAATCCTATGCCTCATATCTAACACTCTAAAAAACTGTAGCACATACATTAGGACATAGATAAATAGATCTTTTTCCATCCAAGTGGCATCGTACCCTTCTCACTGCATTTGTTTTAGGATAGGGTACACCAGTAGCAATTAAGCCAGCTGATAAGTTGAGAGGAAGGGTTTTGCTACAGTTAATGGGAATAATAAAAACTATGAATAGCATAATTACCATCTTCATTTTAGCCAATTCCTACCAGTTCAGCAGGAGTGATGTTGGGACTCTTTATGCTTAAAACTTACCATCATACACAATTAGAAGTCTCAGAAAATGCCCTAAGGTCTTTCATCTTACATCTTAGTTTTCAGTTTGGCATCCTGTCTACCATGCTACTCATTTCATTACCAAGATAAATGTATACTACTGCTTGCTAGATAACAGAGTGGCCCTCATGTCAGACAACATCTTGCCTTAGCTTTATGATGTCAGCTTGCTAGGCAACAGAGTGGCCCTCATGTCAGACAACATCTTGCTGTAGCTTTATGATGTCAGCTTGCTAGGCAACAGAGTGGCCCTCATGTCAGACAACATCTTGCTTTAGGTTTATGATGTCAGGTCACTGCTGGACCAATCGTCCTTGTGGAAGCTGAGCACAGAGAAGGATTAGATATCAAAAGTTATGCAGTAGGCTACTATCTGTATTCATGACTGCAAGGCAAATAGGAGGGGGATGTTAAAGGACTCTAAACCACTTCAAAGCACTGGGGCCTTTTTGAAAGTGGGATGGAGATGTATACAAAAACAGAGATTATCCTTAACAACAATCCAACTTGAGAGTCAGAGTCCAACATACAGAGTGCAGGGGAAGAGGTTAAATAAGCTTCCTTTCGTGAGAATTTAACACTATCGTTCTAAAGTGAGATAGTGCTTTTTAGCGTCAAAGGCTGCAATTTCCTCGAATGGAACATTGCAAATACCAGGATCTAAAGCAGGCTTTAGTAGCATTGGAAGCAGTCAGTCTTATCAACTATCAGGACCAACACAATGTGATCCATATTACTTCCATCTTGACACAAATTATATTCAGGCACAGGCTCCGACTATAAAGTAGTGAGGACATTCTGATGCTGTGAAAGTCTTTTCAATGCCTAAAAGGAATGATTGTGTGATTTTTGCTTACCGTATAAATTGGTAAAATGATGCCGGAAGACTTTCTTTTTTTTTTCCTTCAGTCTCGGCACTGCAGAGAAACTGTTGTGAAACACTGCCACTGGTGGTCATTCAGTATAATCTGCAGATGGAAAAGTCCACTGTTAGCACATTTACTATAAGAAATACCAACAATCTTGTTTGAGGGTAAACAGATCAATACTGTGGAGTCTGTATAATTGTGAAAATCAACAGCTCATTAGAAAATCAAATCTCAATTTGTGTTTTTAACCTCCTATACTTCTCTGAATCCTATGCCTCATATCTAACACTCTAAAAAACTGTAGCACATACATTAGGACATAAATAAATAGATCTTTTTCCATCCAAGTGGCATCGTACCCTTCTCACTGCATTTGTTTTAGGATAGGGTACACCAGTAGCAATTAAGCCAGCTGATCAGTTTAGAGAGGAAGGGTTTTGCTACAGTTAATGGGAATAATAAAAACTATGAATAGCATAATTACCATCTTCATTCTAGCCAATTCCTACCAGTTCAGCATGAGTGATGTTGACACTCTGTATGCTTAAAACTTACCATCATACACAATTAGAAGTCTCAGAAAATGCCCTAAGGTCTTTTATCTTACATCTTAGTTTTCAGTTTGGCATCCTGTCTACCATGCTACTCATTTAATTACCAAGATAAATGTATACTACTGCTTGCTAGATAACAGAGTGGCCCTCATGTCAGACAACATCTTGCCTTAGCTTTATGATGTCAGCTTGCTAGGCAACAGAGTGGCCCTCATGTCAGACAACATCTTGCTGTAGCTTTATGATGTCAGGTCACTGCTGGACCAATCGTCCTTGTGGAAGCTGAGCACAGAGAAGGATTAGATATCAAAAGTTATGCAGTAGGCTACTATCTGTATTCATGACTGCAAGGCAAATAGGAGGGGGAATGTTAAAGGACTCTAAACCACTTCAAAGCACTGGGGCCTTTTTGAAAGTGGGATGGAGATGTATACAAAAACAGAGATTATCCTTAACAACAATCCAACTTGAGAGTCAGAGTCCAACATACAGAGTGCAGGGGAAGAGGTTAAATAAGCTTCCTTTCGTGAGAATTTAACACTATCGTTCTAAAGTGAGATAGTGCTTTTTAGCGTCAAAGGCTGCAATTTCCTCGAATGGAACATTGCAAATACCAGGATCTAAAGCAGGCTTTAGTAGCATTGGAAGCAGTCAGTCTTTTATCAACTATCAGGACCAACACAATGTGATCCATATTACTTCCATCTTGACACAAATTATATTCAGGCACAGGCTCCGACCAGAAGGTAGTGAGGACATTCTGATGCTGTGAAAGTCTTTTTAATGCCTAAAAGGAATGATTGTGATTTTTGCTTACCGTATAAATTGGTAAAATGATGCCGGAAGACTTTTTTTTTTTTTCCTTCAGTCTCGGCACTGCAGAGAAACTGTTGTGAAACACTGCCACTGGTGGTCATTCAGTATAATCTGCAGATGGAAAAGTCCACTGTTAGCACATTTACTATAAGAAATACCAACAATCTTGTTTGAGGGTAAACAGATCAATACTGTGGAGTCTGTATAATTCTGAAAATCAACAGCTCATTAGAAAATCAAATCTCAATTTGTGTTTTTAACCTCCTATACTTCTCTGAATCCTATGCCTCATATCTAACACTCTAAAAAACTGTAGCACATACATTAGGACATAGATAAATAGATCTTTTTCCATCCAAGTGGCATCGTACCCTTCTCACTGCATTTGTTTTAGGATAGGGTACACCAGTAGCAATTAAGCCAGCTGATAAGTTGAGAGGAAGGGTTTTGCTACAGTTAATGGGAATAATAAAAACTATGAATAGCATAATTACCATCTTCATTTTAGCCAATTCCTACCAGTTCAGCATGAGTGATGTTGGGACTCTTTATGCTTAAAACTTACCATCATACACAATTAGAAGTCTCAGAAAATGCCCTAAGGTCTTTCATCTTACATCTTAGTTTTCAGTTTGGCATCCTGTCTACCATGCTACTCATTTCATTACCAAGATAAATGTATACTACTGCTTGCTAGATAACAGAGTGGCCCTCATGTCAGACAACATCTTGCCTTAGCTTTATGATGTCAGCTTGCTAGGCAACAGAGTGGCCCTCATGTCAGACAACATCTTGCTGTAGCTTTATGATGTCAGCTTGCTAGGCAACAGAGTGGCCCTCATGTCAGACAACATCTTGCTTTAGGTTTATGATGTCAGGTCACTGCTGGACCAATCGTCCTTGTGGAAGCTGAGCACAGAGAAGGATTAGATATCAAAAGTTATGCAGTAGGCTACTATCTGTATTCATGACTGCAAGGCAAATAGGAGGGGGATGTTAAAGGACTCTAAACCACTTCAAAGCACTGGGGCCTTTTTGAAAGTGGGATGGAGATGTATACAAAAACAGAGATTATCCTTAACAACAATCCAACTTGAGAGTCAGAGTCCAACATACAGAGTGCAGGGGAAGAGGTTAAATAAGCTTCCTTTCGTGAGAATTTAACACTATCGTTCTAAAGTGAGATAGTGCTTTTTAGCGTCAAAGGCTGCAATTTCCTCGAATGGAACATTGCAAATACCAGGATCTAAAGCAGGCTTTAGTAGCATTGGAAGCAGTCAGTCTTTTATCAACTATCAGGACCAACACAATGTGATCCATATTACTTCCATCTTGACACAAATTATATTCAGGCACAGGCTCCGACTATAAAGTAGTGAGGACATTCTGATGCTGTGAAAGTCTTTTCAATGCCTAAAAGGAATGATTGTGTGATTTTTGCTTACCGTATAAATTGGTAAAATGATGCCGGAAGACTTTCTTTTTTTTTTCCTTCAGTCTCGGCACTGCAGAGAAACTGTTGTGAAACACTGCCACTGGTGGTCATTCAGTATAATCTGCAGATGGAAAAGTCCACTGTTAGCACATTTACTATAAGAAATACCAACAATCTTGTTTGAGGGTAAACAGATCAATACTGTGGAGTCTGTATAATTGTGAAAATCAACAGCTCATTAGAAAATCAAATCTCAATTTGTGTTTTTAACCTCCTATACTTCTCTGAATCCTATGCCTCATATCTAACACTCTAAAAAACTGTAGCACATACATTAGGACATAAATAAATAGATCTTTTTCCATCCAAGTGGCATCGTACCCTTCTCACTGCATTTGTTTTAGGATAGGGTACACCAGTAGCAATTAAGCCAGCTGATCAGTTTAGAGAGGAAGGGTTTTGCTACAGTTAATGGGAATAATAAAAACTATGAATAGCATAATTACCATCTTCATTCTAGCCAATTCCTACCAGTTCAGCATGAGTGATGTTGACACTCTGTATGCTTAAAACTTACCATCATACACAATTAGAAGTCTCAGAAAATGCCCTAAGGTCTTTTATCTTATATCTTAGTTTTCAGTTTGGCATCCTCTCTACCATGCTACTCATTTAATTACCAAGATAAATGTATACTACTGCTTGCTAGATAACAGAGTGGCCCTCATGTCAGACAACATCTTGCCTTAGCTTTATGATGTCAGCTTGCTAGGCAACAGAGTGGCCCTCATGTCAGACAACATCTTGCTGTAGCTTTATGATGTCAGGTCACTGCTGGACCAATCGTCCTTGTGGAAGCTGAGCACAGAGAAGGATTAGATATCAAAAGTTATGCAGTAGGCTACTATCTGTATTCATGACTGCAAGGCAAATAGGAGGGGGAATGTTAAAGGACTCTAAACCACTTCAAAGCACTGGGGCCTTTTTGAAAGTGGGATGGAGATGTATACAAAAACAGAGATTATCCTTAACAACAATCCAACTTGAGAGTCAGAGTCCAACATACAGAGTGCAGGGGAAGAGGTTAAATAAGCTTCCTTTCGTGAGAATTTAACACTATCGTTCTAAAGTGAGATAGTGCTTTTTAGCGTCAAAGGCTGCAATTTCCTCGAATGGAACATTGCAAATACCAGGATCTAAAGCAGGCTTTAGTAGCATTGGAAGCAGTCAGTCTTTTATCAACTATCAGGACCAACACAATGTGATCCATATTACTTCCATCTTGACACAAATTATATTCAGGCACAGGCTCCGACCAGAAGGTAGTGAGGACATTCTGATGCTGTGAAAGTCTTTTTAATGCCTAAAAGGAATGATTGTGATTTTTGCTTACCGTATAAATTGGTAAAATGATGCCGGAAGACTTTTTTTTTTTTTCCTTCAGTCTCGGCACTGCAGAGAAACTGTTGTGAAACACTGCCACTGGTGGTCATTCAGTATAATCTGCAGATGGAAAAGTCCACTGTTAGCACATTTACTATAAGAAATACCAACAATCTTGTTTGAGGGTAAACAGATCAATACTGTGGAGTCTGTATAATTCTGAAAATCAACAGCTCATTAGAAAATCAAATCTCAATTTGTGTTTTTAACCTCCTATACTTCTCTGAATCCTATGCCTCATATCTAACACTCTAAAAAACTGTAGCACATACATTAGGACATAGATAAATAGATCTTTTTCCATCCAAGTGGCATCGTACCCTTCTCACTGCATTTGTTTTAGGATAGGGTACACCAGTAGCAATTAAGCCAGCTGATAAGTTGAGAGGAAGGGTTTTGCTACAGTTAATGGGAATAATAAAAACTATGAATAGCATAATTACCATCTTCATTTTAGCCAATTCCTACCAGTTCAGCATGAGTGATGTTGGGACTCTTTATGCTTAAAACTTACCATCATACACAATTAGAAGTCTCAGAAAATGCCCTAAGGTCTTTCATCTTACATCTTAGTTTTCAGTTTGGCATCCTGTCTACCATGCTACTCATTTCATTACCAAGATAAATGTATACTACTGCTTGCTAGATAACAGAGTGGCCCTCATGTCAGACAACATCTTGCCTTAGCTTTATGATGTCAGCTTGCTAGGCAACAGAGTGGCCCTCATGTCAGACAACATCTTGCTGTAGCTTTATGATGTCAGCTTGCTAGGCAACAGAGTGGCCCTCATGTCAGACAACATCTTGCTTTAGGTTTATGATGTCAGGTCACTGCTGGACCAATCGTCCTTGTGGAAGCTGAGCACAGAGAAGGATTAGATATCAAAAGTTATGCAGTAGGCTACTATCTGTATTCATGACTGCAAGGCAAATAGGAGGGGGATGTTAAAGGACTCTAAACCACTTCAAAGCACTGGGGCCTTTTTGAAAGTGGGATGGAGATGTATACAAAAACAGAGATTATCCTTAACAACAATCCAACTTGAGAGTCAGAGTCCAACATACAGAGTGCAGGGGAAGAGGTTAAATAAGCTTCCTTTCGTGAGAATTTAACACTATCGTTCTAAAGTGAGATAGTGCTTTTTAGCGTCAAAGGCTGCAATTTCCTCGAATGGAACATTGCAAATACCAGGATCTAAAGCAGGCTTTAGTAGCATTGGAAGCAGTCAGTCTTATCAACTATCAGGACCAACACAATGTGATCCATATTACTTCCATCTTGACACAAATTATATTCAGGCACAGGCTCCGACTATAAAGTAGTGAGGACATTCTGATGCTGTGAAAGTCTTTTCAATGCCTAAAAGGAATGATTGTGTGATTTTTGCTTACCGTATAAATTGGTAAAATGATGCCGGAAGACTTTCTTTTTTTTTTCCTTCAGTCTCGGCACTGCAGAGAAACTGTTGTGAAACACTGCCACTGGTGGTCATTCAGTATAATCTGCAGATGGAAAAGTCCACTGTTAGCACATTTACTATAAGAAATACCAACAATCTTGTTTGAGGGTAAACAGATCAATACTGTGGAGTCTGTATAATTGTGAAAATCAACAGCTCATTAGAAAATCAAATCTCAATTTGTGTTTTTAACCTCCTATACTTCTCTGAATCCTATGCCTCATATCTAACACTCTAAAAAACTGTAGCACATACATTAGGACATAAATAAATAGATCTTTTTCCATCCAAGTGGCATCGTACCCTTCTCACTGCATTTGTTTTAGGATAGGGTACACCAGTAGCAATTAAGCCAGCTGATCAGTTTAGAGAGGAAGGGTTTTGCTACAGTTAATGGGAATAATAAAAACTATGAATAGCATAATTACCATCTTCATTCTAGCCAATTCCTACCAGTTCAGCATGAGTGATGTTGACACTCTGTATGCTTAAAACTTACCATCATACACAATTAGAAGTCTCAGAAAATGCCCTAAGGTCTTTTATCTTACATCTTAGTTTTCAGTTTGGCATCCTGTCTACCATGCTACTCATTTAATTACCAAGATAAATGTATACTACTGCTTGCTAGATAACAGAGTGGCCCTCATGTCAGACAACATCTTGCCTTAGCTTTATGATGTCAGCTTGCTAGGCAACAGAGTGGCCCTCATGTCAGACAACATCTTGCTGTAGCTTTATGATGTCAGGTCACTGCTGGACCAATCGTCCTTGTGGAAGCTGAGCACAGAGAAGGATTAGATATCAAAAGTTATGCAGTAGGCTACTATCTGTATTCATGACTGCAAGGCAAATAGGAGGGGGAATGTTAAAGGACTCTAAACCACTTCAAAGCACTGGGGCCTTTTTGAAAGTGGGATGGAGATGTATACAAAAACAGAGATTATCCTTAACAACAATCCAACTTGAGAGTCAGAGTCCAACATACAGAGTGCAGGGGAAGAGGTTAAATAAGCTTCCTTTCGTGAGAATTTAACACTATCGTTCTAAAGTGAGATAGTGCTTTTTAGCGTCAAAGGCTGCAATTTCCTCGAATGGAACATTGCAAATACCAGGATCTAAAGCAGTCTTTAGTAGCATTGGAAGCAGTCAGTCTTTTATCAACTATCAGGACCAACACAATGTGATCCATATTACTTCCATCTTGACACAAATTATATTCAGGCACAGGCTCCGACCAGAAGGTAGTGAGGACATTCTGATGCTGTGAAAGTCTTTTTAATGCCTAAAAGGAATGATTGTGATTTTTGCTTACCGTATAAATTGGTAAAATGATGCCGGAAGACTTTTTTTTTTTTTCCTTCAGTCTCGGCACTGCAGAGAAACTGTTGTGAAACACTGCCACTGGTGGTCATTCAGTATAATCTGCAGATGGAAAAGTCCACTGTTAGCACATTTACTATAAGAAATACCAACAATCTTGTTTGAGGGTAAACAGATCAATACTGTGGAGTCTGTATAATTCTGAAAATCAACAGCTCATTAGAAAATCAAATCTCAATTTGTGTTTTTAACCTCCTATACTTCTCTGAATCCTATGCCTCATATCTAACACTCTAAAAAACTGTAGCACATACATTAGGACATAGATAAATAGATCTTTTTCCATCCAAGTGGCATCGTACCCTTCTCACTGCATTTGTTTTAGGATAGGGTACACCAGTAGCAATTAAGCCAGCTGATAAGTTGAGAGGAAGGGTTTTGCTACAGTTAATGGGAATAATAAAAACTATGAATAGCATAATTACCATCTTCATTTTAGCCAATTCCTACCAGTTCAGCATGAGTGATGTTGGGACTCTTTATGCTTAAAACTTACCATCATACACAATTAGAAGTCTCAGAAAATGCCCTAAGGTCTTTCATCTTACATCTTAGTTTTCAGTTTGGCATCCTGTCTACCATGCTACTCATTTAATTACCAAGATAAATGTATACTACTGCTTGCTAGATAACAGAGTGGCCCTCATGTCAGACAACATCTTGCCTTAGCTTTATGATGTCAGCTTGCTAGGCAACAGAGTGGCCCTCATGTCAGACAACATCTTGCTTTAGGTTTATGATGTCAGGTCACTGCTGGACCAATCGTCCTTGTGGAAGCTGAGCACAGAGAAGGATTAGATATCAAAAGTTATGCAGTAGGCTACTATCTGTATTCATGACTGCAAGGCAAATAGGAGGGGGATGTTAAAGGACTCTAAACCACTTCAAAGCACTGGGGCCTTTTTGAAAGTGGGATGGAGATGTATACAAAAACAGAGATTATCCTTAACAACAATCCAACTTGAGAGTCAGAGTCCAACATACAGAGTGCAGGGGAAGAGGTTAAATAAGCTTCCTTTCGTGAGAATTTAACACTATCGTTCTAAAGTGAGATAGTGCTTTTTAGCGTCAAAGGCTGCAATTTCCTCGAATGGAACATTGCAAATACCAGGATCTAAAGCAGGCTTTAGTAGCATTGGAAGCAGTCAGTCTTTTATCAACTATCAGGACCAACACAATGTGATCCATATTACTTCCATCTTGACACAAATTATATTCAGGCACAGGCTCCGACCAGAAGGTAGTGAGGACATTCTGATGCTGTGAAAGTCTTTTTAATGCCTAAAAGGAATGATTGTGATTTTTGCTTACCGTATAAATTGGTAAAATGATGCCGGAAGACTTTTTTTTTTTTTCCTTCAGTCTCGGCACTGCAGAGAAACTGTTGTGAAACACTGCCACTGGTGGTCATTCAGTATAATCTGCAGATGGAAAAGTCCACTGTTAGCACATTTACTATAAGAAATACCAACAATCTTGTATGAGGGTAAACAGATCAATACTGTGGAGTCTGTATAATTCTGAAAATCAACAGCTCATTAGAAAATCAAATCTCAATTTGTGTTTTTAACCTCCTATACTTCTCTGAATCCTATGCCTCATATCTAACACTCTAAAAAACTGTAGCACATACATTAGGACATAGATAAATAGATCTTTTTCCATCCAAGTGGCATCGTACCCTTCTCACTGCATTTGTTTTAGGATAGGGTACACCAGTAGCAATTAAGCCAGCTGATAAGTTGAGAGGAAGGGTTTTGCTACAGTTAATGGGAATAATAAAAACTATGAATAGCATAATTACCATCTTCATTTTAGCCAATTCCTACCAGTTCAGCATGAGTGATGTTGGGACTCTTTATGCTTAAAACTTACCATCATACACAATTAGAAGTCTCAGAAAATGCCCTAAGGTCTTTCATCTTACATCTTAGTTTTCAGTTTGGCATCCTGTCTACCATGCTACTCATTTCATTACCAAGATAAATGTATACTACTGCTTGCTAGATAACAGAGTGGCCCTCATGTCAGACAACATCTTGCCTTAGCTTTATGATGTCAGCTTGCTAGGCAACAGAGTGGCCCTCATGTCAGACAACATCTTGCTGTAGCTTTATGATGTCAGCTTGCTAGGCAACAGAGTGGCCCTCATGTCAGACAACATCTTGCTTTAGGTTTATGATGTCAGGTCACTGCTGGACCAATCGTCCTTGTGGAAGCTGAGCACAGAGAAGGATTAGATATCAAAAGTTATGCAGTAGGCTACTATCTGTATTCATGACTGCAAGGCAAATAGGAGGGGGATGTTAAAGGACTCTAAACCACTTCAAAGCACTGGGGCCTTTTTGAAAGTGGGATGGAGATGTATACAAAAACAGAGATTATCCTTAACAACAATCCAACTTGAGAGTCAGAGTCCAACATACAGAGTGCAGGGGAAGAGGTTAAATAAGCTTCCTTTCGTGAGAATTTAACACTATCGTTCTAAAGTGAGATAGTGCTTTTTAGCGTCAAAGGCTGCAATTTCCTCGAATGGAACATTGCAAATACCAGGATCTAAAGCAGGCTTTAGTAGCATTGGAAGCAGTCAGTCTTATCAACTATCAGGACCAACACAATGTGATCCATATTACTTCCATCTTGACACAAATTATATTCAGGCACAGGCTCCGACTATAAAGTAGTGAGGACATTCTGATGCTGTGAAAGTCTTTTCAATGCCTAAAAGGAATGATTGTGTGATTTTTGCTTACCGTATAAATTGGTAAAATGATGCCGGAAGACTTTCTTTTTTTTTTCCTTCAGTCTCGGCACTGCAGAGAAACTGTTGTGAAACACTGCCACTGGTGGTCATTCAGTATAATCTGCAGATGGAAAAGTCCACTGTTAGCACATTTACTATAAGAAATACCAACAATCTTGTTTGAGGGTAAACAGATCAATACTGTGGAGTCTGTATAATTGTGAAAATCAACAGCTCATTAGAAAATCAAATCTCAATTTGTGTTTTTAACCTCCTATACTTCTCTGAATCCTATGCCTCATATCTAACACTCTAAAAAACTGTAGCACATACATTAGGACATAAATAAATAGATCTTTTTCCATCCAAGTGGCATCGTACCCTTCTCACTGCATTTGTTTTAGGATAGGGTACACCAGTAGCAATTAAGCCAGCTGATCAGTTTAGAGAGGAAGGGTTTTGCTACAGTTAATGGGAATAATAAAAACTATGAATAGCATAATTACCATCTTCATTCTAGCCAATTCCTACCAGTTCAGCATGAGTGATGTTGACACTCTGTATGCTTAAAACTTACCATCATACACAATTAGAAGTCTCAGAAAATGCCCTAAGGTCTTTTATCTTATATCTTAGTTTTCAGTTTGGCATCCTCTCTACCATGCTACTCATTTAATTACCAAGATAAATGTATACTACTGCTTGCTAGATAACAGAGTGGCCCTCATGTCAGACAACATCTTGCCTTAGCTTTATGATGTCAGCTTGCTAGGCAACAGAGTGGCCCTCATGTCAGACAACATCTTGCTGTAGCTTTATGATGTCAGGTCACTGCTGGACCAATCGTCCTTGTGGAAGCTGAGCACAGAGAAGGATTAGATATCAAAAGTTATGCAGTAGGCTACTATCTGTATTCATGACTGCAAGGCAAATAGGAGGGGGAATGTTAAAGGACTCTAAACCACTTCAAAGCACTGGGGCCTTTTTGAAAGTGGGATGGAGATGTATACAAAAACAGAGATTATCCTTAACAACAATCCAACTTGAGAGTCAGAGTCCAACATACAGAGTGCAGGGGAAGAGGTTAAATAAGCTTCCTTTCGTGAGAATTTAACACTATCGTTCTAAAGTGAGATAGTGCTTTTTAGCGTCAAAGGCTGCAATTTCCTCGAATGGAACATTGCAAATACCAGGATCTAAAGCAGGCTTTAGTAGCATTGGAAGCAGTCAGTCTTTTATCAACTATCAGGACCAACACAATGTGATCCATATTACTTCCATCTTGACACAAATTATATTCAGGCACAGGCTCCGACCAGAAGGTAGTGAGGACATTCTGATGCTGTGAAAGTCTTTTTAATGCCTAAAAGGAATGATTGTGATTTTTGCTTACCGTATAAATTGGTAAAATGATGCCGGAAGACTTTTTTTTTTTTTCCTTCAGTCTCGGCACTGCAGAGAAACTGTTGTGAAACACTGCCACTGGTGGTCATTCAGTATAATCTGCAGATGGAAAAGTCCACTGTTAGCACATTTACTATAAGAAATACCAACAATCTTGTTTGAGGGTAAACAGATCAATACTGTGGAGTCTGTATAATTCTGAAAATCAACAGCTCATTAGAAAATCAAATCTCAATTTGTGTTTTTAACCTCCTATACTTCTCTGAATCCTATGCCTCATATCTAACACTCTAAAAAACTGTAGCACATACATTAGGACATAGATAAATAGATCTTTTTCCATCCAAGTGGCATCGTACCCTTCTCACTGCATTTGTTTTAGGATAGGGTACACCAGTAGCAATTAAGCCAGCTGATAAGTTGAGAGGAAGGGTTTTGCTACAGTTAATGGGAATAATAAAAACTATGAATAGCATAATTACCATCTTCATTTTAGCCAATTCCTACCAGTTCAGCATGAGTGATGTTGGGACTCTTTATGCTTAAAACTTACCATCATACACAATTAGAAGTCTCAGAAAATGCCCTAAGGTCTTTCATCTTACATCTTAGTTTTCAGTTTGGCATCCTGTCTACCATGCTACTCATTTCATTACCAAGATAAATGTATACTACTGCTTGCTAGATAACAGAGTGGCCCTCATGTCAGACAACATCTTGCCTTAGCTTTATGATGTCAGCTTGCTAGGCAACAGAGTGGCCCTCATGTCAGACAACATCTTGCTGTAGCTTTATGATGTCAGCTTGCTAGGCAACAGAGTGGCCCTCATGTCAGACAACATCTTGCTTTAGGTTTATGATGTCAGGTCACTGCTGGACCAATCGTCCTTGTGGAAGCTGAGCACAGAGAAGGATTAGATATCAAAAGTTATGCAGTAGGCTACTATCTGTATTCATGACTGCAAGGCAAATAGGAGGGGGATGTTAAAGGACTCTAAACCACTTCAAAGCACTGGGGCCTTTTTGAAAGTGGGATGGAGATGTATACAAAAACAGAGATTATCCTTAACAACAATCCAACTTGAGAGTCAGAGTCCAACATACAGAGTGCAGGGGAAGAGGTTAAATAAGCTTCCTTTCGTGAGAATTTAACACTATCGTTCTAAAGTGAGATAGTGCTTTTTAGCGTCAAAGGCTGCAATTTCCTCGAATGGAACATTGCAAATACCAGGATCTAAAGCAGGCTTTAGTAGCATTGGAAGCAGTCAGTCTTATCAACTATCAGGACCAACACAATGTGATCCATATTACTTCCATCTTGACACAAATTATATTCAGGCACAGGCTCCGACTATAAAGTAGTGAGGACATTCTGATGCTGTGAAAGTCTTTTCAATGCCTAAAAGGAATGATTGTGTGATTTTTGCTTACCGTATAAATTGGTAAAATGATGCCGGAAGACTTTCTTTTTTTTTTCCTTCAGTCTCGGCACTGCAGAGAAACTGTTGTGAAACACTGCCACTGGTGGTCATTCAGTATAATCTGCAGATGGAAAAGTCCACTGTTAGCACATTTACTATAAGAAATACCAACAATCTTGTTTGAGGGTAAACAGATCAATACTGTGGAGTCTGTATAATTGTGAAAATCAACAGCTCATTAGAAAATCAAATCTCAATTTGTGTTTTTAACCTCCTATACTTCTCTGAATCCTATGCCTCATATCTAACACTCTAAAAAACTGTAGCACATACATTAGGACATAAATAAATAGATCTTTTTCCATCCAAGTGGCATCGTACCCTTCTCACTGCATTTGTTTTAGGATAGGGTACACCAGTAGCAATTAAGCCAGCTGATCAGTTTAGAGAGGAAGGGTTTTGCTACAGTTAATGGGAATAATAAAAACTATGAATAGCATAATTACCATCTTCATTCTAGCCAATTCCTACCAGTTCAGCATGAGTGATGTTGACACTCTGTATGCTTAAAACTTACCATCATACACAATTAGAAGTCTCAGAAAATGCCCTAAGGTCTTTTATCTTACATCTTAGTTTTCAGTTTGGCATCCTGTCTACCATGCTACTCATTTAATTACCAAGATAAATGTATACTACTGCTTGCTAGATAACAGAGTGGCCCTCATGTCAGACAACATCTTGCCTTAGCTTTATGATGTCAGCTTGCTAGGCAACAGAGTGGCCCTCATGTCAGACAACATCTTGCTGTAGCTTTATGATGTCAGGTCACTGCTGGACCAATCGTCCTTGTGGAAGCTGAGCACAGAGAAGGATTAGATATCAAAAGTTATGCAGTAGGCTACTATCTGTATTCATGACTGCAAGGCAAATAGGAGGGGGAATGTTAAAGGACTCTAAACCACTTCAAAGCACTGGGGCCTTTTTGAAAGTGGGATGGAGATGTATACAAAAACAGAGATTATCCTTAACAACAATCCAACTTGAGAGTCAGAGTCCAACATACAGAGTGCAGGGGAAGAGGTTAAATAAGCTTCCTTTCGTGAGAATTTAACACTATCGTTCTAAAGTGAGATAGTGCTTTTTAGCGTCAAAGGCTGCAATTTCCTCGAATGGAACATTGCAAATACCAGGATCTAAAGCAGTCTTTAGTAGCATTGGAAGCAGTCAGTCTTTTATCAACTATCAGGACCAACACAATGTGATCCATATTACTTCCATCTTGACACAAATTATATTCAGGCACAGGCTCCGACCAGAAGGTAGTGAGGACATTCTGATGCTGTGAAAGTCTTTTTAATGCCTAAAAGGAATGATTGTGATTTTTGCTTACCGTATAAATTGGTAAAATGATGCCGGAAGACTTTTTTTTTTTTTCCTTCAGTCTCGGCACTGCAGAGAAACTGTTGTGAAACACTGCCACTGGTGGTCATTCAGTATAATCTGCAGATGGAAAAGTCCACTGTTAGCACATTTACTATAAGAAATACCAACAATCTTGTTTGAGGGTAAACAGATCAATACTGTGGAGTCTGTATAATTCTGAAAATCAACAGCTCATTAGAAAATCAAATCTCAATTTGTGTTTTTAACCTCCTATACTTCTCTGAATCCTATGCCTCATATCTAACACTCTAAAAAACTGTAGCACATACATTAGGACATAGATAAATAGATCTTTTTCCATCCAAGTGGCATCGTACCCTTCTCACTGCATTTGTTTTAGGATAGGGTACACCAGTAGCAATTAAGCCAGCTGATAAGTTGAGAGGAAGGGTTTTGCTACAGTTAATGGGAATAATAAAAACTATGAATAGCATAATTACCATCTTCATTTTAGCCAATTCCTACCAGTTCAGCATGAGTGATGTTGGGACTCTTTATGCTTAAAACTTACCATCATACACAATTAGAAGTCTCAGAAAATGCCCTAAGGTCTTTCATCTTACATCTTAGTTTTCAGTTTGGCATCCTGTCTACCATGCTACTCATTTAATTACCAAGATAAATGTATACTACTGCTTGCTAGATAACAGAGTGGCCCTCATGTCAGACAACATCTTGCCTTAGCTTTATGATGTCAGCTTGCTAGGCAACAGAGTGGCCCTCATGTCAGACAACATCTTGCTTTAGGTTTATGATGTCAGGTCACTGCTGGACCAATCGTCCTTGTGGAAGCTGAGCACAGAGAAGGATTAGATATCAAAAGTTATGCAGTAGGCTACTATCTGTATTCATGACTGCAAGGCAAATAGGAGGGGGATGTTAAAGGACTCTAAACCACTTCAAAGCACTGGGGCCTTTTTGAAAGTGGGATGGAGATGTATACAAAAACAGAGATTATCCTTAACAACAATCCAACTTGAGAGTCAGAGTCCAACATACAGAGTGCAGGGGAAGAGGTTAAATAAGCTTCCTTTCGTGAGAATTTAACACTATCGTTCTAAAGTGAGATAGTGCTTTTTAGCGTCAAAGGCTGCAATTTCCTCGAATGGAACATTGCAAATACCAGGATCTAAAGCAGGCTTTAGTAGCATTGGAAGCAGTCAGTCTTTTATCAACTATCAGGACCAACACAATGTGATCCATATTACTTCCATCTTGACACAAATTATATTCAGGCACAGGCTCCGACCAGAAGGTAGTGAGGACATTCTGATGCTGTGAAAGTCTTTTTAATGCCTAAAAGGAATGATTGTGATTTTTGCTTACCGTATAAATTGGTAAAATGATGCCGGAAGACTTTTTTTTTTTTTCCTTCAGTCTCGGCACTGCAGAGAAACTGTTGTGAAACACTGCCACTGGTGGTCATTCAGTATAATCTGCAGATGGAAAAGTCCACTGTTAGCACATTTACTATAAGAAATACCAACAATCTTGTATGAGGGTAAACAGATCAATACTGTGGAGTCTGTATAATTCTGAAAATCAACAGCTCATTAGAAAATCAAATCTCAATTTGTGTTTTTAACCTCCTATACTTCTCTGAATCCTATGCCTCATATCTAACACTCTAAAAAACTGTAGCACATACATTAGGACATAGATAAATAGATCTTTTTCCATCCAAGTGGCATCGTACCCTTCTCACTGCATTTGTTTTAGGATAGGGTACACCAGTAGCAATTAAGCCAGCTGATAAGTTGAGAGGAAGGGTTTTGCTACAGTTAATGGGAATAATAAAAACTATGAATAGCATAATTACCATCTTCATTTTAGCCAATTCCTACCAGTTCAGCATGAGTGATGTTGGGACTCTTTATGCTTAAAACTTACCATCATACACAATTAGAAGTCTCAGAAAATGCCCTAAGGTCTTTCATCTTACATCTTAGTTTTCAGTTTGGCATCCTGTCTACCATGCTACTCATTTCATTACCAAGATAAATGTATACTACTGCTTGCTAGATAACAGAGTGGCCCTCATGTCAGACAACATCTTGCCTTAGCTTTATGATGTCAGCTTGCTAGGCAACAGAGTGGCCCTCATGTCAGACAACATCTTGCTGTAGCTTTATGATGTCAGCTTGCTAGGCAACAGAGTGGCCCTCATGTCAGACAACATCTTGCTTTAGGTTTATGATGTCAGGTCACTGCTGGACCAATCGTCCTTGTGGAAGCTGAGCACAGAGAAGGATTAGATATCAAAAGTTATGCAGTAGGCTACTATCTGTATTCATGACTGCAAGGCAAATAGGAGGGGGATGTTAAAGGACTCTAAACCACTTCAAAGCACTGGGGCCTTTTTGAAAGTGGGATGGAGATGTATACAAAAACAGAGATTATCCTTAACAACAATCCAACTTGAGAGTCAGAGTCCAACATACAGAGTGCAGGGGAAGAGGTTAAATAAGCTTCCTTTCGTGAGAATTTAACACTATCGTTCTAAAGTGAGATAGTGCTTTTTAGCGTCAAAGGCTGCAATTTCCTCGAATGGAACATTGCAAATACCAGGATCTAAAGCAGGCTTTAGTAGCATTGGAAGCAGTCAGTCTTATCAACTATCAGGACCAACACAATGTGATCCATATTACTTCCATCTTGACACAAATTATATTCAGGCACAGGCTCCGACTATAAAGTAGTGAGGACATTCTGATGCTGTGAAAGTCTTTTCAATGCCTAAAAGGAATGATTGTGTGATTTTTGCTTACCGTATAAATTGGTAAAATGATGCCGGAAGACTTTCTTTTTTTTTTCCTTCAGTCTCGGCACTGCAGAGAAACTGTTGTGAAACACTGCCACTGGTGGTCATTCAGTATAATCTGCAGATGGAAAAGTCCACTGTTAGCACATTTACTATAAGAAATACCAACAATCTTGTTTGAGGGTAAACAGATCAATACTGTGGAGTCTGTATAATTGTGAAAATCAACAGCTCATTAGAAAATCAAATCTCAATTTGTGTTTTTAACCTCCTATACTTCTCTGAATCCTATGCCTCATATCTAACACTCTAAAAAACTGTAGCACATACATTAGGACATAAATAAATAGATCTTTTTCCATCCAAGTGGCATCGTACCCTTCTCACTGCATTTGTTTTAGGATAGGGTACACCAGTAGCAATTAAGCCAGCTGATCAGTTGAGAGGAAGGGTTTTGCTACAGTTAATGGGAATAATAAAAACTATGAATAGCATAATTACCATCTTCATTTTAGCCAATTCCTACCAGTTCAGCATGAGTGATGTTGGGACTCTTTATGCTTAAAACTTACCATCATACACAATTAGAAGTCTCAGAAAATGCCCTAAGGTCTTTCATCTTACATCTTAGTTTTCAGTTTGGCATCCTGTCTACCATGCTACTCATTTCATTACCAAGATAAATGTATACTACTGCTTGCTAGATAACAGAGTGGCCCTCATGTCAGACAACATCTTGCCTTAGCTTTATGATGTCAGCTTGCTAGGCAACAGAGTGGCCCTCATGTCAGACAACATCTTGCTGTAGCTTTATGATGTCAGCTTGCTAGGCAACAGAGTGGCCCTCATGTCAGACAACATCTTGCTTTAGGTTTATGATGTCAGGTCACTGCTGGACCAATCGTCCTTGTGGAAGCTGAGCACAGAGAAGGATTAGATATCAAAAGTTATGCAGTAGGCTACTATCTGTATTCATGACTGCAAGGCAAATAGGAGGGGGATGTTAAAGGACTCTAAACCACTTCAAAGCACTGGGGCCTTTTTGAAAGTGGGATGGAGATGTATACAAAAACAGAGATTATCCTTAACAACAATCCAACTTGAGAGTCAGAGTCCAACATACAGAGTGCAGGGGAAGAGGTTAAATAAGCTTCCTTTCGTGAGAATTTAACACTATCGTTCTAAAGTGAGATAGTGCTTTTTAGCGTCAAAGGCTGCAATTTCCTCGAATGGAACATTGCAAATACCAGGATCTAAAGCAGGCTTTAGTAGCATTGGAAGCAGTCAGTCTTATCAACTATCAGGACCAACACAATGTGATCCATATTACTTCCATCTTGACACAAATTATATTCAGGCACAGGCTCCGACTATAAAGTAGTGAGGACATTCTGATGCTGTGAAAGTCTTTTCAATGCCTAAAAGGAATGATTGTGTGATTTTTGCTTACCGTATAAATTGGTAAAATGATGCCGGAAGACTTTCTTTTTTTTTTCCTTCAGTCTCGGCACTGCAGAGAAACTGTTGTGAAACACTGCCACTGGTGGTCATTCAGTATAATCTGCAGATGGAAAAGTCCACTGTTAGCACATTTACTATAAGAAATACCAACAATCTTGTTTGAGGGTAAACAGATCAATACTGTGGAGTCTGTATAATTGTGAAAATCAACAGCTCATTAGAAAATCAAATCTCAATTTGTGTTTTTAACCTCCTATACTTCTCTGAATCCTATGCCTCATATCTAACACTCTAAAAAACTGTAGCACATACATTAGGACATAAATAAATAGATCTTTTTCCATCCAAGTGGCATCGTACCCTTCTCACTGCATTTGTTTTAGGATAGGGTACACCAGTAGCAATTAAGCCAGCTGATCAGTTTAGAGAGGAAGGGTTTTGCTACAGTTAATGGGAATAATAAAAACTATGAATAGCATAATTACCATCTTCATTCTAGCCAATTCCTACCAGTTCAGCATGAGTGATGTTGACACTCTGTATGCTTAAAACTTACCATCATACACAATTAGAAGTCTCAGAAAATGCCCTAAGGTCTTTTATCTTATATCTTAGTTTTCAGTTTGGCATCCTCTCTACCATGCTACTCATTTAATTACCAAGATAAATGTATACTACTGCTTGCTAGATAACAGAGTGGCCCTCATGTCAGACAACATCTTGCCTTAGCTTTATGATGTCAGCTTGCTAGGCAACAGAGTGGCCCTCATGTCAGACAACATCTTGCTGTAGCTTTATGATGTCAGGTCACTGCTGGACCAATCGTCCTTGTGGAAGCTGAGCACAGAGAAGGATTAGATATCAAAAGTTATGCAGTAGGCTACTATCTGTATTCATGACTGCAAGGCAAATAGGAGGGGGAATGTTAAAGGACTCTAAACCACTTCAAAGCACTGGGGCCTTTTTGAAAGTGGGATGGAGATGTATACAAAAACAGAGATTATCCTTAACAACAATCCAACTTGAGAGTCAGAGTCCAACATACAGAGTGCAGGGGAAGAGGTTAAATAAGCTTCCTTTCGTGAGAATTTAACACTATCGTTCTAAAGTGAGATAGTGCTTTTTAGCGTCAAAGGCTGCAATTTCCTCGAATGGAACATTGCAAATACCAGGATCTAAAGCAGGCTTTAGTAGCATTGGAAGCAGTCAGTCTTTTATCAACTATCAGGACCAACACAATGTGATCCATATTACTTCCATCTTGACACAAATTATATTCAGGCACAGGCTCCGACCAGAAGGTAGTGAGGACATTCTGATGCTGTGAAAGTCTTTTTAATGCCTAAAAGGAATGATTGTGATTTTTGCTTACCGTATAAATTGGTAAAATGATGCCGGAAGACTTTTTTTTTTTTTCCTTCAGTCTCGGCACTGCAGAGAAACTGTTGTGAAACACTGCCACTGGTGGTCATTCAGTATAATCTGCAGATGGAAAAGTCCACTGTTAGCACATTTACTATAAGAAATACCAACAATCTTGTTTGAGGGTAAACAGATCAATACTGTGGAGTCTGTATAATTCTGAAAATCAACAGCTCATTAGAAAATCAAATCTCAATTTGTGTTTTTAACCTCCTATACTTCTCTGAATCCTATGCCTCATATCTAACACTCTAAAAAACTGTAGCACATACATTAGGACATAGATAAATAGATCTTTTTCCATCCAAGTGGCATCGTACCCTTCTCACTGCATTTGTTTTAGGATAGGGTACACCAGTAGCAATTAAGCCAGCTGATAAGTTGAGAGGAAGGGTTTTGCTACAGTTAATGGGAATAATAAAAACTATGAATAGCATAATTACCATCTTCATTTTAGCCAATTCCTACCAGTTCAGCATGAGTGATGTTGGGACTCTTTATGCTTAAAACTTACCATCATACACAATTAGAAGTCTCAGAAAATGCCCTAAGGTCTTTCATCTTACATCTTAGTTTTCAGTTTGGCATCCTGTCTACCATGCTACTCATTTCATTACCAAGATAAATGTATACTACTGCTTGCTAGATAACAGAGTGGCCCTCATGTCAGACAACATCTTGCCTTAGCTTTATGATGTCAGCTTGCTAGGCAACAGAGTGGCCCTCATGTCAGACAACATCTTGCTGTAGCTTTATGATGTCAGCTTGCTAGGCAACAGAGTGGCCCTCATGTCAGACAACATCTTGCTTTAGGTTTATGATGTCAGGTCACTGCTGGACCAATCGTCCTTGTGGAAGCTGAGCACAGAGAAGGATTAGATATCAAAAGTTATGCAGTAGGCTACTATCTGTATTCATGACTGCAAGGCAAATAGGAGGGGGATGTTAAAGGACTCTAAACCACTTCAAAGCACTGGGGCCTTTTTGAAAGTGGGATGGAGATGTATACAAAAACAGAGATTATCCTTAACAACAATCCAACTTGAGAGTCAGAGTCCAACATACAGAGTGCAGGGGAAGAGGTTAAATAAGCTTCCTTTCGTGAGAATTTAACACTATCGTTCTAAAGTGAGATAGTGCTTTTTAGCGTCAAAGGCTGCAATTTCCTCGAATGGAACATTGCAAATACCAGGATCTAAAGCAGGCTTTAGTAGCATTGGAAGCAGTCAGTCTTATCAACTATCAGGACCAACACAATGTGATCCATATTACTTCCATCTTGACACAAATTATATTCAGGCACAGGCTCCGACTATAAAGTAGTGAGGACATTCTGATGCTGTGAAAGTCTTTTCAATGCCTAAAAGGAATGATTGTGTGATTTTTGCTTACCGTATAAATTGGTAAAATGATGCCGGAAGACTTTCTTTTTTTTTTCCTTCAGTCTCGGCACTGCAGAGAAACTGTTGTGAAACACTGCCACTGGTGGTCATTCAGTATAATCTGCAGATGGAAAAGTCCACTGTTAGCACATTTACTATAAGAAATACCAACAATCTTGTTTGAGGGTAAACAGATCAATACTGTGGAGTCTGTATAATTGTGAAAATCAACAGCTCATTAGAAAATCAAATCTCAATTTGTGTTTTTAACCTCCTATACTTCTCTGAATCCTATGCCTCATATCTAACACTCTAAAAAACTGTAGCACATACATTAGGACATAAATAAATAGATCTTTTTCCATCCAAGTGGCATCGTACCCTTCTCACTGCATTTGTTTTAGGATAGGGTACACCAGTAGCAATTAAGCCAGCTGATCAGTTTAGAGAGGAAGGGTTTTGCTACAGTTAATGGGAATAATAAAAACTATGAATAGCATAATTACCATCTTCATTCTAGCCAATTCCTACCAGTTCAGCATGAGTGATGTTGACACTCTGTATGCTTAAAACTTACCATCATACACAATTAGAAGTCTCAGAAAATGCCCTAAGGTCTTTTATCTTACATCTTAGTTTTCAGTTTGGCATCCTGTCTACCATGCTACTCATTTAATTACCAAGATAAATGTATACTACTGCTTGCTAGATAACAGAGTGGCCCTCATGTCAGACAACATCTTGCCTTAGCTTTATGATGTCAGCTTGCTAGGCAACAGAGTGGCCCTCATGTCAGACAACATCTTGCTGTAGCTTTATGATGTCAGGTCACTGCTGGACCAATCGTCCTTGTGGAAGCTGAGCACAGAGAAGGATTAGATATCAAAAGTTATGCAGTAGGCTACTATCTGTATTCATGACTGCAAGGCAAATAGGAGGGGGAATGTTAAAGGACTCTAAACCACTTCAAAGCACTGGGGCCTTTTTGAAAGTGGGATGGAGATGTATACAAAAACAGAGATTATCCTTAACAACAATCCAACTTGAGAGTCAGAGTCCAACATACAGAGTGCAGGGGAAGAGGTTAAATAAGCTTCCTTTCGTGAGAATTTAACACTATCGTTCTAAAGTGAGATAGTGCTTTTTAGCGTCAAAGGCTGCAATTTCCTCGAATGGAACATTGCAAATACCAGGATCTAAAGCAGGCTTTAGTAGCATTGGAAGCAGTCAGTCTTTTATCAACTATCAGGACCAACACAATGTGATCCATATTACTTCCATCTTGACACAAATTATATTCAGGCACAGGCTCCGACCAGAAGGTAGTGAGGACATTCTGATGCTGTGAAAGTCTTTTTAATGCCTAAAAGGAATGATTGTGATTTTTGCTTACCGTATAAATTGGTAAAATGATGCCGGAAGACTTTTTTTTTTTTTCCTTCAGTCTCGGCACTGCAGAGAAACTGTTGTGAAACACTGCCACTGGTGGTCATTCAGTATAATCTGCAGATGGAAAAGTCCACTGTTAGCACATTTACTATAAGAAATACCAACAATCTTGTTTGAGGGTAAACAGATCAATACTGTGGAGTCTGTATAATTCTGAAAATCAACAGCTCATTAGAAAATCAAATCTCAATTTGTGTTTTTAACCTCCTATACTTCTCTGAATCCTATGCCTCATATCTAACACTCTAAAAAACTGTAGCACATACATTAGGACATAGATAAATAGATCTTTTTCCATCCAAGTGGCATCGTACCCTTCTCACTGCATTTGTTTTAGGATAGGGTACACCAGTAGCAATTAAGCCAGCTGATAAGTTGAGAGGAAGGGTTTTGCTACAGTTAATGGGAATAATAAAAACTATGAATAGCATAATTACCATCTTCATTTTAGCCAATTCCTACCAGTTCAGCATGAGTGATGTTGGGACTCTTTATGCTTAAAACTTACCATCATACACAATTAGAAGTCTCAGAAAATGCCCTAAGGTCTTTCATCTTACATCTTAGTTTTCAGTTTGGCATCCTGTCTACCATGCTACTCATTTCATTACCAAGATAAATGTATACTACTGCTTGCTAGATAACAGAGTGGCCCTCATGTCAGACAACATCTTGCCTTAGCTTTATGATGTCAGCTTGCTAGGCAACAGAGTGGCCCTCATGTCAGACAACATCTTGCTGTAGCTTTATGATGTCAGCTTGCTAGGCAACAGAGTGGCCCTCATGTCAGACAACATCTTGCTTTAGGTTTATGATGTCAGGTCACTGCTGGACCAATCGTCCTTGTGGAAGCTGAGCACAGAGAAGGATTAGATATCAAAAGTTATGCAGTAGGCTACTATCTGTATTCATGACTGCAAGGCAAATAGGAGGGGGATGTTAAAGGACTCTAAACCACTTCAAAGCACTGGGGCCTTTTTGAAAGTGGGATGGAGATGTATACAAAAACAGAGATTATCCTTAACAACAATCCAACTTGAGAGTCAGAGTCCAACATACAGAGTGCAGGGGAAGAGGTTAAATAAGCTTCCTTTCGTGAGAATTTAACACTATCGTTCTAAAGTGAGATAGTGCTTTTTAGCGTCAAAGGCTGCAATTTCCTCGAATGGAACATTGCAAATACCAGGATCTAAAGCAGGCTTTAGTAGCATTGGAAGCAGTCAGTCTTATCAACTATCAGGACCAACACAATGTGATCCATATTACTTCCATCTTGACACAAATTATATTCAGGCACAGGCTCCGACTAGAAGGTAGTGAGGACATTCTGATGCTGTGAAAGTCTTTTTAATGCCTAAAAGGAATGATTGTGATTTTTGCTTACCGTATAAATTGGTAAAATGATGCCGGAAGACTTTTTTTTTTTTTCCTTCAGTCTCGGCACTGCAGAGAAACTGTTGTGAAACACTGCCACTGGTGGTCATTCAGTATAATCTGCAGATGGAAAAGTCCACTGTTAGCACATTTACTATAAGAAATACCAACAATCTTGTTTGAGGGTAAACAGATCAATACTGTGGAGTCTGTATAATTGTGAAAATCAACAGCTCATTAGAAAATCAAATCTCAATTTGTGTTTTTAACCTCCTATACTTCTCTGAATCCTATGCCTCATATCTAACACTCTAAAAAACTGTAGCACATACATTAGGACATAAATAAATAGATCTTTTTCCATCCAAGTGGCATCGTACCCTTCTCACTGCATTTGTTTTAGGATAGGGTACACCAGTAGCAATTAAGCCAGCTGATCAGTTGAGAGGAAGGGTTTTGCTACAGTTAATGGGAATAATAAAAACTATGAATAGCATAATTACCATCTTCATTTTAGCCAATTCCTACCAGTTCAGCATGAGTGATGTTGGGACTCTTTATGCTTAAAACTTACCATCATACACAATTAGAAGTCTCAGAAAATGCCCTAAGGTCTTTCATCTTACATCTTAGTTTTCAGTTTGGCATCCTGTCTACCATGCTACTCATTTCATTACCAAGATAAATGTATACTACTGCTTGCTAGATAACAGAGTGGCCCTCATGTCAGACAACATCTTGCCTTAGCTTTATGATGTCAGCTTGCTAGGCAACAGAGTGGCCCTCATGTCAGACAACATCTTGCTGTAGCTTTATGATGTCAGCTTGCTAGGCAACAGAGTGGCCCTCATGTCAGACAACATCTTGCTTTAGGTTTATGATGTCAGGTCACTGCTGGACCAATCGTCCTTGTGGAAGCTGAGCACAGAGAAGGATTAGATATCAAAAGTTATGCAGTAGGCTACTATCTGTATTCATGACTGCAAGGCAAATAGGAGGGGGATGTTAAAGGACTCTAAACCACTTCAAAGCACTGGGGCCTTTTTGAAAGTGGGATGGAGATGTATACAAAAACAGAGATTATCCTTAACAACAATCCAACTTGAGAGTCAGAGTCCAACATACAGAGTGCAGGGGAAGAGGTTAAATAAGCTTCCTTTCGTGAGAATTTAACACTATCGTTCTAAAGTGAGATAGTGCTTTTTAGCGTCAAAGGCTGCAATTTCCTCGAATGGAACATTGCAAATACCAGGATCTAAAGCAGGCTTTAGTAGCATTGGAAGCAGTCAGTCTTATCAACTATCAGGACCAACACAATGTGATCCATATTACTTCCATCTTGACACAAATTATATTCAGGCACAGGCTCCGACTATAAAGTAGTGAGGACATTCTGATGCTGTGAAAGTCTTTTCAATGCCTAAAAGGAATGATTGTGTGATTTTTGCTTACCGTATAAATTGGTAAAATGATGCCGGAAGACTTTCTTTTTTTTTTCCTTCAGTCTCGGCACTGCAGAGAAACTGTTGTGAAACACTGCCACTGGTGGTCATTCAGTATAATCTGCAGATGGAAAAGTCCACTGTTAGCACATTTACTATAAGAAATACCAACAATCTTGTTTGAGGGTAAACAGATCAATACTGTGGAGTCTGTATAATTGTGAAAATCAACAGCTCATTAGAAAATCAAATCTCAATTTGTGTTTTTAACCTCCTATACTTCTCTGAATCCTATGCCTCATATCTAACACTCTAAAAAACTGTAGCACATACATTAGGACATAAATAAATAGATCTTTTTCCATCCAAGTGGCATCGTACCCTTCTCACTGCATTTGTTTTAGGATAGGGTACACCAGTAGCAATTAAGCCAGCTGATCAGTTTAGAGAGGAAGGGTTTTGCTACAGTTAATGGGAATAATAAAAACTATGAATAGCATAATTACCATCTTCATTCTAGCCAATTCCTACCAGTTCAGCATGAGTGATGTTGACACTCTGTATGCTTAAAACTTACCATCATACACAATTAGAAGTCTCAGAAAATGCCCTAAGGTCTTTTATCTTATATCTTAGTTTTCAGTTTGGCATCCTCTCTACCATGCTACTCATTTAATTACCAAGATAAATGTATACTACTGCTTGCTAGATAACAGAGTGGCCCTCATGTCAGACAACATCTTGCCTTAGCTTTATGATGTCAGCTTGCTAGGCAACAGAGTGGCCCTCATGTCAGACAACATCTTGCTGTAGCTTTATGATGTCAGGTCACTGCTGGACCAATCGTCCTTGTGGAAGCTGAGCACAGAGAAGGATTAGATATCAAAAGTTATGCAGTAGGCTACTATCTGTATTCATGACTGCAAGGCAAATAGGAGGGGGAATGTTAAAGGACTCTAAACCACTTCAAAGCACTGGGGCCTTTTTGAAAGTGGGATGGAGATGTATACAAAAACAGAGATTATCCTTAACAACAATCCAACTTGAGAGTCAGAGTCCAACATACAGAGTGCAGGGGAAGAGGTTAAATAAGCTTCCTTTCGTGAGAATTTAACACTATCGTTCTAAAGTGAGATAGTGCTTTTTAGCGTCAAAGGCTGCAATTTCCTCGAATGGAACATTGCAAATACCAGGATCTAAAGCAGGCTTTAGTAGCATTGGAAGCAGTCAGTCTTTTATCAACTATCAGGACCAACACAATGTGATCCATATTACTTCCATCTTGACACAAATTATATTCAGGCACAGGCTCCGACCAGAAGGTAGTGAGGACATTCTGATGCTGTGAAAGTCTTTTTAATGCCTAAAAGGAATGATTGTGATTTTTGCTTACCGTATAAATTGGTAAAATGATGCCGGAAGACTTTTTTTTTTTTTCCTTCAGTCTCGGCACTGCAGAGAAACTGTTGTGAAACACTGCCACTGGTGGTCATTCAGTATAATCTGCAGATGGAAAAGTCCACTGTTAGCACATTTACTATAAGAAATACCAACAATCTTGTTTGAGGGTAAACAGATCAATACTGTGGAGTCTGTATAATTCTGAAAATCAACAGCTCATTAGAAAATCAAATCTCAATTTGTGTTTTTAACCTCCTATACTTCTCTGAATCCTATGCCTCATATCTAACACTCTAAAAAACTGTAGCACATACATTAGGACATAGATAAATAGATCTTTTTCCATCCAAGTGGCATCGTACCCTTCTCACTGCATTTGTTTTAGGATAGGGTACACCAGTAGCAATTAAGCCAGCTGATAAGTTGAGAGGAAGGGTTTTGCTACAGTTAATGGGAATAATAAAAACTATGAATAGCATAATTACCATCTTCATTTTAGCCAATTCCTACCAGTTCAGCATGAGTGATGTTGGGACTCTTTATGCTTAAAACTTACCATCATACACAATTAGAAGTCTCAGAAAATGCCCTAAGGTCTTTCATCTTACATCTTAGTTTTCAGTTTGGCATCCTGTCTACCATGCTACTCATTTCATTACCAAGATAAATGTATACTACTGCTTGCTAGATAACAGAGTGGCCCTCATGTCAGACAACATCTTGCCTTAGCTTTATGATGTCAGCTTGCTAGGCAACAGAGTGGCCCTCATGTCAGACAACATCTTGCTGTAGCTTTATGATGTCAGCTTGCTAGGCAACAGAGTGGCCCTCATGTCAGACAACATCTTGCTTTAGGTTTATGATGTCAGGTCACTGCTGGACCAATCGTCCTTGTGGAAGCTGAGCACAGAGAAGGATTAGATATCAAAAGTTATGCAGTAGGCTACTATCTGTATTCATGACTGCAAGGCAAATAGGAGGGGGATGTTAAAGGACTCTAAACCACTTCAAAGCACTGGGGCCTTTTTGAAAGTGGGATGGAGATGTATACAAAAACAGAGATTATCCTTAACAACAATCCAACTTGAGAGTCAGAGTCCAACATACAGAGTGCAGGGGAAGAGGTTAAATAAGCTTCCTTTCGTGAGAATTTAACACTATCGTTCTAAAGTGAGATAGTGCTTTTTAGCGTCAAAGGCTGCAATTTCCTCGAATGGAACATTGCAAATACCAGGATCTAAAGCAGGCTTTAGTAGCATTGGAAGCAGTCAGTCTTATCAACTATCAGGACCAACACAATGTGATCCATATTACTTCCATCTTGACACAAATTATATTCAGGCACAGGCTCCGACTATAAAGTAGTGAGGACATTCTGATGCTGTGAAAGTCTTTTCAATGCCTAAAAGGAATGATTGTGTGATTTTTGCTTACCGTATAAATTGGTAAAATGATGCCGGAAGACTTTCTTTTTTTTTTCCTTCAGTCTCGGCACTGCAGAGAAACTGTTGTGAAACACTGCCACTGGTGGTCATTCAGTATAATCTGCAGATGGAAAAGTCCACTGTTAGCACATTTACTATAAGAAATACCAACAATCTTGTTTGAGGGTAAACAGATCAATACTGTGGAGTCTGTATAATTGTGAAAATCAACAGCTCATTAGAAAATCAAATCTCAATTTGTGTTTTTAACCTCCTATACTTCTCTGAATCCTATGCCTCATATCTAACACTCTAAAAAACTGTAGCACATACATTAGGACATAAATAAATAGATCTTTTTCCATCCAAGTGGCATCGTACCCTTCTCACTGCATTTGTTTTAGGATAGGGTACACCAGTAGCAATTAAGCCAGCTGATCAGTTTAGAGAGGAAGGGTTTTGCTACAGTTAATGGGAATAATAAAAACTATGAATAGCATAATTACCATCTTCATTCTAGCCAATTCCTACCAGTTCAGCATGAGTGATGTTGACACTCTGTATGCTTAAAACTTACCATCATACACAATTAGAAGTCTCAGAAAATGCCCTAAGGTCTTTTATCTTACATCTTAGTTTTCAGTTTGGCATCCTGTCTACCATGCTACTCATTTAATTACCAAGATAAATGTATACTACTGCTTGCTAGATAACAGAGTGGCCCTCATGTCAGACAACATCTTGCCTTAGCTTTATGATGTCAGCTTGCTAGGCAACAGAGTGGCCCTCATGTCAGACAACATCTTGCTGTAGCTTTATGATGTCAGGTCACTGCTGGACCAATCGTCCTTGTGGAAGCTGAGCACAGAGAAGGATTAGATATCAAAAGTTATGCAGTAGGCTACTATCTGTATTCATGACTGCAAGGCAAATAGGAGGGGGAATGTTAAAGGACTCTAAACCACTTCAAAGCACTGGGGCCTTTTTGAAAGTGGGATGGAGATGTATACAAAAACAGAGATTATCCTTAACAACAATCCAACTTGAGAGTCAGAGTCCAACATACAGAGTGCAGGGGAAGAGGTTAAATAAGCTTCCTTTCGTGAGAATTTAACACTATCGTTCTAAAGTGAGATAGTGCTTTTTAGCGTCAAAGGCTGCAATTTCCTCGAATGGAACATTGCAAATACCAGGATCTAAAGCAGGCTTTAGTAGCATTGGAAGCAGTCAGTCTTTTATCAACTATCAGGACCAACACAATGTGATCCATATTACTTCCATCTTGACACAAATTATATTCAGGCACAGGCTCCGACCAGAAGGTAGTGAGGACATTCTGATGCTGTGAAAGTCTTTTTAATGCCTAAAAGGAATGATTGTGATTTTTGCTTACCGTATAAATTGGTAAAATGATGCCGGAAGACTTTTTTTTTTTTTCCTTCAGTCTCGGCACTGCAGAGAAACTGTTGTGAAACACTGCCACTGGTGGTCATTCAGTATAATCTGCAGATGGAAAAGTCCACTGTTAGCACATTTACTATAAGAAATACCAACAATCTTGTTTGAGGGTAAACAGATCAATACTGTGGAGTCTGTATAATTCTGAAAATCAACAGCTCATTAGAAAATCAAATCTCAATTTGTGTTTTTAACCTCCTATACTTCTCTGAATCCTATGCCTCATATCTAACACTCTAAAAAACTGTAGCACATACATTAGGACATAGATAAATAGATCTTTTTCCATCCAAGTGGCATCGTACCCTTCTCACTGCATTTGTTTTAGGATAGGGTACACCAGTAGCAATTAAGCCAGCTGATAAGTTGAGAGGAAGGGTTTTGCTATAGTTAATGGGAATAATAAAAACTATGAATAGCATAATTACCATCTTCATTTTAGCCAATTCCTACCAGTTCAGCATGAGTGATGTTGGGACTCTTTATGCTTAAAACTTACCATCATACACAATTAGAAGTCTCAGAAAATGCCCTAAGGTCTTTCATCTTACATCTTAGTTTTCAGTTTGGCATCCTGTCTACCATGCTACTCATTTCATTACCAAGATAAATGTATACTACTGCTTGCTAGATAACAGAGTGGCCCTCATGTCAGACAACATCTTGCCTTAGCTTTATGATGTCAGCTTGCTAGGCAACAGAGTGGCCCTCATGTCAGACAACATCTTGCTGTAGCTTTATGATGTCAGCTTGCTAGGCAACAGAGTGGCCCTCATGTCAGACAACATCTTGCTTTAGGTTTATGATGTCAGGTCACTGCTGGACCAATCGTCCTTGTGGAAGCTGAGCACAGAGAAGGATTAGATATCAAAAGTTATGCAGTAGGCTACTATCTGTATTCATGACTGCAAGGCAAATAGGAGGGGGATGTTAAAGGACTCTAAACCACTTCAAAGCACTGGGGCCTTTTTGAAAGTGGGATGGAGATGTATACAAAAACAGAGATTATCCTTAACAACAATCCAACTTGAGAGTCAGAGTCCAACATACAGAGTGCAGGGGAAGAGGTTAAATAAGCTTCCTTTCGTGAGAATTTAACACTATCGTTCTAAAGTGAGATAGTGCTTTTTAGCGTCAAAGGCTGCAATTTCCTCGAATGGAACATTGCAAATACCAGGATCTAAAGCAGGCTTTAGTAGCATTGGAAGCAGTCAGTCTTATCAACTATCAGGACCAACACAATGTGATCCATATTACTTCCATCTTGACACAAATTATATTCAGGCACAGGCTCCGACTATAAAGTAGTGAGGACATTCTGATGCTGTGAAAGTCTTTTCAATGCCTAAAAGGAATGATTGTGTGATTTTTGCTTACCGTATAAATTGGTAAAATGATGCCGGAAGACTTTCTTTTTTTTTTCCTTCAGTCTCGGCACTGCAGAGAAACTGTTGTGAAACACTGCCACTGGTGGTCATTCAGTATAATCTGCAGATGGAAAAGTCCACTGTTAGCACATTTACTATAAGAAATACCAACAATCTTGTTTGAGGGTAAACAGATCAATACTGTGGAGTCTGTATAATTGTGAAAATCAACAGCTCATTAGAAAATCAAATCTCAATTTGTGTTTTTAACCTCCTATACTTCTCTGAATCCTATGCCTCATATCTAACACTCTAAAAAACTGTAGCACATACATTAGGACATAAATAAATAGATCTTTTTCCATCCAAGTGGCATCGTACCCTTCTCACTGCATTTGTTTTAGGATAGGGTACACCAGTAGCAATTAAGCCAGCTGATCAGTTTAGAGAGGAAGGGTTTTGCTACAGTTAATGGGAATAATAAAAACTATGAATAGCATAATTACCATCTTCATTCTAGCCAATTCCTACCAGTTCAGCATGAGTGATGTTGACACTCTGTATGCTTAAAACTTACCATCATACACAATTAGAAGTCTCAGAAAATGCCCTAAGGTCTTTTATCTTACATCTTAGTTTTCAGTTTGGCATCCTGTCTACCATGCTACTCATTTAATTACCAAGATAAATGTATACTACTGCTTGCTAGATAACAGAGTGGCCCTCATGTCAGACAACATCTTGCCTTAGCTTTATGATGTCAGCTTGCTAGGCAACAGAGTGGCCCTCATGTCAGACAACATCTTGCTGTAGCTTTATGATGTCAGGTCACTGCTGGACCAATCGTCCTTGTGGAAGCTGAGCACAGAGAAGGATTAGATATCAAAAGTTATGCAGTAGGCTACTATCTGTATTCATGACTGCAAGGCAAATAGGAGGGGGAATGTTAAAGGACTCTAAACCACTTCAAAGCACTGGGGCCTTTTTGAAAGTGGGATGGAGATGTATACAAAAACAGAGATTATCCTTAACAACAATCCAACTTGAGAGTCAGAGTCCAACATACAGAGTGCAGGGGAAGAGGTTAAATAAGCTTCCTTTCGTGAGAATTTAACACTATCGTTCTAAAGTGAGATAGTGCTTTTTAGCGTCAAAGGCTGCAATTTCCTCGAATGGAACATTGCAAATACCAGGATCTAAAGCAGGCTTTAGTAGCATTGGAAGCAGTCAGTCTTTTATCAACTATCAGGACCAACACAATGTGATCCATATTACTTCCATCTTGACACAAATTATATTCAGGCACAGGCTCCGACCAGAAGGTAGTGAGGACATTCTGATGCTGTGAAAGTCTTTTTAATGCCTAAAAGGAATGATTGTGATTTTTGCTTACCGTATAAATTGGTAAAATGATGCCGGAAGACTTTTTTTTTTTTTCCTTCAGTCTCGGCACTGCAGAGAAACTGTTGTGAAACACTGCCACTGGTGGTCATTCAGTATAATCTGCAGATGGAAAAGTCCACTGTTAGCACATTTACTATAAGAAATACCAACAATCTTGTTTGAGGGTAAACAGATCAATACTGTGGAGTCTGTATAATTCTGAAAATCAACAGCTCATTAGAAAATCAAATCTCAATTTGTGTTTTTAACCTCCTATACTTCTCTGAATCCTATGCCTCATATCTAACACTCTAAAAAACTGTAGCACATACATTAGGACATAGATAAATAGATCTTTTTCCATCCAAGTGGCATCGTACCCTTCTCACTGCATTTGTTTTAGGATAGGGTACACCAGTAGCAATTAAGCCAGCTGATAAGTTGAGAGGAAGGGTTTTGCTACAGTTAATGGGAATAATAAAAACTATGAATAGCATAATTACCATCTTCATTTTAGCCAATTCCTACCAGTTCAGCATGAGTGATGTTGGGACTCTTTATGCTTAAAACTTACCATCATACACAATTAGAAGTCTCAGAAAATGCCCTAAGGTCTTTCATCTTACATCTTAGTTTTCAGTTTGGCATCCTGTCTACCATGCTACTCATTTCATTACCAAGATAAATGTATACTACTGCTTGCTAGATAACAGAGTGGCCCTCATGTCAGACAACATCTTGCCTTAGCTTTATGATGTCAGCTTGCTAGGCAACAGAGTGGCCCTCATGTCAGACAACATCTTGCTGTAGCTTTATGATGTCAGCTTGCTAGGCAACAGAGTGGCCCTCATGTCAGACAACATCTTGCTTTAGGTTTATGATGTCAGGTCACTGCTGGACCAATCGTCCTTGTGGAAGCTGAGCACAGAGAAGGATTAGATATCAAAAGTTATGCAGTAGGCTACTATCTGTATTCATGACTGCAAGGCAAATAGGAGGGGGATGTTAAAGGACTCTAAACCACTTCAAAGCACTGGGGCCTTTTTGAAAGTGGGATGGAGATGTATACAAAAACAGAGATTATCCTTAACAACAATCCAACTTGAGAGTCAGAGTCCAACATACAGAGTGCAGGGGAAGAGGTTAAATAAGCTTCCTTTCGTGAGAATTTAACACTATCGTTCTAAAGTGAGATAGTGCTTTTTAGCGTCAAAGGCTGCAATTTCCTCGAATGGAACATTGCAAATACCAGGATCTAAAGCAGGCTTTAGTAGCATTGGAAGCAGTCAGTCTTATCAACTATCAGGACCAACACAATGTGATCCATATTACTTCCATCTTGACACAAATTATATTCAGGCACAGGCTCCGACTATAAAGTAGTGAGGACATTCTGATGCTGTGAAAGTCTTTTCAATGCCTAAAAGGAATGATTGTGTGATTTTTGCTTACCGTATAAATTGGTAAAATGATGCCGGAAGACTTTCTTTTTTTTTTCCTTCAGTCTCGGCACTGCAGAGAAACTGTTGTGAAACACTGCCACTGGTGGTCATTCAGTATAATCTGCAGATGGAAAAGTCCACTGTTAGCACATTTACTATAAGAAATACCAACAATCTTGTTTGAGGGTAAACAGATCAATACTGTGGAGTCTGTATAATTGTGAAAATCAACAGCTCATTAGAAAATCAAATCTCAATTTGTGTTTTTAACCTCCTATACTTCTCTGAATCCTATGCCTCATATCTAACACTCTAAAAAACTGTAGCACATACATTAGGACATAAATAAATAGATCTTTTTCCATCCAAGTGGCATCGTACCCTTCTCACTGCATTTGTTTTAGGATAGGGTACACCAGTAGCAATTAAGCCAGCTGATCAGTTTAGAGAGGAAGGGTTTTGCTACAGTTAATGGGAATAATAAAAACTATGAATAGCATAATTACCATCTTCATTCTAGCCAATTCCTACCAGTTCAGCATGAGTGATGTTGACACTCTGTATGCTTAAAACTTACCATCATACACAATTAGAAGTCTCAGAAAATGCCCTAAGGTCTTTTATCTTACATCTTAGTTTTCAGTTTGGCATCCTGTCTACCATGCTACTCATTTAATTACCAAGATAAATGTATACTACTGCTTGCTAGATAACAGAGTGGCCCTCATGTCAGACAACATCTTGCCTTAGCTTTATGATGTCAGCTTGCTAGGCAACAGAGTGGCCCTCATGTCAGACAACATCTTGCTGTAGCTTTATGATGTCAGGTCACTGCTGGACCAATCGTCCTTGTGGAAGCTGAGCACAGAGAAGGATTAGATATCAAAAGTTATGCAGTAGGCTACTATCTGTATTCATGACTGCAAGGCAAATAGGAGGGGGAATGTTAAAGGACTCTAAACCACTTCAAAGCACTGGGGCCTTTTTGAAAGTGGGATGGAGATGTATACAAAAACAGAGATTATCCTTAACAACAATCCAACTTGAGAGTCAGAGTCCAACATACAGAGTGCAGGGGAAGAGGTTAAATAAGCTTCCTTTCGTGAGAATTTAACACTATCGTTCTAAAGTGAGATAGTGCTTTTTAGCGTCAAAGGCTGCAATTTCCTCGAATGGAACATTGCAAATACCAGGATCTAAAGCAGGCTTTAGTAGCATTGGAAGCAGTCAGTCTTTTATCAACTATCAGGACCAACACAATGTGATCCATATTACTTCCATCTTGACACAAATTATATTCAGGCACAGGCTCCGACCAGAAGGTAGTGAGGACATTCTGATGCTGTGAAAGTCTTTTTAATGCCTAAAAGGAATGATTGTGATTTTTGCTTACCGTATAAATTGGTAAAATGATGCCGGAAGACTTTTTTTTTTTTTCCTTCAGTCTCGGCACTGCAGAGAAACTGTTGTGAAACACTGCCACTGGTGGTCATTCAGTATAATCTGCAGATGGAAAAGTCCACTGTTAGCACATTTACTATAAGAAATACCAACAATCTTGTTTGAGGGTAAACAGATCAATACTGTGGAGTCTGTATAATTCTGAAAATCAACAGCTCATTAGAAAATCAAATCTCAATTTGTGTTTTTAACCTCCTATACTTCTCTGAATCCTATGCCTCATATCTAACACTCTAAAAAACTGTAGCACATACATTAGGACATAGATAAATAGATCTTTTTCCATCCAAGTGGCATCGTACCCTTCTCACTGCATTTGTTTTAGGATAGGGTACACCAGTAGCAATTAAGCCAGCTGATAAGTTGAGAGGAAGGGTTTTGCTACAGTTAATGGGAATAATAAAAACTATGAATAGCATAATTACCATCTTCATTTTAGCCAATTCCTACCAGTTCAGCATGAGTGATGTTGGGACTCTTTATGCTTAAAACTTACCATCATACACAATTAGAAGTCTCAGAAAATGCCCTAAGGTCTTTCATCTTACATCTTAGTTTTCAGTTTGGCATCCTGTCTACCATGCTACTCATTTCATTACCAAGATAAATGTATACTACTGCTTGCTAGATAACAGAGTGGCCCTCATGTCAGACAACATCTTGCCTTAGCTTTATGATGTCAGCTTGCTAGGCAACAGAGTGGCCCTCATGTCAGACAACATCTTGCTGTAGCTTTATGATGTCAGGTCACTGCTGGACCAATCGTCCTTGTGGAAGCTGAGCACAGAGAAGGATTAGATATCAAAAGTTATGCAGTAGGCTACTATCTGTATTCATGACTGCAAGGCAAATAGGAGGGGGAATGTTAAAGGACTCTAAACCACTTCAAAGCACTGGGGCCTTTTTGAAAGTGGGATGGAGATGTATACAAAAACAGAGATTATCCTTAACAACAATCCAACTTGAGAGTCAGAGTCCAACATACAGAGTGCAGGGGAAGAGGTTAAATAAGCTTCCTTTCGTGAGAATTTAACACTATCGTTCTAAAGTGAGATAGTGCTTTTTAGCGTCAAAGGCTGCAATTTCCTCGAATGGAACATTGCAAATACCAGGATCTAAAGCAGGCTTTAGTAGCATTGGAAGCAGTCAGTCTTTTATCAACTATCAGGACCAACACAATGTGATCCATATTACTTCCATCTTGACACAAATTATATTCAGGCACAGGCTCCGACCAGAAGGTAGTGAGGACATTCTGATGCTGTGAAAGTCTTTTTAATGCCTAAAAGGAATGATTGTGATTTTTGCTTACCGTATAAATTGGTAAAATGATGCCGGAAGACTTTTTTTTTTTTTCCTTCAGTCTCGGCACTGCAGAGAAACTGTTGAGAAACACTGCCACTGGTGGTCATTCAGTATAATCTGCAGATGGAAAAGTCCACTGTTAGCACATTTACTATAAGAAATACCAACAATCTTGTTTGAGGGTAAACAGATCAATACTGTGGAGTCTGTATAATTCTGAAAATCAACAGCTCATTAGAAAATCAAATCTCAATTTGTGTTTTTAACCTCCTATACTTCTCTGAATCCTATGCCTCATATCTAACACTCTAAAAAACTGTAGCACATACATTAGGACATAGATAAATAGATCTTTTTCCATCCAAGTGGCATCGTACCCTTCTCACTGCATTTGTTTTAGGATAGGGTACACCAGTAGCAATTAAGCCAGCTGATAAGTTGAGAGGAAGGGTTTTGCTACAGTTAATGGGAATAATAAAAACTATGAATAGCATAATTACCATCTTCATTTTAGCCAATTCCTACCAGTTCAGCATGAGTGATGTTGGGACTCTTTATGCTTAAAACTTACCATCATACACAATTAGAAGTCTCAGAAAATGCCCTAAGGTCTTTCATCTTACATCTTAGTTTTCAGTTTGGCATCCTGTCTACCATGCTACTCATTTCATTACCAAGATAAATGTATACTACTGCTTGCTAGATAACAGAGTGGCCCTCATGTCAGACAACATCTTGCCTTAGCTTTATGATGTCAGCTTGCTAGGCAACAGAGTGGCCCTCATGTCAGACAACATCTTGCTGTAGCTTTATGATGTCAGCTTGCTAGGCAACAGAGTGGCCCTCATGTCAGACAACATCTTGCTTTAGGTTTATGATGTCAGGTCACTGCTGGACCAATCGTCCTTGTGGAAGCTGAGCACAGAGAAGGATTAGATATCAAAAGTTATGCAGTAGGCTACTATCTGTATTCATGACTGCAAGGCAAATAGGAGGGGGATGTTAAAGGACTCTAAACCACTTCAAAGCACTGGGGCCTTTTTGAAAGTGGGATGGAGATGTATACAAAAACAGAGATTATCCTTAACAACAATCCAACTTGAGAGTCAGAGTCCAACATACAGAGTGCAGGGGAAGAGGTTAAATAAGCTTCCTTTCGTGAGAATTTAACACTATCGTTCTAAAGTGAGATAGTGCTTTTTAGCGTCAAAGGCTGCAATTTCCTCGAATGGAACATTGCAAATACCAGGATCTAAAGCAGGCTTTAGTAGCATTGGAAGCAGTCAGTCTTATCAACTATCAGGACCAACACAATGTGATCCATATTACTTCCATCTTGACACAAATTATATTCAGGCACAGGCTCCGACTATAAAGTAGTGAGGACATTCTGATGCTGTGAAAGTCTTTTCAATGCCTAAAAGGAATGATTGTGTGATTTTTGCTTACCGTATAAATTGGTAAAATGATGCCGGAAGACTTTCTTTTTTTTTTCCTTCAGTCTCGGCACTGCAGAGAAACTGTTGTGAAACACTGCCACTGGTGGTCATTCAGTATAATCTGCAGATGGAAAAGTCCACTGTTAGCACATTTACTATAAGAAATACCAACAATCTTGTTTGAGGGTAAACAGATCAATACTGTGGAGTCTGTATAATTGTGAAAATCAACAGCTCATTAGAAAATCAAATCTCAATTTGTGTTTTTAACCTCCTATACTTCTCTGAATCCTATGCCTCATATCTAACACTCTAAAAAACTGTAGCACATACATTAGGACATAAATAAATAGATCTTTTTCCATCCAAGTGGCATCGTACCCTTCTCACTGCATTTGTTTTAGGATAGGGTACACCAGTAGCAATTAAGCCAGCTGATCAGTTTAGAGAGGAAGGGTTTTGCTACAGTTAATGGGAATAATAAAAACTATGAATAGCATAATTACCATCTTCATTCTAGCCAATTCCTACCAGTTCAGCATGAGTGATGTTGACACTCTGTATGCTTAAAACTTACCATCATACACAATTAGAAGTCTCAGAAAATGCCCTAAGGTCTTTTATCTTACATCTTAGTTTTCAGTTTGGCATCCTGTCTACCATGCTACTCATTTAATTACCAAGATAAATGTATACTACTGCTTGCTAGATAACAGAGTGGCCCTCATGTCAGACAACATCTTGCCTTAGCTTTATGATGTCAGCTTGCTAGGCAACAGAGTGGCCCTCATGTCAGACAACATCTTGCTGTAGCTTTATGATGTCAGGTCACTGCTGGACCAATCGTCCTTGTGGAAGCTGAGCACAGAGAAGGATTAGATATCAAAAGTTATGCAGTAGGCTACTATCTGTATTCATGACTGCAAGGCAAATAGGAGGGGGAATGTTAAAGGACTCTAAACCACTTCAAAGCACTGGGGCCTTTTTGAAAGTGGGATGGAGATGTATACAAAAACAGAGATTATCCTTAACAACAATCCAACTTGAGAGTCAGAGTCCAACATACAGAGTGCAGGGGAAGAGGTTAAATAAGCTTCCTTTCGTGAGAATTTAACACTATCGTTCTAAAGTGAGATAGTGCTTTTTAGCGTCAAAGGCTGCAATTTCCTCGAATGGAACATTGCAAATACCAGGATCTAAAGCAGGCTTTAGTAGCATTGGAAGCAGTCAGTCTTTTATCAACTATCAGGACCAACACAATGTGATCCATATTACTTCCATCTTGACACAAATTATATTCAGGCACAGGCTCCGACCAGAAGGTAGTGAGGACATTCTGATGCTGTGAAAGTCTTTTTAATGCCTAAAAGGAATGATTGTGATTTTTGCTTACCGTATAAATTGGTAAAATGATGCCGGAAGACTTTTTTTTTTTTTCCTTCAGTCTCGGCACTGCAGAGAAACTGTTGTGAAACACTGCCACTGGTGGTCATTCAGTATAATCTGCAGATGGAAAAGTCCACTGTTAGCACATTTACTATAAGAAATACCAACAATCTTGTTTGAGGGTAAACAGATCAATACTGTGGAGTCTGTATAATTCTGAAAATCAACAGCTCATTAGAAAATCAAATCTCAATTTGTGTTTTTAACCTCCTATACTTCTCTGAATCCTATGCCTCATATCTAACACTCTAAAAAACTGTAGCACATACATTAGGACATAGATAAATAGATCTTTTTCCATCCAAGTGGCATCGTACCCTTCTCACTGCATTTGTTTTAGGATAGGGTACACCAGTAGCAATTAAGCCAGCTGATAAGTTGAGAGGAAGGGTTTTGCTACAGTTAATGGGAATAATAAAAACTATGAATAGCATAATTACCATCTTCATTTTAGCCAATTCCTACCAGTTCAGCATGAGTGATGTTGGGACTCTTTATGCTTAAAACTTACCATCATACACAATTAGAAGTCTCAGAAAATGCCCTAAGGTCTTTCATCTTACATCTTAGTTTTCAGTTTGGCATCCTGTCTACCATGCTACTCATTTCATTACCAAGATAAATGTATACTACTGCTTGCTAGATAACAGAGTGGCCCTCATGTCAGACAACATCTTGCCTTAGCTTTATGATGTCAGCTTGCTAGGCAACAGAGTGGCCCTCATGTCAGACAACATCTTGCTGTAGCTTTATGATGTCAGCTTGCTAGGCAACAGAGTGGCCCTCATGTCAGACAACATCTTGCTTTAGGTTTATGATGTCAGGTCACTGCTGGACCAATCGTCCTTGTGGAAGCTGAGCACAGAGAAGGATTAGATATCAAAAGTTATGCAGTAGGCTACTATCTGTATTCATGACTGCAAGGCAAATAGGAGGGGGATGTTAAAGGACTCTAAACCACTTCAAAGCACTGGGGCCTTTTTGAAAGTGGGATGGAGATGTATACAAAAACAGAGATTATCCTTAACAACAATCCAACTTGAGAGTCAGAGTCCAACATACAGAGTGCAGGGGAAGAGGTTAAATAAGCTTCCTTTCGTGAGAATTTAACACTATCGTTCTAAAGTGAGATAGTGCTTTTTAGCGTCAAAGGCTGCAATTTCCTCGAATGGAACATTGCAAATACCAGGATCTAAAGCAGGCTTTAGTAGCATTGGAAGCAGTCAGTCTTATCAACTATCAGGACCAACACAATGTGATCCATATTACTTCCATCTTGACACAAATTATATTCAGGCACAGGCTCCGACTATAAAGTAGTGAGGACATTCTGATGCTGTGAAAGTCTTTTCAATGCCTAAAAGGAATGATTGTGTGATTTTTGCTTACCGTATAAATTGGTAAAATGATGCCGGAAGACTTTCTTTTTTTTTTCCTTCAGTCTCGGCACTGCAGAGAAACTGTTGTGAAACACTGCCACTGGTGGTCATTCAGTATAATCTGCAGATGGAAAAGTCCACTGTTAGCACATTTACTATAAGAAATACCAACAATCTTGTTTGAGGGTAAACAGATCAATACTGTGGAGTCTGTATAATTGTGAAAATCAACAGCTCATTAGAAAATCAAATCTCAATTTGTGTTTTTAACCTCCTATACTTCTCTGAATCCTATGCCTCATATCTAACACTCTAAAAAACTGTAGCACATACATTAGGACATAGATAAATAGATCTTTTTCCATCCAAGTGGCATCGTACCCTTCTCACTGCATTTGTTTTAGGATAGGGTACACCAGTAGCAATTAAGCCAGCTGATCAGTTTAGAGAGGAAGGGTTTTGCTACAGTTAATGGGAATAATAAAAACTATGAATAGCATAATTACCATCTTCATTCTAGCCAATTCCTACCAGTTCAGCATGAGTGATGTTGACACTCTGTATGCTTAAAACTTACCATCATACACAATTAGAAGTCTCAGAAAATGCCCTAAGGTCTTTTATCTTACATCTTAGTTTTCAGTTTGGCATCCTGTCTACCATGCTACTCATTTAATTACCAAGATAAATGTATACTACTGCTTGCTAGATAACAGAGTGGCCCTCATGTCAGACAACATCTTGCCTTAGCTTTATGATGTCAGCTTGCTAGGCAACAGAGTGGCCCTCATGTCAGACAACATCTTGCTGTAGCTTTATGATGTCAGGTCACTGCTGGACCAATCGTCCTTGTGGAAGCTGAGCACAGAGAAGGATTAGATATCAAAAGTTATGCAGTAGGCTACTATCTGTATTCATGACTGCAAGGCAAATAGGAGGGGGAATGTTAAAGGACTCTAAACCACTTCAAAGCACTGGGGCCTTTTTGAAAGTGGGATGGAGATGTATACAAAAACAGAGATTATCCTTAACAACAATCCAACTTGAGAGTCAGAGTCCAACATACAGAGTGCAGGGGAAGAGGTTAAATAAGCTTCCTTTCGTGAGAATTTAACACTATCGTTCTAAAGTGAGATAGTGCTTTTTAGCGTCAAAGGCTGCAATTTCCTCGAATGGAACATTGCAAATACCAGGATCTAAAGCAGGCTTTAGTAGCATTGGAAGCAGTCAGTCTTTTATCAACTATCAGGACCAACACAATGTGATCCATATTACTTCCATCTTGACACAAATTATATTCAGGCACAGGCTCCGACCAGAAGGTAGTGAGGACATTCTGATGCTGTGAAAGTCTTTTTAATGCCTAAAAGGAATGATTGTGATTTTTGCTTACCGTATAAATTGGTAAAATGATGCCGGAAGACTTTTTTTTTTTTTCCTTCAGTCTCGGCACTGCAGAGAAACTGTTGTGAAACACTGCCACTGGTGGTCATTCAGTATAATCTGCAGATGGAAAAGTCCACTGTTAGCACATTTACTATAAGAAATACCAACAATCTTGTTTGAGGGTAAACAGATCAATACTGTGGAGTCTGTATAATTCTGAAAATCAACAGCTCATTAGAAAATCAAATCTCAATTTGTGTTTTTAACCTCCTATACTTCTCTGAATCCTATGCCTCATATCTAACACTCTAAAAAACTGTAGCACATACATTAGGACATAGATAAATAGATCTTTTTCCATCCAAGTGGCATCGTACCCTTCTCACTGCATTTGTTTTAGGATAGGGTACACCAGTAGCAATTAAGCCAGCTGATAAGTTGAGAGGAAGGGTTTTGCTACAGTTAATGGGAATAATAAAAACTATGAATAGCATAATTACCATCTTCATTTTAGCCAATTCCTACCAGTTCAGCATGAGTGATGTTGGGACTCTTTATGCTTAAAACTTACCATCATACACAATTAGAAGTCTCAGAAAATGCCCTAAGGTCTTTCATCTTACATCTTAGTTTTCAGTTTGGCATCCTGTCTACCATGCTACTCATTTCATTACCAAGATAAATGTATACTACTGCTTGCTAGATAACAGAGTGGCCCTCATGTCAGACAACATCTTGCCTTAGCTTTATGATGTCAGCTTGCTAGGCAACAGAGTGGCCCTCATGTCAGACAACATCTTGCTGTAGCTTTATGATGTCAGCTTGCTAGGCAACAGAGTGGCCCTCATGTCAGACAACATCTTGGTTTAGCTTTATGAAGTCAGGTCACTGCTGGACCAATCGTCCTTGTGGAAGCTGAGCACAGAGAAGGATTAGATATCAAAAGTTATGCAGTAGGCTACTATCTGTATTCATGACTGCAAGGCAAATAGGAGGGTTAATGTTAAAGGACTCTAAACCACTTCAAAGCACTGGGGCCTTTTTGAAAGTGGGATGGAGATATATACAAAAACAGATTATCCTTAACAACAATCCAACTTGAGAGTCAGAGTCCAACATATAGAGTGCAGGGGAAGAGGTTAAATAAGCTTCCTTTCGTGAGAATTTAACACTATCGTTCTAAAGTGAGATAGTGCTTTTTAGCGTCAAAGGCTGCAATTTCCTCGAATGGAACATTGCAAATACCAGGATCTAAAGCAGGCTTTAGTAGCATTGGAAGCAGTCAGTCTTTTATCAACTATCAGGACCAACACAATGTGATCCATATTACTTCCATCTTGACACAAATTATATTCAGGCACAGGCTCCGACTAGAAGGTAGTGAGGACATTCTGATGCTGTGAAAGTCTTTTTAATGCCTAAAAGGAATGATTGTGATTTTTGCTTACCGTATAAATTGGTAAAATGATGCCGGAAGACTTTTTTTTTTTTTCCTTCAGTCTCGGCACTGCAGAGAAACTGTTGTGAAACACTGCCACTGGTGGTCATTCAGTATAATCTGCAGATGGAAAAGTCCACTGTTAGCACATTTACTATAAGAAATACCAACAATCTTGTTTGAGGGTAAACAGATCAATACTGTGGAGTCTGTATAATTCTGAAAATCAACAGCTCATTAGAAAATCAAATCTCAATTTGTGTTTTTAACCTCCTATACTTCTCTGAATCCTATGCCTCATATCTAACACTCTAAAAAACTGTAGCACATACATTAGGACATAGATAAATAGATCTTTTTCCATCCAAGTGGCATCGTACCCTTCTCACTGCATTTGTTTTAGGATAGGGTACACCAGTAGCAATTAAGCCAGCTGATAAGTTGAGAGGAAGGGTTTTGCTACAGTTAATGGGAATAATAAAAACTATGAATAGCATAATTACCATCTTCATTTTAGCCAATTCCTACCAGTTCAGCATGAGTGATGTTGGGACTCTTTATGCTTAAAACTTACCATCATACACAATTAGAAGTCTCAGAAAATGCCCTAAGGTCTTTCATCTTACATCTTAGTTTTCAGTTTGGCATCCTGTCTACCATGCTACTCATTTCATTACCAAGATAAATGTATACTACTGCTTGCTAGATAACAGAGTGGCCCTCATGTCAGACAACATCTTGCCTTAGCTTTATGATGTCAGCTTGCTAGGCAACAGAGTGGCCCTCATGTCAGACAACATCTTGCTGTAGCTTTATGATGTCAGCTTGCTAGGCAACAGAGTGGCCCTCATGTCAGACAACATCTTGCTTTAGGTTTATGATGTCAGGTCACTGCTGGACCAATCGTCCTTGTGGAAGCTGAGCACAGAGAAGGATTAGATATCAAAAGTTATGCAGTAGGCTACTATCTGTATTCATGACTGCAAGGCAAATAGGAGGGGGATGTTAAAGGACTCTAAACCACTTCAAAGCACTGGGGCCTTTTTGAAAGTGGGATGGAGATGTATACAAAAACAGAGATTATCCTTAACAACAATCCAACTTGAGAGTCAGAGTCCAACATACAGAGTGCAGGGGAAGAGGTTAAATAAGCTTCCTTTCGTGAGAATTTAACACTATCGTTCTAAAGTGAGATAGTGCTTTTTAGCGTCAAAGGCTGCAATTTCCTCGAATGGAACATTGCAAATACCAGGATCTAAAGCAGGCTTTAGTAGCATTGGAAGCAGTCAGTCTTATCAACTATCAGGACCAACACAATGTGATCCATATTACTTCCATCTTGACACAAATTATATTCAGGCACAGGCTCCGACTATAAAGTAGTGAGGACATTCTGATGCTGTGAAAGTCTTTTCAATGCCTAAAAGGAATGATTGTGTGATTTTTGCTTACCGTATAAATTGGTAAAATGATGCCGGAAGACTTTCTTTTTTTTTTCCTTCAGTCTCGGCACTGCAGAGAAACTGTTGTGAAACACTGCCACTGGTGGTCATTCAGTATAATCTGCAGATGGAAAAGTCCACTGTTAGCACATTTACTATAAGAAATACCAACAATCTTGTTTGAGGGTAAACAGATCAATACTGTGGAGTCTGTATAATTGTGAAAATCAACAGCTCATTAGAAAATCAAATCTCAATTTGTGTTTTTAACCTCCTATACTTCTCTGAATCCTATGCCTCATATCTAACACTCTAAAAAACTGTAGCACATACATTAGGACATAGATAAATAGATCTTTTTCCATCCAAGTGGCATCGTACCCTTCTCACTGCATTTGTTTTAGGATAGGGTACACCAGTAGCAATTAAGCCAGCTGATCAGTTTAGAGAGGAAGGGTTTTGCTACAGTTAATGGGAATAATAAAAACTATGAATAGCATAATTACCATCTTCATTCTAGCCAATTCCTACCAGTTCAGCATGAGTGATGTTGACACTCTGTATGCTTAAAACTTACCATCATACACAATTAGAAGTCTCAGAAAATGCCCTAAGGTCTTTTATCTTACATCTTAGTTTTCAGTTTGGCATCCTGTCTACCATGCTACTCATTTAATTACCAAGATAAATGTATACTACTGCTTGCTAGATAACAGAGTGGCCCTCATGTCAGACAACATCTTGCCTTAGCTTTATGATGTCAGCTTGCTAGGCAACAGAGTGGCCCTCATGTCAGACAACATCTTGCTGTAGCTTTATGATGTCAGGTCACTGCTGGACCAATCGTCCTTGTGGAAGCTGAGCACAGAGAAGGATTAGATATCAAAAGTTATGCAGTAGGCTACTATCTGTATTCATGACTGCAAGGCAAATAGGAGGGGGAATGTTAAAGGACTCTAAACCACTTCAAAGCACTGGGGCCTTTTTGAAAGTGGGATGGAGATGTATACAAAAACAGAGATTATCCTTAACAACAATCCAACTTGAGAGTCAGAGTCCAACATACAGAGTGCAGGGGAAGAGGTTAAATAAGATTCCTTTCGTGAGAATTTAACACTATCGTTCTAAAGTGAGATAGTGCTTTTTAGCGTCAAAGGCTGCAATTTCCTCGAATGGAACATTGCAAATACCAGGATCTAAAGCAGGCTTTAGTAGCATTGGAAGCAGTCAGTCTTTTATCAACTATCAGGACCAACACAATGTGATCCATATTACTTCCATCTTGACACAAATTATATTCAGGCACAGGCTCCGACCAGAAGGTAGTGAGGACATTCTGATGCTGTGAAAGTCTTTTTAATGCCTAAAAGGAATGATTGTGATTTTTGCTTACCGTATAAATTGGTAAAATGATGCCGGAAGACTTTTTTTTTTTTTCCTTCAGTCTCGGCACTGCAGAGAAACTGTTGTGAAACACTGCCACTGGTGGTCATTCAGTATAATCTGCAGATGGAAAAGTCCACTGTTAGCACATTTACTATAAGAAATACCAACAATCTTGTTTGAGGGTAAACAGATCAATACTGTGGAGTCTGTATAATTCTGAAAATCAACAGCTCATTAGAAAATCAAATCTCAATTTGTGTTTTTAACCTCCTATACTTCTCTGAATCCTATGCCTCATATCTAACACTCTAAAAAACTGTAGCACATACATTAGGACATAGATAAATAGATCTTTTTCCATCCAAGTGGCATCGTACCCTTCTCACTGCATTTGTTTTAGGATAGGGTACACCAGTAGCAATTAAGCCAGCTGATAAGTTGAGAGGAAGGGTTTTGCTACAGTTAATGGGAATAATAAAAACTATGAATAGCATAATTACCATCTTCATTTTAGCCAATTCCTACCAGTTCAGCATGAGTGATGTTGGGACTCTTTATGCTTAAAACTTACCATCATACACAATTAGAAGTCTCAGAAAATGCCCTAAGGTCTTTCATCTTACATCTTAGTTTTCAGTTTGGCATCCTGTCTACCATGCTACTCATTTCATTACCAAGATAAATGTATACTACTGCTTGCTAGATAACAGAGTGGCCCTCATGTCAGACAACATCTTGCCTTAGCTTTATGTCAGCTTGCTAGGCAACAGAGTGGCCCTCATGTCAGACAACATCTTGCTGTAGCTTTATGATGTCAGCTTGCTAGGCAACAGAGTGGCCCTCATGTCAGACAACATCTTGCTTTAGGTTTATGATGTCAGGTCACTGCTGGACCAATCGTCCTTGTGGAAGCTGAGCACAGAGAAGGATTAGATATCAAAAGTTATGCAGTAGGCTACTATCTGTATTCATGACTGCAAGGCAAATAGGAGGGGGATGTTAAAGGACTCTAAACCACTTCAAAGCACTGGGGCCTTTTTGAAAGTGGGATGGAGATGTATACAAAAACAGAGATTATCCTTAACAACAATCCAACTTGAGAGTCAGAGTCCAACATACAGAGTGCAGGGGAAGAGGTTAAATAAGCTTCCTTTCGTGAGAATTTAACACTATCGTTCTAAAGTGAGATAGTGCTTTTTAGCGTCAAAGGCTGCAATTTCCTCGAATGGAACATTGCAAATACCAGGATCTAAAGCAGGCTTTAGTAGCATTGGAAGCAGTCAGTCTTATCAACTATCAGGACCAACACAATGTGATCCATATTACTTCCATCTTGACACAAATTATATTCAGGCACAGGCTCCGACTATAAAGTAGTGAGGACATTCTGATGCTGTGAAAGTCTTTTCAATGCCTAAAAGGAATGATTGTGTGATTTTTGCTTACCGTATAAATTGGTAAAATGATGCCGGAAGACTTTCTTTTTTTTTTCCTTCAGTCTCGGCACTGCAGAGAAACTGTTGTGAAACACTGCCACTGGTGGTCATTCAGTATAATCTGCAGATGGAAAAGTCCACTGTTAGCACATTTACTATAAGAAATACCAACAATCTTGTTTGAGGGTAAACAGATCAATACTGTGGAGTCTGTATAATTGTGAAAATCAACAGCTCATTAGAAAATCAAATCTCAATTTGTGTTTTTAACCTCCTATACTTCTCTGAATCCTATGCCTCATATCTAACACTCTAAAAAACTGTAGCACATACATTAGGACATAAATAAATAGATCTTTTTCCATCCAAGTGGCATCGTACCCTTCTCACTGCATTTGTTTTAGGATAGGGTACACCAGTAGCAATTAAGCCAGCTGATCAGTTTAGAGAGGAAGGGTTTTGCTACAGTTAATGGGAATAATAAAAACTATGAATAGCATAATTACCATCTTCATTCTAGCCAATTCCTACCAGTTCAGCATGAGTGATGTTGACACTCTGTATGCTTAAAACTTACCATCATACACAATTAGAAGTCTCAGAAAATGCCCTAAGGTCTTTTATCTTACATCTTAGTTTTCAGTTTGGCATCCTGTCTACCATGCTACTCATTTAATTACCAAGATAAATGTATACTACTGCTTGCTAGATAACAGAGTGGCCCTCATGTCAGACAACATCTTGCCTTAGCTTTATGATGTCAGCTTGCTAGGCAACAGAGTGGCCCTCATGTCAGACAACATCTTGCTGTAGCTTTATGATGTCAGGTCACTGCTGGACCAATCGTCCTTGTGGAAGCTGAGCACAGAGAAGGATTAGATATCAAAAGTTATGCAGTAGGCTACTATCTGTATTCATGACTGCAAGGCAAATAGGAGGGGGAATGTTAAAGGACTCTAAACCACTTCAAAGCACTGGGGCCTTTTTGAAAGTGGGATGGAGATGTATACAAAAACAGAGATTATCCTTAACAACAATCCAACTTGAGAGTCAGAGTCCAACATACAGAGTGCAGGGGAAGAGGTTAAATAAGCTTCCTTTCGTGAGAATTTAACACTATCGTTCTAAAGTGAGATAGTGCTTTTTAGCGTCAAAGGCTGCAATTTCCTCGAATGGAACATTGCAAATACCAGGATCTAAAGCAGGCTTTAGTAGCATTGGAAGCAGTCAGTCTTTTATCAACTATCAGGACCAACACAATGTGATCCATATTACTTCCATCTTGACACAAATTATATTCAGGCACAGGCTCCGACCAGAAGGTAGTGAGGACATTCTGATGCTGTGAAAGTCTTTTTAATGCCTAAAAGGAATGATTGTGATTTTTGCTTACCGTATAAATTGGTAAAATGATGCCGGAAGACTTTTTTTTTTTTTCCTTCAGTCTCGGCACTGCAGAGAAACTGTTGTGAAACACTGCCACTGGTGGTCATTCAGTATAATCTGCAGATGGAAAAGTCCACTGTTAGCACATTTACTATAAGAAATACCAACAATCTTGTTTGAGGGTAAACAGATCAATACTGTGGAGTCTGTATAATTCTGAAAATCAACAGCTCATTAGAAAATCAAATCTCAATTTGTGTTTTTAACCTCCTATACTTCTCTGAATCCTATGCCTCATATCTAACACTCTAAAAAACTGTAGCACATACATTAGGACATAAATAAATAGATCTTTTTCCATCCAAGTGGCATCGTACCCTTCTCACTGCATTTGTTTTAGGATAGGGTACACCAGTAGCAATTAAGCCAGCTGATCAGTTTAGAGAGGAAGGGTTTTGCTACAGTTAATGGGAATAATAAAAACTATGAATAGCATAATTACCATCTTCATTCTAGCCAATTCCTACCAGTTCAGCATGAGTGATGTTGACACTCTGTATGCTTAAAACTTACCATCATACACAATTAGAAGTCTCAGAAAATGCCCTAAGGTCTTTTATCTTACATCTTAGTTTTCAGTTTGGCATCCTGTCTACCATGCTACTCATTTAATTACCAAGATAAATGTATACTACTGCTTGCTAGATAACAGAGTGGCCCTCATGTCAGACAACATCTTGCCTTAGCTTTATGATGTCAGCTTGCTAGGCAACAGAGTGGCCCTCATGTCAGACAACATCTTGCTGTAGCTTTATGATGTCAGGTCACTGCTGGACCAATCGTCCTTGTGGAAGCTGAGCACAGAGAAGGATTAGATATCAAAAGTTATGCAGTAGGCTACTATCTGTATTCATGACTGCAAGGCAAATAGGAGGGGGAATGTTAAAGGACTCTAAACCACTTCAAAGCACTGGGGCCTTTTTGAAAGTGGGATGGAGATATATACAAAAACAGAGATTATCCTTAACAACAATCCAACTTGAGAGTCAGAGTCCAACATACAGAGTGCAGGGGAAGAGGTTCAATAAGCTTCCTTTCGTGAGAATTTAACACTATCGTTCTAAAGTGAGATAGTGCTTTTTAGCGTCAAAGGCCGCAATTTCCTCGAATGGAACATTGCAAATACCAGGATCTAAAGCAGGCTTTAGTAGCATTGGAAGCAGTCAGTCTTTTATCAACTATCAGGACCAACACAATGTGATCCATATTACTTCCATCTTGACACAAATTATATTCAGGCACAGGCTCCGACTAAGGTAGTGAGGACATTCTGATGCTGCGAAAGTCTTTTTAATGCCTAAAAGCAATGATTGTGATTTTTTCTTACCGTATAAATTGGTAAAATGATGCCGGAAGACTTTTTTTTTTTTTTTTTCCTTCAGTCTCGGCACTGCAGAGAAACTGTTGTGAAACACTGCCACTGGTGGTCATTCAGTATAATCTGCAGATGGAAAAGTCCACTGTTAGCACATTTACTATAAGAAATACCAACAATCTTGTTTGAGGGTAAACAGATCAATACTGTGGAGTCTGTATAATTCTGAAAATCAACAGCTCATTAGAAAATCAAATCTCAATTTGTGTTTTTAACCTCCTATACTTCTCTGAATCCTATGCCTCATATCTAACACTCTAAAAAACTGTAGCACATACATTAGGACATAGATAAATAGATCTTTTTCCATCCAAGTGGCATCGTACCCTTCTCACTGCATTTGTTTTAGGATAGGGTACACCAGTAGCAATTAAGCCAGCTGATAAGTTGAGAGGAAGGGTTTTGCTACAGTTAATGGGAATAATAAAAACTATGAATAGCATAATTACCATCTTCATTTTAGCCAATTCCTACCAGTTCAGCATGAGTGATGTTGGGACTCTTTATGCTTAAAACTTACCATCATACACAATTAGAAGTCTCAGAAAATGCCCTAAGGTCTTTCATCTTACATCTTAGTTTTCAGTTTGGCATCCTGTCTACCATGCTACTCATTTCATTACCAAGATAAATGTATACTACTGCTTGCTAGATAACAGAGTGGCCCTCATGTCAGACAACATCTTGCCTTAGCTTTATGATGTCAGCTTGCTAGGCAACAGAGTGGCCCTCATGTCAGACAACATCTTGCTGTAGCTTTATGATGTCAGCTTGCTAGGCAACAGAGTGGCCCTCATGTCAGACAACATCTTGCTTTAGGTTTATGATGTCAGGTCACTGCTGGACCAATCGTCCTTGTGGAAGCTGAGCACAGAGAAGGATTAGATATCAAAAGTTATGCAGTAGGCTACTATCTGTATTCATGACTGCAAGGCAAATAGGAGGGGGATGTTAAAGGACTCTAAACCACTTCAAAGCACTGGGGCCTTTTTGAAAGTGGGATGGAGATGTATACAAAAACAGAGATTATCCTTAACAACAATCCAACTTGAGAGTCAGAGTCCAACATACAGAGTGCAGGGGAAGAGGTTAAATAAGCTTCCTTTCGTGAGAATTTAACACTATCGTTCTAAAGTGAGATAGTGCTTTTTAGCGTCAAAGGCTGCAATTTCCTCGAATGGAACATTGCAAATACCAGGATCTAAAGCAGGCTTTAGTAGCATTGGAAGCAGTCAGTCTTATCAACTATCAGGACCAACACAATGTGATCCATATTACTTCCATCTTGACACAAATTATATTCAGGCACAGGCTCCGACTATAAAGTAGTGAGGACATTCTGATGCTGTGAAAGTCTTTTCAATGCCTAAAAGGAATGATTGTGTGATTTTTGCTTACCGTATAAATTGGTAAAATGATGCCGGAAGACTTTCTTTTTTTTTTCCTTCAGTCTCGGCACTGCAGAGAAACTGTTGTGAAACACTGCCACTGGTGGTCATTCAGTATAATCTGCAGATGGAAAAGTCCACTGTTAGCACATTTACTATAAGAAATACCAACAATCTTGTTTGAGGGTAAACAGATCAATACTGTGGAGTCTGTATAATTGTGAAAATCAACAGCTCATTAGAAAATCAAATCTCAATTTGTGTTTTTAACCTCCTATACTTCTCTGAATCCTATGCCTCATATCTAACACTCTAAAAAACTGTAGCACATACATTAGGACATAGATAAATAGATCTTTTTCCATCCAAGTGGCATCGTACCCTTCTCACTGCATTTGTTTTAGGATAGGGTACACCAGTAGCAATTAAGCCAGCTGATCAGTTTAGAGAGGAAGGGTTTTGCTACAGTTAATGGGAATAATAAAAACTATGAATAGCATAATTACCATCTTCATTCTAGCCAATTCCTACCAGTTCAGCATGAGTGATGTTGACACTCTGTATGCTTAAAACTTACCATCATACACAATTAGAAGTCTCAGAAAATGCCCTAAGGTCTTTTATCTTACATCTTAGTTTTCAGTTTGGCATCCTGTCTACCATGCTACTCATTTAATTACCAAGATAAATGTATACTACTGCTTGCTAGATAACAGAGTGGCCCTCATGTCAGACAACATCTTGCCTTAGCTTTATGATGTCAGCTTGCTAGGCAACAGAGTGGCCCTCATGTCAGACAACATCTTGCTGTAGCTTTATGATGTCAGGTCACTGCTGGACCAATCGTCCTTGTGGAAGCTGAGCACAGAGAAGGATTAGATATCAAAAGTTATGCAGTAGGCTACTATCTGTATTCATGACTGCAGGGCAAATAGGAGGGGGAATGTTAAAGGACTCTAAACCACTTCAAAGCACTGGGGCCTTTTTGAAAGTGGGATGGAGATGTATACAAAAACAGAGATTATCCTTAACAACAATCCAACTTGAGAGTCAGAGTCCAACATACAGAGTGCAGGGGAAGAGGTTAAATAAGCTTCCTTTCGTGAGAATTTAACACTATCGTTCTAAAGTGAGATAGTGCTTTTTAGCGTCAAAGGCTGCAATTTCCTCGAATGGAACATTGCAAATACCAGGATCTAAAGCAGGCTTTAGTAGCATTGGAAGCAGTCAGTCTTTTATCAACTATCAGGACCAACACAATGTGATCCATATTACTTCCATCTTGACACAAATTATATTCAGGCACAGGCTCCGACCAGAAGGTAGTGAGGACATTCTGATGCTGTGAAAGTCTTTTTAATGCCTAAAAGGAATGATTGTGATTTTTGCTTACCGTATAAATTGGTAAAATGATGCCGGAAGACTTTTTTTTTTTTTCCTTCAGTCTCGGCACTGCAGAGAAACTGTTGTGAAACACTGCCACTGGTGGTCATTCAGTATAATCTGCAGATGGAAAAGTCCACTGTTAGCACATTTACTATAAGAAATACCAACAATCTTGTTTGAGGGTAAACAGATCAATACTGTGGAGTCTGTATAATTCTGAAAATCAACAGCTCATTAGAAAATCAAATCTCAATTTGTGTTTTTAACCTCCTATACTTCTCTGAATCCTATGCCTCATATCTAACACTCTAAAAAACTGTAGCACATACATTAGGACATAGATAAATAGATCTTTTTCCATCCAAGTGGCATCGTACCCTTCTCACTGCATTTGTTTTAGGATAGGGTACACCAGTAGCAATTAAGCCAGCTGATAAGTTGAGAGGAAGGGTTTTGCTACAGTTAATGGGAATAATAAAAACTATGAATAGCATAATTACCATCTTCATTTTAGCCAATTCCTACCAGTTCAGCATGAGTGATGTTGGGACTCTTTATGCTTAAAACTTACCATCATACACAATTAGAAGTCTCAGAAAATGCCCTAAGGTCTTTCATCTTACATCTTAGTTTTCAGTTTGGCATCCTGTCTACCATGCTACTCATTTCATTACCAAGATAAATGTATACTACTGCTTGCTAGATAACAGAGTGGCCCTCATGTCAGACAACATCTTGCCTTAGCTTTATGATGTCAGCTTGCTAGGCAACAGAGTGGCCCTCATGTCAGACAACATCTTGCTGTAGCTTTATGATGTCAGCTTGCTAGGCAACAGAGTGGCCCTCATGTCAGACAACATCTTGCTTTAGGTTTATGATGTCAGGTCACTGCTGGACCAATCGTCCTTGTGGAAGCTGAGCACAGAGAAGGATTAGATATCAAAAGTTATGCAGTAGGCTACTATCTGTATTCATGACTGCAAGGCAAATAGGAGGGGGATGTTAAAGGACTCTAAACCACTTCAAAGCACTGGGGCCTTTTTGAAAGTGGGATGGAGATGTATACAAAAACAGAGATTATCCTTAACAACAATCCAACTTGAGAGTCAGAGTCCAACATACAGAGTGCAGGGGAAGAGGTTAAATAAGCTTCCTTTCGTGAGAATTTAACACTATCGTTCTAAAGTGAGATAGTGCTTTTTAGCGTCAAAGGCTGCAATTTCCTCGAATGGAACATTGCAAATACCAGGATCTAAAGCAGGCTTTAGTAGCATTGGAAGCAGTCAGTCTTATCAACTATCAGGACCAACACAATGTGATCCATATTACTTCCATCTTGACACAAATTATATTCAGGCACAGGCTCCGACTATAAAGTAGTGAGGACATTCTGATGCTGTGAAAGTCTTTTCAATGCCTAAAAGGAATGATTGTGTGATTTTTGCTTACCGTATAAATTGGTAAAATGATGCCGGAAGACTTTCTTTTTTTTTTCCTTCAGTCTCGGCACTGCAGAGAAACTGTTGTGAAACACTGCCACTGGTGGTCATTCAGTATAATCTGCAGATGGAAAAGTCCACTGTTAGCACATTTACTATAAGAAATACCAACAATCTTGTTTGAGGGTAAACAGATCAATACTGTGGAGTCTGTATAATTGTGAAAATCAACAGCTCATTAGAAAATCAAATCTCAATTTGTGTTTTTAACCTCCTATACTTCTCTGAATCCTATGCCTCATATCTAACACTCTAAAAAACTGTAGCACATACATTAGGACATAGATAAATAGATCTTTTTCCATCCAAGTGGCATCGTACCCTTCTCACTGCATTTGTTTTAGGATAGGGTACACCAGTAGCAATTAAGCCAGCTGATCAGTTTAGAGAGGAAGGGTTTTGCTACAGTTAATGGGAATAATAAAAACTATGAATAGCATAATTACCATCTTCATTCTAGCCAATTCCTACCAGTTCAGCATGAGTGATGTTGACACTCTGTATGCTTAAAACTTACCATCATACACAATTAGAAGTCTCAGAAAATGCCCTAAGGTCTTTTATCTTACATCTTAGTTTTCAGTTTGGCATCCTGTCTACCATGCTACTCATTTAATTACCAAGATAAATGTATACTACTGCTTGCTAGATAACAGAGTGGCCCTCATGTCAGACAACATCTTGCCTTAGCTTTATGATGTCAGCTTGCTAGGCAACAGAGTGGCCCTCATGTCAGACAACATCTTGCTGTAGCTTTATGATGTCAGGTCACTGCTGGACCAATCGTCCTTGTGGAAGCTGAGCACAGAGAAGGATTAGATATCAAAAGTTATGCAGTAGGCTACTATCTGTATTCATGACTGCAAGGCAAATAGGAGGGGGAATGTTAAAGGACTCTAAACCACTTCAAAGCACTGGGGCCTTTTTGAAAGTGGGATGGAGATGTATACAAAAACAGAGATTATCCTTAACAACAATCCAACTTGAGAGTCAGAGTCCAACATACAGAGTGCAGGGGAAGAGGTTAAATAAGCTTCCTTTCGTGAGAATTTAACACTATCGTTCTAAAGTGAGATAGTGCTTTTTAGCGTCAAAGGCTGCAATTTCCTCGAATGGAACATTGCAAATACCAGGATCTAAAGCAGGCTTTAGTAGCATTGGAAGCAGTCAGTCTTTTATCAACTATCAGGACCAACACAATGTGATCCATATTACTTCCATCTTGACACAAATTATATTCAGGCACAGGCTCCGACCAGAAGGTAGTGAGGACATTCTGATGCTGTGAAAGTCTTTTTAATGCCTAAAAGGAATGATTGTGATTTTTGCTTACCGTATAAATTGGTAAAATGATGCCGGAAGACTTTTTTTTTTTTTCCTTCAGTCTCGGCACTGCAGAGAAACTGTTGTGAAACACTGCCACTGGTGGTCATTCAGTATAATCTGCAGATGGAAAAGTCCACTGTTAGCACATTTACTATAAGAAATACCAACAATCTTGTTTGAGGGTAAACAGATCAATACTGTGGAGTCTGTATAATTCTGAAAATCAACAGCTCATTAGAAAATCAAATCTCAATTTGTGTTTTTAACCTCCTATACTTCTCTGAATCCTATGCCTCATATCTAACACTCTAAAAAACTGTAGCACATACATTAGGACATAGATAAATAGATCTTTTTCCATCCAAGTGGCATCGTACCCTTCTCACTGCATTTGTTTTAGGATAGGGTACACCAGTAGCAATTAAGCCAGCTGATAAGTTGAGAGGAAGGGTTTTGCTACAGTTAATGGGAATAATAAAAACTATGAATAGCATAATTACCATCTTCATTTTAGCCAATTCCTACCAGTTCAGCATGAGTGATGTTGGGACTCTTTATGCTTAAAACTTACCATCATACACAATTAGAAGTCTCAGAAAATGCCCTAAGGTCTTTCATCTTACATCTTAGTTTTCAGTTTGGCATCCTGTCTACCATGCTACTCATTTCATTACCAAGATAAATGTATACTACTGCTTGCTAGATAACAGAGTGGCCCTCATGTCAGACAACATCTTGCCTTAGCTTTATGATGTCAGCTTGCTAGGCAACAGAGTGGCCCTCATGTCAGACAACATCTTGCTGTAGCTTTATGATGTCAGCTTGCTAGGCAACAGAGTGGCCCTCATGTCAGACAACATCTTGCTGTAGCTTTATGATGTCAGCTTGCTAGGCAACAGAGTGGCCCTCATGTCAGACAACATCTTGCTTTAGGTTTATGATGTCAGGTCACTGCTGGACCAATCGTCCTTGTGGAAGCTGAGCACAGAGAAGGATTAGATATCAAAAGTTATGCAGTAGGCTACTATCTGTATTCATGACTGCAAGGCAAATAGGAGGGGGATGTTAAAGGACTCTAAACCACTTCAAAGCACTGGGGCCTTTTTGAAAGTGGGATGGAGATGTATACAAAAACAGAGATTATCCTTAACAACAATCCAACTTGAGAGTCAGAGTCCAACATACAGAGTGCAGGGGAAGAGGTTAAATAAGCTTCCTTTCGTGAGAATTTAACACTATCGTTCTAAAGTGAGATAGTGCTTTTTAGCGTCAAAGGCTGCAATTTCCTCGAATGGAACATTGCAAATACCAGGATCTAAAGCAGGCTTTAGTAGCATTGGAAGCAGTCAGTCTTATCAACTATCAGGACCAACACAATGTGATCCATATTACTTCCATCTTGACACAAATTATATTCAGGCACAGGCTCCGACTATAAAGTAGTGAGGACATTCTGATGCTGTGAAAGTCTTTTCAATGCCTAAAAGGAATGATTGTGTGATTTTTGCTTACCGTATAAATTGGTAAAATGATGCCGGAAGACTTTCTTTTTTTTTTCCTTCAGTCTCGGCACTGCAGAGAAACTGTTGTGAAACACTGCCACTGGTGGTCATTCAGTATAATCTGCAGATGGAAAAGTCCACTGTTAGCACATTTACTATAAGAAATACCAACAATCTTGTTTGAGGGTAAACAGATCAATACTGTGGAGTCTGTATAATTGTGAAAATCAACAGCTCATTAGAAAATCAAATCTCAATTTGTGTTTTTAACCTCCTATACTTCTCTGAATCCTATGCCTCATATCTAACACTCTAAAAAACTGTAGCACATACATTAGGACATAAATAAATAGATCTTTTTCCATCCAAGTGGCATCGTACCCTTCTCACTGCATTTGTTTTAGGATAGGGTACACCAGTAGCAATTAAGCCAGCTGATCAGTTTAGAGAGGAAGGGTTTTGCTACAGTTAATGGGAATAATAAAAACTATGAATAGCATAATTACCATCTTCATTCTAGCCAATTCCTACCAGTTCAGCATGAGTGATGTTGACACTCTGTATGCTTAAAACTTACCATCATACACAATTAGAAGTCTCAGAAAATGCCCTAAGGTCTTTTATCTTACATCTTAGTTTTCAGTTTGGCATCCTGTCTACCATGCTACTCATTTAATTACCAAGATAAATGTATACTACTGCTTGCTAGATAACAGAGTGGCCCTCATGTCAGACAACATCTTGCCTTAGCTTTATGATGTCAGCTTGCTAGGCAACAGAGTGGCCCTCATGTCAGACAACATCTTGCTGTAGCTTTATGATGTCAGGTCACTGCTGGACCAATCGTCCTTGTGGAAGCTGAGCACAGAGAAGGATTAGATATCAAAAGTTATGCAGTAGGCTACTATCTGTATTCATGACTGCAAGGCAAATAGGAGGGGGAATGTTAAAGGACTCTAAACCACTTCAAAGCACTGGGGCCTTTTTGAAAGTGGGATGGAGATGTATACAAAAACAGAGATTATCCTTAACAACAATCCAACTTGAGAGTCAGAGTCCAACATACAGAGTGCAGGGGAAGAGGTTAAATAAGCTTCCTTTCGTGAGAATTTAACACTATCGTTCTAAAGTGAGATAGTGCTTTTTAGCGTCAAAGGCTGCAATTTCCTCGAATGGAACATTGCAAATACCAGGATCTAAAGCAGGCTTTAGTAGCATTGGAAGCAGTCAGTCTTTTATCAACTATCAGGACCAACACAATGTGATCCATATTACTTCCATCTTGACACAAATTATATTCAGGCACAGGCTCCGACCAGAAGGTAGTGAGGACATTCTGATGCTGTGAAAGTCTTTTTAATGCCTAAAAGGAATGATTGTGATTTTTGCTTACCGTATAAATTGGTAAAATGATGCCGGAAGACTTTTTTTTTTTTTCCTTCAGTCTCGGCACTGCAGAGAAACTGTTGTGAAACACTGCCACTGGTGGTCATTCAGTATAATCTGCAGATGGAAAAGTCCACTGTTAGCACATTTACTATAAGAAATACCAACAATCTTGTTTGAGGGTAAACAGATCAATACTGTGGAGTCTGTATAATTCTGAAAATCAACAGCTCATTAGAAAATCAAATCTCAATTTGTGTTTTTAACCTCCTATACTTCTCTGAATCCTATGCCTCATATCTAACACTCTAAAAAACTGTAGCACATACATTAGGACATAAATAAATAGATCTTTTTCCATCCAAGTGGCATCGTACCCTTCTCACTGCATTTGTTTTAGGATAGGGTACACCAGTAGCAATTAAGCCAGCTGATCAGTTTAGAGAGGAAGGGTTTTGCTACAGTTAATGGGAATAATAAAAACTATGAATAGCATAATTACCATCTTCATTCTAGCCAATTCCTACCAGTTCAGCATGAGTGATGTTGACACTCTGTATGCTTAAAACTTACCATCATACACAATTAGAAGTCTCAGAAAATGCCCTAAGGTCTTTTATCTTACATCTTAGTTTTCAGTTTGGCATCCTGTCTACCATGCTACTCATTTAATTACCAAGATAAATGTATACTACTGCTTGCTAGATAACAGAGTGGCCCTCATGTCAGACAACATCTTGCCTTAGCTTTATGATGTCAGCTTGCTAGGCAACAGAGTGGCCCTCATGTCAGACAACATCTTGCTGTAGCTTTATGATGTCAGGTCACTGCTGGACCAATCGTCCTTGTGGAAGCTGAGCACAGAGAAGGATTAGATATCAAAAGTTATGCAGTAGGCTACTATCTGTATTCATGACTGCAAGGCAAATAGGAGGGGGAATGTTAAAGGACTCTAAACCACTTCAAAGCACTGGGGCCTTTTTGAAAGTGGGATGGAGATATATACAAAAACAGAGATTATCCTTAACAACAATCCAACTTGAGAGTCAGAGTCCAACATACAGAGTGCAGGGGAAGAGGTTCAATAAGCTTCCTTTCGTGAGAATTTAACACTATCGTTCTAAAGTGAGATAGTGCTTTTTAGCGTCAAAGGCCGCAATTTCCTCGAATGGAACATTGCAAATACCAGGATCTAAAGCAGGCTTTAGTAGCATTGGAAGCAGTCAGTCTTTTATCAACTATTAGGACCAACACAATGTGATCCATATTACTTCCATCTTGACACAAATTATATTCAGGCACAGGCTCCGACTAAGGTAGTGAGGACATTCTGATGCTGCGAAAGTCTTTTTAATGCCTAAAAGCAATGATTGGGATTTTTTCTTACCGTATAAATTGGTAAAATGATGCCGGAAGACTTTTTTTTTTTTTTTTTCCTTCAGTCTCGGCACTGCAGAGAAACTGTTGTGAAACACTGCCACTGGTGGTCATTCAGTATAATCTGCAGATGGAAAAGTCCACTGTTAGCACATTTACTATAAGAAATACCAACAATCTTGTTTGAGGGTAAACAGATCAATACTGTGGAGTCTGTATAATTCTGAAAATCAACAGCTCATTAGAAAATCAAATCTCAATTTGTGTTTTTAACCTCCTATACTTCTCTGAATCCTATGCCTCATATCTAACACTCTAAAAAACTGTAGCACATACATTAGGACATAGATAAATAGATCTTTTTCCATCCAAGTGGCATCGTACCCTTCTCACTGCATTTGTTTTAGGATAGGGTACACCAGTAGCAATTAAGCCAGCTGATAAGTTGAGAGGAAGGGTTTTGCTACAGTTAATGGGAATAATAAAAACTATGAATAGCATAATTACCATCTTCATTTTAGCCAATTCCTACCAGTTCAGCATGAGTGATGTTGGGACTCTTTATGCTTAAAACTTACCATCATACACAATTAGAAGTCTCAGAAAATGCCCTAAGGTCTTTCATCTTACATCTTAGTTTTCAGTTTGGCATCCTGTCTACCATGCTACTCATTTCATTACCAAGATAAATGTATACTACTGCTTGCTAGATAACAGAGTGGCCCTCATGTCAGACAACATCTTGCCTTAGCTTTATGATGTCAGCTTGCTAGGCAACAGAGTGGCCCTCATGTCAGACAACATCTTGCTGTAGCTTTATGATGTCAGCTTGCTAGGCAACAGAGTGGCCCTCATGTCAGACAACATCTTGGTTTAGCTTTATGAAGTCAGGTCACTGCTGGACCAATCGTCCTTGTGGAAGCTGAGCACAGAGAAGGATTAGATATCAAAAGTTATGCAGTAGGCTACTATCTGTATTCATGACTGCAAGGCAAATAGGAGGGTTAATGTTAAAGGACTCTAAACCACTTCAAAGCACTGGGGCCTTTTTGAAAGTGGGATGGAGATATATACAAAAACAGAGATTATCCTTAACAACAATCCAACTTGAGAGTCAGAGTCCAACATATAGAGTGCAGGGGAAGAGGTTAAATAAGCTTCCTTTCGTGAGAATTTAACACTATCGTTCTAAAGTGAGATAGTGCTTTTTAGCGTCAAAGGCTGCAATTTCCTCGAATGGAACATTGCAAATACCAGGATCTAAAGCAGGCTTTAGTAGCATTGGAAGCAGTCAGTCTTTTATCAACTATCAGGACCAACACAATGTGATCCATATTACTTCCATCTTGACACAAATTATATTCAGGCACAGGCTCCGACTAGAAGGTAGTGAGGACATTCTGATGCTGTGAAAGTCTTTTTAATGCCTAAAAGGAATGATTGTGATTTTTGCTTACCGTATAAATTGGTAAAATGATGCCGGAAGACTTTTTTTTTTTTTCCTTCAGTCTCGGCACTGCAGAGAAACTGTTGTGAAACACTGCCACTGGTGGTCATTCAGTATAATCTGCAGATGGAAAAGTCCACTGTTAGCACATTTACTATAAGAAATACCAACAATCTTGTTTGAGGGTAAACAGATCAATACTGTGGAGTCTGTATAATTCTGAAAATCAACAGCTCATTAGAAAATCAAATCTCAATTTGTGTTTTTAACCTCCTATACTTCTCTGAATCCTATGCCTCATATCTAACACTCTAAAAAACTGTAGCACATACATTAGGACATAGATAAATAGATCTTTTTCCATCCAAGTGGCATCGTACCCTTCTCACTGCATTTGTTTTAGGATAGGGTACACCAGTAGCAATTAAGCCAGCTGATAAGTTGAGAGGAAGGGTTTTGCTACAGTTAATGGGAATAATAAAAACTATGAATAGCATAATTACCATCTTCATTCTAGCCAATTCCTACCAGTTCAGCATGAGTGATGTTGACACTCTGTATGCTTAAAACTTACCATCATACACAATTAGAAGTCTCAGAAAATGCCCTAAGGTCTTTTATCTTACATCTTAGTTTTCAGTTTGGCATCCTGTCTACCATGCTACTCATTTAATTACCAAGATAAATGTATACTACTGCTTGCTAGATAACAGAGTGGCCCTCATGTCAGACAACATCTTGCCTTAGCTTTATGATGTCAGCTTGCTAGGCAACAGAGTGGCCCTCATGTCAGACAACATCTTGCTGTAGCTTTATGATGTCAGGTCACTGCTGGACCAATCGTCCTTGTGGAAGCTGAGCACAGAGAAGGATTAGATATCAAAAGTTATGCAGTAGGCTACTATCTGTATTCATGACTGCAAGGCAAATAGGAGGGGGAATGTTAAAGGACTCTAAACCACTTCAAAGCACTGGGGCCTTTTTGAAAGTGGGATGGAGATGTATACAAAAACAGAGATTATCCTTAACAACAATCCAACTTGAGAGTCAGAGTCCAACATACAGAGTGCAGGGGAAGAGGTTAAATAAGCTTCCTTTCGTGAGAATTTAACACTATCGTTCTAAAGTGAGATAGTGCTTTTTAGCGTCAAAGGATGCAATTTCCTCGAATGGAACATTGCAAATACCAGGATCTAAAGCAGGCTTTAGTAGCATTGGAAGCAGTCAGTCTTTTATCAACTATCAGGACCAACACAATGTGATCCATATTACTTCCATCTTGACACAAATTATATTCAGGCACAGGCTCCGACCAGAAGGTAGTGAGGACATTCTGATGCTGTGAAAGTCTTTTTAATGCCTAAAAGGAATGATTGTGATTTTTGCTTACCGTATAAATTGGTAAAATGATGCCGGAAGACTTTTTTTTTTTTTCCTTCAGTCTCGGCACTGCAGAGAAACTGTTGTGAAACACTGCCACTGGTGGTCATTCAGTATAATCTGCAGATGGAAAAGTCCACTGTTAGCACATTTACTATAAGAAATACCAACAATCTTGTTTGAGGGTAAACAGATCAATACTGTGGAGTCTGTATAATTCTGAAAATCAACAGCTCATTAGAAAATCAAATCTCAATTTGTGTTTTTAACCTCCTATACTTCTCTGAATCCTATGCCTCATATCTAACACTCTAAAAAACTGTAGCACATACATTAGGACATAGATAAATAGATCTTTTTCCATCCAAGTGGCATCGTACCCTTCTCACTGCATTTGTTTTAGGATAGGGTACACCAGTAGCAATTAAGCCAGCTGATAAGTTGAGAGGAAGGGTTTTGCTACAGTTAATGGGAATAATAAAAACTATGAATAGCATAATTACCATCTTCATTTTAGCCAATTCCTACCAGTTCAGCATGAGTGATGTTGGGACTCTTTATGCTTAAAACTTACCATCATACACAATTAGAAGTCTCAGAAAATGCCCTAAGGTCTTTCATCTTACATCTTAGTTTTCAGTTTGGCATCCTGTCTACCATGCTACTCATTTCATTACCAAGATAAATGTATACTACTGCTTGCTAGATAACAGAGTGGCCCTCATGTCAGACAACATCTTGCCTTAGCTTTATGATGTCAGCTTGCTAGGCAACAGAGTGGCCCTCATGTCAGACAACATCTTGCTGTAGCTTTATGATGTCAGCTTGCTAGGCAACAGAGTGGCCCTCATGTCAGACAACATCTTGCTTTAGGTTTATGATGTCAGGTCACTGCTGGACCAATCGTCCTTGTGGAAGCTGAGCACAGAGAAGGATTAGATATCAAAAGTTATGCAGTAGGCTACTATCTGTATTCATGACTGCAAGGCAAATAGGAGGGGGATGTTAAAGGACTCTAAACCACTTCAAAGCACTGGGGCCTTTTTGAAAGTGGGATGGAGATGTATACAAAAACAGAGATTATCCTTAACAACAATCCAACTTGAGAGTCAGAGTCCAACATACAGAGTGCAGGGGAAGAGGTTAAATAAGCTTCCTTTCGTGAGAATTTAACACTATCGTTCTAAAGTGAGATAGTGCTTTTTAGCGTCAAAGGCTGCAATTTCCTCGAATGGAACATTGCAAATACCAGGATCTAAAGCAGGCTTTAGTAGCATTGGAAGCAGTCAGTCTTATCAACTATCAGGACCAACACAATGTGATCCATATTACTTCCATCTTGACACAAATTATATTCAGGCACAGGCTCCGACTATAAAGTAGTGAGGACATTCTGATGCTGTGAAAGTCTTTTCAATGCCTAAAAGGAATGATTGTGTGATTTTTGCTTACCGTATAAATTGGTAAAATGATGCCGGAAGACTTTCTTTTTTTTTTCCTTCAGTCTCGGCACTGCAGAGAAACTGTTGTGAAACACTGCCACTGGTGGTCATTCAGTATAATCTGCAGATGGAAAAGTCCACTGTTAGCACATTTACTATAAGAAATACCAACAATCTTGTTTGAGGGTAAACAGATCAATACTGTGGAGTCTGTATAATTGTGAAAATCAACAGCACATTTACTATAAGAAATACCAACAATCTTGTTTGAGGGTAAACAGATCAATACTGTGGAGTCTGTATAATTGTGAAAATCAACAGCTCATTAGAAAATCAAATCTCAATTTGTGTTTTTAACCTCCTATACTTCTCTGAATCCTATGCCTCATATCTAACACTCTAAAAAACTGTAGCACATACATTAGGACATAGATAAATAGATCTTTTTCCATCCAAGTGGCATCGTACCCTTCTCACTGCATTTGTTTTAGGATAGGGTACACCAGTAGCAATTAAGCCAGCTGATAAGTTGAGAGGAAGGGTTTTGCTACAGTTAATGGGAATAATAAAAACTATGAATAGCATAATTACCATCTTCATTTTAGCCAATTCCTACCAGTTCAGCATGAGTGATGTTGGGACTCTTTATGCTTAAAACTTACCATCATACACAATTAGAAGTCTCAGAAAATGCCCTAAGGTCTTTCATCTTACATCTTAGTTTTCAGTTTGGCATCCTGTCTACCATGCTACTCATTTCATTACCAAGATAAATGTATACTACTGCTTGCTAGATAACAGAGTGGCCCTCATGTCAGACAACATCTTGCCTTAGCTTTATGATGTCAGCTTGCTAGGCAACAGAGTGGCCCTCATGTCAGACAACATCTTGCTGTAGCTTTATGATGTCAGCTTGCTAGGCAACAGAGTGGCCCTCATGTCAGACAACATCTTGGTTTAGCTTTATGAAGTCAGGTCACTGCTGGACCAATCGTCCTTGTGGAAGCTGAGCACAGAGAAGGATTAGATATCAAAAGTTATGCAGTAGGCTACTATCTGTATTCATGACTGCAAGGCAAATAGGAGGGGGAATGTTAAAGGACTCTAAACCACTTCAAAGCACTGGGGCCTTTTTGAAAGTGGGATGGAGATGTATACAAAAACAGAGATTATCCTTAACAACAATCCAACTTGAGAGTCAGAGTCCAACATATAGAGTGCAGGGGAAGAGGTTAAATAAGCTTCCTTTCGTGAGAATTTAACACTATCGTTCTAAAGTGAGATAGTGCTTTTTAGCGTCAAAGGCTGCAATTTCCTCGAATGGAACATTGCAAATACCAGGATCTAAAGCAGGCTTTAGTAGCATTGGAAGCAGTCAGTCTTATCAACTATCAGGACCAACACAATGTGATCCATATTACTTCCATCTTGACACAAATTATATTCAGGCACAGGCTCCGACTATAAAGTAGTGAGGACATTCTGATGCTGTGAAAGTCTTTTCAATGCCTAAAAGGAATGATTGTGTGATTTTTGCTTACCGTATAAATTGGTAAAATGATGCCGGAAGACTTTCTTTTTTTTTTCCTTCAGTCTCGGCACTGCAGAGAAACTGTTGTGAAACACTGCCACTGGTGGTCATTCAGTATAATCTGCAGATGGAAAAGTCCACTGTTAGCACATTTACTATAAGAAATACCAACAATCTTGTTTGAGGGTAAACAGATCAATACTGTGGAGTCTGTATAATTGTGAAAATCAACAGCTCATTAGAAAATCAAATCTCAATTTGTGTTTTTAACCTCCTATACTTCTCTGAATCCTATGCCTCATATCTAACACTCTAAAAAACTGTAGCACATACATTAGGACATAGATAAATAGATCTTTTTCCATCCAAGTGGCATCGTACCCTTCTCACTGCATTTGTTTTAGGATAGGGTACACCAGTAGCAATTAAGCCAGCTGATCAGTTTAGAGAGGAAGGGTTTTGCTACAGTTAATGGGAATAATAAAAACTATGAATAGCATAATTACCATCTTCATTCTAGCCAATTCCTACCAGTTCAGCATGAGTGATGTTGACACTCTGTATGCTTAAAACTTACCATCATACACAATTAGAAGTCTCAGAAAATGCCCTAAGGTCTTTTATCTTACATCTTAGTTTTCAGTTTGGCATCCTGTCTACCATGCTACTCATTTAATTACCAAGATAAATGTATACTACTGCTTGCTAGATAACAGAGTGGCCCTCATGTCAGACAACATCTTGCCTTAGCTTTATGATGTCAGCTTGCTAGGCAACAGAGTGGCCCTCATGTCAGACAACATCTTGCTGTAGCTTTATGATGTCAGGTCACTGCTGGACCAATCGTCCTTGTGGAAGCTGAGCACAGAGAAGGATTAGATATCAAAAGTTATGCAGTAGGCTACTATCTGTATTCATGACTGCAAGGCAAATAGGAGGGGGAATGTTAAAGGACTCTAAACCACTTCAAAGCACTGGGGCCTTTTTGAAAGTGGGATGGAGATGTATACAAAAACAGAGATTATCCTTAACAACAATCCAACTTGAGAGTCAGAGTCCAACATACAGAGTGCAGGGGAAGAGGTTAAATAAGATTCCTTTCGTGAGAATTTAACACTATCGTTCTAAAGTGAGATAGTGCTTTTTAGCGTCAAAGGCTGCAATTTCCTCGAATGGAACATTGCAAATACCAGGATCTAAAGCAGGCTTTAGTAGCATTGGAAGCAGTCAGTCTTTTATCAACTATCAGGACCAACACAATGTGATCCATATTACTTCCATCTTGACACAAATTATATTCAGGCACAGGCTCCGACCAGAAGGTAGTGAGGACATTCTGATGCTGTGAAAGTCTTTTTAATGCCTAAAAGGAATGATTGTGATTTTTGCTTACCGTATAAATTGGTAAAATGATGCCGGAAGACTTTTTTTTTTTTTCCTTCAGTCTCGGCACTGCAGAGAAACTGTTGTGAAACACTGCCACTGGTGGTCATTCAGTATAATCTGCAGATGGAAAAGTCCACTGTTAGCACATTTACTATAAGAAATACCAACAATCTTGTTTGAGGGTAAACAGATCAATACTGTGGAGTCTGTATAATTCTGAAAATCAACAGCTCATTAGAAAATCAAATCTCAATTTGTGTTTTTAACCTCCTATACTTCTCTGAATCCTATGCCTCATATCTAACACTCTAAAAAACTGTAGCACATACATTAGGACATAGATAAATAGATCTTTTTCCATCCAAGTGGCATCGTACCCTTCTCACTGCATTTGTTTTAGGATAGGGTACACCAGTAGCAATTAAGCCAGCTGATAAGTTGAGAGGAAGGGTTTTGCTACAGTTAATGGGAATAATAAAAACTATGAATAGCATAATTACCATCTTCATTTTAGCCAATTCCTACCAGTTCAGCATGAGTGATGTTGGGACTCTTTATGCTTAAAACTTACCATCATACACAATTAGAAGTCTCAGAAAATGCCCTAAGGTCTTTCATCTTACATCTTAGTTTTCAGTTTGGCATCCTGTCTACCATGCTACTCATTTCATTACCAAGATAAATGTATACTACTGCTTGCTAGATAACAGAGTGGCCCTCATGTCAGACAACATCTTGCCTTAGCTTTATGTCAGCTTGCTAGGCAACAGAGTGGCCCTCATGTCAGACAACATCTTGCTGTAGCTTTATGATGTCAGCTTGCTAGGCAACAGAGTGGCCCTCATGTCAGACAACATCTTGCTTTAGGTTTATGATGTCAGGTCACTGCTGGACCAATCGTCCTTGTGGAAGCTGAGCACAGAGAAGGATTAGATATCAAAAGTTATGCAGTAGGCTACTATCTGTATTCATGACTGCAAGGCAAATAGGAGGGGGATGTTAAAGGACTCTAAACCACTTCAAAGCACTGGGGCCTTTTTGAAAGTGGGATGGAGATGTATACAAAAACAGAGATTATCCTTAACAACAATCCAACTTGAGAGTCAGAGTCCAACATACAGAGTGCAGGGGAAGAGGTTAAATAAGCTTCCTTTCGTGAGAATTTAACACTATCGTTCTAAAGTGAGATAGTGCTTTTTAGCGTCAAAGGCTGCAATTTCCTCGAATGGAACATTGCAAATACCAGGATCTAAAGCAGGCTTTAGTAGCATTGGAAGCAGTCAGTCTTATCAACTATCAGGACCAACACAATGTGATCCATATTACTTCCATCTTGACACAAATTATATTCAGGCACAGGCTCCGACTATAAAGTAGTGAGGACATTCTGATGCTGTGAAAGTCTTTTCAATGCCTAAAAGGAATGATTGTGTGATTTTTGCTTACCGTATAAATTGGTAAAATGATGCCGGAAGACTTTCTTTTTTTTTTCCTTCAGTCTCGGCACTGCAGAGAAACTGTTGTGAAACACTGCCACTGGTGGTCATTCAGTATAATCTGCAGATGGAAAAGTCCACTGTTAGCACATTTACTATAAGAAATACCAACAATCTTGTTTGAGGGTAAACAGATCAATACTGTGGAGTCTGTATAATTGTGAAAATCAACAGCTCATTAGAAAATCAAATCTCAATTTGTGTTTTTAACCTCCTATACTTCTCTGAATCCTATGCCTCATATCTAACACTCTAAAAAACTGTAGCACATACATTAGGACATAAATAAATAGATCTTTTTCCATCCAAGTGGCATCGTACCCTTCTCACTGCATTTGTTTTAGGATAGGGTACACCAGTAGCAATTAAGCCAGCTGATCAGTTTAGAGAGGAAGGGTTTTGCTACAGTTAATGGGAATAATAAAAACTATGAATAGCATAATTACCATCTTCATTCTAGCCAATTCCTACCAGTTCAGCATGAGTGATGTTGACACTCTGTATGCTTAAAACTTACCATCATACACAATTAGAAGTCTCAGAAAATGCCCTAAGGTCTTTTATCTTACATCTTAGTTTTCAGTTTGGCATCCTGTCTACCATGCTACTCATTTAATTACCAAGATAAATGTATACTACTGCTTGCTAGATAACAGAGTGGCCCTCATGTCAGACAACATCTTGCCTTAGCTTTATGATGTCAGCTTGCTAGGCAACAGAGTGGCCCTCATGTCAGACAACATCTTGCTGTAGCTTTATGATGTCAGGTCACTGCTGGACCAATCGTCCTTGTGGAAGCTGAGCACAGAGAAGGATTAGATATCAAAAGTTATGCAGTAGGCTACTATCTGTATTCATGACTGCAAGGCAAATAGGAGGGGGAATGTTAAAGGACTCTAAACCACTTCAAAGCACTGGGGCCTTTTTGAAAGTGGGATGGAGATGTATACAAAAACAGAGATTATCCTTAACAACAATCCAACTTGAGAGTCAGAGTCCAACATACAGAGTGCAGGGGAAGAGGTTAAATAAGCTTCCTTTCGTGAGAATTTAACACTATCGTTCTAAAGTGAGATAGTGCTTTTTAGCGTCAAAGGCTGCAATTTCCTCGAATGGAACATTGCAAATACCAGGATCTAAAGCAGGCTTTAGTAGCATTGGAAGCAGTCAGTCTTTTATCAACTATCAGGACCAACACAATGTGATCCATATTACTTCCATCTTGACACAAATTATATTCAGGCACAGGCTCCGACCAGAAGGTAGTGAGGACATTCTGATGCTGTGAAAGTCTTTTTAATGCCTAAAAGGAATGATTGTGATTTTTGCTTACCGTATAAATTGGTAAAATGATGCCGGAAGACTTTTTTTTTTTTTCCTTCAGTCTCGGCACTGCAGAGAAACTGTTGTGAAACACTGCCACTGGTGGTCATTCAGTATAATCTGCAGATGGAAAAGTCCACTGTTAGCACATTTACTATAAGAAATACCAACAATCTTGTTTGAGGGTAAACAGATCAATACTGTGGAGTCTGTATAATTCTGAAAATCAACAGCTCATTAGAAAATCAAATCTCAATTTGTGTTTTTAACCTCCTATACTTCTCTGAATCCTATGCCTCATATCTAACACTCTAAAAAACTGTAGCACATACATTAGGACATAAATAAATAGATCTTTTTCCATCCAAGTGGCATCGTACCCTTCTCACTGCATTTGTTTTAGGATAGGGTACACCAGTAGCAATTAAGCCAGCTGATCAGTTTAGAGAGGAAGGGTTTTGCTACAGTTAATGGGAATAATAAAAACTATGAATAGCATAATTACCATCTTCATTCTAGCCAATTCCTACCAGTTCAGCATGAGTGATGTTGACACTCTGTATGCTTAAAACTTACCATCATACACAATTAGAAGTCTCAGAAAATGCCCTAAGGTCTTTTATCTTACATCTTAGTTTTCAGTTTGGCATCCTGTCTACCATGCTACTCATTTAATTACCAAGATAAATGTATACTACTGCTTGCTAGATAACAGAGTGGCCCTCATGTCAGACAACATCTTGCCTTAGCTTTATGATGTCAGCTTGCTAGGCAACAGAGTGGCCCTCATGTCAGACAACATCTTGCTGTAGCTTTATGATGTCAGGTCACTGCTGGACCAATCGTCCTTGTGGAAGCTGAGCACAGAGAAGGATTAGATATCAAAAGTTATGCAGTAGGCTACTATCTGTATTCATGACTGCAAGGCAAATAGGAGGGGGAATGTTAAAGGACTCTAAACCACTTCAAAGCACTGGGGCCTTTTTGAAAGTGGGATGGAGATATATACAAAAACAGAGATTATCCTTAACAACAATCCAACTTGAGAGTCAGAGTCCAACATACAGAGTGCAGGGGAAGAGGTTCAATAAGCTTCCTTTCGTGAGAATTTAACACTATCGTTCTAAAGTGAGATAGTGCTTTTTAGCGTCAAAGGCCGCAATTTCCTCGAATGGAACATTGCAAATACCAGGATCTAAAGCAGGCTTTAGTAGCATTGGAAGCAGTCAGTCTTTTATCAACTATCAGGACCAACACAATGTGATCCATATTACTTCCATCTTGACACAAATTATATTCAGGCACAGGCTCCGACTAAGGTAGTGAGGACATTCTGATGCTGCGAAAGTCTTTTTAATGCCTAAAAGCAATGATTGTGATTTTTTCTTACCGTATAAATTGGTAAAATGATGCCGGAAGACTTTTTTTTTTTTTTTTTCCTTCAGTCTCGGCACTGCAGAGAAACTGTTGTGAAACACTGCCACTGGTGGTCATTCAGTATAATCTGCAGATGGAAAAGTCCACTGTTAGCACATTTACTATAAGAAATACCAACAATCTTGTTTGAGGGTAAACAGATCAATACTGTGGAGTCTGTATAATTCTGAAAATCAACAGCTCATTAGAAAATCAAATCTCAATTTGTGTTTTTAACCTCCTATACTTCTCTGAATCCTATGCCTCATATCTAACACTCTAAAAAACTGTAGCACATACATTAGGACATAGATAAATAGATCTTTTTCCATCCAAGTGGCATCGTACCCTTCTCACTGCATTTGTTTTAGGATAGGGTACACCAGTAGCAATTAAGCCAGCTGATAAGTTGAGAGGAAGGGTTTTGCTACAGTTAATGGGAATAATAAAAACTATGAATAGCATAATTACCATCTTCATTTTAGCCAATTCCTACCAGTTCAGCATGAGTGATGTTGGGACTCTTTATGCTTAAAACTTACCATCATACACAATTAGAAGTCTCAGAAAATGCCCTAAGGTCTTTCATCTTACATCTTAGTTTTCAGTTTGGCATCCTGTCTACCATGCTACTCATTTCATTACCAAGATAAATGTATACTACTGCTTGCTAGATAACAGAGTGGCCCTCATGTCAGACAACATCTTGCCTTAGCTTTATGATGTCAGCTTGCTAGGCAACAGAGTGGCCCTCATGTCAGACAACATCTTGCTGTAGCTTTATGATGTCAGCTTGCTAGGCAACAGAGTGGCCCTCATGTCAGACAACATCTTGCTTTAGGTTTATGATGTCAGGTCACTGCTGGACCAATCGTCCTTGTGGAAGCTGAGCACAGAGAAGGATTAGATATCAAAAGTTATGCAGTAGGCTACTATCTGTATTCATGACTGCAAGGCAAATAGGAGGGGGATGTTAAAGGACTCTAAACCACTTCAAAGCACTGGGGCCTTTTTGAAAGTGGGATGGAGATGTATACAAAAACAGAGATTATCCTTAACAACAATCCAACTTGAGAGTCAGAGTCCAACATACAGAGTGCAGGGGAAGAGGTTAAATAAGCTTCCTTTCGTGAGAATTTAACACTATCGTTCTAAAGTGAGATAGTGCTTTTTAGCGTCAAAGGCTGCAATTTCCTCGAATGGAACATTGCAAATACCAGGATCTAAAGCAGGCTTTAGTAGCATTGGAAGCAGTCAGTCTTATCAACTATCAGGACCAACACAATGTGATCCATATTACTTCCATCTTGACACAAATTATATTCAGGCACAGGCTCCGACTATAAAGTAGTGAGGACATTCTGATGCTGTGAAAGTCTTTTCAATGCCTAAAAGGAATGATTGTGTGATTTTTGCTTACCGTATAAATTGGTAAAATGATGCCGGAAGACTTTCTTTTTTTTTTCCTTCAGTCTCGGCACTGCAGAGAAACTGTTGTGAAACACTGCCACTGGTGGTCATTCAGTATAATCTGCAGATGGAAAAGTCCACTGTTAGCACATTTACTATAAGAAATACCAACAATCTTGTTTGAGGGTAAACAGATCAATACTGTGGAGTCTGTATAATTGTGAAAATCAACAGCTCATTAGAAAATCAAATCTCAATTTGTGTTTTTAACCTCCTATACTTCTCTGAATCCTATGCCTCATATCTAACACTCTAAAAAACTGTAGCACATACATTAGGACATAGATAAATAGATCTTTTTCCATCCAAGTGGCATCGTACCCTTCTCACTGCATTTGTTTTAGGATAGGGTACACCAGTAGCAATTAAGCCAGCTGATCAGTTTAGAGAGGAAGGGTTTTGCTACAGTTAATGGGAATAATAAAAACTATGAATAGCATAATTACCATCTTCATTCTAGCCAATTCCTACCAGTTCAGCATGAGTGATGTTGACACTCTGTATGCTTAAAACTTACCATCATACACAATTAGAAGTCTCAGAAAATGCCCTAAGGTCTTTTATCTTACATCTTAGTTTTCAGTTTGGCATCCTGTCTACCATGCTACTCATTTAATTACCAAGATAAATGTATACTACTGCTTGCTAGATAACAGAGTGGCCCTCATGTCAGACAACATCTTGCCTTAGCTTTATGATGTCAGCTTGCTAGGCAACAGAGTGGCCCTCATGTCAGACAACATCTTGCTGTAGCTTTATGATGTCAGGTCACTGCTGGACCAATCGTCCTTGTGGAAGCTGAGCACAGAGAAGGATTAGATATCAAAAGTTATGCAGTAGGCTACTATCTGTATTCATGACTGCAGGGCAAATAGGAGGGGGAATGTTAAAGGACTCTAAACCACTTCAAAGCACTGGGGCCTTTTTGAAAGTGGGATGGAGATGTATACAAAAACAGAGATTATCCTTAACAACAATCCAACTTGAGAGTCAGAGTCCAACATACAGAGTGCAGGGGAAGAGGTTAAATAAGCTTCCTTTCGTGAGAATTTAACACTATCGTTCTAAAGTGAGATAGTGCTTTTTAGCGTCAAAGGCTGCAATTTCCTCGAATGGAACATTGCAAATACCAGGATCTAAAGCAGGCTTTAGTAGCATTGGAAGCAGTCAGTCTTTTATCAACTATCAGGACCAACACAATGTGATCCATATTACTTCCATCTTGACACAAATTATATTCAGGCACAGGCTCCGACCAGAAGGTAGTGAGGACATTCTGATGCTGTGAAAGTCTTTTTAATGCCTAAAAGGAATGATTGTGATTTTTGCTTACCGTATAAATTGGTAAAATGATGCCGGAAGACTTTTTTTTTTTTTCCTTCAGTCTCGGCACTGCAGAGAAACTGTTGTGAAACACTGCCACTGGTGGTCATTCAGTATAATCTGCAGATGGAAAAGTCCACTGTTAGCACATTTACTATAAGAAATACCAACAATCTTGTTTGAGGGTAAACAGATCAATACTGTGGAGTCTGTATAATTCTGAAAATCAACAGCTCATTAGAAAATCAAATCTCAATTTGTGTTTTTAACCTCCTATACTTCTCTGAATCCTATGCCTCATATCTAACACTCTAAAAAACTGTAGCACATACATTAGGACATAGATAAATAGATCTTTTTCCATCCAAGTGGCATCGTACCCTTCTCACTGCATTTGTTTTAGGATAGGGTACACCAGTAGCAATTAAGCCAGCTGATAAGTTGAGAGGAAGGGTTTTGCTACAGTTAATGGGAATAATAAAAACTATGAATAGCATAATTACCATCTTCATTTTAGCCAATTCCTACCAGTTCAGCATGAGTGATGTTGGGACTCTTTATGCTTAAAACTTACCATCATACACAATTAGAAGTCTCAGAAAATGCCCTAAGGTCTTTCATCTTACATCTTAGTTTTCAGTTTGGCATCCTGTCTACCATGCTACTCATTTCATTACCAAGATAAATGTATACTACTGCTTGCTAGATAACAGAGTGGCCCTCATGTCAGACAACATCTTGCCTTAGCTTTATGATGTCAGCTTGCTAGGCAACAGAGTGGCCCTCATGTCAGACAACATCTTGCTGTAGCTTTATGATGTCAGCTTGCTAGGCAACAGAGTGGCCCTCATGTCAGACAACATCTTGCTTTAGGTTTATGATGTCAGGTCACTGCTGGACCAATCGTCCTTGTGGAAGCTGAGCACAGAGAAGGATTAGATATCAAAAGTTATGCAGTAGGCTACTATCTGTATTCATGACTGCAAGGCAAATAGGAGGGGGATGTTAAAGGACTCTAAACCACTTCAAAGCACTGGGGCCTTTTTGAAAGTGGGATGGAGATGTATACAAAAACAGAGATTATCCTTAACAACAATCCAACTTGAGAGTCAGAGTCCAACATACAGAGTGCAGGGGAAGAGGTTAAATAAGCTTCCTTTCGTGAGAATTTAACACTATCGTTCTAAAGTGAGATAGTGCTTTTTAGCGTCAAAGGCTGCAATTTCCTCGAATGGAACATTGCAAATACCAGGATCTAAAGCAGGCTTTAGTAGCATTGGAAGCAGTCAGTCTTATCAACTATCAGGACCAACACAATGTGATCCATATTACTTCCATCTTGACACAAATTATATTCAGGCACAGGCTCCGACTATAAAGTAGTGAGGACATTCTGATGCTGTGAAAGTCTTTTCAATGCCTAAAAGGAATGATTGTGTGATTTTTGCTTACCGTATAAATTGGTAAAATGATGCCGGAAGACTTTCTTTTTTTTTTCCTTCAGTCTCGGCACTGCAGAGAAACTGTTGTGAAACACTGCCACTGGTGGTCATTCAGTATAATCTGCAGATGGAAAAGTCCACTGTTAGCACATTTACTATAAGAAATACCAACAATCTTGTTTGAGGGTAAACAGATCAATACTGTGGAGTCTGTATAATTGTGAAAATCAACAGCTCATTAGAAAATCAAATCTCAATTTGTGTTTTTAACCTCCTATACTTCTCTGAATCCTATGCCTCATATCTAACACTCTAAAAAACTGTAGCACATACATTAGGACATAGATAAATAGATCTTTTTCCATCCAAGTGGCATCGTACCCTTCTCACTGCATTTGTTTTAGGATAGGGTACACCAGTAGCAATTAAGCCAGCTGATCAGTTTAGAGAGGAAGGGTTTTGCTACAGTTAATGGGAATAATAAAAACTATGAATAGCATAATTACCATCTTCATTCTAGCCAATTCCTACCAGTTCAGCATGAGTGATGTTGACACTCTGTATGCTTAAAACTTACCATCATACACAATTAGAAGTCTCAGAAAATGCCCTAAGGTCTTTTATCTTACATCTTAGTTTTCAGTTTGGCATCCTGTCTACCATGCTACTCATTTAATTACCAAGATAAATGTATACTACTGCTTGCTAGATAACAGAGTGGCCCTCATGTCAGACAACATCTTGCCTTAGCTTTATGATGTCAGCTTGCTAGGCAACAGAGTGGCCCTCATGTCAGACAACATCTTGCTGTAGCTTTATGATGTCAGGTCACTGCTGGACCAATCGTCCTTGTGGAAGCTGAGCACAGAGAAGGATTAGATATCAAAAGTTATGCAGTAGGCTACTATCTGTATTCATGACTGCAAGGCAAATAGGAGGGGGAATGTTAAAGGACTCTAAACCACTTCAAAGCACTGGGGCCTTTTTGAAAGTGGGATGGAGATGTATACAAAAACAGAGATTATCCTTAACAACAATCCAACTTGAGAGTCAGAGTCCAACATACAGAGTGCAGGGGAAGAGGTTAAATAAGCTTCCTTTCGTGAGAATTTAACACTATCGTTCTAAAGTGAGATAGTGCTTTTTAGCGTCAAAGGCTGCAATTTCCTCGAATGGAACATTGCAAATACCAGGATCTAAAGCAGGCTTTAGTAGCATTGGAAGCAGTCAGTCTTTTATCAACTATCAGGACCAACACAATGTGATCCATATTACTTCCATCTTGACACAAATTATATTCAGGCACAGGCTCCGACCAGAAGGTAGTGAGGACATTCTGATGCTGTGAAAGTCTTTTTAATGCCTAAAAGGAATGATTGTGATTTTTGCTTACCGTATAAATTGGTAAAATGATGCCGGAAGACTTTTTTTTTTTTTCCTTCAGTCTCGGCACTGCAGAGAAACTGTTGTGAAACACTGCCACTGGTGGTCATTCAGTATAATCTGCAGATGGAAAAGTCCACTGTTAGCACATTTACTATAAGAAATACCAACAATCTTGTTTGAGGGTAAACAGATCAATACTGTGGAGTCTGTATAATTCTGAAAATCAACAGCTCATTAGAAAATCAAATCTCAATTTGTGTTTTTAACCTCCTATACTTCTCTGAATCCTATGCCTCATATCTAACACTCTAAAAAACTGTAGCACATACATTAGGACATAGATAAATAGATCTTTTTCCATCCAAGTGGCATCGTACCCTTCTCACTGCATTTGTTTTAGGATAGGGTACACCAGTAGCAATTAAGCCAGCTGATAAGTTGAGAGGAAGGGTTTTGCTACAGTTAATGGGAATAATAAAAACTATGAATAGCATAATTACCATCTTCATTTTAGCCAATTCCTACCAGTTCAGCATGAGTGATGTTGGGACTCTTTATGCTTAAAACTTACCATCATACACAATTAGAAGTCTCAGAAAATGCCCTAAGGTCTTTCATCTTACATCTTAGTTTTCAGTTTGGCATCCTGTCTACCATGCTACTCATTTCATTACCAAGATAAATGTATACTACTGCTTGCTAGATAACAGAGTGGCCCTCATGTCAGACAACATCTTGCCTTAGCTTTATGATGTCAGCTTGCTAGGCAACAGAGTGGCCCTCATGTCAGACAACATCTTGCTGTAGCTTTATGATGTCAGCTTGCTAGGCAACAGAGTGGCCCTCATGTCAGACAACATCTTGCTGTAGCTTTATGATGTCAGCTTGCTAGGCAACAGAGTGGCCCTCATGTCAGACAACATCTTGCTTTAGGTTTATGATGTCAGGTCACTGCTGGACCAATCGTCCTTGTGGAAGCTGAGCACAGAGAAGGATTAGATATCAAAAGTTATGCAGTAGGCTACTATCTGTATTCATGACTGCAAGGCAAATAGGAGGGGGATGTTAAAGGACTCTAAACCACTTCAAAGCACTGGGGCCTTTTTGAAAGTGGGATGGAGATGTATACAAAAACAGAGATTATCCTTAACAACAATCCAACTTGAGAGTCAGAGTCCAACATACAGAGTGCAGGGGAAGAGGTTAAATAAGCTTCCTTTCGTGAGAATTTAACACTATCGTTCTAAAGTGAGATAGTGCTTTTTAGCGTCAAAGGCTGCAATTTCCTCGAATGGAACATTGCAAATACCAGGATCTAAAGCAGGCTTTAGTAGCATTGGAAGCAGTCAGTCTTATCAACTATCAGGACCAACACAATGTGATCCATATTACTTCCATCTTGACACAAATTATATTCAGGCACAGGCTCCGACTATAAAGTAGTGAGGACATTCTGATGCTGTGAAAGTCTTTTCAATGCCTAAAAGGAATGATTGTGTGATTTTTGCTTACCGTATAAATTGGTAAAATGATGCCGGAAGACTTTCTTTTTTTTTTCCTTCAGTCTCGGCACTGCAGAGAAACTGTTGTGAAACACTGCCACTGGTGGTCATTCAGTATAATCTGCAGATGGAAAAGTCCACTGTTAGCACATTTACTATAAGAAATACCAACAATCTTGTTTGAGGGTAAACAGATCAATACTGTGGAGTCTGTATAATTGTGAAAATCAACAGCTCATTAGAAAATCAAATCTCAATTTGTGTTTTTAACCTCCTATACTTCTCTGAATCCTATGCCTCATATCTAACACTCTAAAAAACTGTAGCACATACATTAGGACATAAATAAATAGATCTTTTTCCATCCAAGTGGCATCGTACCCTTCTCACTGCATTTGTTTTAGGATAGGGTACACCAGTAGCAATTAAGCCAGCTGATCAGTTTAGAGAGGAAGGGTTTTGCTACAGTTAATGGGAATAATAAAAACTATGAATAGCATAATTACCATCTTCATTCTAGCCAATTCCTACCAGTTCAGCATGAGTGATGTTGACACTCTGTATGCTTAAAACTTACCATCATACACAATTAGAAGTCTCAGAAAATGCCCTAAGGTCTTTTATCTTACATCTTAGTTTTCAGTTTGGCATCCTGTCTACCATGCTACTCATTTAATTACCAAGATAAATGTATACTACTGCTTGCTAGATAACAGAGTGGCCCTCATGTCAGACAACATCTTGCCTTAGCTTTATGATGTCAGCTTGCTAGGCAACAGAGTGGCCCTCATGTCAGACAACATCTTGCTGTAGCTTTATGATGTCAGGTCACTGCTGGACCAATCGTCCTTGTGGAAGCTGAGCACAGAGAAGGATTAGATATCAAAAGTTATGCAGTAGGCTACTATCTGTATTCATGACTGCAAGGCAAATAGGAGGGGGAATGTTAAAGGACTCTAAACCACTTCAAAGCACTGGGGCCTTTTTGAAAGTGGGATGGAGATGTATACAAAAACAGAGATTATCCTTAACAACAATCCAACTTGAGAGTCAGAGTCCAACATACAGAGTGCAGGGGAAGAGGTTAAATAAGCTTCCTTTCGTGAGAATTTAACACTATCGTTCTAAAGTGAGATAGTGCTTTTTAGCGTCAAAGGCTGCAATTTCCTCGAATGGAACATTGCAAATACCAGGATCTAAAGCAGGCTTTAGTAGCATTGGAAGCAGTCAGTCTTTTATCAACTATCAGGACCAACACAATGTGATCCATATTACTTCCATCTTGACACAAATTATATTCAGGCACAGGCTCCGACCAGAAGGTAGTGAGGACATTCTGATGCTGTGAAAGTCTTTTTAATGCCTAAAAGGAATGATTGTGATTTTTGCTTACCGTATAAATTGGTAAAATGATGCCGGAAGACTTTTTTTTTTTTTCCTTCAGTCTCGGCACTGCAGAGAAACTGTTGTGAAACACTGCCACTGGTGGTCATTCAGTATAATCTGCAGATGGAAAAGTCCACTGTTAGCACATTTACTATAAGAAATACCAACAATCTTGTTTGAGGGTAAACAGATCAATACTGTGGAGTCTGTATAATTCTGAAAATCAACAGCTCATTAGAAAATCAAATCTCAATTTGTGTTTTTAACCTCCTATACTTCTCTGAATCCTATGCCTCATATCTAACACTCTAAAAAACTGTAGCACATACATTAGGACATAAATAAATAGATCTTTTTCCATCCAAGTGGCATCGTACCCTTCTCACTGCATTTGTTTTAGGATAGGGTACACCAGTAGCAATTAAGCCAGCTGATCAGTTTAGAGAGGAAGGGTTTTGCTACAGTTAATGGGAATAATAAAAACTATGAATAGCATAATTACCATCTTCATTCTAGCCAATTCCTACCAGTTCAGCATGAGTGATGTTGACACTCTGTATGCTTAAAACTTACCATCATACACAATTAGAAGTCTCAGAAAATGCCCTAAGGTCTTTTATCTTACATCTTAGTTTTCAGTTTGGCATCCTGTCTACCATGCTACTCATTTAATTACCAAGATAAATGTATACTACTGCTTGCTAGATAACAGAGTGGCCCTCATGTCAGACAACATCTTGCCTTAGCTTTATGATGTCAGCTTGCTAGGCAACAGAGTGGCCCTCATGTCAGACAACATCTTGCTGTAGCTTTATGATGTCAGGTCACTGCTGGACCAATCGTCCTTGTGGAAGCTGAGCACAGAGAAGGATTAGATATCAAAAGTTATGCAGTAGGCTACTATCTGTATTCATGACTGCAAGGCAAATAGGAGGGGGAATGTTAAAGGACTCTAAACCACTTCAAAGCACTGGGGCCTTTTTGAAAGTGGGATGGAGATATATACAAAAACAGAGATTATCCTTAACAACAATCCAACTTGAGAGTCAGAGTCCAACATACAGAGTGCAGGGGAAGAGGTTCAATAAGCTTCCTTTCGTGAGAATTTAACACTATCGTTCTAAAGTGAGATAGTGCTTTTTAGCGTCAAAGGCCGCAATTTCCTCGAATGGAACATTGCAAATACCAGGATCTAAAGCAGGCTTTAGTAGCATTGGAAGCAGTCAGTCTTTTATCAACTATTAGGACCAACACAATGTGATCCATATTACTTCCATCTTGACACAAATTATATTCAGGCACAGGCTCCGACTAAGGTAGTGAGGACATTCTGATGCTGCGAAAGTCTTTTTAATGCCTAAAAGCAATGATTGGGATTTTTTCTTACCGTATAAATTGGTAAAATGATGCCGGAAGACTTTTTTTTTTTTTTTTTCCTTCAGTCTCGGCACTGCAGAGAAACTGTTGTGAAACACTGCCACTGGTGGTCATTCAGTATAATCTGCAGATGGAAAAGTCCACTGTTAGCACATTTACTATAAGAAATACCAACAATCTTGTTTGAGGGTAAACAGATCAATACTGTGGAGTCTGTATAATTCTGAAAATCAACAGCTCATTAGAAAATCAAATCTCAATTTGTGTTTTTAACCTCCTATACTTCTCTGAATCCTATGCCTCATATCTAACACTCTAAAAAACTGTAGCACATACATTAGGACATAGATAAATAGATCTTTTTCCATCCAAGTGGCATCGTACCCTTCTCACTGCATTTGTTTTAGGATAGGGTACACCAGTAGCAATTAAGCCAGCTGATAAGTTGAGAGGAAGGGTTTTGCTACAGTTAATGGGAATAATAAAAACTATGAATAGCATAATTACCATCTTCATTTTAGCCAATTCCTACCAGTTCAGCATGAGTGATGTTGGGACTCTTTATGCTTAAAACTTACCATCATACACAATTAGAAGTCTCAGAAAATGCCCTAAGGTCTTTCATCTTACATCTTAGTTTTCAGTTTGGCATCCTGTCTACCATGCTACTCATTTCATTACCAAGATAAATGTATACTACTGCTTGCTAGATAACAGAGTGGCCCTCATGTCAGACAACATCTTGCCTTAGCTTTATGATGTCAGCTTGCTAGGCAACAGAGTGGCCCTCATGTCAGACAACATCTTGCTGTAGCTTTATGATGTCAGCTTGCTAGGCAACAGAGTGGCCCTCATGTCAGACAACATCTTGGTTTAGCTTTATGAAGTCAGGTCACTGCTGGACCAATCGTCCTTGTGGAAGCTGAGCACAGAGAAGGATTAGATATCAAAAGTTATGCAGTAGGCTACTATCTGTATTCATGACTGCAAGGCAAATAGGAGGGTTAATGTTAAAGGACTCTAAACCACTTCAAAGCACTGGGGCCTTTTTGAAAGTGGGATGGAGATATATACAAAAACAGAGATTATCCTTAACAACAATCCAACTTGAGAGTCAGAGTCCAACATATAGAGTGCAGGGGAAGAGGTTAAATAAGCTTCCTTTCGTGAGAATTTAACACTATCGTTCTAAAGTGAGATAGTGCTTTTTAGCGTCAAAGGCTGCAATTTCCTCGAATGGAACATTGCAAATACCAGGATCTAAAGCAGGCTTTAGTAGCATTGGAAGCAGTCAGTCTTTTATCAACTATCAGGACCAACACAATGTGATCCATATTACTTCCATCTTGACACAAATTATATTCAGGCACAGGCTCCGACTAGAAGGTAGTGAGGACATTCTGATGCTGTGAAAGTCTTTTTAATGCCTAAAAGGAATGATTGTGATTTTTGCTTACCGTATAAATTGGTAAAATGATGCCGGAAGACTTTTTTTTTTTTTCCTTCAGTCTCGGCACTGCAGAGAAACTGTTGTGAAACACTGCCACTGGTGGTCATTCAGTATAATCTGCAGATGGAAAAGTCCACTGTTAGCACATTTACTATAAGAAATACCAACAATCTTGTTTGAGGGTAAACAGATCAATACTGTGGAGTCTGTATAATTCTGAAAATCAACAGCTCATTAGAAAATCAAATCTCAATTTGTGTTTTTAACCTCCTATACTTCTCTGAATCCTATGCCTCATATCTAACACTCTAAAAAACTGTAGCACATACATTAGGACATAGATAAATAGATCTTTTTCCATCCAAGTGGCATCGTACCCTTCTCACTGCATTTGTTTTAGGATAGGGTACACCAGTAGCAATTAAGCCAGCTGATAAGTTGAGAGGAAGGGTTTTGCTACAGTTAATGGGAATAATAAAAACTATGAATAGCATAATTACCATCTTCATTCTAGCCAATTCCTACCAGTTCAGCATGAGTGATGTTGACACTCTGTATGCTTAAAACTTACCATCATACACAATTAGAAGTCTCAGAAAATGCCCTAAGGTCTTTTATCTTACATCTTAGTTTTCAGTTTGGCATCCTGTCTACCATGCTACTCATTTAATTACCAAGATAAATGTATACTACTGCTTGCTAGATAACAGAGTGGCCCTCATGTCAGACAACATCTTGCCTTAGCTTTATGATGTCAGCTTGCTAGGCAACAGAGTGGCCCTCATGTCAGACAACATCTTGCTGTAGCTTTATGATGTCAGGTCACTGCTGGACCAATCGTCCTTGTGGAAGCTGAGCACAGAGAAGGATTAGATATCAAAAGTTATGCAGTAGGCTACTATCTGTATTCATGACTGCAAGGCAAATAGGAGGGGGAATGTTAAAGGACTCTAAACCACTTCAAAGCACTGGGGCCTTTTTGAAAGTGGGATGGAGATGTATACAAAAACAGAGATTATCCTTAACAACAATCCAACTTGAGAGTCAGAGTCCAACATACAGAGTGCAGGGGAAGAGGTTAAATAAGCTTCCTTTCGTGAGAATTTAACACTATCGTTCTAAAGTGAGATAGTGCTTTTTAGCGTCAAAGGATGCAATTTCCTCGAATGGAACATTGCAAATACCAGGATCTAAAGCAGGCTTTAGTAGCATTGGAAGCAGTCAGTCTTTTATCAACTATCAGGACCAACACAATGTGATCCATATTACTTCCATCTTGACACAAATTATATTCAGGCACAGGCTCCGACCAGAAGGTAGTGAGGACATTCTGATGCTGTGAAAGTCTTTTTAATGCCTAAAAGGAATGATTGTGATTTTTGCTTACCGTATAAATTGGTAAAATGATGCCGGAAGACTTTTTTTTTTTTTCCTTCAGTCTCGGCACTGCAGAGAAACTGTTGTGAAACACTGCCACTGGTGGTCATTCAGTATAATCTGCAGATGGAAAAGTCCACTGTTAGCACATTTACTATAAGAAATACCAACAATCTTGTTTGAGGGTAAACAGATCAATACTGTGGAGTCTGTATAATTCTGAAAATCAACAGCTCATTAGAAAATCAAATCTCAATTTGTGTTTTTAACCTCCTATACTTCTCTGAATCCTATGCCTCATATCTAACACTCTAAAAAACTGTAGCACATACATTAGGACATAGATAAATAGATCTTTTTCCATCCAAGTGGCATCGTACCCTTCTCACTGCATTTGTTTTAGGATAGGGTACACCAGTAGCAATTAAGCCAGCTGATAAGTTGAGAGGAAGGGTTTTGCTACAGTTAATGGGAATAATAAAAACTATGAATAGCATAATTACCATCTTCATTTTAGCCAATTCCTACCAGTTCAGCATGAGTGATGTTGGGACTCTTTATGCTTAAAACTTACCATCATACACAATTAGAAGTCTCAGAAAATGCCCTAAGGTCTTTCATCTTACATCTTAGTTTTCAGTTTGGCATCCTGTCTACCATGCTACTCATTTCATTACCAAGATAAATGTATACTACTGCTTGCTAGATAACAGAGTGGCCCTCATGTCAGACAACATCTTGCCTTAGCTTTATGATGTCAGCTTGCTAGGCAACAGAGTGGCCCTCATGTCAGACAACATCTTGCTGTAGCTTTATGATGTCAGCTTGCTAGGCAACAGAGTGGCCCTCATGTCAGACAACATCTTGCTTTAGGTTTATGATGTCAGGTCACTGCTGGACCAATCGTCCTTGTGGAAGCTGAGCACAGAGAAGGATTAGATATCAAAAGTTATGCAGTAGGCTACTATCTGTATTCATGACTGCAAGGCAAATAGGAGGGGGATGTTAAAGGACTCTAAACCACTTCAAAGCACTGGGGCCTTTTTGAAAGTGGGATGGAGATGTATACAAAAACAGAGATTATCCTTAACAACAATCCAACTTGAGAGTCAGAGTCCAACATACAGAGTGCAGGGGAAGAGGTTAAATAAGCTTCCTTTCGTGAGAATTTAACACTATCGTTCTAAAGTGAGATAGTGCTTTTTAGCGTCAAAGGCTGCAATTTCCTCGAATGGAACATTGCAAATACCAGGATCTAAAGCAGGCTTTAGTAGCATTGGAAGCAGTCAGTCTTATCAACTATCAGGACCAACACAATGTGATCCATATTACTTCCATCTTGACACAAATTATATTCAGGCACAGGCTCCGACTATAAAGTAGTGAGGACATTCTGATGCTGTGAAAGTCTTTTCAATGCCTAAAAGGAATGATTGTGTGATTTTTGCTTACCGTATAAATTGGTAAAATGATGCCGGAAGACTTTCTTTTTTTTTTCCTTCAGTCTCGGCACTGCAGAGAAACTGTTGTGAAACACTGCCACTGGTGGTCATTCAGTATAATCTGCAGATGGAAAAGTCCACTGTTAGCACATTTACTATAAGAAATACCAACAATCTTGTTTGAGGGTAAACAGATCAATACTGTGGAGTCTGTATAATTGTGAAAATCAACAGCACATTTACTATAAGAAATACCAACAATCTTGTTTGAGGGTAAACAGATCAATACTGTGGAGTCTGTATAATTGTGAAAATCAACAGCTCATTAGAAAATCAAATCTCAATTTGTGTTTTTAACCTCCTATACTTCTCTGAATCCTATGCCTCATATCTAACACTCTAAAAAACTGTAGCACATACATTAGGACATAGATAAATAGATCTTTTTCCATCCAAGTGGCATCGTACCCTTCTCACTGCATTTGTTTTAGGATAGGGTACACCAGTAGCAATTAAGCCAGCTGATAAGTTGAGAGGAAGGGTTTTGCTACAGTTAATGGGAATAATAAAAACTATGAATAGCATAATTACCATCTTCATTTTAGCCAATTCCTACCAGTTCAGCATGAGTGATGTTGGGACTCTTTATGCTTAAAACTTACCATCATACACAATTAGAAGTCTCAGAAAATGCCCTAAGGTCTTTCATCTTACATCTTAGTTTTCAGTTTGGCATCCTGTCTACCATGCTACTCATTTCATTACCAAGATAAATGTATACTACTGCTTGCTAGATAACAGAGTGGCCCTCATGTCAGACAACATCTTGCCTTAGCTTTATGATGTCAGCTTGCTAGGCAACAGAGTGGCCCTCATGTCAGACAACATCTTGCTGTAGCTTTATGATGTCAGCTTGCTAGGCAACAGAGTGGCCCTCATGTCAGACAACATCTTGGTTTAGCTTTATGAAGTCAGGTCACTGCTGGACCAATCGTCCTTGTGGAAGCTGAGCACAGAGAAGGATTAGATATCAAAAGTTATGCAGTAGGCTACTATCTGTATTCATGACTGCAAGGCAAATAGGAGGGGGAATGTTAAAGGACTCTAAACCACTTCAAAGCACTGGGGCCTTTTTGAAAGTGGGATGGAGATGTATACAAAAACAGAGATTATCCTTAACAACAATCCAACTTGAGAGTCAGAGTCCAACATATAGAGTGCAGGGGAAGAGGTTAAATAAGCTTCCTTTCGTGAGAATTTAACACTATCGTTCTAAAGTGAGATAGTGCTTTTTAGCGTCAAAGGCTGCAATTTCCTCGAATGGAACATTGCAAATACCAGGATCTAAAGCAGGCTTTAGTAGCATTGGAAGCAGTCAGTCTTTTATCAACTATCAGGACCAACACAATGTGATCCATATTACTTCCATCTTGACACAAATTATATTCAGGCACAGGCTCCGACTAGAAGGTAGTGAGGACATTCTGATGCTGTGAAAGTCTTTTTAATGCCTAAAAGGAATGATTGTGATTTTTGCTTACCGTATAAATTGGTAAAATGATGCCGGAAGACTTTTTTTTTTTTTCCTTCAGTCTCGGCACTGCAGAGAAACTGTTGTGAAACACTGCCACTGGTGGTCATTCAGTATAATCTGCAGATGGAAAAGTCCACTGTTAGCACATTTACTATAAGAAATACCAACAATCTTGTTTGAGGGTAAACAGATCAATACTGTGGAGTCTGTATAATTCTGAAAATCAACAGCTCATTAGAAAATCAAATCTCAATTTGTGTTTTTAACCTCCTATACTTCTCTGAATCCTATGCCTCATATCTAACACTCTAAAAAACTGTAGCACATACATTAGGACATAGATAAATAGATCTTTTTCCATCCAAGTGGCATCGTACCCTTCTCACTGCATTTGTTTTAGGATAGGGTACACCAGTAGCAATTAAGCCAGCTGATAAGTTGAGAGGAAGGGTTTTGCTACAGTTAATGGGAATAATAAAAACTATGAATAGCATAATTACCATCTTCATTCTAGCCAATTCCTACCAGTTCAGCATGAGTGATGTTGACACTCTGTATGCTTAAAACTTACCATCATACACAATTAGAAGTCTCAGAAAATGCCCTAAGGTCTTTTATCTTACATCTTAGTTTTCAGTTTGGCATCCTGTCTACCATGCTACTCATTTAATTACCAAGATAAATGTATACTACTGCTTGCTAGATAACAGAGTGGCCCTCATGTCAGACAACATCTTGCCTTAGCTTTATGATGTCAGCTTGCTAGGCAACAGAGTGGCCCTCATGTCAGACAACATCTTGCTGTAGCTTTATGATGTCAGGTCACTGCTGGACCAATCGTCCTTGTGGAAGCTGAGCACAGAGAAGGATTAGATATCAAAAGTTATGCAGTAGGCTACTATCTGTATTCATGACTGCAAGGCAAATAGGAGGGGGAATGTTAAAGGACTCTAAACCACTTCAAAGCACTGGGGCCTTTTTGAAAGTGGGATGGAGATGTATACAAAAACAGAGATTATCCTTAACAACAATCCAACTTGAGAGTCAGAGTCCAACATACAGAGTGCAGGGGAAGAGGTTAAATAAGCTTCCTTTCGTGAGAATTTAACACTATCGTTCTAAAGTGAGATAGTGCTTTTTAGCGTCAAAGGCTGCAATTTCCTCGAATGGAACATTGCAAATACCAGGATCTAAAGCAGGCTTTAGTAGCATTGGAAGCAGTCAGTCTTTTATCAACTATCAGGACCAACACAATGTGATCCATATTACTTCCATCTTGACACAAATTATATTCAGGCACAGGCTCCGACCAGAAGGTAGTGAGGACATTCTGATGCTGTGAAAGTCTTTTTAATGCCTAAAAGGAATGATTGTGATTTTTGCTTACCGTATAAATTGGTAAAATGATGCCGGAAGACTTTTTTTTTTTTTCCTTCAGTCTCGGCACTGCAGAGAAACTGTTGTGAAACACTGCCACTGGTGGTCATTCAGTATAATCTGCAGATGGAAAAGTCCACTGTTAGCACATTTACTATAAGAAATACCAACAATCTTGTATGAGGGTAAACAGATCAATACTGTGGAGTCTGTATAATTCTGAAAATCAACAGCTCATTAGAAAATCAAATCTCAATTTGTGTTTTTAACCTCCTATACTTCTCTGAATCCTATGCCTCATATCTAACACTCTAAAAAACTGTAGCACATACATTAGGACATAGATAAATAGATCTTTTTCCATCCAAGTGGCATCGTACCCTTCTCACTGCATTTGTTTTAGGATAGGGTACACCAGTAGCAATTAAGCCAGCTGATAAGTTGAGAGGAAGGGTTTTGCTACAGTTAATGGGAATAATAAAAACTATGAATAGCATAATTACCATCTTCATTTTAGCCAATTCCTACCAGTTCAGCATGAGTGATGTTGGGACTCTTTATGCTTAAAACTTACCATCATACACAATTAGAAGTCTCAGAAAATGCCCTAAGGTCTTTCATCTTACATCTTAGTTTTCAGTTTGGCATCCTGTCTACCATGCTACTCATTTCATTACCAAGATAAATGTATACTACTGCTTGCTAGATAACAGAGTGGCCCTCATGTCAGACAACATCTTGCCTTAGCTTTATGATGTCAGCTTGCTAGGCAACAGAGTGGCCCTCATGTCAGACAACATCTTGCTGTAGCTTTATGATGTCAGCTTGCTAGGCAACAGAGTGGCCCTCATGTCAGACAACATCTTGCTTTAGGTTTATGATGTCAGGTCACTGCTGGACCAATCGTCCTTGTGGAAGCTGAGCACAGAGAAGGATTAGATATCAAAAGTTATGCAGTAGGCTACTATCTGTATTCATGACTGCAAGGCAAATAGGAGGGGGATGTTAAAGGACTCTAAACCACTTCAAAGCACTGGGGCCTTTTTGAAAGTGGGATGGAGATGTATACAAAAACAGAGATTATCCTTAACAACAATCCAACTTGAGAGTCAGAGTCCAACATACAGAGTGCAGGGGAAGAGGTTAAATAAGCTTCCTTTCGTGAGAATTTAACACTATCGTTCTAAAGTGAGATAGTGCTTTTTAGCGTCAAAGGCTGCAATTTCCTCGAATGGAACATTGCAAATACCAGGATCTAAAGCAGGCTTTAGTAGCATTGGAAGCAGTCAGTCTTATCAACTATCAGGACCAACACAATGTGATCCATATTACTTCCATCTTGACACAAATTATATTCAGGCACAGGCTCCGACTATAAAGTAGTGAGGACATTCTGATGCTGTGAAAGTCTTTTCAATGCCTAAAAGGAATGATTGTGTGATTTTTGCTTACCGTATAAATTGGTAAAATGATGCCGGAAGACTTTCTTTTTTTTTTCCTTCAGTCTCGGCACTGCAGAGAAACTGTTGTGAAACACTGCCACTGGTGGTCATTCAGTATAATCTGCAGATGGAAAAGTCCACTGTTAGCACATTTACTATAAGAAATACCAACAATCTTGTTTGAGGGTAAACAGATCAATACTGTGGAGTCTGTATAATTGTGAAAATCAACAGCTCATTAGAAAATCAAATCTCAATTTGTGTTTTTAACCTCCTATACTTCTCTGAATCCTATGCCTCATATCTAACACTCTAAAAAACTGTAGCACATACATTAGGACATAGATAAATAGATCTTTTTCCATCCAAGTGGCATCGTACCCTTCTCACTGCATTTGTTTTAGGATAGGGTACACCAGTAGCAATTAAGCCAGCTGATCAGTTTAGAGAGGAAGGGTTTTGCTACAGTTAATGGGAATAATAAAAACTATGAATAGCATAATTACCATCTTCATTCTAGCCAATTCCTACCAGTTCAGCATGAGTGATGTTGACACTCTGTATGCTTAAAACTTACCATCATACACAATTAGAAGTCTCAGAAAATGCCCTAAGGTCTTTTATCTTACATCTTAGTTTTCAGTTTGGCATCCTGTCTACCATGCTACTCATTTAATTACCAAGATAAATGTATACTACTGCTTGCTAGATAACAGAGTGGCCCTCATGTCAGACAACATCTTGCCTTAGCTTTATGATGTCAGCTTGCTAGGCAACAGAGTGGCCCTCATGTCAGACAACATCTTGCTGTAGCTTTATGATGTCAGGTCACTGCTGGACCAATCGTCCTTGTGGAAGCTGAGCACAGAGAAGGATTAGATATCAAAAGTTATGCAGTAGGCTACTATCTGTATTCATGACTGCAAGGCAAATAGGAGGGGGAATGTTAAAGGACTCTAAACCACTTCAAAGCACTGGGGCCTTTTTGAAAGTGGGATGGAGATGTATACAAAAACAGAGATTATCCTTAACAACAATCCAACTTGAGAGTCAGAGTCCAACATACAGAGTGCAGGGGAAGAGGTTAAATAAGCTTCCTTTCGTGAGAATTTAACACTATCGTTCTAAAGTGAGATAGTGCTTTTTAGCGTCAAAGGCTGCAATTTCCTCGAATGGAACATTGCAAATACCAGGATCTAAAGCAGGCTTTAGTAGCATTGGAAGCAGTCAGTCTTTTATCAACTATCAGGACCAACACAATGTGATCCATATTACTTCCATCTTGACACAAATTATATTCAGGCACAGGCTCCGACCAGAAGGTAGTGAGGACATTCTGATGCTGTGAAAGTCTTTTTAATGCCTAAAAGGAATGATTGTGATTTTTGCTTACCGTATAAATTGGTAAAATGATGCCGGAAGACTTTTTTTTTTTTTCCTTCAGTCTCGGCACTGCAGAGAAACTGTTGTGAAACACTGCCACTGGTGGTCATTCAGTATAATCTGCAGATGGAAAAGTCCACTGTTAGCACATTTACTATAAGAAATACCAACAATCTTGTTTGAGGGTAAACAGATCAATACTGTGGAGTCTGTATAATTCTGAAAATCAACAGCTCATTAGAAAATCAAATCTCAATTTGTGTTTTTAACCTCCTATACTTCTCTGAATCCTATGCCTCATATCTAACACTCTAAAAAACTGTAGCACATACATTAGGACATAGATAAATAGATCTTTTTCCATCCAAGTGGCATCGTACCCTTCTCACTGCATTTGTTTTAGGATAGGGTACACCAGTAGCAATTAAGCCAGCTGATAAGTTGAGAGGAAGGGTTTTGCTACAGTTAATGGGAATAATAAAAACTATGAATAGCATAATTACCATCTTCATTTTAGCCAATTCCTACCAGTTCAGCATGAGTGATGTTGGGACTCTTTATGCTTAAAACTTACCATCATACACAATTAGAAGTCTCAGAAAATGCCCTAAGGTCTTTCATCTTACATCTTAGTTTTCAGTTTGGCATCCTGTCTACCATGCTACTCATTTCATTACCAAGATAAATGTATACTACTGCTTGCTAGATAACAGAGTGGCCCTCATGTCAGACAACATCTTGCCTTAGCTTTATGATGTCAGCTTGCTAGGCAACAGAGTGGCCCTCATGTCAGACAACATCTTGCTGTAGCTTTATGATGTCAGCTTGCTAGGCAACAGAGTGGCCCTCATGTCAGACAACATCTTGCTTTAGGTTTATGATGTCAGGTCACTGCTGGACCAATCGTCCTTGTGGAAGCTGAGCACAGAGAAGGATTAGATATCAAAAGTTATGCAGTAGGCTACTATCTGTATTCATGACTGCAAGGCAAATAGGAGGGGGATGTTAAAGGACTCTAAACCACTTCAAAGCACTGGGGCCTTTTTGAAAGTGGGATGGAGATGTATACAAAAACAGAGATTATCCTTAACAACAATCCAACTTGAGAGTCAGAGTCCAACATACAGAGTGCAGGGGAAGAGGTTAAATAAGCTTCCTTTCGTGAGAATTTAACACTATCGTTCTAAAGTGAGATAGTGCTTTTTAGCGTCAAAGGCTGCAATTTCCTCGAATGGAACATTGCAAATACCAGGATCTAAAGCAGGCTTTAGTAGCATTGGAAGCAGTCAGTCTTTTATCAACTATCAGGACCAACACAATGTGATCCATATTACTTCCATCTTGACACAAATTATATTCAGGCACAGGCTCCGACCAGAAGGTAGTGAGGACATTCTGATGCTGTGAAAGTCTTTTTAATGCCTAAAAGGAATGATTGTGATTTTTGCTTACCGTATAAATTGGTAAAATGATGCCGGAAGACTTTTTTTTTTTTTCCTTCAGTCTCGGCACTGCAGAGAAACTGTTGTGAAACACTGCCACTGGTGGTCATTCAGTATAATCTGCAGATGGAAAAGTCCACTGTTAGCACATTTACTATAAGAAATACCAACAATCTTGTTTGAGGGTAAACAGATCAATACTGTGGAGTCTGTATAATTCTGAAAATCAACAGCTCATTAGAAAATCAAATCTCAATTTGTGTTTTTAACCTCCTATACTTCTCTGAATCCTATGCCTCATATCTAACACTCTAAAAAACTGTAGCACATACATTAGGACATAGATAAATAGATCTTTTTCCATCCAAGTGGCATCGTACCCTTCTCACTGCATTTGTTTTAGGATAGGGTACACCAGTAGCAATTAAGCCAGCTGATAAGTTGAGAGGAAGGGTTTTGCTACAGTTAATGGGAATAATAAAAACTATGAATAGCATAATTACCATCTTCATTTTAGCCAATTCCTACCAGTTCAGCATGAGTGATGTTGGGACTCTTTATGCTTAAAACTTACCATCATACACAATTAGAAGTCTCAGAAAATGCCCTAAGGTCTTTCATCTTACATCTTAGTTTTCAGTTTGGCATCCTGTCTACCATGCTACTCATTTCATTACCAAGATAAATGTATACTACTGCTTGCTAGATAACAGAGTGGCCCTCATGTCAGACAACATCTTGCCTTAGCTTTATGATGTCAGCTTGCTAGGCAACAGAGTGGCCCTCATGTCAGACAACATCTTGCTGTAGCTTTATGATGTCAGCTTGCTAGGCAACAGAGTGGCCCTCATGTCAGACAACATCTTGCTTTAGGTTTATGATGTCAGGTCACTGCTGGACCAATCGTCCTTGTGGAAGCTGAGCACAGAGAAGGATTAGATATCAAAAGTTATGCAGTAGGCTACTATCTGTATTCATGACTGCAAGGCAAATAGGAGGGGGATGTTAAAGGACTCTAAACCACTTCAAAGCACTGGGGCCTTTTTGAAAGTGGGATGGAGATGTATACAAAAACAGAGATTATCCTTAACAACAATCCAACTTGAGAGTCAGAGTCCAACATACAGAGTGCAGGGGAAGAGGTTAAATAAGCTTCCTTTCGTGAGAATTTAACACTATCGTTCTAAAGTGAGATAGTGCTTTTTAGCGTCAAAGGCTGCAATTTCCTCGAATGGAACATTGCAAATACCAGGATCTAAAGCAGGCTTTAGTAGCATTGGAAGCAGTCAGTCTTATCAACTATCAGGACCAACACAATGTGATCCATATTACTTCCATCTTGACACAAATTATATTCAGGCACAGGCTCCGACTATAAAGTAGTGAGGACATTCTGATGCTGTGAAAGTCTTTTCAATGCCTAAAAGGAATGATTGTGTGATTTTTGCTTACCGTATAAATTGGTAAAATGATGCCGGAAGACTTTCTTTTTTTTTTCCTTCAGTCTCGGCACTGCAGAGAAACTGTTGTGAAACACTGCCACTGGTGGTCATTCAGTATAATCTGCAGATGGAAAAGTCCACTGTTAGCACATTTACTATAAGAAATACCAACAATCTTGTTTGAGGGTAAACAGATCAATACTGTGGAGTCTGTATAATTGTGAAAATCAACAGCACATTTACTATAAGAAATACCAACAATCTTGTTTGAGGGTAAACAGATCAATACTGTGGAGTCTGTATAATTGTGAAAATCAACAGCTCATTAGAAAATCAAATCTCAATTTGTGTTTTTAACCTCCTATACTTCTCTGAATCCTATGCCTCATATCTAACACTCTAAAAAACTGTAGCACATACATTAGGACATAGATAAATAGATCTTTTTCCATCCAAGTGGCATCGTACCCTTCTCACTGCATTTGTTTTAGGATAGGGTACACCAGTAGCAATTAAGCCAGCTGATAAGTTGAGAGGAAGGGTTTTGCTACAGTTAATGGGAATAATAAAAACTATGAATAGCATAATTACCATCTTCATTTTAGCCAATTCCTACCAGTTCAGCATGAGTGATGTTGGGACTCTTTATGCTTAAAACTTACCATCATACACAATTAGAAGTCTCAGAAAATGCCCTAAGGTCTTTCATCTTACATCTTAGTTTTCAGTTTGGCATCCTGTCTACCATGCTACTCATTTCATTACCAAGATAAATGTATACTACTGCTTGCTAGATAACAGAGTGGCCCTCATGTCAGACAACATCTTGCCTTAGCTTTATGATGTCAGCTTGCTAGGCAACAGAGTGGCCCTCATGTCAGACAACATCTTGCTGTAGCTTTATGATGTCAGCTTGCTAGGCAACAGAGTGGCCCTCATGTCAGACAACATCTTGGTTTAGCTTTATGAAGTCAGGTCACTGCTGGACCAATCGTCCTTGTGGAAGCTGAGCACAGAGAAGGATTAGATATCAAAAGTTATGCAGTAGGCTACTATCTGTATTCATGACTGCAAGGCAAATAGGAGGGGGAATGTTAAAGGACTCTAAACCACTTCAAAGCACTGGGGCCTTTTTGAAAGTGGGATGGAGATGTATACAAAAACAGAGATTATCCTTAACAACAATCCAACTTGAGAGTCAGAGTCCAACATATAGAGTGCAGGGGAAGAGGTTAAATAAGCTTCCTTTCGTGAGAATTTAACACTATCGTTCTAAAGTGAGATAGTGCTTTTTAGCGTCAAAGGCTGCAATTTCCTCGAATGGAACATTGCAAATACCAGGATCTAAAGCAGGCTTTAGTAGCATTGGAAGCAGTCAGTCTTTTATCAACTATCAGGACCAACACAATGTGATCCATATTACTTCCATCTTGACACAAATTATATTCAGGCACAGGCTCCGACTAGAAGGTAGTGAGGACATTCTGATGCTGTGAAAGTCTTTTTAATGCCTAAAAGGAATGATTGTGATTTTTGCTTACCGTATAAATTGGTAAAATGATGCCGGAAGACTTTTTTTTTTTTTCCTTCAGTCTCGGCACTGCAGAGAAACTGTTGTGAAACACTGCCACTGGTGGTCATTCAGTATAATCTGCAGATGGAAAAGTCCACTGTTAGCACATTTACTATAAGAAATACCAACAATCTTGTTTGAGGGTAAACAGATCAATACTGTGGAGTCTGTATAATTCTGAAAATCAACAGCTCATTAGAAAATCAAATCTCAATTTGTGTTTTTAACCTCCTATACTTCTCTGAATCCTATGCCTCATATCTAACACTCTAAAAAACTGTAGCACATACATTAGGACATAGATAAATAGATCTTTTTCCATCCAAGTGGCATCGTACCCTTCTCACTGCATTTGTTTTAGGATAGGGTACACCAGTAGCAATTAAGCCAGCTGATAAGTTGAGAGGAAGGGTTTTGCTACAGTTAATGGGAATAATAAAAACTATGAATAGCATAATTACCATCTTCATTCTAGCCAATTCCTACCAGTTCAGCATGAGTGATGTTGACACTCTGTATGCTTAAAACTTACCATCATACACAATTAGAAGTCTCAGAAAATGCCCTAAGGTCTTTTATCTTACATCTTAGTTTTCAGTTTGGCATCCTGTCTACCATGCTACTCATTTAATTACCAAGATAAATGTATACTACTGCTTGCTAGATAACAGAGTGGCCCTCATGTCAGACAACATCTTGCCTTAGCTTTATGATGTCAGCTTGCTAGGCAACAGAGTGGCCCTCATGTCAGACAACATCTTGCTGTAGCTTTATGATGTCAGGTCACTGCTGGACCAATCGTCCTTGTGGAAGCTGAGCACAGAGAAGGATTAGATATCAAAAGTTATGCAGTAGGCTACTATCTGTATTCATGACTGCAAGGCAAATAGGAGGGGGAATGTTAAAGGACTCTAAACCACTTCAAAGCACTGGGGCCTTTTTGAAAGTGGGATGGAGATGTATACAAAAACAGAGATTATCCTTAACAACAATCCAACTTGAGAGTCAGAGTCCAACATACAGAGTGCAGGGGAAGAGGTTAAATAAGCTTCCTTTCGTGAGAATTTAACACTATCGTTCTAAAGTGAGATAGTGCTTTTTAGCGTCAAAGGCTGCAATTTCCTCGAATGGAACATTGCAAATACCAGGATCTAAAGCAGGCTTTAGTAGCATTGGAAGCAGTCAGTCTTTTATCAACTATCAGGACCAACACAATGTGATCCATATTACTTCCATCTTGACACAAATTATATTCAGGCACAGGCTCCGACCAGAAGGTAGTGAGGACATTCTGATGCTGTGAAAGTCTTTTTAATGCCTAAAAGGAATGATTGTGATTTTTGCTTACCGTATAAATTGGTAAAATGATGCCGGAAGACTTTTTTTTTTTTTCCTTCAGTCTCGGCACTGCAGAGAAACTGTTGTGAAACACTGCCACTGGTGGTCATTCAGTATAATCTGCAGATGGAAAAGTCCACTGTTAGCACATTTACTATAAGAAATACCAACAATCTTGTATGAGGGTAAACAGATCAATACTGTGGAGTCTGTATAATTCTGAAAATCAACAGCTCATTAGAAAATCAAATCTCAATTTGTGTTTTTAACCTCCTATACTTCTCTGAATCCTATGCCTCATATCTAACACTCTAAAAAACTGTAGCACATACATTAGGACATAGATAAATAGATCTTTTTCCATCCAAGTGGCATCGTACCCTTCTCACTGCATTTGTTTTAGGATAGGGTACACCAGTAGCAATTAAGCCAGCTGATAAGTTGAGAGGAAGGGTTTTGCTACAGTTAATGGGAATAATAAAAACTATGAATAGCATAATTACCATCTTCATTTTAGCCAATTCCTACCAGTTCAGCATGAGTGATGTTGGGACTCTTTATGCTTAAAACTTACCATCATACACAATTAGAAGTCTCAGAAAATGCCCTAAGGTCTTTCATCTTACATCTTAGTTTTCAGTTTGGCATCCTGTCTACCATGCTACTCATTTCATTACCAAGATAAATGTATACTACTGCTTGCTAGATAACAGAGTGGCCCTCATGTCAGACAACATCTTGCCTTAGCTTTATGATGTCAGCTTGCTAGGCAACAGAGTGGCCCTCATGTCAGACAACATCTTGCTGTAGCTTTATGATGTCAGCTTGCTAGGCAACAGAGTGGCCCTCATGTCAGACAACATCTTGCTTTAGGTTTATGATGTCAGGTCACTGCTGGACCAATCGTCCTTGTGGAAGCTGAGCACAGAGAAGGATTAGATATCAAAAGTTATGCAGTAGGCTACTATCTGTATTCATGACTGCAAGGCAAATAGGAGGGGGATGTTAAAGGACTCTAAACCACTTCAAAGCACTGGGGCCTTTTTGAAAGTGGGATGGAGATGTATACAAAAACAGAGATTATCCTTAACAACAATCCAACTTGAGAGTCAGAGTCCAACATACAGAGTGCAGGGGAAGAGGTTAAATAAGCTTCCTTTCGTGAGAATTTAACACTATCGTTCTAAAGTGAGATAGTGCTTTTTAGCGTCAAAGGCTGCAATTTCCTCGAATGGAACATTGCAAATACCAGGATCTAAAGCAGGCTTTAGTAGCATTGGAAGCAGTCAGTCTTATCAACTATCAGGACCAACACAATGTGATCCATATTACTTCCATCTTGACACAAATTATATTCAGGCACAGGCTCCGACTATAAAGTAGTGAGGACATTCTGATGCTGTGAAAGTCTTTTCAATGCCTAAAAGGAATGATTGTGTGATTTTTGCTTACCGTATAAATTGGTAAAATGATGCCGGAAGACTTTCTTTTTTTTTTCCTTCAGTCTCGGCACTGCAGAGAAACTGTTGTGAAACACTGCCACTGGTGGTCATTCAGTATAATCTGCAGATGGAAAAGTCCACTGTTAGCACATTTACTATAAGAAATACCAACAATCTTGTTTGAGGGTAAACAGATCAATACTGTGGAGTCTGTATAATTGTGAAAATCAACAGCTCATTAGAAAATCAAATCTCAATTTGTGTTTTTAACCTCCTATACTTCTCTGAATCCTATGCCTCATATCTAACACTCTAAAAAACTGTAGCACATACATTAGGACATAGATAAATAGATCTTTTTCCATCCAAGTGGCATCGTACCCTTCTCACTGCATTTGTTTTAGGATAGGGTACACCAGTAGCAATTAAGCCAGCTGATCAGTTTAGAGAGGAAGGGTTTTGCTACAGTTAATGGGAATAATAAAAACTATGAATAGCATAATTACCATCTTCATTCTAGCCAATTCCTACCAGTTCAGCATGAGTGATGTTGACACTCTGTATGCTTAAAACTTACCATCATACACAATTAGAAGTCTCAGAAAATGCCCTAAGGTCTTTTATCTTACATCTTAGTTTTCAGTTTGGCATCCTGTCTACCATGCTACTCATTTAATTACCAAGATAAATGTATACTACTGCTTGCTAGATAACAGAGTGGCCCTCATGTCAGACAACATCTTGCCTTAGCTTTATGATGTCAGCTTGCTAGGCAACAGAGTGGCCCTCATGTCAGACAACATCTTGCTGTAGCTTTATGATGTCAGGTCACTGCTGGACCAATCGTCCTTGTGGAAGCTGAGCACAGAGAAGGATTAGATATCAAAAGTTATGCAGTAGGCTACTATCTGTATTCATGACTGCAAGGCAAATAGGAGGGGGAATGTTAAAGGACTCTAAACCACTTCAAAGCACTGGGGCCTTTTTGAAAGTGGGATGGAGATGTATACAAAAACAGAGATTATCCTTAACAACAATCCAACTTGAGAGTCAGAGTCCAACATACAGAGTGCAGGGGAAGAGGTTAAATAAGCTTCCTTTCGTGAGAATTTAACACTATCGTTCTAAAGTGAGATAGTGCTTTTTAGCGTCAAAGGCTGCAATTTCCTCGAATGGAACATTGCAAATACCAGGATCTAAAGCAGGCTTTAGTAGCATTGGAAGCAGTCAGTCTTTTATCAACTATCAGGACCAACACAATGTGATCCATATTACTTCCATCTTGACACAAATTATATTCAGGCACAGGCTCCGACCAGAAGGTAGTGAGGACATTCTGATGCTGTGAAAGTCTTTTTAATGCCTAAAAGGAATGATTGTGATTTTTGCTTACCGTATAAATTGGTAAAATGATGCCGGAAGACTTTTTTTTTTTTTCCTTCAGTCTCGGCACTGCAGAGAAACTGTTGTGAAACACTGCCACTGGTGGTCATTCAGTATAATCTGCAGATGGAAAAGTCCACTGTTAGCACATTTACTATAAGAAATACCAACAATCTTGTTTGAGGGTAAACAGATCAATACTGTGGAGTCTGTATAATTCTGAAAATCAACAGCTCATTAGAAAATCAAATCTCAATTTGTGTTTTTAACCTCCTATACTTCTCTGAATCCTATGCCTCATATCTAACACTCTAAAAAACTGTAGCACATACATTAGGACATAGATAAATAGATCTTTTTCCATCCAAGTGGCATCGTACCCTTCTCACTGCATTTGTTTTAGGATAGGGTACACCAGTAGCAATTAAGCCAGCTGATAAGTTGAGAGGAAGGGTTTTGCTACAGTTAATGGGAATAATAAAAACTATGAATAGCATAATTACCATCTTCATTTTAGCCAATTCCTACCAGTTCAGCATGAGTGATGTTGGGACTCTTTATGCTTAAAACTTACCATCATACACAATTAGAAGTCTCAGAAAATGCCCTAAGGTCTTTCATCTTACATCTTAGTTTTCAGTTTGGCATCCTGTCTACCATGCTACTCATTTCATTACCAAGATAAATGTATACTACTGCTTGCTAGATAACAGAGTGGCCCTCATGTCAGACAACATCTTGCCTTAGCTTTATGATGTCAGCTTGCTAGGCAACAGAGTGGCCCTCATGTCAGACAACATCTTGCTGTAGCTTTATGATGTCAGCTTGCTAGGCAACAGAGTGGCCCTCATGTCAGACAACATCTTGCTTTAGGTTTATGATGTCAGGTCACTGCTGGACCAATCGTCCTTGTGGAAGCTGAGCACAGAGAAGGATTAGATATCAAAAGTTATGCAGTAGGCTACTATCTGTATTCATGACTGCAAGGCAAATAGGAGGGGGATGTTAAAGGACTCTAAACCACTTCAAAGCACTGGGGCCTTTTTGAAAGTGGGATGGAGATGTATACAAAAACAGAGATTATCCTTAACAACAATCCAACTTGAGAGTCAGAGTCCAACATACAGAGTGCAGGGGAAGAGGTTAAATAAGCTTCCTTTCGTGAGAATTTAACACTATCGTTCTAAAGTGAGATAGTGCTTTTTAGCGTCAAAGGCTGCAATTTCCTCGAATGGAACATTGCAAATACCAGGATCTAAAGCAGGCTTTAGTAGCATTGGAAGCAGTCAGTCTTTTATCAACTATCAGGACCAACACAATGTGATCCATATTACTTCCATCTTGACACAAATTATATTCAGGCACAGGCTCCGACCAGAAGGTAGTGAGGACATTCTGATGCTGTGAAAGTCTTTTTAATGCCTAAAAGGAATGATTGTGATTTTTGCTTACCGTATAAATTGGTAAAATGATGCCGGAAGACTTTTTTTTTTTTTCCTTCAGTCTCGGCACTGCAGAGAAACTGTTGTGAAACACTGCCACTGGTGGTCATTCAGTATAATCTGCAGATGGAAAAGTCCACTGTTAGCACATTTACTATAAGAAATACCAACAATCTTGTTTGAGGGTAAACAGATCAATACTGTGGAGTCTGTATAATTCTGAAAATCAACAGCTCATTAGAAAATCAAATCTCAATTTGTGTTTTTAACCTCCTATACTTCTCTGAATCCTATGCCTCATATCTAACACTCTAAAAAACTGTAGCACATACATTAGGACATAGATAAATAGATCTTTTTCCATCCAAGTGGCATCGTACCCTTCTCACTGCATTTGTTTTAGGATAGGGTACACCAGTAGCAATTAAGCCAGCTGATAAGTTGAGAGGAAGGGTTTTGCTACAGTTAATGGGAATAATAAAAACTATGAATAGCATAATTACCATCTTCATTCTAGCCAATTCCTACCAGTTCAGCATGAGTGATGTTGACACTCTGTATGCTTAAAACTTACCATCATACACAATTAGAAGTCTCAGAAAATGCCCTAAGGTCTTTTATCTTACATCTTAGTTTTCAGTTTGGCATCCTGTCTACCATGCTACTCATTTAATTACCAAGATAAATGTATACTACTGCTTGCTAGATAACAGAGTGGCCCTCATGTCAGACAACATCTTGCCTTAGCTTTATGATGTCAGCTTGCTAGGCAACAGAGTGGCCCTCATGTCAGACAACATCTTGCTGTAGCTTTATGATGTCAGGTCACTGCTGGACCAATCGTCCTTGTGGAAGCTGAGCACAGAGAAGGATTAGATATCAAAAGTTATGCAGTAGGCTACTATCTGTATTCATGACTGCAAGGCAAATAGGAGGGGGAATGTTAAAGGACTCTAAACCACTTCAAAGCACTGGGGCCTTTTTGAAAGTGGGATGGAGATGTATACAAAAACAGAGATTATCCTTAACAACAATCCAACTTGAGAGTCAGAGTCCAACATACAGAGTGCAGGGGAAGAGGTTAAATAAGCTTCCTTTCGTGAGAATTTAACACTATCGTTCTAAAGTGAGATAGTGCTTTTTAGCGTCAAAGGCTGCAATTTCCTCGAATGGAACATTGCAAATACCAGGATCTAAAGCAGGCTTTAGTAGCATTGGAAGCAGTCAGTCTTTTATCAACTATCAGGACCAACACAATGTGATCCATATTACTTCCATCTTGACACAAATTATATTCAGGCACAGGCTCCGACCAGAAGGTAGTGAGGACATTCTGATGCTGTGAAAGTCTTTTTAATGCCTAAAAGGAATGATTGTGATTTTTGCTTACCGTATAAATTGGTAAAATGATGCCGGAAGACTTTTTTTTTTTTTCCTTCAGTCTCGGCACTGCAGAGAAACTGTTGTGAAACACTGCCACTGGTGGTCATTCAGTATAATCTGCAGATGGAAAAGTCCACTGTTAGCACATTTACTATAAGAAATACCAACAATCTTGTTTGAGGGTAAACAGATCAATACTGTGGAGTCTGTATAATTCTGAAAATCAACAGCTCATTAGAAAATCAAATCTCAATTTGTGTTTTTAACCTCCTATACTTCTCTGAATCCTATGCCTCATATCTAACACTCTAAAAAACTGTAGCACATACATTAGGACATAGATAAATAGATCTTTTTCCATCCAAGTGGCATCGTACCCTTCTCACTGCATTTGTTTTAGGATAGGGTACACCAGTAGCAATTAAGCCAGCTGATAAGTTGAGAGGAAGGGTTTTGCTACAGTTAATGGGAATAATAAAAACTATGAATAGCATAATTACCATCTTCATTTTAGCCAATTCCTACCAGTTCAGCATGAGTGATGTTGGGACTCTTTATGCTTAAAACTTACCATCATACACAATTAGAAGTCTCAGAAAATGCCCTAAGGTCTTTCATCTTACATCTTAGTTTTCAGTTTGGCATCCTGTCTACCATGCTACTCATTTCATTACCAAGATAAATGTATACTACTGCTTGCTAGATAACAGAGTGGCCCTCATGTCAGACAACATCTTGCCTTAGCTTTATGATGTCAGCTTGCTAGGCAACAGAGTGGCCCTCATGTCAGACAACATCTTGCTGTAGCTTTATGATGTCAGCTTGCTAGGCAACAGAGTGGCCCTCATGTCAGACAACATCTTGCTTTAGGTTTATGATGTCAGGTCACTGCTGGACCAATCGTCCTTGTGGAAGCTGAGCACAGAGAAGGATTAGATATCAAAAGTTATGCAGTAGGCTACTATCTGTATTCATGACTGCAAGGCAAATAGGAGGGGGATGTTAAAGGACTCTAAACCACTTCAAAGCACTGGGGCCTTTTTGAAAGTGGGATGGAGATGTATACAAAAACAGAGATTATCCTTAACAACAATCCAACTTGAGAGTCAGAGTCCAACATACAGAGTGCAGGGGAAGAGGTTAAATAAGCTTCCTTTCGTGAGAATTTAACACTATCGTTCTAAAGTGAGATAGTGCTTTTTAGCGTCAAAGGCTGCAATTTGCTCGAATGGAACATTGCAAATACCAGGATCTAACGCAGGCTTTAGTAGCATTGGAAGCAGTCAGTCTTATCAACTATCAGGACCAACACAATGTGATCCATATTACTTCCATCTTGACACAAATTATATTCAGGCACAGGCTCCGACTATAAAGTAGTGAGGACATTCTGATGCTGTGAAAGTCTTTTCAATGCCTAAAAGGAATGATTGTGTGATTTTTGCTTACCGTATAAATTGGTAAAATGATGCCGGAAGACTTTCTTTTTTTTTTCCTTCAGTCTCGGCACTGCAGAGAAACTGTTGTGAAACACTGCCACTGGTGGTCATTCAGTATAATCTGCAGATGGAAAAGTCCACTGTTAGCACATTTACTATAAGAAATACCAACAATCTTGTTTGAGGGTAAACAGATCAATACTGTGGAGTCTGTATAATTGTGAAAATCAACAGCTCATTAGAAAATCAAATCTCAATTTGTGTTTTTAACCTCCTATACTTCTCTGAATCCTATGCCTCATATCTAACACTCTAAAAAACTGTAGCACATACATTAGGACATAGATAAATAGATCTTTTTCCATCCAAGTGGCATCGTACCCTTCTCACTGCATTTGTTTTAGGATAGGGTACACCAGTAGCAATTAAGCCAGCTGATCAGTTTAGAGAGGAAGGGTTTTGCTACAGTTAATGGGAATAATAAAAACTATGAATAGCATAATTACCATCTTCATTCTAGCCAATTCCTACCAGTTCAGCATGAGTGATGTTGACACTCTGTATGCTTAAAACTTACCATCATACACAATTAGAAGTCTCAGAAAATGCCCTAAGGTCTTTTATCTTACATCTTAGTTTTCAGTTTGGCATCCTGTCTACCATGCTACTCATTTAATTACCAAGATAAATGTATACTACTGCTTGCTAGATAACAGAGTGGCCCTCATGTCAGACAACATCTTGCCTTAGCTTTATGATGTCAGCTTGCTAGGCAACAGAGTGGCCCTCATGTCAGACAACATCTTGCTGTAGCTTTATGATGTCAGGTCACTGCTGGACCAATCGTCCTTGTGGAAGCTGAGCACAGAGAAGGATTAGATATCAAAAGTTATGCAGTAGGCTACTATCTGTATTCATGACTGCAAGGCAAATAGGAGGGGGAATGTTAAAGGACTCTAAACCACTTCAAAGCACTGGGGCCTTTTTGAAAGTGGGATGGAGATGTATACAAAAACAGAGATTATCCTTAACAACAATCCAACTTGAGAGTCAGAGTCCAACATACAGAGTGCAGGGGAAGAGGTTAAATAAGCTTCCTTTCGTGAGAATTTAACACTATCGTTCTAAAGTGAGATAGTGCTTTTTAGCGTCAAAGGCTGCAATTTCCTCGAATGGAACATTGCAAATACCAGGATCTAAAGCAGGCTTTAGTAGCATTGGAAGCAGTCAGTCTTTTATCAACTATCAGGACCAACACAATGTGATCCATATTACTTCCATCTTGACACAAATTATATTCAGGCACAGGCTCCGACCAGAAGGTAGTGAGGACATTCTGATGCTGTGAAAGTCTTTTTAATGCCTAAAAGGAATGATTGTGATTTTTGCTTACCGTATAAATTGGTAAAATGATGCCGGAAGACTTTTTTTTTTTTTCCTTCAGTCTCGGCACTGCAGAGAAACTGTTGTGAAACACTGCCACTGGTGGTCATTCAGTATAATCTGCAGATGGAAAAGTCCACTGTTAGCACATTTACTATAAGAAATACCAACAATCTTGTTTGAGGGTAAACAGATCAATACTGTGGAGTCTGTATAATTCTGAAAATCAACAGCTCATTAGAAAATCAAATCTCAATTTGTGTTTTTAACCTCCTATACTTCTCTGAATCCTATGCCTCATATCTAACACTCTAAAAAACTGTAGCACATACATTAGGACATAAATAAATAGATCTTTTTCCATCCAAGTGGCATCGTACCCTTCTCACTGCATTTGTTTTAGGATAGGGTACACCAGTAGCAATTAAGCCAGCTGATCAGTTTAGAGAGGAAGGGTTTTGCTACAGTTAATGGGAATAATAAAAACTATGAATAGCATAATTACCATCTTCATTCTAGCCAATTCCTACCAGTTCAGCATGAGTGATGTTGACACTCTGTATGCTTAAAACTTACCATCATACACAATTAGAAGTCTCAGAAAATGCCCTAAGGTCTTTTATCTTACATCTTAGTTTTCAGTTTGGCATCCTGTCTACCATGCTACTCATTTAATTACCAAGATAAATGTATACTACTGCTTGCTAGATAACAGAGTGGCCCTCATGTCAGACAACATCTTGCCTTAGCTTTATGATGTCAGCTTGCTAGGCAACAGAGTGGCCCTCATGTCAGACAACATCTTGCTGTAGCTTTATGATGTCAGGTCACTGCTGGACCAATCGTCCTTGTGGAAGCTGAGCACAGAGAAGGATTAGATATCAAAAGTTATGCAGTAGGCTACTATCTGTATTCATGACTGCAAGGCAAATAGGAGGGGGAATGTTAAAGGACTCTAAACCACTTCAAAGCACTGGGGCCTTTTTGAAAGTGGGATGGAGATGTATACAAAAACAGAGATTATCCTTAACAACAATCCAACTTGAGAGTCAGAGTCCAACATACAGAGTGCAGGGGAAGAGGTTAAATAAGCTTCCTTTCGTGAGAATTTAACACTATCGTTCTAAAGTGAGATAGTGCTTTTTAGCGTCAAAGGCTGCAATTTCCTCGAATGGAACATTGCAAATACCAGGATCTAAAGCAGGCTTTAGTAGCATTGGAAGCAGTCAGTCTTTTATCAACTATCAGGACCAACACAATGTGATCCATATTACTTCCATCTTGACACAAATTATATTCAGGCACAGGCTCCGACCAGAAGGTAGTGAGGACATTCTGATGCTGTGAAAGTCTTTTTAATGCCTAAAAGGAATGATTGTGATTTTTGCTTACCGTATAAATTGGTAAAATGATGCCGGAAGACTTTTTTTTTTTTTCCTTCAGTCTCGGCACTGCAGAGAAACTGTTGTGAAACACTGCCACTGGTGGTCATTCAGTATAATCTGCAGATGGAAAAGTCCACTGTTAGCACATTTACTATAAGAAATACCAACAATCTTGTTTGAGGGTAAACAGATCAATACTGTGGAGTCTGTATAATTCTGAAAATCAACAGCTCATTAGAAAATCAAATCTCAATTTGTGTTTTTAACCTCCTATACTTCTCTGAATCCTATGCCTCATATCTAACACTCTAAAAAACTGTAGCACATACATTAGGACATAAATAAATAGATCTTTTTCCATCCAAGTGGCATCGTACCCTTCTCACTGCATTTGTTTTAGGATAGGGTACACCAGTAGCAATTAAGCCAGCTGATCAGTTTAGAGAGGAAGGGTTTTGCTACAGTTAATGGGAATAATAAAAACTATGAATAGCATAATTACCATCTTCATTCTAGCCAATTCCTACCAGTTCAGCATGAGTGATGTTGACACTCTGTATGCTTAAAACTTACCATCATACACAATTAGAAGTCTCAGAAAATGCCCTAAGGTCTTTTATCTTACATCTTAGTTTTCAGTTTGGCATCCTGTCTACCATGCTACTCATTTAATTACCAAGATAAATGTATACTACTGCTTGCTAGATAACAGAGTGGCCCTCATGTCAGACAACATCTTGCCTTAGCTTTATGATGTCAGCTTGCTAGGCAACAGAGTGGCCCTCATGTCAGACAACATCTTGCTGTAGCTTTATGATGTCAGGTCACTGCTGGACCAATCGTCCTTGTGGAAGCTGAGCACAGAGAAGGATTAGATATCAAAAGTTATGCAGTAGGCTACTATCTGTATTCATGACTGCAAGGCAAATAGGAGGGGGAATGTTAAAGGACTCTAAACCACTTCAAAGCACTGGGGCCTTTTTGAAAGTGGGATGGAGATGTATACAAAAACAGAGATTATCCTTAACAACAATCCAACTTGAGAGTCAGAGTCCAACATACAGAGTGCAGGGGAAGAGGTTAAATAAGCTTCCTTTCGTGAGAATTTAACACTATCGTTCTAAAGTGAGATAGTGCTTTTTAGCGTCAAAGGCTGCAATTTCCTCGAATGGAACATTGCAAATACCAGGATCTAAAGCAGGCTTTAGTAGCATTGGAAGCAGTCAGTCTTTTATCAACTATCAGGACCAACACAATGTGATCCATATTACTTCCATCTTGACACAAATTATATTCAGGCACAGGCTCCGACCAGAAGGTAGTGAGGACATTCTGATGCTGTGAAAGTCTTTTTAATGCCTAAAAGGAATGATTGTGATTTTTGCTTACCGTATAAATTGGTAAAATGATGCCGGAAGACTTTTTTTTTTTTTCCTTCAGTCTCGGCACTGCAGAGAAACTGTTGTGAAACACTGCCACTGGTGGTCATTCAGTATAATCTGCAGATGGAAAAGTCCACTGTTAGCACATTTACTATAAGAAATACCAACAATCTTGTTTGAGGGTAAACAGATCAATACTGTGGAGTCTGTATAATTCTGAAAATCAACAGCTCATTAGAAAATCAAATCTCAATTTGTGTTTTTAACCTCCTATACTTCTCTGAATCCTATGCCTCATATCTAACACTCTAAAAAACTGTAGCACATACATTAGGACATAGATAAATAGATCTTTTTCCATCCAAGTGGCATCGTACCCTTCTCACTGCATTTGTTTTAGGATAGGGTACACCAGTAGCAATTAAGCCAGCTGATAAGTTGAGAGGAAGGGTTTTGCTACAGTTAATGGGAATAATAAAAACTATGAATAGCATAATTACCATCTTCATTTTAGCCAATTCCTACCAGTTCAGCATGAGTGATGTTGGGACTCTTTATGCTTAAAACTTACCATCATACACAATTAGAAGTCTCAGAAAATGCCCTAAGGTCTTTCATCTTACATCTTAGTTTTCAGTTTGGCATCCTGTCTACCATGCTACTCATTTCATTACCAAGATAAATGTATACTACTGCTTGCTAGATAACAGAGTGGCCCTCATGTCAGACAACATCTTGCCTTAGCTTTATGATGTCAGCTTGCTAGGCAACAGAGTGGCCCTCATGTCAGACAACATCTTGCTGTAGCTTTATGATGTCAGCTTGCTAGGCAACAGAGTGGCCCTCATGTCAGACAACATCTTGCTTTAGGTTTATGATGTCAGGTCACTGCTGGACCAATCGTCCTTGTGGAAGCTGAGCACAGAGAAGGATTAGATATCAAAAGTTATGCAGTAGGCTACTATCTGTATTCATGACTGCAAGGCAAATAGGAGGGGGATGTTAAAGGACTCTAAACCACTTCAAAGCACTGGGGCCTTTTTGAAAGTGGGATGGAGATGTATACAAAAACAGAGATTATCCTTAACAACAATCCAACTTGAGAGTCAGAGTCCAACATACAGAGTGCAGGGGAAGAGGTTAAATAAGCTTCCTTTCGTGAGAATTTAACACTATCGTTCTAAAGTGAGATAGTGCTTTTTAGCGTCAAAGGCTGCAATTTCCTCGAATGGAACATTGCAAATACCAGGATCTAAAGCAGGCTTTAGTAGCATTGGAAGCAGTCAGTCTTATCAACTATCAGGACCAACACAATGTGATCCATATTACTTCCATCTTGACACAAATTATATTCAGGCACAGGCTCCGACTATAAAGTAGTGAGGACATTCTGATGCTGTGAAAGTCTTTTCAATGCCTAAAAGGAATGATTGTGTGATTTTTGCTTACCGTATAAATTGGTAAAATGATGCCGGAAGACTTTCTTTTTTTTTTCCTTCAGTCTCGGCACTGCAGAGAAACTGTTGTGAAACACTGCCACTGGTGGTCATTCAGTATAATCTGCAGATGGAAAAGTCCACTGTTAGCACATTTACTATAAGAAATACCAACAATCTTGTTTGAGGGTAAACAGATCAATACTGTGGAGTCTGTATAATTGTGAAAATCAACAGCTCATTAGAAAATCAAATCTCAATTTGTGTTTTTAACCTCCTATACTTCTCTGAATCCTATGCCTCATATCTAACACTCTAAAAAACTGTAGCACATACATTAGGACATAGATAAATAGATCTTTTTCCATCCAAGTGGCATCGTACCCTTCTCACTGCATTTGTTTTAGGATAGGGTACACCAGTAGCAATTAAGCCAGCTGATCAGTTTAGAGAGGAAGGGTTTTGCTACAGTTAATGGGAATAATAAAAACTATGAATAGCATAATTACCATCTTCATTCTAGCCAATTCCTACCAGTTCAGCATGAGTGATGTTGACACTCTGTATGCTTAAAACTTACCATCATACACAATTAGAAGTCTCAGAAAATGCCCTAAGGTCTTTTATCTTACATCTTAGTTTTCAGTTTGGCATCCTGTCTACCATGCTACTCATTTAATTACCAAGATAAATGTATACTACTGCTTGCTAGATAACAGAGTGGCCCTCATGTCAGACAACATCTTGCCTTAGCTTTATGATGTCAGCTTGCTAGGCAACAGAGTGGCCCTCATGTCAGACAACATCTTGCTGTAGCTTTATGATGTCAGGTCACTGCTGGACCAATCGTCCTTGTGGAAGCTGAGCACAGAGAAGGATTAGATATCAAAAGTTATGCAGTAGGCTACTATCTGTATTCATGACTGCAAGGCAAATAGGAGGGGGAATGTTAAAGGACTCTAAACCACTTCAAAGCACTGGGGCCTTTTTGAAAGTGGGATGGAGATGTATACAAAAACAGAGATTATCCTTAACAACAATCCAACTTGAGAGTCAGAGTCCAACATACAGAGTGCAGGGGAAGAGGTTAAATAAGCTTCCTTTCGTGAGAATTTAACACTATCGTTCTAAAGTGAGATAGTGCTTTTTAGCGTCAAAGGCTGCAATTTCCTCGAATGGAACATTGCAAATACCAGGATCTAAAGCAGGCTTTAGTAGCATTGGAAGCAGTCAGTCTTTTATCAACTATCAGGACCAACACAATGTGATCCATATTACTTCCATCTTGACACAAATTATATTCAGGCACAGGCTCCGACCAGAAGGTAGTGAGGACATTCTGATGCTGTGAAAGTCTTTTTAATGCCTAAAAGGAATGATTGTGATTTTTGCTTACCGTATAAATTGGTAAAATGATGCCGGAAGACTTTTTTTTTTTTTCCTTCAGTCTCGGCACTGCAGAGAAACTGTTGTGAAACACTGCCACTGGTGGTCATTCAGTATAATCTGCAGATGGAAAAGTCCACTGTTAGCACATTTACTATAAGAAATACCAACAATCTTGTTTGAGGGTAAACAGATCAATACTGTGGAGTCTGTATAATTCTGAAAATCAACAGCTCATTAGAAAATCAAATCTCAATTTGTGTTTTTAACCTCCTATACTTCTCTGAATCCTATGCCTCATATCTAACACTCTAAAAAACTGTAGCACATACATTAGGACATAGATAAATAGATCTTTTTCCATCCAAGTGGCATCGTACCCTTCTCACTGCATTTGTTTTAGGATAGGGTACACCAGTAGCAATTAAGCCAGCTGATAAGTTGAGAGGAAGGGTTTTGCTACAGTTAATGGGAATAATAAAAACTATGAATAGCATAATTACCATCTTCATTTTAGCCAATTCCTACCAGTTCAGCATGAGTGATGTTGGGACTCTTTATGCTTAAAACTTACCATCATACACAATTAGAAGTCTCAGAAAATGCCCTAAGGTCTTTCATCTTACATCTTAGTTTTCAGTTTGGCATCCTGTCTACCATGCTACTCATTTCATTACCAAGATAAATGTATACTACTGCTTGCTAGATAACAGAGTGGCCCTCATGTCAGACAACATCTTGCCTTAGCTTTATGATGTCAGCTTGCTAGGCAACAGAGTGGCCCTCATGTCAGACAACATCTTGCTGTAGCTTTATGATGTCAGCTTGCTAGGCAACAGAGTGGCCCTCATGTCAGACAACATCTTGCTTTAGGTTTATGATGTCAGGTCACTGCTGGACCAATCGTCCTTGTGGAAGCTGAGCACAGAGAAGGATTAGATATCAAAAGTTATGCAGTAGGCTACTATCTGTATTCATGACTGCAAGGCAAATAGGAGGGGGATGTTAAAGGACTCTAAACCACTTCAAAGCACTGGGGCCTTTTTGAAAGTGGGATGGAGATGTATACAAAAACAGAGATTATCCTTAACAACAATCCAACTTGAGAGTCAGAGTCCAACATACAGAGTGCAGGGGAAGAGGTTAAATAAGCTTCCTTTCGTGAGAATTTAACACTATCGTTCTAAAGTGAGATAGTGCTTTTTAGCGTCAAAGGCTGCAATTTCCTCGAATGGAACATTGCAAATACCAGGATCTAAAGCAGGCTTTAGTAGCATTGGAAGCAGTCAGTCTTTTATCAACTATCAGGACCAACACAATGTGATCCATATTACTTCCATCTTGACACAAATTATATTCAGGCACAGGCTCCGACCAGAAGGTAGTGAGGACATTCTGATGCTGTGAAAGTCTTTTTAATGCCTAAAAGGAATGATTGTGATTTTTGCTTACCGTATAAATTGGTAAAATGATGCCGGAAGACTTTTTTTTTTTTTCCTTCAGTCTCGGCACTGCAGAGAAACTGTTGTGAAACACTGCCACTGGTGGTCATTCAGTATAATCTGCAGATGGAAAAGTCCACTGTTAGCACATTTACTATAAGAAATACCAACAATCTTGTTTGAGGGTAAACAGATCAATACTGTGGAGTCTGTATAATTCTGAAAATCAACAGCTCATTAGAAAATCAAATCTCAATTTGTGTTTTTAACCTCCTATACTTCTCTGAATCCTATGCCTCATATCTAACACTCTAAAAAACTGTAGCACATACATTAGGACATAGATAAATAGATCTTTTTCCATCCAAGTGGCATCGTACCCTTCTCACTGCATTTGTTTTAGGATAGGGTACACCAGTAGCAATTAAGCCAGCTGATAAGTTGAGAGGAAGGGTTTTGCTACAGTTAATGGGAATAATAAAAACTATGAATAGCATAATTACCATCTTCATTCTAGCCAATTCCTACCAGTTCAGCATGAGTGATGTTGACACTCTGTATGCTTAAAACTTACCATCATACACAATTAGAAGTCTCAGAAAATGCCCTAAGGTCTTTTATCTTACATCTTAGTTTTCAGTTTGGCATCCTGTCTACCATGCTACTCATTTAATTACCAAGATAAATGTATACTACTGCTTGCTAGATAACAGAGTGGCCCTCATGTCAGACAACATCTTGCCTTAGCTTTATGATGTCAGCTTGCTAGGCAACAGAGTGGCCCTCATGTCAGACAACATCTTGCTGTAGCTTTATGATGTCAGGTCACTGCTGGACCAATCGTCCTTGTGGAAGCTGAGCACAGAGAAGGATTAGATATCAAAAGTTATGCAGTAGGCTACTATCTGTATTCATGACTGCAAGGCAAATAGGAGGGGGAATGTTAAAGGACTCTAAACCACTTCAAAGCACTGGGGCCTTTTTGAAAGTGGGATGGAGATGTATACAAAAACAGAGATTATCCTTAACAACAATCCAACTTGAGAGTCAGAGTCCAACATACAGAGTGCAGGGGAAGAGGTTAAATAAGCTTCCTTTCGTGAGAATTTAACACTATCGTTCTAAAGTGAGATAGTGCTTTTTAGCGTCAAAGGCTGCAATTTCCTCGAATGGAACATTGCAAATACCAGGATCTAAAGCAGGCTTTAGTAGCATTGGAAGCAGTCAGTCTTTTATCAACTATCAGGACCAACACAATGTGATCCATATTACTTCCATCTTGACACAAATTATATTCAGGCACAGGCTCCGACCAGAAGGTAGTGAGGACATTCTGATGCTGTGAAAGTCTTTTTAATGCCTAAAAGGAATGATTGTGATTTTTGCTTACCGTATAAATTGGTAAAATGATGCCGGAAGACTTTTTTTTTTTTTCCTTCAGTCTCGGCACTGCAGAGAAACTGTTGTGAAACACTGCCACTGGTGGTCATTCAGTATAATCTGCAGATGGAAAAGTCCACTGTTAGCACATTTACTATAAGAAATACCAACAATCTTGTTTGAGGGTAAACAGATCAATACTGTGGAGTCTGTATAATTCTGAAAATCAACAGCTCATTAGAAAATCAAATCTCAATTTGTGTTTTTAACCTCCTATACTTCTCTGAATCCTATGCCTCATATCTAACACTCTAAAAAACTGTAGCACATACATTAGGACATAGATAAATAGATCTTTTTCCATCCAAGTGGCATCGTACCCTTCTCACTGCATTTGTTTTAGGATAGGGTACACCAGTAGCAATTAAGCCAGCTGATAAGTTGAGAGGAAGGGTTTTGCTACAGTTAATGGGAATAATAAAAACTATGAATAGCATAATTACCATCTTCATTTTAGCCAATTCCTACCAGTTCAGCATGAGTGATGTTGGGACTCTTTATGCTTAAAACTTACCATCATACACAATTAGAAGTCTCAGAAAATGCCCTAAGGTCTTTCATCTTACATCTTAGTTTTCAGTTTGGCATCCTGTCTACCATGCTACTCATTTCATTACCAAGATAAATGTATACTACTGCTTGCTAGATAACAGAGTGGCCCTCATGTCAGACAACATCTTGCCTTAGCTTTATGATGTCAGCTTGCTAGGCAACAGAGTGGCCCTCATGTCAGACAACATCTTGCTGTAGCTTTATGATGTCAGCTTGCTAGGCAACAGAGTGGCCCTCATGTCAGACAACATCTTGCTTTAGGTTTATGATGTCAGGTCACTGCTGGACCAATCGTCCTTGTGGAAGCTGAGCACAGAGAAGGATTAGATATCAAAAGTTATGCAGTAGGCTACTATCTGTATTCATGACTGCAAGGCAAATAGGAGGGGGATGTTAAAGGACTCTAAACCACTTCAAAGCACTGGGGCCTTTTTGAAAGTGGGATGGAGATGTATACAAAAACAGAGATTATCCTTAACAACAATCCAACTTGAGAGTCAGAGTCCAACATACAGAGTGCAGGGGAAGAGGTTAAATAAGCTTCCTTTCGTGAGAATTTAACACTATCGTTCTAAAGTGAGATAGTGCTTTTTAGCGTCAAAGGCTGCAATTTGCTCGAATGGAACATTGCAAATACCAGGATCTAACGCAGGCTTTAGTAGCATTGGAAGCAGTCAGTCTTATCAACTATCAGGACCAACACAATGTGATCCATATTACTTCCATCTTGACACAAATTATATTCAGGCACAGGCTCCGACTATAAAGTAGTGAGGACATTCTGATGCTGTGAAAGTCTTTTCAATGCCTAAAAGGAATGATTGTGTGATTTTTGCTTACCGTATAAATTGGTAAAATGATGCCGGAAGACTTTCTTTTTTTTTTCCTTCAGTCTCGGCACTGCAGAGAAACTGTTGTGAAACACTGCCACTGGTGGTCATTCAGTATAATCTGCAGATGGAAAAGTCCACTGTTAGCACATTTACTATAAGAAATACCAACAATCTTGTTTGAGGGTAAACAGATCAATACTGTGGAGTCTGTATAATTGTGAAAATCAACAGCTCATTAGAAAATCAAATCTCAATTTGTGTTTTTAACCTCCTATACTTCTCTGAATCCTATGCCTCATATCTAACACTCTAAAAAACTGTAGCACATACATTAGGACATAGATAAATAGATCTTTTTCCATCCAAGTGGCATCGTACCCTTCTCACTGCATTTGTTTTAGGATAGGGTACACCAGTAGCAATTAAGCCAGCTGATCAGTTTAGAGAGGAAGGGTTTTGCTACAGTTAATGGGAATAATAAAAACTATGAATAGCATAATTACCATCTTCATTCTAGCCAATTCCTACCAGTTCAGCATGAGTGATGTTGACACTCTGTATGCTTAAAACTTACCATCATACACAATTAGAAGTCTCAGAAAATGCCCTAAGGTCTTTTATCTTACATCTTAGTTTTCAGTTTGGCATCCTGTCTACCATGCTACTCATTTAATTACCAAGATAAATGTATACTACTGCTTGCTAGATAACAGAGTGGCCCTCATGTCAGACAACATCTTGCCTTAGCTTTATGATGTCAGCTTGCTAGGCAACAGAGTGGCCCTCATGTCAGACAACATCTTGCTGTAGCTTTATGATGTCAGGTCACTGCTGGACCAATCGTCCTTGTGGAAGCTGAGCACAGAGAAGGATTAGATATCAAAAGTTATGCAGTAGGCTACTATCTGTATTCATGACTGCAAGGCAAATAGGAGGGGGAATGTTAAAGGACTCTAAACCACTTCAAAGCACTGGGGCCTTTTTGAAAGTGGGATGGAGATGTATACAAAAACAGAGATTATCCTTAACAACAATCCAACTTGAGAGTCAGAGTCCAACATACAGAGTGCAGGGGAAGAGGTTAAATAAGCTTCCTTTCGTGAGAATTTAACACTATCGTTCTAAAGTGAGATAGTGCTTTTTAGCGTCAAAGGCTGCAATTTCCTCGAATGGAACATTGCAAATACCAGGATCTAAAGCAGGCTTTAGTAGCATTGGAAGCAGTCAGTCTTTTATCAACTATCAGGACCAACACAATGTGATCCATATTACTTCCATCTTGACACAAATTATATTCAGGCACAGGCTCCGACCAGAAGGTAGTGAGGACATTCTGATGCTGTGAAAGTCTTTTTAATGCCTAAAAGGAATGATTGTGATTTTTGCTTACCGTATAAATTGGTAAAATGATGCCGGAAGACTTTTTTTTTTTTTCCTTCAGTCTCGGCACTGCAGAGAAACTGTTGTGAAACACTGCCACTGGTGGTCATTCAGTATAATCTGCAGATGGAAAAGTCCACTGTTAGCACATTTACTATAAGAAATACCAACAATCTTGTTTGAGGGTAAACAGATCAATACTGTGGAGTCTGTATAATTCTGAAAATCAACAGCTCATTAGAAAATCAAATCTCAATTTGTGTTTTTAACCTCCTATACTTCTCTGAATCCTATGCCTCATATCTAACACTCTAAAAAACTGTAGCACATACATTAGGACATAGATAAATAGATCTTTTTCCATCCAAGTGGCATCGTACCCTTCTCACTGCATTTGTTTTAGGATAGGGTACACCAGTAGCAATTAAGCCAGCTGATAAGTTGAGAGGAAGGGTTTTGCTACAGTTAATGGGAATAATAAAAACTATGAATAGCATAATTACCATCTTCATTCTAGCCAATTCCTACCAGTTCAGCATGAGTGATGTTGACACTCTGTATGCTTAAAACTTACCATCATACACAATTAGAAGTCTCAGAAAATGCCCTAAGGTCTTTTATCTTACATCTTAGTTTTCAGTTTGGCATCCTGTCTACCATGCTACTCATTTAATTACCAAGATAAATGTATACTACTGCTTGCTAGATAACAGAGTGGCCCTCATGTCAGACAACATCTTGCCTTAGCTTTATGATGTCAGCTTGCTAGGCAACAGAGTGGCCCTCATGTCAGACAACATCTTGCTGTAGCTTTATGATGTCAGGTCACTGCTGGACCAATCGTCCTTGTGGAAGCTGAGCACAGAGAAGGATTAGATATCAAAAGTTATGCAGTAGGCTACTATCTGTATTCATGACTGCAAGGCAAATAGGAGGGGGAATGTTAAAGGACTCTAAACCACTTCAAAGCACTGGGGCCTTTTTGAAAGTGGGATGGAGATGTATACAAAAACAGAGATTATCCTTAACAACAATCCAACTTGAGAGTCAGAGTCCAACATACAGAGTGCAGGGGAAGAGGTTAAATAAGCTTCCTTTCGTGAGAATTTAACACTATCGTTCTAAAGTGAGATAGTGCTTTTTAGCGTCAAAGGCTGCAATTTCCTCGAATGGAACATTGCAAATACCAGGATCTAAAGCAGGCTTTAGTAGCATTGGAAGCAGTCAGTCTTTTATCAACTATCAGGACCAACACAATGTGATCCATATTACTTCCATCTTGACACAAATTATATTCAGGCACAGGCTCCGACCAGAAGGTAGTGAGGACATTCTGATGCTGTGAAAGTCTTTTTAATGCCTAAAAGGAATGATTGTGATTTTTGCTTACCGTATAAATTGGTAAAATGATGCCGGAAGACTTTTTTTTTTTTTCCTTCAGTCTCGGCACTGCAGAGAAACTGTTGTGAAACACTGCCACTGGTGGTCATTCAGTATAATCTGCAGATGGAAAAGTCCACTGTTAGCACATTTACTATAAGAAATACCAACAATCTTGTTTGAGGGTAAACAGATCAATACTGTGGAGTCTGTATAATTCTGAAAATCAACAGCTCATTAGAAAATCAAATCTCAATTTGTGTTTTTAACCTCCTATACTTCTCTGAATCCTATGCCTCATATCTAACACTCTAAAAAACTGTAGCACATACATTAGGACATAGATAAATAGATCTTTTTCCATCCAAGTGGCATCGTACCCTTCTCACTGCATTTGTTTTAGGATAGGGTACACCAGTAGCAATTAAGCCAGCTGATAAGTTGAGAGGAAGGGTTTTGCTACAGTTAATGGGAATAATAAAAACTATGAATAGCATAATTACCATCTTCATTTTAGCCAATTCCTACCAGTTCAGCATGAGTGATGTTGGGACTCTTTATGCTTAAAACTTACCATCATACACAATTAGAAGTCTCAGAAAATGCCCTAAGGTCTTTCATCTTACATCTTAGTTTTCAGTTTGGCATCCTGTCTACCATGCTACTCATTTCATTACCAAGATAAATGTATACTACTGCTTGCTAGATAACAGAGTGGCCCTCATGTCAGACAACATCTTGCCTTAGCTTTATGATGTCAGCTTGCTAGGCAACAGAGTGGCCCTCATGTCAGACAACATCTTGCTGTAGCTTTATGATGTCAGCTTGCTAGGCAACAGAGTGGCCCTCATGTCAGACAACATCTTGCTTTAGGTTTATGATGTCAGGTCACTGCTGGACCAATCGTCCTTGTGGAAGCTGAGCACAGAGAAGGATTAGATATCAAAAGTTATGCAGTAGGCTACTATCTGTATTCATGACTGCAAGGCAAATAGGAGGGGGATGTTAAAGGACTCTAAACCACTTCAAAGCACTGGGGCCTTTTTGAAAGTGGGATGGAGATGTATACAAAAACAGAGATTATCCTTAACAACAATCCAACTTGAGAGTCAGAGTCCAACATACAGAGTGCAGGGGAAGAGGTTAAATAAGCTTCCTTTCGTGAGAATTTAACACTATCGTTCTAAAGTGAGATAGTGCTTTTTAGCGTCAAAGGCTGCAATTTGCTCGAATGGAACATTGCAAATACCAGGATCTAACGCAGGCTTTAGTAGCATTGGAAGCAGTCAGTCTTATCAACTATCAGGACCAACACAATGTGATCCATATTACTTCCATCTTGACACAAATTATATTCAGGCACAGGCTCCGACTATAAAGTAGTGAGGACATTCTGATGCTGTGAAAGTCTTTTCAATGCCTAAAAGGAATGATTGTGTGATTTTTGCTTACCGTATAAATTGGTAAAATGATGCCGGAAGACTTTCTTTTTTTTTTCCTTCAGTCTCGGCACTGCAGAGAAACTGTTGTGAAACACTGCCACTGGTGGTCATTCAGTATAATCTGCAGATGGAAAAGTCCACTGTTAGCACATTTACTATAAGAAATACCAACAATCTTGTTTGAGGGTAAACAGATCAATACTGTGGAGTCTGTATAATTGTGAAAATCAACAGCTCATTAGAAAATCAAATCTCAATTTGTGTTTTTAACCTCCTATACTTCTCTGAATCCTATGCCTCATATCTAACACTCTAAAAAACTGTAGCACATACATTAGGACATAGATAAATAGATCTTTTTCCATCCAAGTGGCATCGTACCCTTCTCACTGCATTTGTTTTAGGATAGGGTACACCAGTAGCAATTAAGCCAGCTGATCAGTTTAGAGAGGAAGGGTTTTGCTACAGTTAATGGGAATAATAAAAACTATGAATAGCATAATTACCATCTTCATTCTAGCCAATTCCTACCAGTTCAGCATGAGTGATGTTGACACTCTGTATGCTTAAAACTTACCATCATACACAATTAGAAGTCTCAGAAAATGCCCTAAGGTCTTTTATCTTACATCTTAGTTTTCAGTTTGGCATCCTGTCTACCATGCTACTCATTTAATTACCAAGATAAATGTATACTACTGCTTGCTAGATAACAGAGTGGCCCTCATGTCAGACAACATCTTGCCTTAGCTTTATGATGTCAGCTTGCTAGGCAACAGAGTGGCCCTCATGTCAGACAACATCTTGCTGTAGCTTTATGATGTCAGGTCACTGCTGGACCAATCGTCCTTGTGGAAGCTGAGCACAGAGAAGGATTAGATATCAAAAGTTATGCAGTAGGCTACTATCTGTATTCATGACTGCAAGGCAAATAGGAGGGGGAATGTTAAAGGACTCTAAACCACTTCAAAGCACTGGGGCCTTTTTGAAAGTGGGATGGAGATGTATACAAAAACAGAGATTATCCTTAACAACAATCCAACTTGAGAGTCAGAGTCCAACATACAGAGTGCAGGGGAAGAGGTTAAATAAGCTTCCTTTCGTGAGAATTTAACACTATCGTTCTAAAGTGAGATAGTGCTTTTTAGCGTCAAAGGCTGCAATTTCCTCGAATGGAACATTGCAAATACCAGGATCTAAAGCAGGCTTTAGTAGCATTGGAAGCAGTCAGTCTTTTATCAACTATCAGGACCAACACAATGTGATCCATATTACTTCCATCTTGACACAAATTATATTCAGGCACAGGCTCCGACCAGAAGGTAGTGAGGACATTCTGATGCTGTGAAAGTCTTTTTAATGCCTAAAAGGAATGATTGTGATTTTTGCTTACCGTATAAATTGGTAAAATGATGCCGGAAGACTTTTTTTTTTTTTCCTTCAGTCTCGGCACTGCAGAGAAACTGTTGTGAAACACTGCCACTGGTGGTCATTCAGTATAATCTGCAGATGGAAAAGTCCACTGTTAGCACATTTACTATAAGAAATACCAACAATCTTGTTTGAGGGTAAACAGATCAATACTGTGGAGTCTGTATAATTCTGAAAATCAACAGCTCATTAGAAAATCAAATCTCAATTTGTGTTTTTAACCTCCTATACTTCTCTGAATCCTATGCCTCATATCTAACACTCTAAAAAACTGTAGCACATACATTAGGACATAAATAAATAGATCTTTTTCCATCCAAGTGGCATCGTACCCTTCTCACTGCATTTGTTTTAGGATAGGGTACACCAGTAGCAATTAAGCCAGCTGATCAGTTTAGAGAGGAAGGGTTTTGCTACAGTTAATGGGAATAATAAAAACTATGAATAGCATAATTACCATCTTCATTCTAGCCAATTCCTACCAGTTCAGCATGAGTGATGTTGACACTCTGTATGCTTAAAACTTACCATCATACACAATTAGAAGTCTCAGAAAATGCCCTAAGGTCTTTTATCTTACATCTTAGTTTTCAGTTTGGCATCCTGTCTACCATGCTACTCATTTAATTACCAAGATAAATGTATACTACTGCTTGCTAGATAACAGAGTGGCCCTCATGTCAGACAACATCTTGCCTTAGCTTTATGATGTCAGCTTGCTAGGCAACAGAGTGGCCCTCATGTCAGACAACATCTTGCTGTAGCTTTATGATGTCAGGTCACTGCTGGACCAATCGTCCTTGTGGAAGCTGAGCACAGAGAAGGATTAGATATCAAAAGTTATGCAGTAGGCTACTATCTGTATTCATGACTGCAAGGCAAATAGGAGGGGGAATGTTAAAGGACTCTAAACCACTTCAAAGCACTGGGGCCTTTTTGAAAGTGGGATGGAGATGTATACAAAAACAGAGATTATCCTTAACAACAATCCAACTTGAGAGTCAGAGTCCAACATACAGAGTGCAGGGGAAGAGGTTAAATAAGCTTCCTTTCGTGAGAATTTAACACTATCGTTCTAAAGTGAGATAGTGCTTTTTAGCGTCAAAGGCTGCAATTTCCTCGAATGGAACATTGCAAATACCAGGATCTAAAGCAGGCTTTAGTAGCATTGGAAGCAGTCAGTCTTTTATCAACTATCAGGACCAACACAATGTGATCCATATTACTTCCATCTTGACACAAATTATATTCAGGCACAGGCTCCGACCAGAAGGTAGTGAGGACATTCTGATGCTGTGAAAGTCTTTTTAATGCCTAAAAGGAATGATTGTGATTTTTGCTTACCGTATAAATTGGTAAAATGATGCCGGAAGACTTTTTTTTTTTTTCCTTCAGTCTCGGCACTGCAGAGAAACTGTTGTGAAACACTGCCACTGGTGGTCATTCAGTATAATCTGCAGATGGAAAAGTCCACTGTTAGCACATTTACTATAAGAAATACCAACAATCTTGTTTGAGGGTAAACAGATCAATACTGTGGAGTCTGTATAATTCTGAAAATCAACAGCTCATTAGAAAATCAAATCTCAATTTGTGTTTTTAACCTCCTATACTTCTCTGAATCCTATGCCTCATATCTAACACTCTAAAAAACTGTAGCACATACATTAGGACATAGATAAATAGATCTTTTTCCATCCAAGTGGCATCGTACCCTTCTCACTGCATTTGTTTTAGGATAGGGTACACCAGTAGCAATTAAGCCAGCTGATAAGTTGAGAGGAAGGGTTTTGCTACAGTTAATGGGAATAATAAAAACTATGAATAGCATAATTACCATCTTCATTTTAGCCAATTCCTACCAGTTCAGCATGAGTGATGTTGGGACTCTTTATGCTTAAAACTTACCATCATACACAATTAGAAGTCTCAGAAAATGCCCTAAGGTCTTTCATCTTACATCTTAGTTTTCAGTTTGGCATCCTGTCTACCATGCTACTCATTTCATTACCAAGATAAATGTATACTACTGCTTGCTAGATAACAGAGTGGCCCTCATGTCAGACAACATCTTGCCTTAGCTTTATGATGTCAGCTTGCTAGGCAACAGAGTGGCCCTCATGTCAGACAACATCTTGCTGTAGCTTTATGATGTCAGCTTGCTAGGCAACAGAGTGGCCCTCATGTCAGACAACATCTTGCTTTAGGTTTATGATGTCAGGTCACTGCTGGACCAATCGTCCTTGTGGAAGCTGAGCACAGAGAAGGATTAGATATCAAAAGTTATGCAGTAGGCTACTATCTGTATTCATGACTGCAAGGCAAATAGGAGGGGGATGTTAAAGGACTCTAAACCACTTCAAAGCACTGGGGCCTTTTTGAAAGTGGGATGGAGATGTATACAAAAACAGAGATTATCCTTAACAACAATCCAACTTGAGAGTCAGAGTCCAACATACAGAGTGCAGGGGAAGAGGTTAAATAAGCTTCCTTTCGTGAGAATTTAACACTATCGTTCTAAAGTGAGATAGTGCTTTTTAGCGTCAAAGGCTGCAATTTCCTCGAATGGAACATTGCAAATACCAGGATCTAAAGCAGGCTTTAGTAGCATTGGAAGCAGTCAGTCTTATCAACTATCAGGACCAACACAATGTGATCCATATTACTTCCATCTTGACACAAATTATATTCAGGCACAGGCTCCGACTATAAAGTAGTGAGGACATTCTGATGCTGTGAAAGTCTTTTCAATGCCTAAAAGGAATGATTGTGTGATTTTTGCTTACCGTATAAATTGGTAAAATGATGCCGGAAGACTTTCTTTTTTTTTTCCTTCAGTCTCGGCACTGCAGAGAAACTGTTGTGAAACACTGCCACTGGTGGTCATTCAGTATAATCTGCAGATGGAAAAGTCCACTGTTAGCACATTTACTATAAGAAATACCAACAATCTTGTTTGAGGGTAAACAGATCAATACTGTGGAGTCTGTATAATTGTGAAAATCAACAGCACATTTACTATAAGAAATACCAACAATCTTGTTTGAGGGTAAACAGATCAATACTGTGGAGTCTGTATAATTGTGAAAATCAACAGCTCATTAGAAAATCAAATCTCAATTTGTGTTTTTAACCTCCTATACTTCTCTGAATCCTATGCCTCATATCTAACACTCTAAAAAACTGTAGCACATACATTAGGACATAGATAAATAGATCTTTTTCCATCCAAGTGGCATCGTACCCTTCTCACTGCATTTGTTTTAGGATAGGGTACACCAGTAGCAATTAAGCCAGCTGATAAGTTGAGAGGAAGGGTTTTGCTACAGTTAATGGGAATAATAAAAACTATGAATAGCATAATTACCATCTTCATTTTAGCCAATTCCTACCAGTTCAGCATGAGTGATGTTGGGACTCTTTATGCTTAAAACTTACCATCATACACAATTAGAAGTCTCAGAAAATGCCCTAAGGTCTTTCATCTTACATCTTAGTTTTCAGTTTGGCATCCTGTCTACCATGCTACTCATTTCATTACCAAGATAAATGTATACTACTGCTTGCTAGATAACAGAGTGGCCCTCATGTCAGACAACATCTTGCCTTAGCTTTATGATGTCAGCTTGCTAGGCAACAGAGTGGCCCTCATGTCAGACAACATCTTGCTGTAGCTTTATGATGTCAGCTTGCTAGGCAACAGAGTGGCCCTCATGTCAGACAACATCTTGGTTTAGCTTTATGAAGTCAGGTCACTGCTGGACCAATCGTCCTTGTGGAAGCTGAGCACAGAGAAGGATTAGATATCAAAAGTTATGCAGTAGGCTACTATCTGTATTCATGACTGCAAGGCAAATAGGAGGGTTAATGTTAAAGGACTCTAAACCACTTCAAAGCACTGGGGCCTTTTTGAAAGTGGGATGGAGATATATACAAAAACAGAGATTATCCTTAACAACAATCCAACTTGAGAGTCAGAGTCCAACATATAGAGTGCAGGGGAAGAGGTTAAATAAGCTTCCTTTCGTGAGAATTTAACACTATCGTTCTAAAGTGAGATAGTGCTTTTTAGCGTCAAAGGCTGCAATTTCCTCGAATGGAACATTGCAAATACCAGGATCTAAAGCAGGCTTTAGTAGCATTGGAAGCAGTCAGTCTTTTATCAACTATCAGGACCAACACAATGTGATCCATATTACTTCCATCTTGACACAAATTATATTCAGGCACAGGCTCCGACTAGAAGGTAGTGAGGACATTCTGATGCTGTGAAAGTCTTTTTAATGCCTAAAAGGAATGATTGTGATTTTTGCTTACCGTATAAATTGGTAAAATGATGCCGGAAGACTTTTTTTTTTTTTCCTTCAGTCTCGGCACTGCAGAGAAACTGTTGTGAAACACTGCCACTGGTGGTCATTCAGTATAATCTGCAGATGGAAAAGTCCACTGTTAGCACATTTACTATAAGAAATACCAACAATCTTGTTTGAGGGTAAACAGATCAATACTGTGGAGTCTGTATAATTCTGAAAATCAACAGCTCATTAGAAAATCAAATCTCAATTTGTGTTTTTAACCTCCTATACTTCTCTGAATCCTATGCCTCATATCTAACACTCTAAAAAACTGTAGCACATACATTAGGACATAGATAAATAGATCTTTTTCCATCCAAGTGGCATCGTACCCTTCTCACTGCATTTGTTTTAGGATAGGGTACACCAGTAGCAATTAAGCCAGCTGATAAGTTGAGAGGAAGGGTTTTGCTACAGTTAATGGGAATAATAAAAACTATGAATAGCATAATTACCATCTTCATTCTAGCCAATTCCTACCAGTTCAGCATGAGTGATGTTGACACTCTGTATGCTTAAAACTTACCATCATACACAATTAGAAGTCTCAGAAAATGCCCTAAGGTCTTTTATCTTACATCTTAGTTTTCAGTTTGGCATCCTGTCTACCATGCTACTCATTTAATTACCAAGATAAATGTATACTACTGCTTGCTAGATAACAGAGTGGCCCTCATGTCAGACAACATCTTGCCTTAGCTTTATGATGTCAGCTTGCTAGGCAACAGAGTGGCCCTCATGTCAGACAACATCTTGCTGTAGCTTTATGATGTCAGGTCACTGCTGGACCAATCGTCCTTGTGGAAGCTGAGCACAGAGAAGGATTAGATATCAAAAGTTATGCAGTAGGCTACTATCTGTATTCATGACTGCAAGGCAAATAGGAGGGGGAATGTTAAAGGACTCTAAACCACTTCAAAGCACTGGGGCCTTTTTGAAAGTGGGATGGAGATGTATACAAAAACAGAGATTATCCTTAACAACAATCCAACTTGAGAGTCAGAGTCCAACATACAGAGTGCAGGGGAAGAGGTTAAATAAGCTTCCTTTCGTGAGAATTTAACACTATCGTTCTAAAGTGAGATAGTGCTTTTTAGCGTCAAAGGCTGCAATTTCCTCGAATGGAACATTGCAAATACCAGGATCTAAAGCAGGCTTTAGTAGCATTGGAAGCAGTCAGTCTTTTATCAACTATCAGGACCAACACAATGTGATCCATATTACTTCCATCTTGACACAAATTATATTCAGGCACAGGCTCCGACCAGAAGGTAGTGAGGACATTCTGATGCTGTGAAAGTCTTTTTAATGCCTAAAAGGAATGATTGTGATTTTTGCTTACCGTATAAATTGGTAAAATGATGCCGGAAGACTTTTTTTTTTTTTCCTTCAGTCTCGGCACTGCAGAGAAACTGTTGTGAAACACTGCCACTGGTGGTCATTCAGTATAATCTGCAGATGGAAAAGTCCACTGTTAGCACATTTACTATAAGAAATACCAACAATCTTGTTTGAGGGTAAACAGATCAATACTGTGGAGTCTGTATAATTCTGAAAATCAACAGCTCATTAGAAAATCAAATCTCAATTTGTGTTTTTAACCTCCTATACTTCTCTGAATCCTATGCCTCATATCTAACACTCTAAAAAACTGTAGCACATACATTAGGACATAGATAAATAGATCTTTTTCCATCCAAGTGGCATCGTACCCTTCTCACTGCATTTGTTTTAGGATAGGGTACACCAGTAGCAATTAAGCCAGCTGATAAGTTGAGAGGAAGGGTTTTGCTACAGTTAATGGGAATAATAAAAACTATGAATAGCATAATTACCATCTTCATTTTAGCCAATTCCTACCAGTTCAGCATGAGTGATGTTGGGACTCTTTATGCTTAAAACTTACCATCATACACAATTAGAAGTCTCAGAAAATGCCCTAAGGTCTTTCATCTTACATCTTAGTTTTCAGTTTGGCATCCTGTCTACCATGCTACTCATTTCATTACCAAGATAAATGTATACTACTGCTTGCTAGATAACAGAGTGGCCCTCATGTCAGACAACATCTTGCCTTAGCTTTATGATGTCAGCTTGCTAGGCAACAGAGTGGCCCTCATGTCAGACAACATCTTGCTGTAGCTTTATGATGTCAGCTTGCTAGGCAACAGAGTGGCCCTCATGTCAGACAACATCTTGCTTTAGGTTTATGATGTCAGGTCACTGCTGGACCAATCGTCCTTGTGGAAGCTGAGCACAGAGAAGGATTAGATATCAAAAGTTATGCAGTAGGCTACTATCTGTATTCATGACTGCAAGGCAAATAGGAGGGGGATGTTAAAGGACTCTAAACCACTTCAAAGCACTGGGGCCTTTTTGAAAGTGGGATGGAGATGTATACAAAAACAGAGATTATCCTTAACAACAATCCAACTTGAGAGTCAGAGTCCAACATACAGAGTGCAGGGGAAGAGGTTAAATAAGCTTCCTTTCGTGAGAATTTAACACTATCGTTCTAAAGTGAGATAGTGCTTTTTAGCGTCAAAGGCTGCAATTTCCTCGAATGGAACATTGCAAATACCAGGATCTAAAGCAGGCTTTAGTAGCATTGGAAGCAGTCAGTCTTATCAACTATCAGGACCAACACAATGTGATCCATATTACTTCCATCTTGACACAAATTATATTCAGGCACAGGCTCCGACTATAAAGTAGTGAGGACATTCTGATGCTGTGAAAGTCTTTTCAATGCCTAAAAGGAATGATTGTGTGATTTTTGCTTACCGTATAAATTGGTAAAATGATGCCGGAAGACTTTCTTTTTTTTTTCCTTCAGTCTCGGCACTGCAGAGAAACTGTTGTGAAACACTGCCACTGGTGGTCATTCAGTATAATCTGCAGATGGAAAAGTCCACTGTTAGCACATTTACTATAAGAAATACCAACAATCTTGTTTGAGGGTAAACAGATCAATACTGTGGAGTCTGTATAATTGTGAAAATCAACAGCTCATTAGAAAATCAAATCTCAATTTGTGTTTTTAACCTCCTATACTTCTCTGAATCCTATGCCTCATATCTAACACTCTAAAAAACTGTAGCACATACATTAGGACATAGATAAATAGATCTTTTTCCATCCAAGTGGCATCGTACCCTTCTCACTGCATTTGTTTTAGGATAGGGTACACCAGTAGCAATTAAGCCAGCTGATCAGTTTAGAGAGGAAGGGTTTTGCTACAGTTAATGGGAATAATAAAAACTATGAATAGCATAATTACCATCTTCATTCTAGCCAATTCCTACCAGTTCAGCATGAGTGATGTTGACACTCTGTATGCTTAAAACTTACCATCATACACAATTAGAAGTCTCAGAAAATGCCCTAAGGTCTTTTATCTTACATCTTAGTTTTCAGTTTGGCATCCTGTCTACCATGCTACTCATTTAATTACCAAGATAAATGTATACTACTGCTTGCTAGATAACAGAGTGGCCCTCATGTCAGACAACATCTTGCCTTAGCTTTATGATGTCAGCTTGCTAGGCAACAGAGTGGCCCTCATGTCAGACAACATCTTGCTGTAGCTTTATGATGTCAGGTCACTGCTGGACCAATCGTCCTTGTGGAAGCTGAGCACAGAGAAGGATTAGATATCAAAAGTTATGCAGTAGGCTACTATCTGTATTCATGACTGCAAGGCAAATAGGAGGGGGAATGTTAAAGGACTCTAAACCACTTCAAAGCACTGGGGCCTTTTTGAAAGTGGGATGGAGATGTATACAAAAACAGAGATTATCCTTAACAACAATCCAACTTGAGAGTCAGAGTCCAACATACAGAGTGCAGGGGAAGAGGTTAAATAAGCTTCCTTTCGTGAGAATTTAACACTATCGTTCTAAAGTGAGATAGTGCTTTTTAGCGTCAAAGGCTGCAATTTCCTCGAATGGAACATTGCAAATACCAGGATCTAAAGCAGGCTTTAGTAGCATTGGAAGCAGTCAGTCTTTTATCAACTATCAGGACCAACACAATGTGATCCATATTACTTCCATCTTGACACAAATTATATTCAGGCACAGGCTCCGACCAGAAGGTAGTGAGGACATTCTGATGCTGTGAAAGTCTTTTTAATGCCTAAAAGGAATGATTGTGATTTTTGCTTACCGTATAAATTGGTAAAATGATGCCGGAAGACTTTTTTTTTTTTTCCTTCAGTCTCGGCACTGCAGAGAAACTGTTGTGAAACACTGCCACTGGTGGTCATTCAGTATAATCTGCAGATGGAAAAGTCCACTGTTAGCACATTTACTATAAGAAATACCAACAATCTTGTTTGAGGGTAAACAGATCAATACTGTGGAGTCTGTATAATTCTGAAAATCAACAGCTCATTAGAAAATCAAATCTCAATTTGTGTTTTTAACCTCCTATACTTCTCTGAATCCTATGCCTCATATCTAACACTCTAAAAAACTGTAGCACATACATTAGGACATAGATAAATAGATCTTTTTCCATCCAAGTGGCATCGTACCCTTCTCACTGCATTTGTTTTAGGATAGGGTACACCAGTAGCAATTAAGCCAGCTGATAAGTTGAGAGGAAGGGTTTTGCTACAGTTAATGGGAATAATAAAAACTATGAATAGCATAATTACCATCTTCATTTTAGCCAATTCCTACCAGTTCAGCATGAGTGATGTTGGGACTCTTTATGCTTAAAACTTACCATCATACACAATTAGAAGTCTCAGAAAATGCCCTAAGGTCTTTCATCTTACATCTTAGTTTTCAGTTTGGCATCCTGTCTACCATGCTACTCATTTCATTACCAAGATAAATGTATACTACTGCTTGCTAGATAACAGAGTGGCCCTCATGTCAGACAACATCTTGCCTTAGCTTTATGATGTCAGCTTGCTAGGCAACAGAGTGGCCCTCATGTCAGACAACATCTTGCTGTAGCTTTATGATGTCAGCTTGCTAGGCAACAGAGTGGCCCTCATGTCAGACAACATCTTGCTTTAGGTTTATGATGTCAGGTCACTGCTGGACCAATCGTCCTTGTGGAAGCTGAGCACAGAGAAGGATTAGATATCAAAAGTTATGCAGTAGGCTACTATCTGTATTCATGACTGCAAGGCAAATAGGAGGGGGATGTTAAAGGACTCTAAACCACTTCAAAGCACTGGGGCCTTTTTGAAAGTGGGATGGAGATGTATACAAAAACAGAGATTATCCTTAACAACAATCCAACTTGAGAGTCAGAGTCCAACATACAGAGTGCAGGGGAAGAGGTTAAATAAGCTTCCTTTCGTGAGAATTTAACACTATCGTTCTAAAGTGAGATAGTGCTTTTTAGCGTCAAAGGCTGCAATTTCCTCGAATGGAACATTGCAAATACCAGGATCTAAAGCAGGCTTTAGTAGCATTGGAAGCAGTCAGTCTTTTATCAACTATCAGGACCAACACAATGTGATCCATATTACTTCCATCTTGACACAAATTATATTCAGGCACAGGCTCCGACCAGAAGGTAGTGAGGACATTCTGATGCTGTGAAAGTCTTTTTAATGCCTAAAAGGAATGATTGTGATTTTTGCTTACCGTATAAATTGGTAAAATGATGCCGGAAGACTTTTTTTTTTTTTCCTTCAGTCTCGGCACTGCAGAGAAACTGTTGTGAAACACTGCCACTGGTGGTCATTCAGTATAATCTGCAGATGGAAAAGTCCACTGTTAGCACATTTACTATAAGAAATACCAACAATCTTGTTTGAGGGTAAACAGATCAATACTGTGGAGTCTGTATAATTCTGAAAATCAACAGCTCATTAGAAAATCAAATCTCAATTTGTGTTTTTAACCTCCTATACTTCTCTGAATCCTATGCCTCATATCTAACACTCTAAAAAACTGTAGCACATACATTAGGACATAGATAAATAGATCTTTTTCCATCCAAGTGGCATCGTACCCTTCTCACTGCATTTGTTTTAGGATAGGGTACACCAGTAGCAATTAAGCCAGCTGATAAGTTGAGAGGAAGGGTTTTGCTACAGTTAATGGGAATAATAAAAACTATGAATAGCATAATTACCATCTTCATTCTAGCCAATTCCTACCAGTTCAGCATGAGTGATGTTGACACTCTGTATGCTTAAAACTTACCATCATACACAATTAGAAGTCTCAGAAAATGCCCTAAGGTCTTTTATCTTACATCTTAGTTTTCAGTTTGGCATCCTGTCTACCATGCTACTCATTTAATTACCAAGATAAATGTATACTACTGCTTGCTAGATAACAGAGTGGCCCTCATGTCAGACAACATCTTGCCTTAGCTTTATGATGTCAGCTTGCTAGGCAACAGAGTGGCCCTCATGTCAGACAACATCTTGCTGTAGCTTTATGATGTCAGGTCACTGCTGGACCAATCGTCCTTGTGGAAGCTGAGCACAGAGAAGGATTAGATATCAAAAGTTATGCAGTAGGCTACTATCTGTATTCATGACTGCAAGGCAAATAGGAGGGGGAATGTTAAAGGACTCTAAACCACTTCAAAGCACTGGGGCCTTTTTGAAAGTGGGATGGAGATGTATACAAAAACAGAGATTATCCTTAACAACAATCCAACTTGAGAGTCAGAGTCCAACATACAGAGTGCAGGGGAAGAGGTTAAATAAGCTTCCTTTCGTGAGAATTTAACACTATCGTTCTAAAGTGAGATAGTGCTTTTTAGCGTCAAAGGCTGCAATTTCCTCGAATGGAACATTGCAAATACCAGGATCTAAAGCAGGCTTTAGTAGCATTGGAAGCAGTCAGTCTTTTATCAACTATCAGGACCAACACAATGTGATCCATATTACTTCCATCTTGACACAAATTATATTCAGGCACAGGCTCCGACCAGAAGGTAGTGAGGACATTCTGATGCTGTGAAAGTCTTTTTAATGCCTAAAAGGAATGATTGTGATTTTTGCTTACCGTATAAATTGGTAAAATGATGCCGGAAGACTTTTTTTTTTTTTCCTTCAGTCTCGGCACTGCAGAGAAACTGTTGTGAAACACTGCCACTGGTGGTCATTCAGTATAATCTGCAGATGGAAAAGTCCACTGTTAGCACATTTACTATAAGAAATACCAACAATCTTGTTTGAGGGTAAACAGATCAATACTGTGGAGTCTGTATAATTCTGAAAATCAACAGCTCATTAGAAAATCAAATCTCAATTTGTGTTTTTAACCTCCTATACTTCTCTGAATCCTATGCCTCATATCTAACACTCTAAAAAACTGTAGCACATACATTAGGACATAGATAAATAGATCTTTTTCCATCCAAGTGGCATCGTACCCTTCTCACTGCATTTGTTTTAGGATAGGGTACACCAGTAGCAATTAAGCCAGCTGATAAGTTGAGAGGAAGGGTTTTGCTACAGTTAATGGGAATAATAAAAACTATGAATAGCATAATTACCATCTTCATTTTAGCCAATTCCTACCAGTTCAGCATGAGTGATGTTGGGACTCTTTATGCTTAAAACTTACCATCATACACAATTAGAAGTCTCAGAAAATGCCCTAAGGTCTTTCATCTTACATCTTAGTTTTCAGTTTGGCATCCTGTCTACCATGCTACTCATTTCATTACCAAGATAAATGTATACTACTGCTTGCTAGATAACAGAGTGGCCCTCATGTCAGACAACATCTTGCCTTAGCTTTATGATGTCAGCTTGCTAGGCAACAGAGTGGCCCTCATGTCAGACAACATCTTGCTGTAGCTTTATGATGTCAGCTTGCTAGGCAACAGAGTGGCCCTCATGTCAGACAACATCTTGCTTTAGGTTTATGATGTCAGGTCACTGCTGGACCAATCGTCCTTGTGGAAGCTGAGCACAGAGAAGGATTAGATATCAAAAGTTATGCAGTAGGCTACTATCTGTATTCATGACTGCAAGGCAAATAGGAGGGGGATGTTAAAGGACTCTAAACCACTTCAAAGCACTGGGGCCTTTTTGAAAGTGGGATGGAGATGTATACAAAAACAGAGATTATCCTTAACAACAATCCAACTTGAGAGTCAGAGTCCAACATACAGAGTGCAGGGGAAGAGGTTAAATAAGCTTCCTTTCGTGAGAATTTAACACTATCGTTCTAAAGTGAGATAGTGCTTTTTAGCGTCAAAGGCTGCAATTTGCTCGAATGGAACATTGCAAATACCAGGATCTAACGCAGGCTTTAGTAGCATTGGAAGCAGTCAGTCTTATCAACTATCAGGACCAACACAATGTGATCCATATTACTTCCATCTTGACACAAATTATATTCAGGCACAGGCTCCGACTATAAAGTAGTGAGGACATTCTGATGCTGTGAAAGTCTTTTCAATGCCTAAAAGGAATGATTGTGTGATTTTTGCTTACCGTATAAATTGGTAAAATGATGCCGGAAGACTTTCTTTTTTTTTTCCTTCAGTCTCGGCACTGCAGAGAAACTGTTGTGAAACACTGCCACTGGTGGTCATTCAGTATAATCTGCAGATGGAAAAGTCCACTGTTAGCACATTTACTATAAGAAATACCAACAATCTTGTTTGAGGGTAAACAGATCAATACTGTGGAGTCTGTATAATTGTGAAAATCAACAGCACATTTACTATAAGAAATACCAACAATCTTGTTTGAGGGTAAACAGATCAATACTGTGGAGTCTGTATAATTGTGAAAATCAACAGCTCATTAGAAAATCAAATCTCAATTTGTGTTTTTAACCTCCTATACTTCTCTGAATCCTATGCCTCATATCTAACACTCTAAAAAACTGTAGCACATACATTAGGACATAGATAAATAGATCTTTTTCCATCCAAGTGGCATCGTACCCTTCTCACTGCATTTGTTTTAGGATAGGGTACACCAGTAGCAATTAAGCCAGCTGATAAGTTGAGAGGAAGGGTTTTGCTACAGTTAATGGGAATAATAAAAACTATGAATAGCATAATTACCATCTTCATTTTAGCCAATTCCTACCAGTTCAGCATGAGTGATGTTGGGACTCTTTATGCTTAAAACTTACCATCATACACAATTAGAAGTCTCAGAAAATGCCCTAAGGTCTTTCATCTTACATCTTAGTTTTCAGTTTGGCATCCTGTCTACCATGCTACTCATTTCATTACCAAGATAAATGTATACTACTGCTTGCTAGATAACAGAGTGGCCCTCATGTCAGACAACATCTTGCCTTAGCTTTATGATGTCAGCTTGCTAGGCAACAGAGTGGCCCTCATGTCAGACAACATCTTGCTGTAGCTTTATGATGTCAGCTTGCTAGGCAACAGAGTGGCCCTCATGTCAGACAACATCTTGGTTTAGCTTTATGAAGTCAGGTCACTGCTGGACCAATCGTCCTTGTGGAAGCTGAGCACAGAGAAGGATTAGATATCAAAAGTTATGCAGTAGGCTACTATCTGTATTCATGACTGCAAGGCAAATAGGAGGGTTAATGTTAAAGGACTCTAAACCACTTCAAAGCACTGGGGCCTTTTTGAAAGTGGGATGGAGATATATACAAAAACAGAGATTATCCTTAACAACAATCCAACTTGAGAGTCAGAGTCCAACATATAGAGTGCAGGGGAAGAGGTTAAATAAGCTTCCTTTCGTGAGAATTTAACACTATCGTTCTAAAGTGAGATAGTGCTTTTTAGCGTCAAAGGCTGCAATTTCCTCGAATGGAACATTGCAAATACCAGGATCTAAAGCAGGCTTTAGTAGCATTGGAAGCAGTCAGTCTTTTATCAACTATCAGGACCAACACAATGTGATCCATATTACTTCCATCTTGACACAAATTATATTCAGGCACAGGCTCCGACTAGAAGGTAGTGAGGACATTCTGATGCTGTGAAAGTCTTTTTAATGCCTAAAAGGAATGATTGTGATTTTTGCTTACCGTATAAATTGGTAAAATGATGCCGGAAGACTTTTTTTTTTTTTCCTTCAGTCTCGGCACTGCAGAGAAACTGTTGTGAAACACTGCCACTGGTGGTCATTCAGTATAATCTGCAGATGGAAAAGTCCACTGTTAGCACATTTACTATAAGAAATACCAACAATCTTGTTTGAGGGTAAACAGATCAATACTGTGGAGTCTGTATAATTCTGAAAATCAACAGCTCATTAGAAAATCAAATCTCAATTTGTGTTTTTAACCTCCTATACTTCTCTGAATCCTATGCCTCATATCTAACACTCTAAAAAACTGTAGCACATACATTAGGACATAGATAAATAGATCTTTTTCCATCCAAGTGGCATCGTACCCTTCTCACTGCATTTGTTTTAGGATAGGGTACACCAGTAGCAATTAAGCCAGCTGATAAGTTGAGAGGAAGGGTTTTGCTACAGTTAATGGGAATAATAAAAACTATGAATAGCATAATTACCATCTTCATTCTAGCCAATTCCTACCAGTTCAGCATGAGTGATGTTGACACTCTGTATGCTTAAAACTTACCATCATACACAATTAGAAGTCTCAGAAAATGCCCTAAGGTCTTTTATCTTACATCTTAGTTTTCAGTTTGGCATCCTGTCTACCATGCTACTCATTTAATTACCAAGATAAATGTATACTACTGCTTGCTAGATAACAGAGTGGCCCTCATGTCAGACAACATCTTGCCTTAGCTTTATGATGTCAGCTTGCTAGGCAACAGAGTGGCCCTCATGTCAGACAACATCTTGCTGTAGCTTTATGATGTCAGGTCACTGCTGGACCAATCGTCCTTGTGGAAGCTGAGCACAGAGAAGGATTAGATATCAAAAGTTATGCAGTAGGCTACTATCTGTATTCATGACTGCAAGGCAAATAGGAGGGGGAATGTTAAAGGACTCTAAACCACTTCAAAGCACTGGGGCCTTTTTGAAAGTGGGATGGAGATGTATACAAAAACAGAGATTATCCTTAACAACAATCCAACTTGAGAGTCAGAGTCCAACATACAGAGTGCAGGGGAAGAGGTTAAATAAGCTTCCTTTCGTGAGAATTTAACACTATCGTTCTAAAGTGAGATAGTGCTTTTTAGCGTCAAAGGCTGCAATTTCCTCGAATGGAACATTGCAAATACCAGGATCTAAAGCAGGCTTTAGTAGCATTGGAAGCAGTCAGTCTTTTATCAACTATCAGGACCAACACAATGTGATCCATATTACTTCCATCTTGACACAAATTATATTCAGGCACAGGCTCCGACCAGAAGGTAGTGAGGACATTCTGATGCTGTGAAAGTCTTTTTAATGCCTAAAAGGAATGATTGTGATTTTTGCTTACCGTATAAATTGGTAAAATGATGCCGGAAGACTTTTTTTTTTTTTCCTTCAGTCTCGGCACTGCAGAGAAACTGTTGTGAAACACTGCCACTGGTGGTCATTCAGTATAATCTGCAGATGGAAAAGTCCACTGTTAGCACATTTACTATAAGAAATACCAACAATCTTGTTTGAGGGTAAACAGATCAATACTGTGGAGTCTGTATAATTCTGAAAATCAACAGCTCATTAGAAAATCAAATCTCAATTTGTGTTTTTAACCTCCTATACTTCTCTGAATCCTATGCCTCATATCTAACACTCTAAAAAACTGTAGCACATACATTAGGACATAGATAAATAGATCTTTTTCCATCCAAGTGGCATCGTACCCTTCTCACTGCATTTGTTTTAGGATAGGGTACACCAGTAGCAATTAAGCCAGCTGATAAGTTGAGAGGAAGGGTTTTGCTACAGTTAATGGGAATAATAAAAACTATGAATAGCATAATTACCATCTTCATTTTAGCCAATTCCTACCAGTTCAGCATGAGTGATGTTGGGACTCTTTATGCTTAAAACTTACCATCATACACAATTAGAAGTCTCAGAAAATGCCCTAAGGTCTTTCATCTTACATCTTAGTTTTCAGTTTGGCATCCTGTCTACCATGCTACTCATTTCATTACCAAGATAAATGTATACTACTGCTTGCTAGATAACAGAGTGGCCCTCATGTCAGACAACATCTTGCCTTAGCTTTATGATGTCAGCTTGCTAGGCAACAGAGTGGCCCTCATGTCAGACAACATCTTGCTGTAGCTTTATGATGTCAGCTTGCTAGGCAACAGAGTGGCCCTCATGTCAGACAACATCTTGCTTTAGGTTTATGATGTCAGGTCACTGCTGGACCAATCGTCCTTGTGGAAGCTGAGCACAGAGAAGGATTAGATATCAAAAGTTATGCAGTAGGCTACTATCTGTATTCATGACTGCAAGGCAAATAGGAGGGGGATGTTAAAGGACTCTAAACCACTTCAAAGCACTGGGGCCTTTTTGAAAGTGGGATGGAGATGTATACAAAAACAGAGATTATCCTTAACAACAATCCAACTTGAGAGTCAGAGTCCAACATACAGAGTGCAGGGGAAGAGGTTAAATAAGCTTCCTTTCGTGAGAATTTAACACTATCGTTCTAAAGTGAGATAGTGCTTTTTAGCGTCAAAGGCTGCAATTTCCTCGAATGGAACATTGCAAATACCAGGATCTAAAGCAGGCTTTAGTAGCATTGGAAGCAGTCAGTCTTATCAACTATCAGGACCAACACAATGTGATCCATATTACTTCCATCTTGACACAAATTATATTCAGGCACAGGCTCCGACTATAAAGTAGTGAGGACATTCTGATGCTGTGAAAGTCTTTTCAATGCCTAAAAGGAATGATTGTGTGATTTTTGCTTACCGTATAAATTGGTAAAATGATGCCGGAAGACTTTCTTTTTTTTTTCCTTCAGTCTCGGCACTGCAGAGAAACTGTTGTGAAACACTGCCACTGGTGGTCATTCAGTATAATCTGCAGATGGAAAAGTCCACTGTTAGCACATTTACTATAAGAAATACCAACAATCTTGTTTGAGGGTAAACAGATCAATACTGTGGAGTCTGTATAATTGTGAAAATCAACAGCTCATTAGAAAATCAAATCTCAATTTGTGTTTTTAACCTCCTATACTTCTCTGAATCCTATGCCTCATATCTAACACTCTAAAAAACTGTAGCACATACATTAGGACATAGATAAATAGATCTTTTTCCATCCAAGTGGCATCGTACCCTTCTCACTGCATTTGTTTTAGGATAGGGTACACCAGTAGCAATTAAGCCAGCTGATCAGTTTAGAGAGGAAGGGTTTTGCTACAGTTAATGGGAATAATAAAAACTATGAATAGCATAATTACCATCTTCATTCTAGCCAATTCCTACCAGTTCAGCATGAGTGATGTTGACACTCTGTATGCTTAAAACTTACCATCATACACAATTAGAAGTCTCAGAAAATGCCCTAAGGTCTTTTATCTTACATCTTAGTTTTCAGTTTGGCATCCTGTCTACCATGCTACTCATTTAATTACCAAGATAAATGTATACTACTGCTTGCTAGATAACAGAGTGGCCCTCATGTCAGACAACATCTTGCCTTAGCTTTATGATGTCAGCTTGCTAGGCAACAGAGTGGCCCTCATGTCAGACAACATCTTGCTGTAGCTTTATGATGTCAGGTCACTGCTGGACCAATCGTCCTTGTGGAAGCTGAGCACAGAGAAGGATTAGATATCAAAAGTTATGCAGTAGGCTACTATCTGTATTCATGACTGCAAGGCAAATAGGAGGGGGAATGTTAAAGGACTCTAAACCACTTCAAAGCACTGGGGCCTTTTTGAAAGTGGGATGGAGATGTATACAAAAACAGAGATTATCCTTAACAACAATCCAACTTGAGAGTCAGAGTCCAACATACAGAGTGCAGGGGAAGAGGTTAAATAAGCTTCCTTTCGTGAGAATTTAACACTATCGTTCTAAAGTGAGATAGTGCTTTTTAGCGTCAAAGGCTGCAATTTCCTCGAATGGAACATTGCAAATACCAGGATCTAAAGCAGGCTTTAGTAGCATTGGAAGCAGTCAGTCTTTTATCAACTATCAGGACCAACACAATGTGATCCATATTACTTCCATCTTGACACAAATTATATTCAGGCACAGGCTCCGACCAGAAGGTAGTGAGGACATTCTGATGCTGTGAAAGTCTTTTTAATGCCTAAAAGGAATGATTGTGATTTTTGCTTACCGTATAAATTGGTAAAATGATGCCGGAAGACTTTTTTTTTTTTTCCTTCAGTCTCGGCACTGCAGAGAAACTGTTGTGAAACACTGCCACTGGTGGTCATTCAGTATAATCTGCAGATGGAAAAGTCCACTGTTAGCACATTTACTATAAGAAATACCAACAATCTTGTTTGAGGGTAAACAGATCAATACTGTGGAGTCTGTATAATTCTGAAAATCAACAGCTCATTAGAAAATCAAATCTCAATTTGTGTTTTTAACCTCCTATACTTCTCTGAATCCTATGCCTCATATCTAACACTCTAAAAAACTGTAGCACATACATTAGGACATAGATAAATAGATCTTTTTCCATCCAAGTGGCATCGTACCCTTCTCACTGCATTTGTTTTAGGATAGGGTACACCAGTAGCAATTAAGCCAGCTGATAAGTTGAGAGGAAGGGTTTTGCTACAGTTAATGGGAATAATAAAAACTATGAATAGCATAATTACCATCTTCATTTTAGCCAATTCCTACCAGTTCAGCATGAGTGATGTTGGGACTCTTTATGCTTAAAACTTACCATCATACACAATTAGAAGTCTCAGAAAATGCCCTAAGGTCTTTCATCTTACATCTTAGTTTTCAGTTTGGCATCCTGTCTACCATGCTACTCATTTCATTACCAAGATAAATGTATACTACTGCTTGCTAGATAACAGAGTGGCCCTCATGTCAGACAACATCTTGCCTTAGCTTTATGATGTCAGCTTGCTAGGCAACAGAGTGGCCCTCATGTCAGACAACATCTTGCTGTAGCTTTATGATGTCAGCTTGCTAGGCAACAGAGTGGCCCTCATGTCAGACAACATCTTGCTTTAGGTTTATGATGTCAGGTCACTGCTGGACCAATCGTCCTTGTGGAAGCTGAGCACAGAGAAGGATTAGATATCAAAAGTTATGCAGTAGGCTACTATCTGTATTCATGACTGCAAGGCAAATAGGAGGGGGATGTTAAAGGACTCTAAACCACTTCAAAGCACTGGGGCCTTTTTGAAAGTGGGATGGAGATGTATACAAAAACAGAGATTATCCTTAACAACAATCCAACTTGAGAGTCAGAGTCCAACATACAGAGTGCAGGGGAAGAGGTTAAATAAGCTTCCTTTCGTGAGAATTTAACACTATCGTTCTAAAGTGAGATAGTGCTTTTTAGCGTCAAAGGCTGCAATTTCCTCGAATGGAACATTGCAAATACCAGGATCTAAAGCAGGCTTTAGTAGCATTGGAAGCAGTCAGTCTTTTATCAACTATCAGGACCAACACAATGTGATCCATATTACTTCCATCTTGACACAAATTATATTCAGGCACAGGCTCCGACCAGAAGGTAGTGAGGACATTCTGATGCTGTGAAAGTCTTTTTAATGCCTAAAAGGAATGATTGTGATTTTTGCTTACCGTATAAATTGGTAAAATGATGCCGGAAGACTTTTTTTTTTTTTCCTTCAGTCTCGGCACTGCAGAGAAACTGTTGTGAAACACTGCCACTGGTGGTCATTCAGTATAATCTGCAGATGGAAAAGTCCACTGTTAGCACATTTACTATAAGAAATACCAACAATCTTGTTTGAGGGTAAACAGATCAATACTGTGGAGTCTGTATAATTCTGAAAATCAACAGCTCATTAGAAAATCAAATCTCAATTTGTGTTTTTAACCTCCTATACTTCTCTGAATCCTATGCCTCATATCTAACACTCTAAAAAACTGTAGCACATACATTAGGACATAGATAAATAGATCTTTTTCCATCCAAGTGGCATCGTACCCTTCTCACTGCATTTGTTTTAGGATAGGGTACACCAGTAGCAATTAAGCCAGCTGATAAGTTGAGAGGAAGGGTTTTGCTACAGTTAATGGGAATAATAAAAACTATGAATAGCATAATTACCATCTTCATTCTAGCCAATTCCTACCAGTTCAGCATGAGTGATGTTGACACTCTGTATGCTTAAAACTTACCATCATACACAATTAGAAGTCTCAGAAAATGCCCTAAGGTCTTTTATCTTACATCTTAGTTTTCAGTTTGGCATCCTGTCTACCATGCTACTCATTTAATTACCAAGATAAATGTATACTACTGCTTGCTAGATAACAGAGTGGCCCTCATGTCAGACAACATCTTGCCTTAGCTTTATGATGTCAGCTTGCTAGGCAACAGAGTGGCCCTCATGTCAGACAACATCTTGCTGTAGCTTTATGATGTCAGGTCACTGCTGGACCAATCGTCCTTGTGGAAGCTGAGCACAGAGAAGGATTAGATATCAAAAGTTATGCAGTAGGCTACTATCTGTATTCATGACTGCAAGGCAAATAGGAGGGGGAATGTTAAAGGACTCTAAACCACTTCAAAGCACTGGGGCCTTTTTGAAAGTGGGATGGAGATGTATACAAAAACAGAGATTATCCTTAACAACAATCCAACTTGAGAGTCAGAGTCCAACATACAGAGTGCAGGGGAAGAGGTTAAATAAGCTTCCTTTCGTGAGAATTTAACACTATCGTTCTAAAGTGAGATAGTGCTTTTTAGCGTCAAAGGCTGCAATTTCCTCGAATGGAACATTGCAAATACCAGGATCTAAAGCAGGCTTTAGTAGCATTGGAAGCAGTCAGTCTTTTATCAACTATCAGGACCAACACAATGTGATCCATATTACTTCCATCTTGACACAAATTATATTCAGGCACAGGCTCCGACCAGAAGGTAGTGAGGACATTCTGATGCTGTGAAAGTCTTTTTAATGCCTAAAAGGAATGATTGTGATTTTTGCTTACCGTATAAATTGGTAAAATGATGCCGGAAGACTTTTTTTTTTTTTCCTTCAGTCTCGGCACTGCAGAGAAACTGTTGTGAAACACTGCCACTGGTGGTCATTCAGTATAATCTGCAGATGGAAAAGTCCACTGTTAGCACATTTACTATAAGAAATACCAACAATCTTGTTTGAGGGTAAACAGATCAATACTGTGGAGTCTGTATAATTCTGAAAATCAACAGCTCATTAGAAAATCAAATCTCAATTTGTGTTTTTAACCTCCTATACTTCTCTGAATCCTATGCCTCATATCTAACACTCTAAAAAACTGTAGCACATACATTAGGACATAGATAAATAGATCTTTTTCCATCCAAGTGGCATCGTACCCTTCTCACTGCATTTGTTTTAGGATAGGGTACACCAGTAGCAATTAAGCCAGCTGATAAGTTGAGAGGAAGGGTTTTGCTACAGTTAATGGGAATAATAAAAACTATGAATAGCATAATTACCATCTTCATTTTAGCCAATTCCTACCAGTTCAGCATGAGTGATGTTGGGACTCTTTATGCTTAAAACTTACCATCATACACAATTAGAAGTCTCAGAAAATGCCCTAAGGTCTTTCATCTTACATCTTAGTTTTCAGTTTGGCATCCTGTCTACCATGCTACTCATTTCATTACCAAGATAAATGTATACTACTGCTTGCTAGATAACAGAGTGGCCCTCATGTCAGACAACATCTTGCCTTAGCTTTATGATGTCAGCTTGCTAGGCAACAGAGTGGCCCTCATGTCAGACAACATCTTGCTGTAGCTTTATGATGTCAGCTTGCTAGGCAACAGAGTGGCCCTCATGTCAGACAACATCTTGCTTTAGGTTTATGATGTCAGGTCACTGCTGGACCAATCGTCCTTGTGGAAGCTGAGCACAGAGAAGGATTAGATATCAAAAGTTATGCAGTAGGCTACTATCTGTATTCATGACTGCAAGGCAAATAGGAGGGGGATGTTAAAGGACTCTAAACCACTTCAAAGCACTGGGGCCTTTTTGAAAGTGGGATGGAGATGTATACAAAAACAGAGATTATCCTTAACAACAATCCAACTTGAGAGTCAGAGTCCAACATACAGAGTGCAGGGGAAGAGGTTAAATAAGCTTCCTTTCGTGAGAATTTAACACTATCGTTCTAAAGTGAGATAGTGCTTTTTAGCGTCAAAGGCTGCAATTTGCTCGAATGGAACATTGCAAATACCAGGATCTAACGCAGGCTTTAGTAGCATTGGAAGCAGTCAGTCTTATCAACTATCAGGACCAACACAATGTGATCCATATTACTTCCATCTTGACACAAATTATATTCAGGCACAGGCTCCGACTATAAAGTAGTGAGGACATTCTGATGCTGTGAAAGTCTTTTCAATGCCTAAAAGGAATGATTGTGTGATTTTTGCTTACCGTATAAATTGGTAAAATGATGCCGGAAGACTTTCTTTTTTTTTTCCTTCAGTCTCGGCACTGCAGAGAAACTGTTGTGAAACACTGCCACTGGTGGTCATTCAGTATAATCTGCAGATGGAAAAGTCCACTGTTAGCACATTTACTATAAGAAATACCAACAATCTTGTTTGAGGGTAAACAGATCAATACTGTGGAGTCTGTATAATTGTGAAAATCAACAGCTCATTAGAAAATCAAATCTCAATTTGTGTTTTTAACCTCCTATACTTCTCTGAATCCTATGCCTCATATCTAACACTCTAAAAAACTGTAGCACATACATTAGGACATAGATAAATAGATCTTTTTCCATCCAAGTGGCATCGTACCCTTCTCACTGCATTTGTTTTAGGATAGGGTACACCAGTAGCAATTAAGCCAGCTGATCAGTTTAGAGAGGAAGGGTTTTGCTACAGTTAATGGGAATAATAAAAACTATGAATAGCATAATTACCATCTTCATTCTAGCCAATTCCTACCAGTTCAGCATGAGTGATGTTGACACTCTGTATGCTTAAAACTTACCATCATACACAATTAGAAGTCTCAGAAAATGCCCTAAGGTCTTTTATCTTACATCTTAGTTTTCAGTTTGGCATCCTGTCTACCATGCTACTCATTTAATTACCAAGATAAATGTATACTACTGCTTGCTAGATAACAGAGTGGCCCTCATGTCAGACAACATCTTGCCTTAGCTTTATGATGTCAGCTTGCTAGGCAACAGAGTGGCCCTCATGTCAGACAACATCTTGCTGTAGCTTTATGATGTCAGGTCACTGCTGGACCAATCGTCCTTGTGGAAGCTGAGCACAGAGAAGGATTAGATATCAAAAGTTATGCAGTAGGCTACTATCTGTATTCATGACTGCAAGGCAAATAGGAGGGGGAATGTTAAAGGACTCTAAACCACTTCAAAGCACTGGGGCCTTTTTGAAAGTGGGATGGAGATGTATACAAAAACAGAGATTATCCTTAACAACAATCCAACTTGAGAGTCAGAGTCCAACATACAGAGTGCAGGGGAAGAGGTTAAATAAGCTTCCTTTCGTGAGAATTTAACACTATCGTTCTAAAGTGAGATAGTGCTTTTTAGCGTCAAAGGCTGCAATTTCCTCGAATGGAACATTGCAAATACCAGGATCTAAAGCAGGCTTTAGTAGCATTGGAAGCAGTCAGTCTTTTATCAACTATCAGGACCAACACAATGTGATCCATATTACTTCCATCTTGACACAAATTATATTCAGGCACAGGCTCCGACCAGAAGGTAGTGAGGACATTCTGATGCTGTGAAAGTCTTTTTAATGCCTAAAAGGAATGATTGTGATTTTTGCTTACCGTATAAATTGGTAAAATGATGCCGGAAGACTTTTTTTTTTTTTCCTTCAGTCTCGGCACTGCAGAGAAACTGTTGTGAAACACTGCCACTGGTGGTCATTCAGTATAATCTGCAGATGGAAAAGTCCACTGTTAGCACATTTACTATAAGAAATACCAACAATCTTGTTTGAGGGTAAACAGATCAATACTGTGGAGTCTGTATAATTCTGAAAATCAACAGCTCATTAGAAAATCAAATCTCAATTTGTGTTTTTAACCTCCTATACTTCTCTGAATCCTATGCCTCATATCTAACACTCTAAAAAACTGTAGCACATACATTAGGACATAAATAAATAGATCTTTTTCCATCCAAGTGGCATCGTACCCTTCTCACTGCATTTGTTTTAGGATAGGGTACACCAGTAGCAATTAAGCCAGCTGATCAGTTTAGAGAGGAAGGGTTTTGCTACAGTTAATGGGAATAATAAAAACTATGAATAGCATAATTACCATCTTCATTCTAGCCAATTCCTACCAGTTCAGCATGAGTGATGTTGACACTCTGTATGCTTAAAACTTACCATCATACACAATTAGAAGTCTCAGAAAATGCCCTAAGGTCTTTTATCTTACATCTTAGTTTTCAGTTTGGCATCCTGTCTACCATGCTACTCATTTAATTACCAAGATAAATGTATACTACTGCTTGCTAGATAACAGAGTGGCCCTCATGTCAGACAACATCTTGCCTTAGCTTTATGATGTCAGCTTGCTAGGCAACAGAGTGGCCCTCATGTCAGACAACATCTTGCTGTAGCTTTATGATGTCAGGTCACTGCTGGACCAATCGTCCTTGTGGAAGCTGAGCACAGAGAAGGATTAGATATCAAAAGTTATGCAGTAGGCTACTATCTGTATTCATGACTGCAAGGCAAATAGGAGGGGGAATGTTAAAGGACTCTAAACCACTTCAAAGCACTGGGGCCTTTTTGAAAGTGGGATGGAGATGTATACAAAAACAGAGATTATCCTTAACAACAATCCAACTTGAGAGTCAGAGTCCAACATACAGAGTGCAGGGGAAGAGGTTAAATAAGCTTCCTTTCGTGAGAATTTAACACTATCGTTCTAAAGTGAGATAGTGCTTTTTAGCGTCAAAGGCTGCAATTTCCTCGAATGGAACATTGCAAATACCAGGATCTAAAGCAGGCTTTAGTAGCATTGGAAGCAGTCAGTCTTTTATCAACTATCAGGACCAACACAATGTGATCCATATTACTTCCATCTTGACACAAATTATATTCAGGCACAGGCTCCGACCAGAAGGTAGTGAGGACATTCTGATGCTGTGAAAGTCTTTTTAATGCCTAAAAGGAATGATTGTGATTTTTGCTTACCGTATAAATTGGTAAAATGATGCCGGAAGACTTTTTTTTTTTTTCCTTCAGTCTCGGCACTGCAGAGAAACTGTTGTGAAACACTGCCACTGGTGGTCATTCAGTATAATCTGCAGATGGAAAAGTCCACTGTTAGCACATTTACTATAAGAAATACCAACAATCTTGTTTGAGGGTAAACAGATCAATACTGTGGAGTCTGTATAATTCTGAAAATCAACAGCTCATTAGAAAATCAAATCTCAATTTGTGTTTTTAACCTCCTATACTTCTCTGAATCCTATGCCTCATATCTAACACTCTAAAAAACTGTAGCACATACATTAGGACATAGATAAATAGATCTTTTTCCATCCAAGTGGCATCGTACCCTTCTCACTGCATTTGTTTTAGGATAGGGTACACCAGTAGCAATTAAGCCAGCTGATAAGTTGAGAGGAAGGGTTTTGCTACAGTTAATGGGAATAATAAAAACTATGAATAGCATAATTACCATCTTCATTTTAGCCAATTCCTACCAGTTCAGCATGAGTGATGTTGGGACTCTTTATGCTTAAAACTTACCATCATACACAATTAGAAGTCTCAGAAAATGCCCTAAGGTCTTTCATCTTACATCTTAGTTTTCAGTTTGGCATCCTGTCTACCATGCTACTCATTTCATTACCAAGATAAATGTATACTACTGCTTGCTAGATAACAGAGTGGCCCTCATGTCAGACAACATCTTGCCTTAGCTTTATGATGTCAGCTTGCTAGGCAACAGAGTGGCCCTCATGTCAGACAACATCTTGCTGTAGCTTTATGATGTCAGCTTGCTAGGCAACAGAGTGGCCCTCATGTCAGACAACATCTTGCTTTAGGTTTATGATGTCAGGTCACTGCTGGACCAATCGTCCTTGTGGAAGCTGAGCACAGAGAAGGATTAGATATCAAAAGTTATGCAGTAGGCTACTATCTGTATTCATGACTGCAAGGCAAATAGGAGGGGGATGTTAAAGGACTCTAAACCACTTCAAAGCACTGGGGCCTTTTTGAAAGTGGGATGGAGATGTATACAAAAACAGAGATTATCCTTAACAACAATCCAACTTGAGAGTCAGAGTCCAACATACAGAGTGCAGGGGAAGAGGTTAAATAAGCTTCCTTTCGTGAGAATTTAACACTATCGTTCTAAAGTGAGATAGTGCTTTTTAGCGTCAAAGGCTGCAATTTCCTCGAATGGAACATTGCAAATACCAGGATCTAAAGCAGGCTTTAGTAGCATTGGAAGCAGTCAGTCTTATCAACTATCAGGACCAACACAATGTGATCCATATTACTTCCATCTTGACACAAATTATATTCAGGCACAGGCTCCGACTATAAAGTAGTGAGGACATTCTGATGCTGTGAAAGTCTTTTCAATGCCTAAAAGGAATGATTGTGTGATTTTTGCTTACCGTATAAATTGGTAAAATGATGCCGGAAGACTTTCTTTTTTTTTTCCTTCAGTCTCGGCACTGCAGAGAAACTGTTGTGAAACACTGCCACTGGTGGTCATTCAGTATAATCTGCAGATGGAAAAGTCCACTGTTAGCACATTTACTATAAGAAATACCAACAATCTTGTTTGAGGGTAAACAGATCAATACTGTGGAGTCTGTATAATTGTGAAAATCAACAGCTCATTAGAAAATCAAATCTCAATTTGTGTTTTTAACCTCCTATACTTCTCTGAATCCTATGCCTCATATCTAACACTCTAAAAAACTGTAGCACATACATTAGGACATAAATAAATAGATCTTTTTCCATCCAAGTGGCATCGTACCCTTCTCACTGCATTTGTTTTAGGATAGGGTACACCAGTAGCAATTAAGCCAGCTGATCAGTTTAGAGAGGAAGGGTTTTGCTACAGTTAATGGGAATAATAAAAACTATGAATAGCATAATTACCATCTTCATTCTAGCCAATTCCTACCAGTTCAGCATGAGTGATGTTGACACTCTGTATGCTTAAAACTTACCATCATACACAATTAGAAGTCTCAGAAAATGCCCTAAGGTCTTTTATCTTACATCTTAGTTTTCAGTTTGGCATCCTGTCTACCATGCTACTCATTTAATTACCAAGATAAATGTATACTACTGCTTGCTAGATAACAGAGTGGCCCTCATGTCAGACAACATCTTGCCTTAGCTTTATGATGTCAGCTTGCTAGGCAACAGAGTGGCCCTCATGTCAGACAACATCTTGCTGTAGCTTTATGATGTCAGGTCACTGCTGGACCAATCGTCCTTGTGGAAGCTGAGCACAGAGAAGGATTAGATATCAAAAGTTATGCAGTAGGCTACTATCTGTATTCATGACTGCAAGGCAAATAGGAGGGGGAATGTTAAAGGACTCTAAACCACTTCAAAGCACTGGGGCCTTTTTGAAAGTGGGATGGAGATGTATACAAAAACAGAGATTATCCTTAACAACAATCCAACTTGAGAGTCAGAGTCCAACATACAGAGTGCAGGGGAAGAGGTTAAATAAGCTTCCTTTCGTGAGAATTTAACACTATCGTTCTAAAGTGAGATAGTGCTTTTTAGCGTCAAAGGCTGCAATTTCCTCGAATGGAACATTGCAAATACCAGGATCTAAAGCAGGCTTTAGTAGCATTGGAAGCAGTCAGTCTTTTATCAACTATCAGGACCAACACAATGTGATCCATATTACTTCCATCTTGACACAAATTATATTCAGGCACAGGCTCCGACCAGAAGGTAGTGAGGACATTCTGATGCTGTGAAAGTCTTTTTAATGCCTAAAAGGAATGATTGTGATTTTTGCTTACCGTATAAATTGGTAAAATGATGCCGGAAGACTTTTTTTTTTTTTTCCTTCAGTCTCGGCACTGCAGAGAAACTGTTGTGAAACACTGCCACTGGTGGTCATTCAGTATAATCTGCAGATGGAAAAGTCCACTGTTAGCACATTTACTATAAGAAATACCAACAATCTTGTTTGAGGGTAAACAGATCAATACTGTGGAGTCTGTATAATTCTGAAAATCAACAGCTCATTAGAAAATCAAATCTCAATTTGTGTTTTTAACCTCCTATACTTCTCTGAATCCTATGCCTCATATCTAACACTCTAAAAAACTGTAGCACATACATTAGGACATAGATAAATAGATCTTTTTCCATCCAAGTGGCATCGTACCCTTCTCACTGCATTTGTTTTAGGATAGGGTACACCAGTAGCAATTAAGCCAGCTGATAAGTTGAGAGGAAGGGTTTTGCTACAGTTAATGGGAATAATAAAAACTATGAATAGCATAATTACCATCTTCATTTTAGCCAATTCCTACCAGTTCAGCATGAGTGATGTTGGGACTCTTTATGCTTAAAACTTACCATCATACACAATTAGAAGTCTCAGAAAATGCCCTAAGGTCTTTCATCTTACATCTTAGTTTTCAGTTTGGCATCCTGTCTACCATGCTACTCATTTCATTACCAAGATAAATGTATACTACTGCTTGCTAGATAACAGAGTGGCCCTCATGTCAGACAACATCTTGCCTTAGCTTTATGATGTCAGCTTGCTAGGCAACAGAGTGGCCCTCATGTCAGACAACATCTTGCTGTAGCTTTATGATGTCAGCTTGCTAGGCAACAGAGTGGCCCTCATGTCAGACAACATCTTGCTTTAGGTTTATGATGTCAGGTCACTGCTGGACCAATCGTCCTTGTGGAAGCTGAGCACAGAGAAGGATTAGATATCAAAAGTTATGCAGTAGGCTACTATCTGTATTCATGACTGCAAGGCAAATAGGAGGGGGATGTTAAAGGACTCTAAACCACTTCAAAGCACTGGGGCCTTTTTGAAAGTGGGATGGAGATGTATACAAAAACAGAGATTATCCTTAACAACAATCCAACTTGAGAGTCAGAGTCCAACATACAGAGTGCAGGGGAAGAGGTTAAATAAGCTTCCTTTCGTGAGAATTTAACACTATCGTTCTAAAGTGAGATAGTGCTTTTTAGCGTCAAAGGCTGCAATTTCCTCGAATGGAACATTGCAAATACCAGGATCTAAAGCAGGCTTTAGTAGCATTGGAAGCAGTCAGTCTTTTATCAACTATCAGGACCAACACAATGTGATCCATATTACTTCCATCTTGACACAAATTATATTCAGGCACAGGCTCCGACCAGAAGGTAGTGAGGACATTCTGATGCTGTGAAAGTCTTTTTAATGCCTAAAAGGAATGATTGTGATTTTTGCTTACCGTATAAATTGGTAAAATGATGCCGGAAGACTTTTTTTTTTTTTCCTTCAGTCTCGGCACTGCAGAGAAACTGTTGTGAAACACTGCCACTGGTGGTCATTCAGTATAATCTGCAGATGGAAAAGTCCACTGTTAGCACATTTACTATAAGAAATACCAACAATCTTGTTTGAGGGTAAACAGATCAATACTGTGGAGTCTGTATAATTCTGAAAATCAACAGCTCATTAGAAAATCAAATCTCAATTTGTGTTTTTAACCTCCTATACTTCTCTGAATCCTATGCCTCATATCTAACACTCTAAAAAACTGTAGCACATACATTAGGACATAGATAAATAGATCTTTTTCCATCCAAGTGGCATCGTACCCTTCTCACTGCATTTGTTTTAGGATAGGGTACACCAGTAGCAATTAAGCCAGCTGATAAGTTGAGAGGAAGGGTTTTGCTACAGTTAATGGGAATAATAAAAACTATGAATAGCATAATTACCATCTTCATTCTAGCCAATTCCTACCAGTTCAGCATGAGTGATGTTGACACTCTGTATGCTTAAAACTTACCATCATACACAATTAGAAGTCTCAGAAAATGCCCTAAGGTCTTTTATCTTACATCTTAGTTTTCAGTTTGGCATCCTGTCTACCATGCTACTCATTTAATTACCAAGATAAATGTATACTACTGCTTGCTAGATAACAGAGTGGCCCTCATGTCAGACAACATCTTGCCTTAGCTTTATGATGTCAGCTTGCTAGGCAACAGAGTGGCCCTCATGTCAGACAACATCTTGCTGTAGCTTTATGATGTCAGGTCACTGCTGGACCAATCGTCCTTGTGGAAGCTGAGCACAGAGAAGGATTAGATATCAAAAGTTATGCAGTAGGCTACTATCTGTATTCATGACTGCAAGGCAAATAGGAGGGGGAATGTTAAAGGACTCTAAACCACTTCAAAGCACTGGGGCCTTTTTGAAAGTGGGATGGAGATGTATACAAAAACAGAGATTATCCTTAACAACAATCCAACTTGAGAGTCAGAGTCCAACATACAGAGTGCAGGGGAAGAGGTTAAATAAGCTTCCTTTCGTGAGAATTTAACACTATCGTTCTAAAGTGAGATAGTGCTTTTTAGCGTCAAAGGCTGCAATTTCCTCGAATGGAACATTGCAAATACCAGGATCTAAAGCAGGCTTTAGTAGCATTGGAAGCAGTCAGTCTTTTATCAACTATCAGGACCAACACAATGTGATCCATATTACTTCCATCTTGACACAAATTATATTCAGGCACAGGCTCCGACCAGAAGGTAGTGAGGACATTCTGATGCTGTGAAAGTCTTTTTAATGCCTAAAAGGAATGATTGTGATTTTTGCTTACCGTATAAATTGGTAAAATGATGCCGGAAGACTTTTTTTTTTTTTCCTTCAGTCTCGGCACTGCAGAGAAACTGTTGTGAAACACTGCCACTGGTGGTCATTCAGTATAATCTGCAGATGGAAAAGTCCACTGTTAGCACATTTACTATAAGAAATACCAACAATCTTGTTTGAGGGTAAACAGATCAATACTGTGGAGTCTGTATAATTCTGAAAATCAACAGCTCATTAGAAAATCAAATCTCAATTTGTGTTTTTAACCTCCTATACTTCTCTGAATCCTATGCCTCATATCTAACACTCTAAAAAACTGTAGCACATACATTAGGACATAGATAAATAGATCTTTTTCCATCCAAGTGGCATCGTACCCTTCTCACTGCATTTGTTTTAGGATAGGGTACACCAGTAGCAATTAAGCCAGCTGATAAGTTGAGAGGAAGGGTTTTGCTACAGTTAATGGGAATAATAAAAACTATGAATAGCATAATTACCATCTTCATTTTAGCCAATTCCTACCAGTTCAGCATGAGTGATGTTGGGACTCTTTATGCTTAAAACTTACCATCATACACAATTAGAAGTCTCAGAAAATGCCCTAAGGTCTTTCATCTTACATCTTAGTTTTCAGTTTGGCATCCTGTCTACCATGCTACTCATTTCATTACCAAGATAAATGTATACTACTGCTTGCTAGATAACAGAGTGGCCCTCATGTCAGACAACATCTTGCCTTAGCTTTATGATGTCAGCTTGCTAGGCAACAGAGTGGCCCTCATGTCAGACAACATCTTGCTGTAGCTTTATGATGTCAGCTTGCTAGGCAACAGAGTGGCCCTCATGTCAGACAACATCTTGCTTTAGGTTTATGATGTCAGGTCACTGCTGGACCAATCGTCCTTGTGGAAGCTGAGCACAGAGAAGGATTAGATATCAAAAGTTATGCAGTAGGCTACTATCTGTATTCATGACTGCAAGGCAAATAGGAGGGGGATGTTAAAGGACTCTAAACCACTTCAAAGCACTGGGGCCTTTTTGAAAGTGGGATGGAGATGTATACAAAAACAGAGATTATCCTTAACAACAATCCAACTTGAGAGTCAGAGTCCAACATACAGAGTGCAGGGGAAGAGGTTAAATAAGCTTCCTTTCGTGAGAATTTAACACTATCGTTCTAAAGTGAGATAGTGCTTTTTAGCGTCAAAGGCTGCAATTTGCTCGAATGGAACATTGCAAATACCAGGATCTAACGCAGGCTTTAGTAGCATTGGAAGCAGTCAGTCTTATCAACTATCAGGACCAACACAATGTGATCCATATTACTTCCATCTTGACACAAATTATATTCAGGCACAGGCTCCGACTATAAAGTAGTGAGGACATTCTGATGCTGTGAAAGTCTTTTCAATGCCTAAAAGGAATGATTGTGTGATTTTTGCTTACCGTATAAATTGGTAAAATGATGCCGGAAGACTTTCTTTTTTTTTTCCTTCAGTCTCGGCACTGCAGAGAAACTGTTGTGAAACACTGCCACTGGTGGTCATTCAGTATAATCTGCAGATGGAAAAGTCCACTGTTAGCACATTTACTATAAGAAATACCAACAATCTTGTTTGAGGGTAAACAGATCAATACTGTGGAGTCTGTATAATTGTGAAAATCAACAGCTCATTAGAAAATCAAATCTCAATTTGTGTTTTTAACCTCCTATACTTCTCTGAATCCTATGCCTCATATCTAACACTCTAAAAAACTGTAGCACATACATTAGGACATAGATAAATAGATCTTTTTCCATCCAAGTGGCATCGTACCCTTCTCACTGCATTTGTTTTAGGATAGGGTACACCAGTAGCAATTAAGCCAGCTGATCAGTTTAGAGAGGAAGGGTTTTGCTACAGTTAATGGGAATAATAAAAACTATGAATAGCATAATTACCATCTTCATTCTAGCCAATTCCTACCAGTTCAGCATGAGTGATGTTGACACTCTGTATGCTTAAAACTTACCATCATACACAATTAGAAGTCTCAGAAAATGCCCTAAGGTCTTTTATCTTACATCTTAGTTTTCAGTTTGGCATCCTGTCTACCATGCTACTCATTTAATTACCAAGATAAATGTATACTACTGCTTGCTAGATAACAGAGTGGCCCTCATGTCAGACAACATCTTGCCTTAGCTTTATGATGTCAGCTTGCTAGGCAACAGAGTGGCCCTCATGTCAGACAACATCTTGCTGTAGCTTTATGATGTCAGGTCACTGCTGGACCAATCGTCCTTGTGGAAGCTGAGCACAGAGAAGGATTAGATATCAAAAGTTATGCAGTAGGCTACTATCTGTATTCATGACTGCAAGGCAAATAGGAGGGGGAATGTTAAAGGACTCTAAACCACTTCAAAGCACTGGGGCCTTTTTGAAAGTGGGATGGAGATGTATACAAAAACAGAGATTATCCTTAACAACAATCCAACTTGAGAGTCAGAGTCCAACATACAGAGTGCAGGGGAAGAGGTTAAATAAGCTTCCTTTCGTGAGAATTTAACACTATCGTTCTAAAGTGAGATAGTGCTTTTTAGCGTCAAAGGCTGCAATTTCCTCGAATGGAACATTGCAAATACCAGGATCTAAAGCAGGCTTTAGTAGCATTGGAAGCAGTCAGTCTTTTATCAACTATCAGGACCAACACAATGTGATCCATATTACTTCCATCTTGACACAAATTATATTCAGGCACAGGCTCCGACCAGAAGGTAGTGAGGACATTCTGATGCTGTGAAAGTCTTTTTAATGCCTAAAAGGAATGATTGTGATTTTTGCTTACCGTATAAATTGGTAAAATGATGCCGGAAGACTTTTTTTTTTTTTCCTTCAGTCTCGGCACTGCAGAGAAACTGTTGTGAAACACTGCCACTGGTGGTCATTCAGTATAATCTGCAGATGGAAAAGTCCACTGTTAGCACATTTACTATAAGAAATACCAACAATCTTGTTTGAGGGTAAACAGATCAATACTGTGGAGTCTGTATAATTCTGAAAATCAACAGCTCATTAGAAAATCAAATCTCAATTTGTGTTTTTAACCTCCTATACTTCTCTGAATCCTATGCCTCATATCTAACACTCTAAAAAACTGTAGCACATACATTAGGACATAAATAAATAGATCTTTTTCCATCCAAGTGGCATCGTACCCTTCTCACTGCATTTGTTTTAGGATAGGGTACACCAGTAGCAATTAAGCCAGCTGATCAGTTTAGAGAGGAAGGGTTTTGCTACAGTTAATGGGAATAATAAAAACTATGAATAGCATAATTACCATCTTCATTCTAGCCAATTCCTACCAGTTCAGCATGAGTGATGTTGACACTCTGTATGCTTAAAACTTACCATCATACACAATTAGAAGTCTCAGAAAATGCCCTAAGGTCTTTTATCTTACATCTTAGTTTTCAGTTTGGCATCCTGTCTACCATGCTACTCATTTAATTACCAAGATAAATGTATACTACTGCTTGCTAGATAACAGAGTGGCCCTCATGTCAGACAACATCTTGCCTTAGCTTTATGATGTCAGCTTGCTAGGCAACAGAGTGGCCCTCATGTCAGACAACATCTTGCTGTAGCTTTATGATGTCAGGTCACTGCTGGACCAATCGTCCTTGTGGAAGCTGAGCACAGAGAAGGATTAGATATCAAAAGTTATGCAGTAGGCTACTATCTGTATTCATGACTGCAAGGCAAATAGGAGGGGGAATGTTAAAGGACTCTAAACCACTTCAAAGCACTGGGGCCTTTTTGAAAGTGGGATGGAGATGTATACAAAAACAGAGATTATCCTTAACAACAATCCAACTTGAGAGTCAGAGTCCAACATACAGAGTGCAGGGGAAGAGGTTAAATAAGCTTCCTTTCGTGAGAATTTAACACTATCGTTCTAAAGTGAGATAGTGCTTTTTAGCGTCAAAGGCTGCAATTTCCTCGAATGGAACATTGCAAATACCAGGATCTAAAGCAGGCTTTAGTAGCATTGGAAGCAGTCAGTCTTTTATCAACTATCAGGACCAACACAATGTGATCCATATTACTTCCATCTTGACACAAATTATATTCAGGCACAGGCTCCGACCAGAAGGTAGTGAGGACATTCTGATGCTGTGAAAGTCTTTTTAATGCCTAAAAGGAATGATTGTGATTTTTGCTTACCGTATAAATTGGTAAAATGATGCCGGAAGACTTTTTTTTTTTTTCCTTCAGTCTCGGCACTGCAGAGAAACTGTTGTGAAACACTGCCACTGGTGGTCATTCAGTATAATCTGCAGATGGAAAAGTCCACTGTTAGCACATTTACTATAAGAAATACCAACAATCTTGTTTGAGGGTAAACAGATCAATACTGTGGAGTCTGTATAATTCTGAAAATCAACAGCTCATTAGAAAATCAAATCTCAATTTGTGTTTTTAACCTCCTATACTTCTCTGAATCCTATGCCTCATATCTAACACTCTAAAAAACTGTAGCACATACATTAGGACATAGATAAATAGATCTTTTTCCATCCAAGTGGCATCGTACCCTTCTCACTGCATTTGTTTTAGGATAGGGTACACCAGTAGCAATTAAGCCAGCTGATAAGTTGAGAGGAAGGGTTTTGCTACAGTTAATGGGAATAATAAAAACTATGAATAGCATAATTACCATCTTCATTTTAGCCAATTCCTACCAGTTCAGCATGAGTGATGTTGGGACTCTTTATGCTTAAAACTTACCATCATACACAATTAGAAGTCTCAGAAAATGCCCTAAGGTCTTTCATCTTACATCTTAGTTTTCAGTTTGGCATCCTGTCTACCATGCTACTCATTTCATTACCAAGATAAATGTATACTACTGCTTGCTAGATAACAGAGTGGCCCTCATGTCAGACAACATCTTGCCTTAGCTTTATGATGTCAGCTTGCTAGGCAACAGAGTGGCCCTCATGTCAGACAACATCTTGCTGTAGCTTTATGATGTCAGCTTGCTAGGCAACAGAGTGGCCCTCATGTCAGACAACATCTTGCTTTAGGTTTATGATGTCAGGTCACTGCTGGACCAATCGTCCTTGTGGAAGCTGAGCACAGAGAAGGATTAGATATCAAAAGTTATGCAGTAGGCTACTATCTGTATTCATGACTGCAAGGCAAATAGGAGGGGGATGTTAAAGGACTCTAAACCACTTCAAAGCACTGGGGCCTTTTTGAAAGTGGGATGGAGATGTATACAAAAACAGAGATTATCCTTAACAACAATCCAACTTGAGAGTCAGAGTCCAACATACAGAGTGCAGGGGAAGAGGTTAAATAAGCTTCCTTTCGTGAGAATTTAACACTATCGTTCTAAAGTGAGATAGTGCTTTTTAGCGTCAAAGGCTGCAATTTCCTCGAATGGAACATTGCAAATACCAGGATCTAAAGCAGGCTTTAGTAGCATTGGAAGCAGTCAGTCTTATCAACTATCAGGACCAACACAATGTGATCCATATTACTTCCATCTTGACACAAATTATATTCAGGCACAGGCTCCGACTATAAAGTAGTGAGGACATTCTGATGCTGTGAAAGTCTTTTCAATGCCTAAAAGGAATGATTGTGTGATTTTTGCTTACCGTATAAATTGGTAAAATGATGCCGGAAGACTTTCTTTTTTTTTTCCTTCAGTCTCGGCACTGCAGAGAAACTGTTGTGAAACACTGCCACTGGTGGTCATTCAGTATAATCTGCAGATGGAAAAGTCCACTGTTAGCACATTTACTATAAGAAATACCAACAATCTTGTTTGAGGGTAAACAGATCAATACTGTGGAGTCTGTATAATTGTGAAAATCAACAGCTCATTAGAAAATCAAATCTCAATTTGTGTTTTTAACCTCCTATACTTCTCTGAATCCTATGCCTCATATCTAACACTCTAAAAAACTGTAGCACATACATTAGGACATAAATAAATAGATCTTTTTCCATCCAAGTGGCATCGTACCCTTCTCACTGCATTTGTTTTAGGATAGGGTACACCAGTAGCAATTAAGCCAGCTGATCAGTTTAGAGAGGAAGGGTTTTGCTACAGTTAATGGGAATAATAAAAACTATGAATAGCATAATTACCATCTTCATTCTAGCCAATTCCTACCAGTTCAGCATGAGTGATGTTGACACTCTGTATGCTTAAAACTTACCATCATACACAATTAGAAGTCTCAGAAAATGCCCTAAGGTCTTTTATCTTACATCTTAGTTTTCAGTTTGGCATCCTGTCTACCATGCTACTCATTTAATTACCAAGATAAATGTATACTACTGCTTGCTAGATAACAGAGTGGCCCTCATGTCAGACAACATCTTGCCTTAGCTTTATGATGTCAGCTTGCTAGGCAACAGAGTGGCCCTCATGTCAGACAACATCTTGCTGTAGCTTTATGATGTCAGGTCACTGCTGGACCAATCGTCCTTGTGGAAGCTGAGCACAGAGAAGGATTAGATATCAAAAGTTATGCAGTAGGCTACTATCTGTATTCATGACTGCAAGGCAAATAGGAGGGGGAATGTTAAAGGACTCTAAACCACTTCAAAGCACTGGGGCCTTTTTGAAAGTGGGATGGAGATGTATACAAAAACAGAGATTATCCTTAACAACAATCCAACTTGAGAGTCAGAGTCCAACATACAGAGTGCAGGGGAAGAGGTTAAATAAGCTTCCTTTCGTGAGAATTTAACACTATCGTTCTAAAGTGAGATAGTGCTTTTTAGCGTCAAAGGCTGCAATTTCCTCGAATGGAACATTGCAAATACCAGGATCTAAAGCAGGCTTTAGTAGCATTGGAAGCAGTCAGTCTTTTATCAACTATCAGGACCAACACAATGTGATCCATATTACTTCCATCTTGACACAAATTATATTCAGGCACAGGCTCCGACCAGAAGGTAGTGAGGACATTCTGATGCTGTGAAAGTCTTTTTAATGCCTAAAAGGAATGATTGTGATTTTTGCTTACCGTATAAATTGGTAAAATGATGCCGGAAGACTTTTTTTTTTTTTCCTTCAGTCTCGGCACTGCAGAGAAACTGTTGTGAAACACTGCCACTGGTGGTCATTCAGTATAATCTGCAGATGGAAAAGTCCACTGTTAGCACATTTACTATAAGAAATACCAACAATCTTGTTTGAGGGTAAACAGATCAATACTGTGGAGTCTGTATAATTCTGAAAATCAACAGCTCATTAGAAAATCAAATCTCAATTTGTGTTTTTAACCTCCTATACTTCTCTGAATCCTATGCCTCATATCTAACACTCTAAAAAACTGTAGCACATACATTAGGACATAAATAAATAGATCTTTTTCCATCCAAGTGGCATCGTACCCTTCTCACTGCATTTGTTTTAGGATAGGGTACACCAGTAGCAATTAAGCCAGCTGATCAGTTTAGAGAGGAAGGGTTTTGCTACAGTTAATGGGAATAATAAAAACTATGAATAGCATAATTACCATCTTCATTCTAGCCAATTCCTACCAGTTCAGCATGAGTGATGTTGACACTCTGTATGCTTAAAACTTACCATCATACACAATTAGAAGTCTCAGAAAATGCCCTAAGGTCTTTTATCTTACATCTTAGTTTTCAGTTTGGCATCCTGTCTACCATGCTACTCATTTAATTACCAAGATAAATGTATACTACTGCTTGCTAGATAACAGAGTGGCCCTCATGTCAGACAACATCTTGCCTTAGCTTTATGATGTCAGCTTGCTAGGCAACAGAGTGGCCCTCATGTCAGACAACATCTTGCTGTAGCTTTATGATGTCAGGTCACTGCTGGACCAATCGTCCTTGTGGAAGCTGAGCACAGAGAAGGATTAGATATCAAAAGTTATGCAGTAGGCTACTATCTGTATTCATGACTGCAAGGCAAATAGGAGGGGGAATGTTAAAGGACTCTAAACCACTTCAAAGCACTGGGGCCTTTTTGAAAGTGGGATGGAGATGTATACAAAAACAGAGATTATCCTTAACAACAATCCAACTTGAGAGTCAGAGTCCAACATACAGAGTGCAGGGGAAGAGGTTAAATAAGCTTCCTTTCGTGAGAATTTAACACTATCGTTCTAAAGTGAGATAGTGCTTTTTAGCGTCAAAGGCTGCAATTTCCTCGAATGGAACATTGCAAATACCAGGATCTAAAGCAGGCTTTAGTAGCATTGGAAGCAGTCAGTCTTTTATCAACTATCAGGACCAACACAATGTGATCCATATTACTTCCATCTTGACACAAATTATATTCAGGCACAGGCTCCGACCAGAAGGTAGTGAGGACATTCTGATGCTGTGAAAGTCTTTTTAATGCCTAAAAGGAATGATTGTGATTTTTGCTTACCGTATAAATTGGTAAAATGATGCCGGAAGACTTTTTTTTTTTTTCCTTCAGTCTCGGCACTGCAGAGAAACTGTTGTGAAACACTGCCACTGGTGGTCATTCAGTATAATCTGCAGATGGAAAAGTCCACTGTTAGCACATTTACTATAAGAAATACCAACAATCTTGTTTGAGGGTAAACAGATCAATACTGTGGAGTCTGTATAATTCTGAAAATCAACAGCTCATTAGAAAATCAAATCTCAATTTGTGTTTTTAACCTCCTATACTTCTCTGAATCCTATGCCTCATATCTAACACTCTAAAAAACTGTAGCACATACATTAGGACATAGATAAATAGATCTTTTTCCATCCAAGTGGCATCGTACCCTTCTCACTGCATTTGTTTTAGGATAGGGTACACCAGTAGCAATTAAGCCAGCTGATAAGTTGAGAGGAAGGGTTTTGCTACAGTTAATGGGAATAATAAAAACTATGAATAGCATAATTACCATCTTCATTTTAGCCAATTCCTACCAGTTCAGCATGAGTGATGTTGGGACTCTTTATGCTTAAAACTTACCATCATACACAATTAGAAGTCTCAGAAAATGCCCTAAGGTCTTTCATCTTACATCTTAGTTTTCAGTTTGGCATCCTGTCTACCATGCTACTCATTTCATTACCAAGATAAATGTATACTACTGCTTGCTAGATAACAGAGTGGCCCTCATGTCAGACAACATCTTGCCTTAGCTTTATGATGTCAGCTTGCTAGGCAACAGAGTGGCCCTCATGTCAGACAACATCTTGCTGTAGCTTTATGATGTCAGCTTGCTAGGCAACAGAGTGGCCCTCATGTCAGACAACATCTTGCTTTAGGTTTATGATGTCAGGTCACTGCTGGACCAATCGTCCTTGTGGAAGCTGAGCACAGAGAAGGATTAGATATCAAAAGTTATGCAGTAGGCTACTATCTGTATTCATGACTGCAAGGCAAATAGGAGGGGGATGTTAAAGGACTCTAAACCACTTCAAAGCACTGGGGCCTTTTTGAAAGTGGGATGGAGATGTATACAAAAACAGAGATTATCCTTAACAACAATCCAACTTGAGAGTCAGAGTCCAACATACAGAGTGCAGGGGAAGAGGTTAAATAAGCTTCCTTTCGTGAGAATTTAACACTATCGTTCTAAAGTGAGATAGTGCTTTTTAGCGTCAAAGGCTGCAATTTCCTCGAATGGAACATTGCAAATACCAGGATCTAAAGCAGGCTTTAGTAGCATTGGAAGCAGTCAGTCTTATCAACTATCAGGACCAACACAATGTGATCCATATTACTTCCATCTTGACACAAATTATATTCAGGCACAGGCTCCGACTATAAAGTAGTGAGGACATTCTGATGCTGTGAAAGTCTTTTCAATGCCTAAAAGGAATGATTGTGTGATTTTTGCTTACCGTATAAATTGGTAAAATGATGCCGGAAGACTTTCTTTTTTTTTTCCTTCAGTCTCGGCACTGCAGAGAAACTGTTGTGAAACACTGCCACTGGTGGTCATTCAGTATAATCTGCAGATGGAAAAGTCCACTGTTAGCACATTTACTATAAGAAATACCAACAATCTTGTTTGAGGGTAAACAGATCAATACTGTGGAGTCTGTATAATTGTGAAAATCAACAGCTCATTAGAAAATCAAATCTCAATTTGTGTTTTTAACCTCCTATACTTCTCTGAATCCTATGCCTCATATCTAACACTCTAAAAAACTGTAGCACATACATTAGGACATAAATAAATAGATCTTTTTCCATCCAAGTGGCATCGTACCCTTCTCACTGCATTTGTTTTAGGATAGGGTACACCAGTAGCAATTAAGCCAGCTGATCAGTTTAGAGAGGAAGGGTTTTGCTACAGTTAATGGGAATAATAAAAACTATGAATAGCATAATTACCATCTTCATTCTAGCCAATTCCTACCAGTTCAGCATGAGTGATGTTGACACTCTGTATGCTTAAAACTTACCATCATACACAATTAGAAGTCTCAGAAAATGCCCTAAGGTCTTTTATCTTACATCTTAGTTTTCAGTTTGGCATCCTGTCTACCATGCTACTCATTTAATTACCAAGATAAATGTATACTACTGCTTGCTAGATAACAGAGTGGCCCTCATGTCAGACAACATCTTGCCTTAGCTTTATGATGTCAGCTTGCTAGGCAACAGAGTGGCCCTCATGTCAGACAACATCTTGCTGTAGCTTTATGATGTCAGGTCACTGCTGGACCAATCGTCCTTGTGGAAGCTGAGCACAGAGAAGGATTAGATATCAAAAGTTATGCAGTAGGCTACTATCTGTATTCATGACTGCAAGGCAAATAGGAGGGGGAATGTTAAAGGACTCTAAACCACTTCAAAGCACTGGGGCCTTTTTGAAAGTGGGATGGAGATGTATACAAAAACAGAGATTATCCTTAACAACAATCCAACTTGAGAGTCAGAGTCCAACATACAGAGTGCAGGGGAAGAGGTTAAATAAGCTTCCTTTCGTGAGAATTTAACACTATCGTTCTAAAGTGAGATAGTGCTTTTTAGCGTCAAAGGCTGCAATTTCCTCGAATGGAACATTGCAAATACCAGGATCTAAAGCAGGCTTTAGTAGCATTGGAAGCAGTCAGTCTTTTATCAACTATCAGGACCAACACAATGTGATCCATATTACTTCCATCTTGACACAAATTATATTCAGGCACAGGCTCCGACCAGAAGGTAGTGAGGACATTCTGATGCTGTGAAAGTCTTTTTAATGCCTAAAAGGAATGATTGTGATTTTTGCTTACCGTATAAATTGGTAAAATGATGCCGGAAGACTTTTTTTTTTTTTCCTTCAGTCTCGGCACTGCAGAGAAACTGTTGTGAAACACTGCCACTGGTGGTCATTCAGTATAATCTGCAGATGGAAAAGTCCACTGTTAGCACATTTACTATAAGAAATACCAACAATCTTGTTTGAGGGTAAACAGATCAATACTGTGGAGTCTGTATAATTGTGAAAATCAACAGCTCATTAGAAAATCAAATCTCAATTTGTGTTTTTAACCTCCTATACTTCTCTGAATCCTATGCCTCATATCTAACACTCTAAAAAACTGTAGCACATACATTAGGACATAAATAAATAGATCTTTTTCCATCCAAGTGGCATCGTACCCTTCTCACTGCATTTGTTTTAGGATAGGGTACACCAGTAGCAATTAAGCCAGCTGATCAGTTTAGAGAGGAAGGGTTTTGCTACAGTTAATGGGAATAATAAAAACTATGAATAGCATAATTACCATCTTCATTCTAGCCAATTCCTACCAGTTCAGCATGAGTGATGTTGACACTCTGTATGCTTAAAACTTACCATCATACACAATTAGAAGTCTCAGAAAATGCCCTAAGGTCTTTTATCTTACATCTTAGTTTTCAGTTTGGCATCCTGTCTACCATGCTACTCATTTAATTACCAAGATAAATGTATACTACTGCTTGCTAGATAACAGAGTGGCCCTCATGTCAGACAACATCTTGCCTTAGCTTTATGATGTCAGCTTGCTAGGCAACAGAGTGGCCCTCATGTCAGACAACATCTTGCTGTAGCTTTATGATGTCAGGTCACTGCTGGACCAATCGTCCTTGTGGAAGCTGAGCACAGAGAAGGATTAGATATCAAAAGTTATGCAGTAGGCTACTATCTGTATTCATGACTGCAAGGCAAATAGGAGGGGGAATGTTAAAGGACTCTAAACCACTTCAAAGCACTGGGGCCTTTTTGAAAGTGGGATGGAGATGTATACAAAAACAGAGATTATCCTTAACAACAATCCAACTTGAGAGTCAGAGTCCAACATACAGAGTGCAGGGGAAGAGGTTAAATAAGCTTCCTTTCGTGAGAATTTAACACTATCGTTCTAAAGTGAGATAGTGCTTTTTAGCGTCAAAGGCTGCAATTTCCTCGAATGGAACATTGCAAATACCAGGATCTAAAGCAGGCTTTAGTAGCATTGGAAGCAGTCAGTCTTTTATCAACTATCAGGACCAACACAATGTGATCCATATTACTTCCATCTTGACACAAATTATATTCAGGCACAGGCTCCGACCAGAAGGTAGTGAGGACATTCTGATGCTGTGAAAGTCTTTTTAATGCCTAAAAGGAATGATTGTGATTTTTGCTTACCGTATAAATTGGTAAAATGATGCCGGAAGACTTTTTTTTTTTTTCCTTCAGTCTCGGCACTGCAGAGAAACTGTTGTGAAACACTGCCACTGGTGGTCATTCAGTATAATCTGCAGATGGAAAAGTCCACTGTTAGCACATTTACTATAAGAAATACCAACAATCTTGTTTGAGGGTAAACAGATCAATACTGTGGAGTCTGTATAATTGTGAAAATCAACAGCTCATTAGAAAATCAAATCTCAATTTGTGTTTTTAACCTCCTATACTTCTCTGAATCCTATGCCTCATATCTAACACTCTAAAAAACTGTAGCACATACATTAGGACATAAATAAATAGATCTTTTTCCATCCAAGTGGCATCGTACCCTTCTCACTGCATTTGTTTTAGGATAGGGTACACCAGTAGCAATTAAGCCAGCTGATCAGTTTAGAGAGGAAGGGTTTTGCTACAGTTAATGGGAATAATAAAAACTATGAATAGCATAATTACCATCTTCATTTTAGCCAATTCCTACCAGTTCAGCATGAGTGATGTTGGGACTCTTTATGCTTAAAACTTACCATCATACACAATTAGAAGTCTCAGAAAATGCCCTAAGGTCTTTCATCTTACATCTTAGTTTTCAGTTTGGCATCCTGTCTACCATGCTACTCATTTCATTACCAAGATAAATGTATACTACTGCTTGCTAGATAACAGAGTGGCCCTCATGTCAGACAACATCTTGCCTTAGCTTTATGATGTCAGCTTGCTAGGCAACAGAGTGGCCCTCATGTCAGACAACATCTTGCTGTAGCTTTATGATGTCAGCTTGCTAGGCAACAGAGTGGCCCTCATGTCAGACAACATCTTGCTTTAGGTTTATGATGTCAGGTCACTGCTGGACCAATCGTCCTTGTGGAAGCTGAGCACAGAGAAGGATTAGATATCAAAAGTTATGCAGTAGGCTACTATCTGTATTCATGACTGCAAGGCAAATAGGAGGGGGATGTTAAAGGACTCTAAACCACTTCAAAGCACTGGGGCCTTTTTGAAAGTGGGATGGAGATGTATACAAAAACAGAGATTATCCTTAACAACAATCCAACTTGAGAGTCAGAGTCCAACATACAGAGTGCAGGGGAAGAGGTTAAATAAGCTTCCTTTCGTGAGAATTTAACACTATCGTTCTAAAGTGAGATAGTGCTTTTTAGCGTCAAAGGCTGCAATTTCCTCGAATGGAACATTGCAAATACCAGGATCTAAAGCAGGCTTTAGTAGCATTGGAAGCAGTCAGTCTTATCAACTATCAGGACCAACACAATGTGATCCATATTACTTCCATCTTGACACAAATTATATTCAGGCACAGGCTCCGACTATAAAGTAGTGAGGACATTCTGATGCTGTGAAAGTCTTTTCAATGCCTAAAAGGAATGATTGTGTGATTTTTGCTTACCGTATAAATTGGTAAAATGATGCCGGAAGACTTTCTTTTTTTTTTCCTTCAGTCTCGGCACTGCAGAGAAACTGTTGTGAAACACTGCCACTGGTGGTCATTCAGTATAATCTGCAGATGGAAAAGTCCACTGTTAGCACATTTACTATAAGAAATACCAACAATCTTGTTTGAGGGTAAACAGATCAATACTGTGGAGTCTGTATAATTGTGAAAATCAACAGCTCATTAGAAAATCAAATCTCAATTTGTGTTTTTAACCTCCTATACTTCTCTGAATCCTATGCCTCATATCTAACACTCTAAAAAACTGTAGCACATACATTAGGACATAAATAAATAGATCTTTTTCCATCCAAGTGGCATCGTACCCTTCTCACTGCATTTGTTTTAGGATAGGGTACACCAGTAGCAATTAAGCCAGCTGATCAGTTTAGAGAGGAAGGGTTTTGCTACAGTTAATGGGAATAATAAAAACTATGAATAGCATAATTACCATCTTCATTCTAGCCAATTCCTACCAGTTCAGCATGAGTGATGTTGACACTCTGTATGCTTAAAACTTACCATCATACACAATTAGAAGTCTCAGAAAATGCCCTAAGGTCTTTTATCTTACATCTTAGTTTTCAGTTTGGCATCCTGTCTACCATGCTACTCATTTAATTACCAAGATAAATGTATACTACTGCTTGCTAGATAACAGAGTGGCCCTCATGTCAGACAACATCTTGCCTTAGCTTTATGATGTCAGCTTGCTAGGCAACAGAGTGGCCCTCATGTCAGACAACATCTTGCTGTAGCTTTATGATGTCAGGTCACTGCTGGACCAATCGTCCTTGTGGAAGCTGAGCACAGAGAAGGATTAGATATCAAAAGTTATGCAGTAGGCTACTATCTGTATTCATGACTGCAAGGCAAATAGGAGGGGGAATGTTAAAGGACTCTAAACCACTTCAAAGCACTGGGGCCTTTTTGAAAGTGGGATGGAGATGTATACAAAAACAGAGATTATCCTTAACAACAATCCAACTTGAGAGTCAGAGTCCAACATACAGAGTGCAGGGGAAGAGGTTAAATAAGCTTCCTTTCGTGAGAATTTAACACTATCGTTCTAAAGTGAGATAGTGCTTTTTAGCGTCAAAGGCTGCAATTTCCTCGAATGGAACATTGCAAATACCAGGATCTAAAGCAGGCTTTAGTAGCATTGGAAGCAGTCAGTCTTTTATCAACTATCAGGACCAACACAATGTGATCCATATTACTTCCATCTTGACACAAATTATATTCAGGCACAGGCTCCGACCAGAAGGTAGTGAGGACATTCTGATGCTGTGAAAGTCTTTTTAATGCCTAAAAGGAATGATTGTGATTTTTGCTTACCGTATAAATTGGTAAAATGATGCCGGAAGACTTTTTTTTTTTTTCCTTCAGTCTCGGCACTGCAGAGAAACTGTTGTGAAACACTGCCACTGGTGGTCATTCAGTATAATCTGCAGATGGAAAAGTCCACTGTTAGCACATTTACTATAAGAAATACCAACAATCTTGTTTGAGGGTAAACAGATCAATACTGTGGAGTCTGTATAATTGTGAAAATCAACAGCTCATTAGAAAATCAAATCTCAATTTGTGTTTTTAACCTCCTATACTTCTCTGAATCCTATGCCTCATATCTAACACTCTAAAAAACTGTAGCACATACATTAGGACATAAATAAATAGATCTTTTTCCATCCAAGTGGCATCGTACCCTTCTCACTGCATTTGTTTTAGGATAGGGTACACCAGTAGCAATTAAGCCAGCTGATCAGTTTAGAGAGGAAGGGTTTTGCTACAGTTAATGGGAATAATAAAAACTATGAATAGCATAATTACCATCTTCATTCTAGCCAATTCCTACCAGTTCAGCATGAGTGATGTTGACACTCTGTATGCTTAAAACTTACCATCATACACAATTAGAAGTCTCAGAAAATGCCCTAAGGTCTTTTATCTTACATCTTAGTTTTCAGTTTGGCATCCTGTCTACCATGCTACTCATTTAATTACCAAGATAAATGTATACTACTGCTTGCTAGATAACAGAGTGGCCCTCATGTCAGACAACATCTTGCCTTAGCTTTATGATGTCAGCTTGCTAGGCAACAGAGTGGCCCTCATGTCAGACAACATCTTGCTGTAGCTTTATGATGTCAGGTCACTGCTGGACCAATCGTCCTTGTGGAAGCTGAGCACAGAGAAGGATTAGATATCAAAAGTTATGCAGTAGGCTACTATCTGTATTCATGACTGCAAGGCAAATAGGAGGGGGAATGTTAAAGGACTCTAAACCACTTCAAAGCACTGGGGCCTTTTTGAAAGTGGGATGGAGATGTATACAAAAACAGAGATTATCCTTAACAACAATCCAACTTGAGAGTCAGAGTCCAACATACAGAGTGCAGGGGAAGAGGTTAAATAAGCTTCCTTTCGTGAGAATTTAACACTATCGTTCTAAAGTGAGATAGTGCTTTTTAGCGTCAAAGGCTGCAATTTCCTCGAATGGAACATTGCAAATACCAGGATCTAAAGCAGGCTTTAGTAGCATTGGAAGCAGTCAGTCTTTTATCAACTATCAGGACCAACACAATGTGATCCATATTACTTCCATCTTGACACAAATTATATTCAGGCACAGGCTCCGACCAGAAGGTAGTGAGGACATTCTGATGCTGTGAAAGTCTTTTTAATGCCTAAAAGGAATGATTGTGATTTTTGCTTACCGTATAAATTGGTAAAATGATGCCGGAAGACTTTTTTTTTTTTTCCTTCAGTCTCGGCACTGCAGAGAAACTGTTGTGAAACACTGCCACTGGTGGTCATTCAGTATAATCTGCAGATGGAAAAGTCCACTGTTAGCACATTTACTATAAGAAATACCAACAATCTTGTTTGAGGGTAAACAGATCAATACTGTGGAGTCTGTATAATTGTGAAAATCAACAGCTCATTAGAAAATCAAATCTCAATTTGTGTTTTTAACCTCCTATACTTCTCTGAATCCTATGCCTCATATCTAACACTCTAAAAAACTGTAGCACATACATTAGGACATAAATAAATAGATCTTTTTCCATCCAAGTGGCATCGTACCCTTCTCACTGCATTTGTTTTAGGATAGGGTACACCAGTAGCAATTAAGCCAGCTGATCAGTTTAGAGAGGAAGGGTTTTGCTACAGTTAATGGGAATAATAAAAACTATGAATAGCATAATTACCATCTTCATTTTAGCCAATTCCTACCAGTTCAGCATGAGTGATGTTGGGACTCTTTATGCTTAAAACTTACCATCATACACAATTAGAAGTCTCAGAAAATGCCCTAAGGTCTTTCATCTTACATCTTAGTTTTCAGTTTGGCATCCTGTCTACCATGCTACTCATTTCATTACCAAGATAAATGTATACTACTGCTTGCTAGATAACAGAGTGGCCCTCATGTCAGACAACATCTTGCCTTAGCTTTATGATGTCAGCTTGCTAGGCAACAGAGTGGCCCTCATGTCAGACAACATCTTGCTGTAGCTTTATGATGTCAGCTTGCTAGGCAACAGAGTGGCCCTCATGTCAGACAACATCTTGCTTTAGGTTTATGATGTCAGGTCACTGCTGGACCAATCGTCCTTGTGGAAGCTGAGCACAGAGAAGGATTAGATATCAAAAGTTATGCAGTAGGCTACTATCTGTATTCATGACTGCAAGGCAAATAGGAGGGGGATGTTAAAGGACTCTAAACCACTTCAAAGCACTGGGGCCTTTTTGAAAGTGGGATGGAGATGTATACAAAAACAGAGATTATCCTTAACAACAATCCAACTTGAGAGTCAGAGTCCAACATACAGAGTGCAGGGGAAGAGGTTAAATAAGCTTCCTTTCGTGAGAATTTAACACTATCGTTCTAAAGTGAGATAGTGCTTTTTAGCGTCAAAGGCTGCAATTTCCTCGAATGGAACATTGCAAATACCAGGATCTAAAGCAGGCTTTAGTAGCATTGGAAGCAGTCAGTCTTATCAACTATCAGGACCAACACAATGTGATCCATATTACTTCCATCTTGACACAAATTATATTCAGGCACAGGCTCCGACTATAAAGTAGTGAGGACATTCTGATGCTGTGAAAGTCTTTTCAATGCCTAAAAGGAATGATTGTGTGATTTTTGCTTACCGTATAAATTGGTAAAATGATGCCGGAAGACTTTCTTTTTTTTTTCCTTCAGTCTCGGCACTGCAGAGAAACTGTTGTGAAACACTGCCACTGGTGGTCATTCAGTATAATCTGCAGATGGAAAAGTCCACTGTTAGCACATTTACTATAAGAAATACCAACAATCTTGTTTGAGGGTAAACAGATCAATACTGTGGAGTCTGTATAATTGTGAAAATCAACAGCTCATTAGAAAATCAAATCTCAATTTGTGTTTTTAACCTCCTATACTTCTCTGAATCCTATGCCTCATATCTAACACTCTAAAAAACTGTAGCACATACATTAGGACATAAATAAATAGATCTTTTTCCATCCAAGTGGCATCGTACCCTTCTCACTGCATTTGTTTTAGGATAGGGTACACCAGTAGCAATTAAGCCAGCTGATCAGTTTAGAGAGGAAGGGTTTTGCTACAGTTAATGGGAATAATAAAAACTATGAATAGCATAATTACCATCTTCATTCTAGCCAATTCCTACCAGTTCAGCATGAGTGATGTTGACACTCTGTATGCTTAAAACTTACCATCATACACAATTAGAAGTCTCAGAAAATGCCCTAAGGTCTTTTATCTTACATCTTAGTTTTCAGTTTGGCATCCTGTCTACCATGCTACTCATTTAATTACCAAGATAAATGTATACTACTGCTTGCTAGATAACAGAGTGGCCCTCATGTCAGACAACATCTTGCCTTAGCTTTATGATGTCAGCTTGCTAGGCAACAGAGTGGCCCTCATGTCAGACAACATCTTGCTGTAGCTTTATGATGTCAGGTCACTGCTGGACCAATCGTCCTTGTGGAAGCTGAGCACAGAGAAGGATTAGATATCAAAAGTTATGCAGTAGGCTACTATCTGTATTCATGACTGCAAGGCAAATAGGAGGGGGAATGTTAAAGGACTCTAAACCACTTCAAAGCACTGGAGCCTTTTTGAAAGTGGGATGGAGATGTATACAAAAACAGAGATTATCCTTAACAACAATCCAACTTGAGAGTCAGAGTCCAACATACAGAGTGCAGGGGAAGAGGTTAAATAAGCTTCCTTTCGTGAGAATTTAACACTATCGTTCTAAAGTGAGATAGTGCTTTTTAGCGTCAAAGGCTGCAATTTCCTCGAATGGAACATTGCAAATACCAGGATCTAAAGCAGGCTTTAGTAGCATTGGAAGCAGTCAGTCTTTTATCAACTATCAGGACCAACACAATGTGATCCATATTACTTCCATCTTGACACAAATTATATTCAGGCACAGGCTCCGACCAGAAGGTAGTGAGGACATTCTGATGCTGTGAAAGTCTTTTTAATGCCTAAAAGGAATGATTGTGATTTTTGCTTACCGTATAAATTGGTAAAATGATGCCGGAAGACTTTTTTTTTTTTTCCTTCAGTCTCGGCACTGCAGAGAAACTGTTGTGAAACACTGCCACTGGTGGTCATTCAGTATAATCTGCAGATGGAAAAGTCCACTGTTAGCACATTTACTATAAGAAATACCAACAATCTTGTTTGAGGGTAAACAGATCAATACTGTGGAGTCTGTATAATTGTGAAAATCAACAGCTCATTAGAAAATCAAATCTCAATTTGTGTTTTTAACCTCCTATACTTCTCTGAATCCTATGCCTCATATCTAACACTCTAAAAAACTGTAGCACATACATTAGGACATAAATAAATAGATCTTTTTCCATCCAAGTGGCATCGTACCCTTCTCACTGCATTTGTTTTAGGATAGGGTACACCAGTAGCAATTAAGCCAGCTGATCAGTTTAGAGAGGAAGGGTTTTGCTACAGTTAATGGGAATAATAAAAACTATGAATAGCATAATTACCATCTTCATTCTAGCCAATTCCTACCAGTTCAGCATGAGTGATGTTGACACTCTGTATGCTTAAAACTTACCATCATACACAATTAGAAGTCTCAGAAAATGCCCTAAGGTCTTTTATCTTACATCTTAGTTTTCAGTTTGGCATCCTGTCTACCATGCTACTCATTTAATTACCAAGATAAATGTATACTACTGCTTGCTAGATAACAGAGTGGCCCTCATGTCAGACAACATCTTGCCTTAGCTTTATGATGTCAGCTTGCTAGGCAACAGAGTGGCCCTCATGTCAGACAACATCTTGCTGTAGCTTTATGATGTCAGGTCACTGCTGGACCAATCGTCCTTGTGGAAGCTGAGCACAGAGAAGGATTAGATATCAAAAGTTATGCAGTAGGCTACTATCTGTATTCATGACTGCAAGGCAAATAGGAGGGGGAATGTTAAAGGACTCTAAACCACTTCAAAGCACTGGGGCCTTTTTGAAAGTGGGATGGAGATGTATACAAAAACAGAGATTATCCTTAACAACAATCCAACTTGAGAGTCAGAGTCCAACATACAGAGTGCAGGGGAAGAGGTTAAATAAGCTTCCTTTCGTGAGAATTTAACACTATCGTTCTAAAGTGAGATAGTGCTTTTTAGCGTCAAAGGCTGCAATTTCCTCGAATGGAACATTGCAAATACCAGGATCTAAAGCAGGCTTTAGTAGCATTGGAAGCAGTCAGTCTTTTATCAACTATCAGGACCAACACAATGTGATCCATATTACTTCCATCTTGACACAAATTATATTCAGGCACAGGCTCCGACCAGAAGGTAGTGAGGACATTCTGATGCTGTGAAAGTCTTTTTAATGCCTAAAAGGAATGATTGTGATTTTTGCTTACCGTATAAATTGGTAAAATGATGCCGGAAGACTTTTTTTTTTTTTCCTTCAGTCTCGGCACTGCAGAGAAACTGTTGTGAAACACTGCCACTGGTGGTCATTCAGTATAATCTGCAGATGGAAAAGTCCACTGTTAGCACATTTACTATAAGAAATACCAACAATCTTGTTTGAGGGTAAACAGATCAATACTGTGGAGTCTGTATAATTCTGAAAATCAACAGCTCATTAGAAAATCAAATCTCAATTTGTGTTTTTAACCTCCTATACTTCTCTGAATCCTATGCCTCATATCTAACACTCTAAAAAACTGTAGCACATACATTAGGACATAGATAAATAGATCTTTTTCCATCCAAGTGGCATCGTACCCTTCTCACTGCATTTGTTTTAGGATAGGGTACACCAGTAGCAATTAAGCCAGCTGATAAGTTGAGAGGAAGGGTTTTGCTACAGTTAATGGGAATAATAAAAACTATGAATAGCATAATTACCATCTTCATTTTAGCCAATTCCTACCAGTTCAGCATGAGTGATGTTGGGACTCTTTATGCTTAAAACTTACCATCATACACAATTAGAAGTCTCAGAAAATGCCCTAAGGTCTTTCATCTTACATCTTAGTTTTCAGTTTGGCATCCTGTCTACCATGCTACTCATTTCATTACCAAGATAAATGTATACTACTGCTTGCTAGATAACAGAGTGGCCCTCATGTCAGACAACATCTTGCCTTAGCTTTATGATGTCAGCTTGCTAGGCAACAGAGTGGCCCTCATGTCAGACAACATCTTGCTGTAGCTTTATGATGTCAGCTTGCTAGGCAACAGAGTGGCCCTCATGTCAGACAACATCTTGCTTTAGGTTTATGATGTCAGGTCACTGCTGGACCAATCGTCCTTGTGGAAGCTGAGCACAGAGAAGGATTAGATATCAAAAGTTATGCAGTAGGCTACTATCTGTATTCATGACTGCAAGGCAAATAGGAGGGGGATGTTAAAGGACTCTAAACCACTTCAAAGCACTGGGGCCTTTTTGAAAGTGGGATGGAGATGTATACAAAAACAGAGATTATCCTTAACAACAATCCAACTTGAGAGTCAGAGTCCAACATACAGAGTGCAGGGGAAGAGGTTAAATAAGCTTCCTTTCGTGAGAATTTAACACTATCGTTCTAAAGTGAGATAGTGCTTTTTAGCGTCAAAGGCTGCAATTTCCTCGAATGGAACATTGCAAATACCAGGATCTAAAGCAGGCTTTAGTAGCATTGGAAGCAGTCAGTCTTATCAACTATCAGGACCAACACAATGTGATCCATATTACTTCCATCTTGACACAAATTATATTCAGGCACAGGCTCCGACTATAAAGTAGTGAGGACATTCTGATGCTGTGAAAGTCTTTTCAATGCCTAAAAGGAATGATTGTGTGATTTTTGCTTACCGTATAAATTGGTAAAATGATGCCGGAAGACTTTCTTTTTTTTTTCCTTCAGTCTCGGCACTGCAGAGAAACTGTTGTGAAACACTGCCACTGGTGGTCATTCAGTATAATCTGCAGATGGAAAAGTCCACTGTTAGCACATTTACTATAAGAAATACCAACAATCTTGTTTGAGGGTAAACAGATCAATACTGTGGAGTCTGTATAATTGTGAAAATCAACAGCTCATTAGAAAATCAAATCTCAATTTGTGTTTTTAACCTCCTATACTTCTCTGAATCCTATGCCTCATATCTAACACTCTAAAAAACTGTAGCACATACATTAGGACATAAATAAATAGATCTTTTTCCATCCAAGTGGCATCGTACCCTTCTCACTGCATTTGTTTTAGGATAGGGTACACCAGTAGCAATTAAGCCAGCTGATCAGTTTAGAGAGGAAGGGTTTTGCTACAGTTAATGGGAATAATAAAAACTATGAATAGCATAATTACCATCTTCATTCTAGCCAATTCCTACCAGTTCAGCATGAGTGATGTTGACACTCTGTATGCTTAAAACTTACCATCATACACAATTAGAAGTCTCAGAAAATGCCCTAAGGTCTTTTATCTTACATCTTAGTTTTCAGTTTGGCATCCTGTCTACCATGCTACTCATTTAATTACCAAGATAAATGTATACTACTGCTTGCTAGATAACAGAGTGGCCCTCATGTCAGACAACATCTTGCCTTAGCTTTATGATGTCAGCTTGCTAGGCAACAGAGTGGCCCTCATGTCAGACAACATCTTGCTGTAGCTTTATGATGTCAGGTCACTGCTGGACCAATCGTCCTTGTGGAAGCTGAGCACAGAGAAGGATTAGATATCAAAAGTTATGCAGTAGGCTACTATCTGTATTCATGACTGCAAGGCAAATAGGAGGGGGAATGTTAAAGGACTCTAAACCACTTCAAAGCACTGGGGCCTTTTTGAAAGTGGGATGGAGATGTATACAAAAACAGAGATTATCCTTAACAACAATCCAACTTGAGAGTCAGAGTCCAACATACAGAGTGCAGGGGAAGAGGTTAAATAAGCTTCCTTTCGTGAGAATTTAACACTATCGTTCTAAAGTGAGATAGTGCTTTTTAGCGTCAAAGGCTGCAATTTCCTCGAATGGAACATTGCAAATACCAGGATCTAAAGCAGGCTTTAGTAGCATTGGAAGCAGTCAGTCTTTTATCAACTATCAGGACCAACACAATGTGATCCATATTACTTCCATCTTGACACAAATTATATTCAGGCACAGGCTCCGACCAGAAGGTAGTGAGGACATTCTGATGCTGTGAAAGTCTTTTTAATGCCTAAAAGGAATGATTGTGATTTTTGCTTACCGTATAAATTGGTAAAATGATGCCGGAAGACTTTTTTTTTTTTTCCTTCAGTCTCGGCACTGCAGAGAAACTGTTGTGAAACACTGCCACTGGTGGTCATTCAGTATAATCTGCAGATGGAAAAGTCCACTGTTAGCACATTTACTATAAGAAATACCAACAATCTTGTTTGAGGGTAAACAGATCAATACTGTGGAGTCTGTATAATTGTGAAAATCAACAGCTCATTAGAAAATCAAATCTCAATTTGTGTTTTTAACCTCCTATACTTCTCTGAATCCTATGCCTCATATCTAACACTCTAAAAAACTGTAGCACATACATTAGGACATAAATAAATAGATCTTTTTCCATCCAAGTGGCATCGTACCCTTCTCACTGCATTTGTTTTAGGATAGGGTACACCAGTAGCAATTAAGCCAGCTGATCAGTTTAGAGAGGAAGGGTTTTGCTACAGTTAATGGGAATAATAAAAACTATGAATAGCATAATTACCATCTTCATTCTAGCCAATTCCTACCAGTTCAGCATGAGTGATGTTGACACTCTGTATGCTTAAAACTTACCATCATACACAATTAGAAGTCTCAGAAAATGCCCTAAGGTCTTTTATCTTACATCTTAGTTTTCAGTTTGGCATCCTGTCTACCATGCTACTCATTTAATTACCAAGATAAATGTATACTACTGCTTGCTAGATAACAGAGTGGCCCTCATGTCAGACAACATCTTGCCTTAGCTTTATGATGTCAGCTTGCTAGGCAACAGAGTGGCCCTCATGTCAGACAACATCTTGCTGTAGCTTTATGATGTCAGGTCACTGCTGGACCAATCGTCCTTGTGGAAGCTGAGCACAGAGAAGGATTAGATATCAAAAGTTATGCAGTAGGCTACTATCTGTATTCATGACTGCAAGGCAAATAGGAGGGGGAATGTTAAAGGACTCTAAACCACTTCAAAGCACTGGGGCCTTTTTGAAAGTGGGATGGAGATGTATACAAAAACAGAGATTATCCTTAACAACAATCCAACTTGAGAGTCAGAGTCCAACATACAGAGTGCAGGGGAAGAGGTTAAATAAGCTTCCTTTCGTGAGAATTTAACACTATCGTTCTAAAGTGAGATAGTGCTTTTTAGCGTCAAAGGCTGCAATTTCCTCGAATGGAACATTGCAAATACCAGGATCTAAAGCAGGCTTTAGTAGCATTGGAAGCAGTCAGTCTTTTATCAACTATCAGGACCAACACAATGTGATCCATATTACTTCCATCTTGACACAAATTATATTCAGGCACAGGCTCCGACCAGAAGGTAGTGAGGACATTCTGATGCTGTGAAAGTCTTTTTAATGCCTAAAAGGAATGATTGTGATTTTTGCTTACCGTATAAATTGGTAAAATGATGCCGGAAGACTTTTTTTTTTTTCCTTCAGTCTCGGCACTGCAGAGAAACTGTTGTGAAACACTGCCACTGGTGGTCATTCAGTATAATCTGCAGATGGAAAAGTCCACTGTTAGCACATTTACTATAAGAAATACCAACAATCTTGTTTGAGGGTAAACAGATCAATACTGTGGAGTCTGTATAATTCTGAAAATCAACAGCTCATTAGAAAATCAAATCTCAATTTGTGTTTTTAACCTCCTATACTTCTCTGAATCCTATGCCTCATATCTAACACTCTAAAAAACTGTAGCACATACATTAGGACATAGATAAATAGATCTTTTTCCATCCAAGTGGCATCGTACCCTTCTCACTGCATTTGTTTTAGGATAGGGTACACCAGTAGCAATTAAGCCAGCTGATAAGTTGAGAGGAAGGGTTTTGCTACAGTTAATGGGAATAATAAAAACTATGAATAGCATAATTACCATCTTCATTTTAGCCAATTCCTACCAGTTCAGCATGAGTGATGTTGGGACTCTTTATGCTTAAAACTTACCATCATACACAATTAGAAGTCTCAGAAAATGCCCTAAGGTCTTTCATCTTACATCTTAGTTTTCAGTTTGGCATCCTGTCTACCATGCTACTCATTTCATTACCAAGATAAATGTATACTACTGCTTGCTAGATAACAGAGTGGCCCTCATGTCAGACAACATCTTGCCTTAGCTTTATGATGTCAGCTTGCTAGGCAACAGAGTGGCCCTCATGTCAGACAACATCTTGCTGTAGCTTTATGATGTCAGCTTGCTAGGCAACAGAGTGGCCCTCATGTCAGACAACATCTTGCTTTAGGTTTATGATGTCAGGTCACTGCTGGACCAATCGTCCTTGTGGAAGCTGAGCACAGAGAAGGATTAGATATCAAAAGTTATGCAGTAGGCTACTATCTGTATTCATGACTGCAAGGCAAATAGGAGGGGGATGTTAAAGGACTCTAAACCACTTCAAAGCACTGGGGCCTTTTTGAAAGTGGGATGGAGATGTATACAAAAACAGAGATTATCCTTAACAACAATCCAACTTGAGAGTCAGAGTCCAACATACAGAGTGCAGGGGAAGAGGTTAAATAAGCTTCCTTTCGTGAGAATTTAACACTATCGTTCTAAAGTGAGATAGTGCTTTTTAGCGTCAAAGGCTGCAATTTCCTCGAATGGAACATTGCAAATACCAGGATCTAAAGCAGGCTTTAGTAGCATTGGAAGCAGTCAGTCTTATCAACTATCAGGACCAACACAATGTGATCCATATTACTTCCATCTTGACACAAATTATATTCAGGCACAGGCTCCGACTATAAAGTAGTGAGGACATTCTGATGCTGTGAAAGTCTTTTCAATGCCTAAAAGGAATGATTGTGTGATTTTTGCTTACCGTATAAATTGGTAAAATGATGCCGGAAGACTTTCTTTTTTTTTTCCTTCAGTCTCGGCACTGCAGAGAAACTGTTGTGAAACACTGCCACTGGTGGTCATTCAGTATAATCTGCAGATGGAAAAGTCCACTGTTAGCACATTTACTATAAGAAATACCAACAATCTTGTTTGAGGGTAAACAGATCAATACTGTGGAGTCTGTATAATTGTGAAAATCAACAGCTCATTAGAAAATCAAATCTCAATTTGTGTTTTTAACCTCCTATACTTCTCTGAATCCTATGCCTCATATCTAACACTCTAAAAAACTGTAGCACATACATTAGGACATAAATAAATAGATCTTTTTCCATCCAAGTGGCATCGTACCCTTCTCACTGCATTTGTTTTAGGATAGGGTACACCAGTAGCAATTAAGCCAGCTGATCAGTTTAGAGAGGAAGGGTTTTGCTACAGTTAATGGGAATAATAAAAACTATGAATAGCATAATTACCATCTTCATTCTAGCCAATTCCTACCAGTTCAGCATGAGTGATGTTGACACTCTGTATGCTTAAAACTTACCATCATACACAATTAGAAGTCTCAGAAAATGCCCTAAGGTCTTTTATCTTACATCTTAGTTTTCAGTTTGGCATCCTGTCTACCATGCTACTCATTTAATTACCAAGATAAATGTATACTACTGCTTGCTAGATAACAGAGTGGCCCTCATGTCAGACAACATCTTGCCTTAGCTTTATGATGTCAGCTTGCTAGGCAACAGAGTGGCCCTCATGTCAGACAACATCTTGCTGTAGCTTTATGATGTCAGGTCACTGCTGGACCAATCGTCCTTGTGGAAGCTGAGCACAGAGAAGGATTAGATATCAAAAGTTATGCAGTAGGCTACTATCTGTATTCATGACTGCAAGGCAAATAGGAGGGGGAATGTTAAAGGACTCTAAACCACTTCAAAGCACTGGGGCCTTTTTGAAAGTGGGATGGAGATGTATACAAAAACAGAGATTATCCTTAACAACAATCCAACTTGAGAGTCAGAGTCCAACATACAGAGTGCAGGGGAAGAGGTTAAATAAGCTTCCTTTCGTGAGAATTTAACACTATCGTTCTAAAGTGAGATAGTGCTTTTTAGCGTCAAAGGCTGCAATTTCCTCGAATGGAACATTGCAAATACCAGGATCTAAAGCAGGCTTTAGTAGCATTGGAAGCAGTCAGTCTTTTATCAACTATCAGGACCAACACAATGTGATCCATATTACTTCCATCTTGACACAAATTATATTCAGGCACAGGCTCCGACCAGAAGGTAGTGAGGACATTCTGATGCTGTGAAAGTCTTTTTAATGCCTAAAAGGAATGATTGTGATTTTTGCTTACCGTATAAATTGGTAAAATGATGCCGGAAGACTTTTTTTTTTTTTCCTTCAGTCTCGGCACTGCAGAGAAACTGTTGTGAAACACTGCCACTGGTGGTCATTCAGTATAATCTGCAGATGGAAAAGTCCACTGTTAGCACATTTACTATAAGAAATACCAACAATCTTGTTTGAGGGTAAACAGATCAATACTGTGGAGTCTGTATAATTCTGAAAATCAACAGCTCATTAGAAAATCAAATCTCAATTTGTGTTTTTAACCTCCTATACTTCTCTGAATCCTATGCCTCATATCTAACACTCTAAAAAACTGTAGCACATACATTAGGACATAGATAAATAGATCTTTTTCCATCCAAGTGGCATTGTACCCTTCTCACTGCATTTGTTTTAGGATAGGGTACACCAGTAGCAATTAAGCCAGCTGATAAGTTGAGAGGAAGGGTTTTGCTACAGTTAATGGGAATAATAAAAACTATGAATAGCATAATTACCATCTTCATTTTAGCCAATTCCTACCAGTTCAGCATGAGTGATGTTGGGACTCTTTATGCTTAAAACTTACCATCATACACAATTAGAAGTCTCAGAAAATGCCCTAAGGTCTTTCATCTTACATCTTAGTTTTCAGTTTGGCATCCTGTCTACCATGCTACTCATTTCATTACCAAGATAAATGTATACTACTGCTTGCTAGATAACAGAGTGGCCCTCATGTCAGACAACATCTTGCCTTAGCTTTATGATGTCAGCTTGCTAGGCAACAGAGTGGCCCTCATGTCAGACAACATCTTGCTGTAGCTTTATGATGTCAGCTTGCTAGGCAACAGAGTGGCCCTCATGTCAGACAACATCTTGCTTTAGGTTTATGATGTCAGGTCACTGCTGGACCAATCGTCCTTGTGGAAGCTGAGCACAGAGAAGGATTAGATATCAAAAGTTATGCAGTAGGCTACTATCTGTATTCATGACTGCAAGGCAAATAGGAGGGGGATGTTAAAGGACTCTAAACCACTTCAAAGCACTGGGGCCTTTTTGAAAGTGGGATGGAGATGTATACAAAAACAGAGATTATCCTTAACAACAATCCAACTTGAGAGTCAGAGTCCAACATACAGAGTGCAGGGGAAGAGGTTAAATAAGCTTCCTTTCGTGAGAATTTAACACTATCGTTCTAAAGTGAGATAGTGCTTTTTAGCGTCAAAGGCTGCAATTTCCTCGAATGGAACATTGCAAATACCAGGATCTAAAGCAGGCTTTAGTAGCATTGGAAGCAGTCAGTCTTTTATCAACTATCAGGACCAACACAATGTGATCCATATTACTTCCATCTTGACACAAATTATATTCAGGCACAGGCTCCGACCAGAAGGTAGTGAGGACATTCTGATGCTGTGAAAGTCTTTTTAATGCCTAAAAGGAATGATTGTGATTTTTGCTTACCGTATAAATTGGTAAAATGATGCCGGAAGACTTTTTTTTTTTTTCCTTCAGTCTCGGCACTGCAGAGAAACTGTTGTGAAACACTGCCACTGGTGGTCATTCAGTATAATCTGCAGATGGAAAAGTCCACTGTTAGCACATTTACTATAAGAAATACCAACAATCTTGTTTGAGGGTAAACAGATCAATACTGTGGAGTCTGTATAATTCTGAAAATCAACAGCTCATTAGAAAATCAAATCTCAATTTGTGTTTTTAACCTCCTATACTTCTCTGAATCATATGCCTCATATCTAACACTCTAAAAAACTGTAGCACATACATTAGGACATAGATAAATAGATCTTTTTCCATCCAAGTGGCATCGTACCCTTCTCACTGCATTTGTTTTAGGATAGGGTACACCAGTAGCAATTAAGCCAGCTGATAAGTTGAGAGGAAGGGTTTTGCTACAGTTAATGGGAATAATAAAAACTATGAATAGCATAATTACCATCTTCATTTTAGCCAATTCCTACCAGTTCAGCATGAGTGATGTTGGGACTCTTTATGCTTAAAACTTACCATCATACACAATTAGAAGTCTCAGAAAATGCCATAAGGTCTTTCATCTTACATCTTAGTTTTCAGTTTGGCATCCTGTCTACCATGCTACTCATTTCATTACCAAGATAAATGTATACTACTGCTTGCTAGATAACAGAGTGGCCCTCATGTCAGACAACATCTTGCCTTAGCTTTATGATGTCAGCTTGCTAGGCAACAGAGTGGCCCTCATGTCAGACAACATCTTGCTGTAGCTTTATGATGTCAGCTTGCTAGGCAACAGAGTGGCCCTCATGTCAGACAACATCTTGCTGTAGCTTTATGATGTCAGGTCACTGCTGGACCAATCGTCCTTGTGGAAGCTGAGCACAGAGAAGGATTAGATATCAAAAGTTATGCAGTAGGCTACTATCTGTATTCATGACTGCAAGGCAAATAGGAGGGGGATGTTAAAGGACTCTAAACCACTTCAAAGCACTGGGGCCTTTTTGAAAGTGGGATGGAGATATATACAAAAACAGAGATTATCCTTAACAACAATCCAACTTGAGAGTCAGAGTCCAACATACAGAGTGCAGGGGAAGAGGTTAAATAAGCTTCCTTTCGTGAGAATTTAACACTATCGTTCTAAAGTGAGATAGTGCTTTTTAGCGTCAAAGGCTGCAATTTCCTCGAATGGAACATTGCAAATACCAGGATCTAAAGCAGGCTTTAGTAGCATTGGAAGCAGTCAGTCTTATCAACTATCAGGACCAACACAATGTGATCCATATTACTTCCATCTTGACACAAATTATATTCAGGCACAGGCTCCGACTATAAAGTAGTGAGGACATTCTGATGCTGTGAAAGTCTTTTCAATGCCTAAAAGGAATGATTGTGTGATTTTTGCTTACCGTATAAATTGGTAAAATGATGCCGGAAGACTTTCTTTTTTTTTTCCTTCAGTCTCGGCACTGCAGAGAAACTGTTGTGAAACACTGCCACTGGTGGTCATTCAGTATAATCTGCAGATGGAAAAGTCCACTGTTAGCACATTTACTATAAGAAATACCAACAATCTTGTTTGAGGGTAAACAGACCAATACTGTGGAGTCTGTATAATTGTGAAAATCAACAGCTCATTAGAAAATCAAATCTCAATTTGTGTTTTTAACCTCCTATACTTCTCTGAATCCTATGCCTCATATCTAACACTCTAAAAAACTGTAGCACATACATTAGGACATAAATAAATAGATCTTTTTCCATCCAAGTGGCATCGTACCCTTCTCACTGCATTTGTTTTAGGATAGGGTACACCAGTAGCAATTAAGCCAGCTGATCAGTTTAGAGAGGAAGGGTTTTGCTACAGTTAATGGGAATAATAAAAACTATGAATAGCATAATTACCATCTTCATTCTAGCCAATTCCTACCAGTTCAGCATGAGTGATGTTGACACTCTGTATGCTTAAAACTTACCATCATACACAATTAGAAGTCTCAGAAAATGCCCTAAGGTCTTTTATCTTACATCTTAGTTTTCAGTTTGGCATCCTGTCTACCATGCTACTCATTTAATTACCAAGATAAATGTATACTACTGCTTGCTAGATAACAGAGTGGCCCTCATGTCAGACAACATCTTGCCTTAGCTTTATGATGTCAGCTTGCTAGGCAACAGAGTGGCCCTCATGTCAGACAACATCTTGCTGTAGCTTTATGATGTCAGCTTGCTAGGCAACAGAGTGGCCCTCATGTCAGACAACATCTTGGTTTAGCTTTATGAAGTCAGGTCACTGCTGGACCAATCGTCCTTGTGGAAGCTGAGCACAGAGAAGGATTAGATATCAAAAGTTATGCAGTAGGCTACTATCTGTATTCATGACTGCAAGGCAAATAGGAGGGTTAATGTTAAAGGACTCTAAACCACTTCAAAGCACTGGGGCCTTTTTGAAAGTGGGATGGAGATATACACAAAAACAGATTATCCTTAACAACAATCCAACTTGAGAGTCAGAGTCCAACATATAGAGTGCAGGGGAAGAGGTTAAATAAGCTTCCTTTCGTAAGAATTTAACACTATCGTTCTAAAGTGAGATAGTGCTTTTTAGCGTCAAAGGCAGCAATTTCCTCGAATGGAACATTGCAAATACCAGGATCTAAAGCAGGCTTTAGTAGCATTGGAAGCAGTCTGTCTTTTATCAACTATCAGGACCAACACAATGTGATCCATATTACTTCCATCTTGACACAAATTATATTCAGGCACAGGCTCCGACTAGAAGGTAGTGAGGACATTCTGATGCTGTGAAAGTCTTTTTAATGCCTAAAAGGAATGATTGTGATTTTTGCTTACCGTATAAATTGGTAAAATGATGCCAGAAGACTTTCTTTAATTTTTTTCCTTCAGTCTCGGCACTGCAGAGAAACTGTTGTGAAACACGGCCACTGGTGGTCATTCAGTATAATCTGCAGATGGAAAAGTCCACTGTTAGCACATTTACTATAAGAAATACCAAAAATCTTGTTTGAGGGTAAACAGATCAATACTGTGGAGTCTGTATAATTGTGAAAATCAACAGCTCATTAGAAAATCAAATCACAATTTGTGTTTTTAACCTCCTATACTTCTCTGAATCCTATGCCTCATATCTAACACTCTCTAAAAAACTGTAGCACATACATTAGGACATAGATAAATAGATCTTTTTCCATCCAAGTGGCATCGTACCCTTCTCACTGCATTTGTTTTAGGATAGGATACACCAGTAGCAATTAAGCCAGCTGATAAGTTGAGAGGAAGGGTTTTGCTACAGTTAATGGGAATAATAAAAACTATGAATAGCATAATTACCATCTTCATTTTAGCCAATTCCTACCAGTTCAGCATGAGTGATGTTGAGACTCTTTCTGCTTAAAACTTACCATCATACACAATTAGAAGTCTCAGAAAATGCCATAAGGTCTTTCATCTTACATCTTAGTTTTCAGTTTGGCATCCTGTCTACCATGCTACTCATTTAATTACCAAGATAAATGTATACTACTGCTTGCTAGATAACAGAGTGGCCCTCATGTCAGACAACATCTTGCTGTAGCTTTATGATGTCAGCTTGCTAGGCAACAGAGTGGCCCTCATGTCAGACAACATCTTACTGTAGCTTTATGATGTCAGCTTGCTAGGCAACAGAGTGGCCCTCATGTCAGACAACATCTTGCTGTAGCTTTATGATGTCAGCTTGCTAGGCAACAGAGTGGCCCTCATGTCAGACAACATCTTGGTTTAGCTTTATGAAGTCAGGTCACTGCTGGACCAATCGTCCTTGTGGAAGCTGAGCACAGAGAAGGATTAGATATCAAAAGTTATGCAGTAGGCTACTATCTGTATTCATGACTGCAAGGCAAATAGGAGGGTTAATGTTAAAGGACTCTAAACCACTTCAAAGCACTGGGGCCTTTTTGAAAGTGGGATGGAGATATATACAAAAACAGAGATTATCCTTAACAACAATCCAACTTGAGAGTCAGAGTCCAACATACAGAGTGCAGGGGAAGAGGTTAAATAAGCTTCCTTTCGTGAGAATTTAACACTATCGTTCTAAAGTGAGGTAGTGCTTTTTAGCATCAAAGGCAGCAATTTCCTCGAATGGAACATTGCAAATACCAGGATCTAAAGCAGGCTTTAGTAGCATTGGAAGCAGTCTGTCTTTTATCAACTATCAGGACCAACACAATGTGATCCATATTACTTCCATCTTGACACAAATTATATTCAGGCACAGGCTCTGACTAGAAGGTAGCGAGGACATTCTGATGCTGTGAAAGTCTTTTTAATGCCTAAAAGGAATGATTGTGATTTTTGCTTACCGTATAAATTGGTAAAATGATGCCGGAAGACTTTCTTTTTTTTTTTCCTTCAGTCTCGGCACTGCAGAGAAACTGTTGTGAAACACTGCCACTGGTGGTCATTCAGTATAATCTGCAGATGGAAAAGTCCACTGTTAGCACATTTACTATAAGAAATACCAACAATCTTGTTTGAGGGTAAACAGATCAATACTGTGGAGTCTGTATAATTGTGAAAATCAACAGCTCATTAGAAAATCAAATCTCAATTTGTGTTTTTAACCTCCTATACTTCTCTGAATCCTATGCCTCATATCTAACACTCTAAAAAACTGTAGCACATACATTAGGACATAGATAAATAGATCTTTTTCCATCCAAGTGGCATCGTACCCTTCTCACTGCATTTGTTTTAGGATAGGGTACACCAGTAGCAATTAAGCCAGCTGATAAGTTGAGAGGAAGGGTTTTGCTACAGTTAATGGGAATAATAAAAACTATGAATAGCATAATTACCATCTTCATTTTAGCCAATTCCTACCAGTTCAGCATGAGTGATGTTGGGACTCTTTATGCTTAAAACTTACCATCATACACAATTAGAAGTCTCAGAAAATGCCCTAAGGTCTTTCATCTTACATCTTAGTTTTCAGTTTGGCATCCTGTCTACCATGCTACTCATTTCATTACCAAGATAAATGTATACTACTGCTTGCTAGATAACAGAGTGGCCCTCATGTCAGACAACATCTTGCCTTAGCTTTATGATGTCAGCTTGCTAGGCAACAGAGTGGCCCTCATGTCAGACAACATCTTGCTGTAGCTTTATGATGTCAGCTTGCTAGGCAACAGAGTGGCCCTCATGTCAGACAACATCTTGCTTTAGGTTTATGATGTCAGGTCACTGCTGGACCAATCGTCCTTGTGGAAGCTGAGCACAGAGAAGGATTAGATATCAAAAGTTATGCAGTAGGCTACTATCTGTATTCATGACTGCAAGGCAAATAGGAGGGGGATGTTAAAGGACTCTAAACCACTTCAAAGCACTGGGGCCTTTTTGAAAGTGGGATGGAGATGTATACAAAAACAGAGATTATCCTTAACAACAATCCAACTTGAGAGTCAGAGTCCTACATAGAGTGCAGGGGAAGAGGTTAAATAAGCTTCCTTTCGTGAGAATTTAACACTATCGTTCTAAAGTGAGATAGTGCTTTTTAGCGTCAAAGGCTGCAATTTCCTCGAATGGAACATTGCAAATACCAGGATCTAAAGCAGGCTTTAGTAGCATTGGAAGCAGTCAGTCTTTTATCAACTATCAGGACCAACACAATGTGATCCATATTACTTCCATCTTGACACAAATTATATTCAGGCACAGGCTCCGACCAGAAGGTAGTGAGGACATTCTGATGCTGTGAAAGTCTTTTTAATGCCTAAAAGGAATGATTGTGATTTTTGCTTACCGTATAAATTGGTAAAATGATGCCGGAAGACTTTTTTTTTTTTTTCCTTCAGTCTCGGCACTGCAGAGAAACTGTTGTGAAACACTGCCACTGGTGGTCATTCAGTATAATCTGCAGATGGAAAAGTCCACTGTTAGCACATTTACTATAAGAAATACCAACAATCTTGTTTGAGGGTAAACAGATCAATACTGTGGAGTCTGTATAATTCTGAAAATCAACAGCTCATTAGAAAATCAAATCTCAATTTGTGTTTTTAACCTCCTATACTTCTCTGAATCCTATGCCTCATATCTAACACTCTAAAAAACTGTAGCACATACATTAGGACATAAATAAATAGATCTTTTTCCATCCAAGTGGCATCGTACCCTTCTCACTGCATTTGTTTTAGGATAGGGTACACCAGTAGCAATTAAGCCAGCTGATCAGTTTAGAGAGGAAGGGTTTTGCTACAGTTAATGGGAATAATAAAAACTATGAATAGCATAATTACCATCTTCATTCTAGCCAATTCCTACCAGTTCAGCATGAGTGATGTTGACACTCTGTATGCTTAAAACTTACCATCATACACAATTAGAAGTCTCAGAAAATGCCCTAAGGTCTTTTATCTTACATCTTAGTTTTCAGTTTGGCATCCTGTCTACCATGCTACTCATTTAATTACCAAGATAAATGTATACTACTGCTTGCTAGATAACAGAGTGGCCCTCATGTCAGACAACATCTTGCCTTAGCTTTATGATGTCAGCTTGCTAGGCAACAGAGTGGCCCTCATGTCAGACAACATCTTGCTGTAGCTTTATGATGTCAGGTCACTGCTGGACCAATCGTCCTTGTGGAAGCTGAGCACAGAGAAGGATTAGATATCAAAAGTTATGCAGTAGGCTACTATCTGTATTCATGACTGCAAGGCAAATAGGAGGGGGAATGTTAAAGGACTCTAAACCACTTCAAAGCACTGGGGCCTTTTTGAAAGTGGGATGGAGATGTATACAAAAACAGAGATTATCCTTAACAACAATCCAACTTGAGAGTCAGAGTCCAACATACAGAGTGCAGGGGAAGAGGTTAAATAAGCTTCCTTTCGTGAGAATTTAACACTATCGTTCTAAAGTGAGATAGTGCTTTTTAGCGTCAAAGGCTGCAATTTCCTCGAATGGAACATTGCAAATACCAGGATCTAAAGCAGGCTTTAGTAGCATTGGAAGCAGTCAGTCTTTTATCAACTATCAGGACCAACACAATGTGATCCATATTACTTCCATCTTGACACAAATTATATTCAGGCACAGGCTCCGACCAGAAGGTAGTGAGGACATTCTGATGCTGTGAAAGTCTTTTTAATGCCTAAAAGGAATGATTGTGATTTTTGCTTACCGTATAAATTGGTAAAATGATGCCGGAAGACTTTTTTTTTTTTTCCTTCAGTCTCGGCACTGCAGAGAAACTGTTGTGAAACACTGCCACTGGTGGTCATTCAGTATAATCTGCAGATGGAAAAGTCCACTGTTAGCACATTTACTATAAGAAATACCAACAATCTTGTTTGAGGGTAAACAGATCAATACTGTGGAGTCTGTATAATTCTGAAAATCAACAGCTCATTAGAAAATCAAATCTCAATTTGTGTTTTTAACCTCCTATACTTCTCTGAATCCTATGCCTCATATCTAACACTCTAAACAACTGTAGCACATACATTAGGACATAGATAAATAGATCTTTTTCCATCCAAGTGGCATCGTACCCTTCTCACTGCATTTGTTTTAGGATAGGGTACACCAGTAGCAATTAAGCCAGCTGATAAGTTGAGAGGAAGGGTTTTGCTACAGTTAATGGGAATAATAAAAACTATGAATAGCATAATTACCATCTTCATTTTAGCCAATTCCTACCAGTTCAGCATGAGTGATGTTGGGACTCTTTATGCTTAAAACTTACCATCATACACAATTAGAAGTCTCAGAAAATGCCCTAAGGTCTTTCCTCTTACATCTTAGTTTTCAGTTTGGCATCCTGTCTACCATGCTACTCATTTCATTACCAAGATAAATGTATACTACTGCTTGCTAGATAACAGAGTGGCCCTCATGTCAGACAACATCTTGCCTTAGCTTTATGATGTCAGCTTGCTAGGCAACAGAGTGGCCCTCATGTCAGACAACATCTTGCTGTAGCTTTATGATGTCAGCTTGCTAGGCAACAGAGTGGCCCTCATGTCAGACAACATCTTGCTGTAGCTTTATGATGTCAGGTCACTGCTGGACCAATCGTCCTTGTGGAAGCTGAGCACAGAGAAGGATTAGATATCAAAAGTTATGCAGTAGGCTACTATCTGTATTCATGACTGCAAGGCAAATAGGAGGGGGATGTTAAAGGACTCTAAACCACTTCAAAGCACTGGGGCCTTTTTGAAAGTGGGATGGAGATGTATACAAAAACAGAGATTATCCTTAACAACAATCCAACTTGAGAGTCAGAGTCCAACATACAGAGTGCAGGGGAAGAGGTTAAATAAGCTTCCTTTCGTGAGAATTTAACACTATCGTTCTAAAGTGAGATAGTGCTTTTTAGCGTCAAAGGCTGCAATTTCCTCGAATGGAACATTGCAAATACCAGGATCTAAAGCAGGCTTTAGTAGCATTGGAAGCAGTCAGTCTTATCAACTATCAGGACCAACACAATGTGATCCATATTACTTCCATCTTGACACAAATTATATTCAGGCACAGGCTCCGACTATAAAGTAGTGAGGACATTCTGATGCTGTGAAAGTCTTTTCAATGCCTAAAAGGAATGATTGTGTGATTTTTGCTTACCGTATAAATTGGTAAAATGATGCCGGAAGACTTTCTTTTGTTTTTTTTCCTTCAGTCTCGGCACTGCAGAGAAACTGTTGTGAAACACTGCCACTGGTGGTCATTCAGTATAATCTGCAGATGGAAAAGTCCACTGTTAGCACATTTACTATAAGAAATACCAACAATCTTGTTTGAGGGTAAACAGACCAATACTGTGGAGTCTGTATAATTGTGAAAATCAACAGCTCATTAGAAAATCAAATCTCAATTTGTGTTTTTAACCTCCTATACTTCTCTGAATCCTATGCCTCATATCTAACACTCTAAAAAACTGTAGCACATACATTAGGACATAAATAAATAGATCTTTTTCCATCCAAGTGGCATCGTACCCTTCTCACTGCATTTGTTTTAGGATAGGGTACACCAGTAGCAATTAAGCCAGCTGATCAGTTTAGAGAGGAAGGGTTTTGCTACAGTTAATGGGAATAATAAAAACTATGAATAGCATAATTACCATCTTCATTCTAGCCAATTCCTACCAGTTCAGCATGAGTGATGTTGACACTCTGTATGCTTAAAACTTACCATCATACACAATTAGAAGTCTCAGAAAATGCCCTAAGGTCTTTTATCTTACATCTTAGTTTTCAGTTTGGCATCCTGTCTACCATGCTACTCATTTAATTACCAAGATAAATGTATACTACTGCTTGCTAGATAACAGAGTGGCCCTCATGTCAGACAACATCTTGCCTTAGCTTTATGATGTCAGCTTGCTAGGCAACAGAGTGGCCCTCATGTCAGACAACATCTTGCTGTAGCTTTATGATGTCAGCTTGCTAGGCAACAGAGTGGCCCTCATGTCAGACAACATCTTGGTTTAGCTTTATGAAGTCAGGTCACTGCTGGACCAATCGTCCTTGTGGAAGCTGAGCACAGAGAAGGATTAGATATCAAAAGTTATGCAGTAGGCTACTATCTGTATTCATGACTGCAAGGCAAATAGGAGGGTTAATGTTAAAGGACTCTAAACCACTTCAAAGCACTGGGGCCTTTTTGAAAGTGGGATGGAGATATACACAAAAACAGATTATCCTTAACAACAATCCAACTTGAGAGTCAGAGTCCAACATATAGAGTGCAGGGGAAGAGGTTAAATAAGCTTCCTTTCGTAAGAATTTAACACTATCGTTCTAAAGTGAGATAGTGCTTTTTAGCGTCAAAGGCAGCAATTTCCTCGAATGGAACATTGCAAATACCAGGATCTAAAGCAGGCTTTAGTAGCATTGGAAGCAGTCTGTCTTTTATCAACTATCAGGACCAACACAATGTGATCCATATTACTTCCATCTTGACACAAATTATATTCAGGCACAGGCTCCGACTAGAAGGTAGTGAGGACATTCTGATGCTGTGAAAGTCTTTTTAATGCCTAAAAGGAATGATTGTGATTTTTGCTTACCGTATAAATTGGTAAAATGATGCCAGAAGACTTTCTTTAATTTTTTTCCTTCAGTCTCGGCACTGCAGAGAAACTGTTGTGAAACACGGCCACTGGTGGTCATTCAGTATAATCTGCAGATGGAAAAGTCCACTGTTAGCACATTTACTATAAGAAATACCAAAAATCTTGTTTGAGGGTAAACAGATCAATACTGTGGAGTCTGTATAATTGTGAAAATCAACAGCTCATTAGAAAATCAAATCACAATTTGTGTTTTTAACCTCCTATACTTCTCTGAATCCTATGCCTCATATCTAACACTCTCTAAAAAACTGTAGCACATACATTAGGACATAGATAAATAGATCTTTTTCCATCCAAGTGGCATCGTACCCTTCTCACTGCATTTGTTTTAGGATAGGATACACCAGTAGCAATTAAGCCAGCTGATAAGTTGAGAGGAAGGGTTTTGCTACAGTTAATGGGAATAATAAAAACTATGAATAGCATAATTACCATCTTCATTTTAGCCAATTCCTACCAGTTCAGCATGAGTGATGTTGAGACTCTTTCTGCTTAAAACTTACCATCATACACAATTAGAAGTCTCAGAAAATGCCATAAGGTCTTTCATCTTACATCTTAGTTTTCAGTTTGGCATCCTGTCTACCATGCTACTCATTTAATTACCAAGATAAATGTATACTACTGCTTGCTAGATAACAGAGTGGCCCTCATGTCAGACAACATCTTGCTGTAGCTTTATGATGTCAGCTTGCTAGGCAACAGAGTGGCCCTCATGTCAGACAACATCTTACTGTAGCTTTATGATGTCAGCTTGCTAGGCAACAGAGTGGCCCTCATGTCAGACAACATCTTGCTGTAGCTTTATGATGTCAGCTTGCTAGGCAACAGAGTGGCCCTCATGTCAGACAACATCTTGGTTTAGCTTTATGAAGTCAGGTCACTGCTGGACCAATCGTCCTTGTGGAAGCTGAGCACAGAGAAGGATTAGATATCAAAAGTTATGCAGTAGGCTACTATCTGTATTCATGACTGCAAGGCAAATAGGAGGGTTAATGTTAAAGGACTCTAAACCACTTCAAAGCACTGGGGCCTTTTTGAAAGTGGGATGGAGATATATACAAAAACAGAGATTATCCTTAACAACAATCCAACTTGAGAGTCAGAGTCCAACATACAGAGTGCAGGGGAAGAGGTTAAATAAGCTTCCTTTCGTGAGAATTTAACACTATCGTTCTAAAGTGAGGTAGTGCTTTTTAGCATCAAAGGCAGCAATTTCTTCGAATGGAACATTGCAAATACCAGGATCTAAAGCAGGCTTTAGTAGCATTGGAAGCAGTCTGTCTTTTATCAACTATCAGGACCAACACAATGTGATCCATATTACTTCCATCTTGACACAAATTATATTCAGGCACAGGCTCCGACTAGAAGGTAGCGAGGACATTCTGATGCTGTGAAAGTCTTTTTAATGCCTAAAAGGAATGATTGTGATTTTTGCTTACCGTATAAATTGGTAAAATGATGCCGGAAGACTTTCTTTTTTTTTTTCCTTCAGTCTCGGCACTGCAGAGAAACTGTTGTGAAACACTGCCACTGGTGGTCATTCAGTATAATCTGCAGATGGAAAAGTCCACTGTTAGCACATTTACTATAAGAAATACCAACAATCTTGTTTGAGGGTAAACAGATCAATACTGTGGAGTCTGTATAATTGTGAAAATCAACAGCTCATTAGAAAATCAAATCTCAATTTGTGTTTTTAACCTCCTATACTTCTCTGAATCCTATGCCTCATATCTAACACTCTAAAAAACTGTAGCACATACATTAGGACATAGATAAATAGATCTTTTTCCATCCAAGTGGCATCGTACCCTTCTCACTGCATTTGTTTTAGGATAGGGTACACCAGTAGCAATTAAGCCAGCTGATAAGTTGAGAGGAAGGGTTTTGCTACAGTTAATGGGAATAATAAAAACTATGAATAGCATAATTACCATCTTCATTTTAGCCAATTCCTACCAGTTCAGCATGAGTGATGTTGGGACTCTTTATGCTTAAAACTTACCATCATACACAATTAGAAGTCTCAGAAAATGCCCTAAGGTCTTTCATCTTACATCTTAGTTTTCAGTTTGGCATCCTGTCTACCATGCTACTCATTTCATTACCAAGATAAATGTATACTACTGCTTGCTAGATAACAGAGTGGCCCTCATGTCAGACAACATCTTGCCTTAGCTTTATGATGTCAGCTTGCTAGGCAACAGAGTGGCCCTCATGTCAGACAACATCTTGCTGTAGCTTTATGATGTCAGCTTGCTAGGCAACAGAGTGGCCCTCATGTCAGACAACATCTTGCTTTAGGTTTATGATGTCAGGTCACTGCTGGACCAATCGTCCTTGTGGAAGCTGAGCACAGAGAAGGATTAGATATCAAAAGTTATGCAGTAGGCTACTATCTGTATTCATGACTGCAAGGCAAATAGGAGGGGGATGTTAAAGGACTCTAAACCACTTCAAAGCACTGGGGCCTTTTTGAAAGTGGGATGGAGATGTATACAAAAACAGAGATTATCCTTAACAACAATCCAACTTGAGAGTCAGAGTCCAACATACAGAGTGCAGGGGAAGAGGTTAAATAAGCTTCCTTTCGTGAGAATTTAACACTATCGTTCTAAAGTGAGATAGTGCTTTTTAGCGTCAAAGGCTGCAATTTCCTCGAATGGAACATTGCAAATACCAGGATCTAAAGCAGGCTTTAGTAGCATTGGAAGCAGTCAGTCTTATCAACTATCAGGACCAACACAATGTGATCCATATTACTTCCATCTTGACACAAATTATATTCAGGCACAGGCTCCGACTATAAAGTAGTGAGGACATTCTGATGCTGTGAAAGTCTTTTCAATGCCTAAAAGGAATGATTGTGTGATTTTTGCTTACCGTATAAATTGGTAAAATGATGCCGGAAGACTTTCTTTTTTTTTTCCTTCAGTCTCGGCACTGCAGAGAAACTGTTGTGAAACACTGCCACTGGTGGTCATTCAGTATAATCTGCAGATGGAAAAGTCCACTGTTAGCACATTTACTATAAGAAATACCAACAATCTTGTTTGAGGGTAAACAGATCAATACTGTGGAGTCTGTATAATTCTGAAAATCAACAGCTCATTAGAAAATCAAATCTCAATTTGTGTTTTTAACCTCCTATACTTCTCTGAATCCTATGCCTCATATCTAACACTCTAAAAAACTGTAGCACATACATTAGGACATAAATAAATAGATCTTTTTCCATCCAAGTGGCATCGTACCCTTCTCACTGCATTTGTTTTAGGATAGGGTACACCAGTAGCAATTAAGCCAGCTGATCAGTTTAGAGAGGAAGGGTTTTGCTACAGTTAATGGGAATAATAAAAACTATGAATAGCATAATTACCATCTTCATTCTAGCCAATTCCTACCAGTTCAGCATGAGTGATGTTGACACTCTGTATGCTTAAAACTTACCATCATACACAATTAGAAGTCTCAGAAAATGCCCTAAGGTCTTTTATCTTACATCTTAGTTTTCAGTTTGGCATCCTGTCTACCATGCTACTCATTTAATTACCAAGATAAATGTATACTACTGCTTGCTAGATAACAGAGTGGCCCTCATGTCAGACAACATCTTGCCTTAGCTTTATGATGTCAGCTTGCTAGGCAACAGAGTGGCCCTCATGTCAGACAACATCTTGCTGTAGCTTTATGATGTCAGGTCACTGCTGGACCAATCGTCCTTGTGGAAGCTGAGCACAGAGAAGGATTAGATATAAAAAGTTATGCAGTAGGCTACTATCTGTATTCATGACTGCAAGGCAAATAGGAGGGGGAATGTTAAAGGACTCTAAACCACTTCAAAGCACTGGGGCCTTTTTGAAAGTGGGATGGAGATGTATACAAAAACAGAGATTATCCTTAACAACAATCCAACTTGAGAGTCAGAGTCCAACATACAGAGTGCAGGGGAAGAGGTTAAATAAGCTTCCTTTCGTGAGAATTTAACACTATCGTTCTAAAGTGAGATAGTGCTTTTTAGCGTCAAAGGCTGCAATTTCCTCGAATGGAACATTGCAAATACCAGGATCTAAAGCAGGCTTTAGTAGCATTGGAAGCAGTCAGTCTTTTATCAACTATCAGGACCAACACAATGTGATCCATATTACTTCCATCTTGACACAAATTATATTCAGGCACAGGCTCCGACCAGAAGGTAGTGAGGACATTCTGATGCTGTGAAAGTCTTTTTAATGCCTAAAAGGAATGATTGTGATTTTTGCTTACCGTATAAATTGGTAAAATGATGCCGGAAGACTTTTTTTTTTTTTCCTTCAGTCTCGGCACTGCAGAGAAACTGTTGTGAAACACTGCCACTGGTGGTCATTCAGTATAATCTGCAGATGGAAAAGTCCACTGTTAGCACATTTACTATAAGAAATACCAACAATCTTGTTTGAGGGTAAACAGATCAATACTGTGGAGTCTGTATAATTCTGAAAATCAACAGCTCATTAGAAAATCAAATCTCAATTTGTGTTTTTAACCTCCTATACTTCTCTGAATCCTATGCCTCATATCTAACACTCTAAAAAACTGTAGCACATACATTAGGACATAGATAAATAGATCTTTTTCCATCCAAGTGGCATCGTACCCTTCTCACTGCATTTGTTTTAGGATAGGGTACACCAGTAGCAATTAAGCCAGCTGATAAGTTGAGAGGAAGGGTTTTGCTACAGTTAATGGGAATAATAAAAACTATGAATAGCATAATTACCATCTTCATTTTAGCCAATTCCTACCAGTTCAGCATGAGTGATGTTGGGACTCTTTATGCTTAAAACTTACCATCATACACAATTAGAAGTCTCAGAAAATGCCATAAGGTCTTTCATCTTACATCTTAGTTTTCAGTTTGGCATCCTGTCTACCATGCTACTCATTTCATTACCAAGATAAATGTATACTACTGCTTGCTAGATAACAGAGTGGCCCTCATGTCAGACAACATCTTGCCTTAGCTTTATGATGTCAGCTTGCTAGGCAACAGAGTGGCCCTCATGTCAGACAACATCTTGCTGTAGCTTTATGATTTCAGCTTGCTAGGCAACAGAGTGGCCCTCATGTCAGACAACATCTTGCTGTAGCTTTATGATGTCAGGTCACTGCTGGACCAATCGTCCTTGTGGAAGCTGAGCACAGAGAAGGATTAGATATCAAAAGTTATGCAGTAGGCTACTATCTGTATTCATGACTGCAAGGCAAATAGGAGGGGGATGTTAAAGGACTCTAAACCACTTCAAAGCACTGGGGCCTTTTTGAAAGTGGGATGGAGATATATACAAAAACAGAGATTATCCTTAACAACAATCCAACTTGAGAGTCAGAGTCCAACATACAGAGTGCAGGGGAAGAGGTTAAATAAGCTTCCTTTCGTGAGAATTTAACACTATCGTTCTAAAGTGAGATAGTGCTTTTTAGCGTCAAAGGCTGCAATTTCCTCGAATGGAACATTGCAAATACCAGGATCTAAAGCAGGCTTTAGTAGCATTGGAAGCAGTCAGTCTTATCAACTATCAGGACCAACACAATGTGATCCATATTACTTCCATCTTGACACAAATTATATTCAGGCACAGGCTCCGACTATAAAGTAGTGAGGACATTCTGATGCTGTGAAAGTCTTTTCAATGCCTAAAAGGAATGATTGTGTGATTTTTGCTTACCGTATAAATTGGTAAAATGATGCCGGAAGACTTTCTTTTTTTTTTCCTTCAGTCTCGGCACTGCAGAGAAACTGTTGTGAAACACTGCCACTGGTGGTCATTCAGTATAATCTGCAGATGGAAAAGTCCACTGTTAGCACATTTACTATAAGAAATACCAACAATCTTGTTTGAGGGTAAACAGATCAATACTGTGGAGTCTGTATAATTGTGAAAATCAACAGCTCATTAGAAAATCAAATCTCAATTTGTGTTTTTAACCTCCTATACTTCTCTGAATCCTATGCCTCATATCTAACACTCTAATAAACTGTAGCACATACATTAGGACATAGATAAATAGATCTTTTTCCATCCAAGTGGCATCGTACCCTTCTCACTGCATTTGTTTTAGGATAGGGTACACCAGTAGCAATTAAGCCAGCTGATCAGTTTAGAGAGGAAGGGTTTTGCTACAGTTAATGGGAATAATAAAAACTATGAATAGCATAATTACCATCTTCATTCTAGCCAATTCCTACCAGTTCAGCATGAGTGATGTTGGGACTCTTTATGCTTAAAACTTACCATCATACACAATTAGAAGTCTCAGAAAATGCCCTAAGGTCTTTCATCTTACATCTTAGTTTTAAGTTTGGCATCCTGTCTACCATGCTACTCATTTCATTACCAAGATAAATGTATACTACTGCTTGCTAGATAACAGAGTGGCCCTCATGTCAGACAACATCTTGCCTTAGCTTTATGATGTCAGCTTGCTAGGCAACAGAGTGGCCCTCATGTCAGACAACATCTTGCTGTAGCTTTATGATGTCAGCTTGCTAGGCAACAGAGTGGCCCTCATGTCAGACAACATCTTGCTTTAGGTTTATGATGTCAGGTCACTGCTGGACCAATCGTCCTTGTGGAAGCTGAGCACAGAGAAGGATTAGATATCAAAAGTTATGCAGTAGGCTACTATCTGTATTCATGACTGCAAGGCAAATAGGAGGGGGATGTTAAAGGACTCTAAACCACTTCAAAGCACTGGGGCCTTTTTGAAAGTGGGATGGAGATGTATACAAAAACAGAGATTATCCTTAACAACAATCCAACTTGAGAGTCAGAGTCCAACATACAGAGTGCAGGGGAAGAGGTTAAATAAGCTTCCTTTCGTGAGAATTTAACACTATCGTTCTAAAGTGAGATAGTGCTTTTTAGCGTCAAAGGCTGCAATTTCCTCGAATGGAACATTGCAAATACCAGGATCTAAAGCAGGCTTTAGTAGCATTGGAAGCAGTCAGTCTTATCAACTATCAGGACCAACACAATGTGATCCATATTACTTCCATCTTGACACAAATTATATTCAGGCACAGGCTCCGACTATAAAGTAGTGAGGACATTCTGATGCTGTGAAAGTCTTTTCAATGCCTAAAAGGAATGATTGTGTGATTTTTGCTTACCGTATAAATTGGTAAAATGATGCCGGAAGACTTTCTTTTTTTTTTCCTTCAGTCTCGGCACTGCAGAGAAACTGTTGTGAAACACTGCCACTGGTGGTCATTCAGTATAATCTGCAGATGGAAAAGTCCACTGTTAGCACATTTACTATAAGAAATACCAACAATCTTGTTTGAGGGTAAACAGATCAATACTGTGGAGTCTGTATAATTGTGAAAATCAACAGCTCATTAGAAAATCAAATCTCAATTTGTGTTTTTAACCTCCTATACTTCTCTGAATCCTATGCCTCATATCTAACACTCTAAAAAACTGTAGCACATACATTAGGACATAAATAAATAGATCTTTTTCCATCCAAGTGGCATCGTACCCTTCTCACTGCATTTGTTTTAGGATAGGGTACACCAGTAGCAATTAAGCCAGCTGATCAGTTTAGAGAGGAAGGGTTTTGCTACAGTTAATGGGAATAATAAAAACTATGAATAGCATAATTACCATCTTCATTCTAGCCAATTCCTACCAGTTCAGCATGAGTGATGTTGACACTCTGTATGCTTAAAACTTACCATCATACACAATTAGAAGTCTCAGAAAATGCCCTAAGGTCTTTTATCTTACATCTTAGTTTTCAGTTTGGCATCCTGTCTACCATGCTACTCATTTAATTACCAAGATAAATGTATACTACTGCTTGCTAGATAACAGAGTGGCCCTCATGTCAGACAACATCTTGCCGTAGCTTTATGATGTCAGCTTGCTAGGCAACAGAGTGGCCCTCATGTCAGACAACATCTTGCTGTAGCTTTATGATGTCAGGTCACTGCTGGACCAATCGTCCTTGTGGAAGCTGAGCACAGAGAAGGATTAGATATCAAAAGTTATGCAGTAGGCTACTATCTGTATTCATGACTGCAAGGCAAATAGGAGGGGGAATGTTAAAGGACTCTAAACCACTTCAAAGCACTGGGGCCTTTTTGAAAGTGGGATGGAGATGTATACAAAAACAGAGATTATCCTTAACAACAATCCAACTTGAGAGTCAGAGTCCAACATACAGAGTGCAGGGGAAGAGGTTAAATAAGCTTCCTTTCGTGAGAATTTAACACTATCGTTCTAAAGTGAGATAGTGCTTTTTAGCGTCAAAGGCTGCAATTTCCTCGAATGGAACATTGCAAATACCAGGATCTAAAGCAGGCTTTAGTAGCATTGGAAGCAGTCAGTCTTTTATCAACTATCAGGACCAACACAATGTGATCCATATTACTTCCATCTTGACACAAATTATATTCAGGCACAGGCTCCGACCAGAAGGTAGTGAGGACATTCTGATGCTGTGAAAGTCTTTTTAATGCCTAAAAGGAATGATTGTGATTTTTGCTTACCGTATAAATTGGTAAAATGATGCCGGAAGACTTTTTTTTTTTTTCCTTCAGTCTCGGCACTGCAGAGAAACTGTTGTGAAACACTGCCACTGGTGGTCATTCAGTATAATCTGCAGATGGAAAAGTCCACTGTTAGCACATTTACTATAAGAAATACCAACAATCTTGTTTGAGGGTAAACAGATCAATACTGTGGAGTCTGTATAATTCTGAAAATCAACAGCTCATTAGAAAATCAAATCTCAATTTGTGTTTTTAACCTCCTATACTTCTCTGAATCCTATGCCTCATATCTAACACTCTAAAAAACTGTAGCACATACATTAGGACATAGATAAATAGATCTTTTTCCATCCAAGTGGCATCGTACCCTTCTCACTGCATTTGTTTTAGGATAGGGTACACCAGTAGCAATTAAGCCAGCTGATAAGTTGAGAGGAAGGGTTTTGCTACAGTTAATGGGAATAATAAAAACTATGAATAGCATAATTACCATCTTCATTTTAGCCAATTCCTACCAGTTCAGCATGAGTGATGTTGGGACTCTTTATGCTTAAAACTTACCATCATACACAATTAGAAGTCTCAGAAAATGCCATAAGGTCTTTCATCTTACATCTTAGTTTTCAGTTTGGCATCCTGTCTACCATGCTACTCATTTCATTACCAAGATAAATGTATACTACTGCTTGCTAGATAACAGAGTGGCCCTCATGTCAGACAACATCTTGCCTTAGCTTTATGATGTCAGCTTGCTAGGCAACAGAGTGGCCCTCATGTCAGACAACATCTTGCTGTAGCTTTATGATGTCAGCTTGCTAGGCAACAGAGTGGCCCTCATGTCAGACAACATCTTGCTGTAGCTTTATGATGTCAGGTCACTGCTGGACCAATCGTCCTTGTGGAAGCTGAGCACAGAGAAGGATTAGATATCAAAAGTTATGCAGTAGGCTACTATCTGTATTCATGACTGCAAGGCAAATAGGAGGGGGATGTTAAAGGACTCTAAACCACTTCAAAGCACTGGGGCCTTTTTGAAAGTGGGATGGAGATATATACAAAAACAGAGATTATCCTTAACAACAATCCAACTTGAGAGTCAGAGTCCAACATACAGAGTGCAGGGGAAGAGGTTAAATAAGCTTCCTTTCGTGAGAATTTAACACTATCGTTCTAAAGTGAGATAGTGCTTTTTAGCGTCAAAGGCTGCAATTTCCTCGAATGGAACATTGCAAATACCAGGATCTAAAGCAGGCTTTAGTAGCATTGGAAGCAGTCAGTCTTATCAACTATCAGGACCAACACAATGTGATCCATATTACTTCCATCTTGACACAAATTATATTCAGGCACAGGCTCCGACTATAAAGTAGTGAGGACATTCTGATGCTGTGAAAGTCTTTTCAATGCCTAAAAGGAATGATTGTGTGATTTTTGCTTACCGTATAAATTGGTAAAATGATGCCGGAAGACTTTCTTTTTTTTTTCCTTCAGTCTCGGCACTGCAGAGAAACTGTTGTGAAACACTGCCACTGGTGGTCATTCAGTATAATCTGCAGATGGAAAAGTCCACTGTTAGCACATTTACTATAAGAAATACCAACAATCTTGTTTGAGGGTAAACAGATCAATACTGTGGAGTCTGTATAATTGTGAAAATCAACAGCTCATTAGAAAATCAAATCTCAATTTGTGTTTTTAACCTCCTATACTTCTCTGAATCCTATGCCTCATATCTAACACTCTAATAAACTGTAGCACATACATTAGGACATAGATAAATAGATCTTTTTCCATCCAAGTGGCATCGTACCCTTCTCACTGCATTTGTTTTAGGATAGGGTACACCAGTAGCAATTAAGCCAGCTGATCAGTTTAGAGAGGAAGGGTTTTGCTACAGTTAATGGGAATAATAAAAACTATGAATAGCATAATTACCATCTTCATTCTAGCCAATTCCTACCAGTTCAGCATGAGTGATGTTGACACTCTGTATGCTTACAACTTACCATCATACACAATTAGAAGTCTCAGAAAATGCCCTAAGGTCTTTTATCTTACATCTTAGTTTTCAGTTTGGCATCCTGTCTACCATGCTACTCATTTAATTACCAAGATAAATGTATACTACTGCTTGCTAGATAACAGAGTGGCCCTCATGTCAGACAACATCTTGCCTTAGCTTTATGATGTCAGCTTGCTAGGCAACAGAGTGGCCCTCATGTCAGACAACATCTTGCTGTAGCTTTATGATGTCAGGTCACTGCTGGACCAATCGTCCTTGTGGAAGCTGAGCACAGAGAAGGATTAGATATCAAAAGTTATGCAGTAGGCTACTATCTGTATTCATGACTGCAAGGCAAATAGGAGGGGGAATGTTAAAGGACTCTAAACCACTTCAAAGCACTGGGGCCTTTTTGAAAGTGGGATGGAGATATATACAAAAACAGAGATTATCCTTAACAACAATCCAACTTGAGAGTCAGAGTCCAACATACAGAGTGCAGGGGAAGAGGTTCAATAAGCTTCCTTTCGTGAGAATTTAACACTATCGTTCTAAAGTGAGATAGTGCTTTTTAGCGTCAAAGGCCGCAATTTCCTCGAATGGAACATTGCAAATACCAGGATCTAAAGCAGGCTTTAGTAGCATTGGAAGCAGTCAGTCTTTTATCAACTATCAGGACCAACACAATGTGATCCATATTACTTCCATCTTGACACAAATTATATTCAGGCACAGGCTCCGACTAAGGTAGTGAGGACATTCTGATGCTGCGAAAGTCTTTTTAATGCCTAAAAGCAATGATTGTGATTTTTTCTTACCGTATAAATTGGTAAAATGATGCCGGAAGACTTTTTTTTTTTTTTTTTCCTTCAGTCTCGGCACTGCAGAGAAACTGTTGTGAAACACTGCCACTGGTGGTCATTCAGTATAATCTGCAGATGGAAAAGTCCACTGTTAGCACATTTACTATAAGAAATACCAACAATCTTGTTTGAGGGTAAACAGATCAATACTGTGGAGTCTGTATAATTCTGAAAATCAACAGCTCATTAGAAAATCAAATCTCAATTTGTGTTTTTAACCTCCTATACTTCTCTGAATCCTATGCCTCATATCTAACACTCTAAAAAACTGTAGCACATACATTAGGACATAGATAAATAGATCTTTTTCCATCCAAGTGGCATCGTACCCTTCTCACTGCATTTGTTTTAGGATAGGGTACACCAGTAGCAATTAAGCCAGCTGATAAGTTGAGAGGAAGGGTTTTGCTACAGTTAATGGGAATAATAAAAACTATGAATAGCATAATTACCATCTTCATTTTAGCCAATTCCTACCAGTTCAGCATGAGTGATGTTGGGACTCTTTATGCTTAAAACTTACCATCATACACAATTAGAAGTCTCAGAAAATGCCCTAAGGTCTTTCATCTTACATCTTAGTTTTCAGTTTGGCATCCTGTCTACCATGCTACTCATTTCATTACCAAGATAAATGTATACTACTGCTTGCTAGATAACAGAGTGGCCCTCATGTCAGACAACATCTTGCCTTAGCTTTATGATGTCAGCTTGCTAGGCAACAGAGTGGCCCTCATGTCAGACAACATCTTGCTGTAGCTTTATGATGTCAACTTGCTAGGCAACAGAGTGGCCCTCATGTCAGACAACATCTTGCTGTAGCTTTATGATGTCAGGTCACTGCTGGACCAATCGTCCTTGTGGAAGCTGAGCACAGAGAAGGATTAGATATCAAAAGTTATGCAGTAGGCTACTATCTGTATTCATGACTGCAAGGCAAATAGGAGGGGGAATGTTAAAGGACTCTAAACCACTTCAAAGCACTGGGGCCTTTTTGAAAGTGGGATGGAGATGTATACAAAAACAGAGATTATCCTTAACAACAATCCAACTTGAGAGTCAGAGTCCAACATACAGAGTGCAGGGGAAGAGGTTAAATAAGCTTCCTTTCGTGAGAATTTAACACTATCGTTCTAAAGTGAGATAGTGCTTTTTAGCGTCAAAGGCTGCAATTTCCTCGAATGGAACATTGCAAATACCAGGATCTAAAGCAGGCTTTAGTAGCATTGGAAGCAGTCAGTCTTTTATCAACTATCAGGACCAACACAATGTGATCCATATTACTTCCATCTTGACACAAATTATATTCAGGCACAGGCTCCGACCAGAAGGTAGTGAGGACATTCTGATGCTGTGAAAGTCTTTTTAATGCCTAAAAGGAATGATTGTGATTTTTGCTTACCGTATAAATTGGTAAAATGATGCCGGAAGACTTTTTTTTTTTTTCCTTCAGTCTCGGCACTGCAGAGAAACTGTTGTGAAACACTGCCACTGGTGGTCATTCAGTATAATCTGCAGATGGAAAAGTCCACTGTTAGCACATTTACTATAAGAAATACCAACAATCTTGTTTGAGGGTAAACAGATCAATACTGTGGAGTCTGTATAATTCTGAAAATCAACAGCTCATTAGAAAATCAAATCTCAATTTGTGTTTTTAACCTCCTATACTTCTCTGAATCCTATGCCTCATATCTAACACTCTAAAAAACTGTAGCACATACATTAGGACATAGATAAATAGATCTTTTTCCATCCAAGTGGCATCGTACCCTTCTCACTGCATTTGTTTTAGGATAGGGTACACCAGTAGCAATTAAGCCAGCTGATAAGTTGAGAGGAAGGGTTTTGCTACAGTTAATGGGAATAATAAAAACTATGAATAGCATAATTACCATCTTCATTTTAGCCAATTCCTACCAGTTCAGCATGAGTGATGTTGGGACTCTTTATGCTTAAAACTTACCATCATACACAATTAGAAGTCTCAGAAAATGCCATAAGGTCTTTCATCTTACATCTTAGTTTTCAGTTTGGCATCCTGTCTACCATGCTACTCATTTCATTACCAAGATAAATGTATACTACTGCTTGCTAGATAACAGAGTGGCCCTCATGTCAGACAACATCTTGCCTTAGCTTTATGATGTCAGCTTGCTAGGCAACAGAGTGGCCCTCATGTCAGACAACATCTTGCTGTAGCTTTATGATGTCAGCTTGCTAGGCAACAGAGTGGCCCTCATGTCAGACAACATCTTGCTGTAGCTTTATGATGTCAGGTCACTGCTGGACCAATCGTCCTTGTGGAAGCTGAGCACAGAGAAGGATTAGATATCAAAAGTTATGCAGTAGGCTACTATCTGTATTCATGACTGCAAGGCAAATAGGAGGGGGATGTTAAAGGACTCTAAACCACTTCAAAGCACTGGGGCCTTTTTGAAAGTGGGATGGAGATATATACAAAAACAGAGATTATCCTTAACAACAATCCAACTTGAGAGTCAGAGTCCAACATACAGAGTGCAGGGGAAGAGGTTAAATAAGCTTCCTTTCGTGAGAATTTAACACTATCGTTCTAAAGTGAGATAGTGCTTTTTAGCGTCAAAGGCTGCAATTTCCTCGAATGGAACATTGCAAATACCAGGATCTAAAGCAGGCTTTAGTAGCATTGGAAGCAGTCAGTCTTATCAACTATCAGGACCAACACAATGTGATCCATATTACTTCCATCTTGACACAAATTATATTCAGGCACAGGCTCCGACTATAAAGTAGTGAGGACATTCTGATGCTGTGAAAGTCTTTTCAATGCCTAAAAGGAATGATTGTGTGATTTTTGCTTACCGTATAAATTGGTAAAATGATGCCGGAAGACTTTCTTTTTTTTTTCCTTCAGTCTCGGCACTGCAGAGAAACTGTTGTGAAACACTGCCACTGGTGGTCATTCAGTATAATCTGCAGATGGAAAAGTCCACTGTTAGCACATTTACTATAAGAAATACCAACAATCTTGTTTGAGGGTAAACAGATCAATACTGTGGAGTCTGTATAATTCTGAAAATCAACAGCTCATTAGAAAATCAAATCTCAATTTGTGTTTTTAACCTCCTATACTTCTCTGAATCCTATGCCTCATATCTAACACTCTAAAAAACTGTAGCACATACATTAGGACATAGATAAATAGATCTTTTTCCATCCAAGTGGCATCGTACCCTTCTCACTGCATTTGTTTTAGGATAGGGTACACCAGTAGCAATTAAGCCAGCTGATAAGTTGAGAGGAAGGGTTTTGCTACAGTTAATGGGAATAATAAAAACTATGAATAGCATAATTACCATCTTCATTTTAGCCAATTCCTACCAGTTCAGCATGAGTGATGTTGAGACTCTTTATGCTTAAAACTTACCATCATACACAATTAGAAGTCTCAGAAAATGCCCTAAGGTCTTTCATCTTACATCTTAGTTTTCAGTTTGGCATCCTGTCTACCATGCTACTCATATTTCATTACCAAGATAAATGTATACTACTGCTTGCTAGATAACAGAGTGGCCCTCATGTCAGACAACATCTTGCCTTAGCTTTATGATGTCAGCTTGCTAGGCAACAGAGTGGCCCTCATGTCAGACAACATCTTGCTGTAGCTTTATGATGTCAGGTCACTGCTGGACCAATCGTCCTTGTGGAAGCTGAGCACAGAGAAGGATTAGATATCAAAAGTTATGCAGTAGGCTACTATCTGTATTCATGACTGCAAGGCAAATAGGAGGGGGAATGTTAAAGGACTCTAAACCACTTCAAAGCACTGGGGCCTTTTTGAAAGTGGGATGGAGATGTATACAAAAACAGAGATTATCCTTAACAACAATCCAACTTGAGAGTCAGAGTCCAACATACAGAGTGCAGGGGAAGAGGTTAAATAAGCTTCCTTTCGTGAGAATTTAACACTATCGTTCTAAAGTGAGATAGTGCTTTTTAGCGTCAAAGGCTGCAATTTCCTCGAATGGAACATTGCAAATACCAGGATCTAAAGCAGGCTTTAGTAGCATTGGAAGCAGTCAGTCTTTTATCAACTATCAGGACCAACACAATGTGATCCATATTACTTCCATCTTGACACAAATTATATTCAGGCACAGGCTCCGACCAGAAGGTAGTGAGGACATTCTGATGCTGTGAAAGTCTTTTTAATGCCTAAAAGGAATGATTGTGATTTTTGCTTACCGTATAAATTGGTAAAATGATGCCGGAAGACTTTTTTTTTTTTTCCTTCAGTCTCGGCACTGCAGAGAAACTGTTGTGAAACACTGCCACTGGTGGTCATTCAGTATAATCTGCAGATGGAAAAGTCCACTGTTAGCACATTTACTATAAGAAATACCAACAATCTTGTTTGAGGGTAAACAGATCAATACTGTGGAGTCTGTATAATTCTGAAAATCAACAGCTCATTAGAAAATCAAATCTCAATTTGTGTTTTTAACCTCCTATACTTCTCTGAATCCTATGCCTCATATCTAACACTCTAAAAAACTGTAGCACATACATTAGGACATAGATAAATAGATCTTTTTCCATCCAAGTGGCATCGTACCCTTCTCACTGCATTTGTTTTAGGATAGGGTACACCAGTAGCAATTAAGCCAGCTGATAAGTTGAGAGGAAGGGTTTTGCTACAGTTAATGGGAATAATAAAAACTATGAATAGCATAATTACCATCTTCATTTTAGCCAATTCCTACCAGTTCAGCATGAGTGATGTTGGGACTCTTTATGCTTAAAACTTACCATCATACACAATTAGAAGTCTCAGAAAATGCCATAAGGTCTTTCATCTTACATCTTAGTTTTCAGTTTGGCATCCTGTCTACCATGCTACTCATTTCATTACCAAGATAAATGTATACTACTGCTTGCTAGATAACAGAGTGGCCCTCATGTCAGACAACATCTTGCCTTAGCTTTATGATGTCAGCTTGCTAGGCAACAGAGTGGCCCTCATGTCAGACAACATCTTGCTGTAGCTTTATGATGTCAGCTTGCTAGGCAACAGAGTGGCCCTCATGTCAGACAACATCTTGCTGTAGCTTTATGATGTCAGGTCACTGCTGGACCAATCGTCCTTGTGGAAGCTGAGCACAGAGAAGGATTAGATATCAAAAGTTATGCAGTAGGCTACTATCTGTATTCATGACTGCAAGGCAAATAGGAGGGGGATGTTAAAGGACTCTAAACCACTTCAAAGCACTGGGGCCTTTTTGAAAGTGGGATGGAGATATATACAAAAACAGAGATTATCCTTAACAACAATCCAACTTGAGAGTCAGAGTCCAACATACAGAGTGCAGGGGAAGAGGTTAAATAAGCTTCCTTTCGTGAGAATTTAACACTATCGTTCTAAAGTGAGATAGTGCTTTTTAGCGTCAAAGGCTGCAATTTCCTCGAATGGAACATTGCAAATACCAGGATCTAAAGCAGGCTTTAGTAGCATTGGAAGCAGTCAGTCTTATCAACTATCAGGACCAACACAATGTGATCCATATTACTTCCATCTTGACACAAATTATATTCAGGCACAGGCTCCGACTATAAAGTAGTGAGGACATTCTGATGCTGTGAAAGTCTTTTCAATGCCTAAAAGGAATGATTGTGTGATTTTTGCTTACCGTATAAATTGGTAAAATGATGCCGGAAGACTTTCTTTTTTTTTTCCTTCAGTCTCGGCACTGCAGAGAAACTGTTGTGAAACACTGCCACCGGTGGTCATTCAGTATAATCTGCAGATGGAAAAGTCCACTGTTAGCACATTTACTATAAGAAATACCAACAATCTTGTTTGAGGGTAAACAGATCAATACTGTGGAGTCTGTATAATTGTGAAAATCAACAGCTCATTAGAAAATCAAATCTCAATTTGTGTTTTTAACCTCCTATACTTCTCTGAATCCTATGCCTCATATCTAACACTCTAATAAACTGTAGCACATACATTAGGACATAGATAAATAGATCTTTTTCCATCCAAGTGGCATCGTACCCTTCTCACTGCATTTGTTTTAGGATAGGGTACACCAGTAGCAATTAAGCCAGCTGATCAGTTTAGAGAGGAAGGGTTTTGCTACAGTTAATGGGAATAATAAAAACTATGAATAGCATAATTACCATCTTCATTCTAGCCAATTCCTACCAGTTCAGCATGAGTGATGTTGACACTCTGTATGCTTAAAACTTACCATCATACACAATTAGAAGTCTCAGAAAATGCCCTAAGGTCTTTTATCTTACATCTTAGTTTTCAGTTTGGCATCCTGTCTACCATGCTACTCATTTAATTACCAAGATAAATGTATACTACTGCTTGCTAGATAACAGAGTGGCCCTCATGTCAGACAACATCTTGCCTTAGCTTTATGATGTCAGCTTGCTAGGCAACAGAGTGGCCCTCATGTCAGACAACATCTTGCTGTAGCTTTATGATGTCAGGTCACTGCTGGACCAATCGTCCTTGTGGAAGCTGAGCACAGAGAAGGATTAGATATCAAAAGTTATGCAGTAGGCTACTATCTGTATTCATGACTGCAAGGCAAATAGGAGGGGGAATGTTAAAGGACTCTAAACCACTTCAAAGCACTGGGGCCTTTTTGAAAGTGGGATGGAGATATATACAAAAACAGAGATTATCCTTAACAACAATCCAACTTGAGAGTCAGAGTCCAACATACAGAGTGCAGGGGAAGAGGTTCAATAAGCTTCCTTTCGTGAGAATTTAACACTATCGTTCTAAAGTGAGATAGTGCTTTTTAGCGTCAAAGGCCGCAATTTCCTCGAATGGAACATTGCAAATACCAGGATCTAAAGCAGGCTTTAGTAGCATTGGAAGCAGTCAGTCTTTTATCAACTATCAGGACCAACACAATGTGATCCATATTACTTCCATCTTGACACAAATTATATTCAGGCACAGGCTCCGACTAAGGTAGTGAGGACATTCTGATGCTGCGAAAGTCTTTTTAATGCCTAAAAGCAATGATTGTGATTTTTTCTTACCGTATAAATTGGTAAAATGATGCCGGAAGACTTTTTTTTTTTTTTTTTCCTTCAGTCTCGGCACTGCAGAGAAACTGTTGTGAAACACTGCCACTGGTGGTCATTCAGTATAATCTGCAGATGGAAAAGTCCACTGTTAGCACATTTACTATAAGAAATACCAACAATCTTGTTTGAGGGTAAACAGATCAATACTGTGGAGTCTGTATAATTCTGAAAATCAACAGCTCATTAGAAAATCAAATCTCAATTTGTGTTTTTAACCTCCTATACTTCTCTGAATCCTATGCCTCATATCTAACACTCTAAAAAACTGTAGCACATACATTAGGACATAGATAAATAGATCTTTTTCCATCCAAGTGGCATCGTACCCTTCTCACTGCATTTGTTTTAGGATAGGGTACACCAGTAGCAATTAAGCCAGCTGATAAGTTGAGAGGAAGGGTTTTGCTACAGTTAATGGGAATAATAAAAACTATGAATAGCATAATTACCATCTTCATTTTAGCCAATTCCTACCAGTTCAGCATGAGTGATGTTGGGACTCTTTATGCTTAAAACTTACCATCATACACAATTAGAAGTCTCAGAAAATGCCCTAAGGTCTTTCATCTTACATCTTAGTTTTCAGTTTGGCATCCTGTCTACCATGCTACTCATTTCATTACCAAGATAAATGTATACTACTGCTTGCTAGATAACAGAGTGGCCCTCATCTCAGACAACATCTTGCCTTAGCTTTATGATGTCAGCTTGCTAGGCAACAGAGTGGCCCTCATGTCAGACAACATCTTGCTGTAGCTTTATGATGTCAACTTGCTAGGCAACAGAGTGGCCCTCATGTCAGACAACATCTTGGTTTAGCTTTATGAAGTCAGGTCACTGCTGGACCAATCGTCCTTGTGGAAGCTGAGCACAGAGAAGGATTAGATATCAAAAGTTATGCAGTAGGCTACTATCTGTATTCATGACTGCAAGGCAAATAGGAGGGTTAATGTTAAAGGACTCTAAACCACTTCAAAGCACTGGGGCCTTTTTGAAAGTGGGATGGAGATATATACAAAAACAGAGATTATCCTTAACAACAATCCAACTTGAGAGTCAGAGTCCAACATATAGAGTGCAGGGGAAGAGGTTAAATAAGCTTCCTTTCGTGAGAATTTAACACTATCGTTCTAAAGTGAGATAGTGCTTTTTAGCGTCAAAGGCTGCAATTTCCTCGAATGGAACATTGCAAATACCAGGATCTAAAGCAGGCTTTAGTAGCATTGGAAGCAGTCAGTCTTTTATCAACTATCAGGACCAACACAATGTGATCCATATTACTTCCATCTTGACACAAATTATATTCAGGCACAGGCTCCGACTAGAAGGTAGTGAGGACATTCTGATGCTGTGAAAGTCTTTTTAATGCCTAAAAGGAATGATTGTGATTTTTGCTTACCGTATAAATTGGTAAAATGATGCCGGAAGACTTTTTTTTTTTTTCCTTCAGTCTCGGCACTGCAGAGAAACTGTTGTGAAACACTGCCACTGGTGGTCATTCAGTATAATCTGCAGATGGAAAAGTCCACTGTTAGCACATTTACTATAAGAAATACCAACAATCTTGTTTGAGGGTAAACAGATCAATACTGTGGAGTCTGTATAATTCTGAAAATCAACAGCTCATTAGAAAATCAAATCTCAATTTGTGTTTTTAACCTCCTATACTTCTCTGAATCCTATGCCTCATATCTAACACTCTAAAAAACTGTAGCACATACATTAGGACATAGATAAACAGATCTTTTTCCATCCAAGTGGCATCGTACCCTTCTCACTGCATTTGTTTTAGGATAGGGTACACCAGTAGCAATTAAGCCAGCTGATAAGTTGAGAGGAAGGGTTTTGCTACAGTTAATGGGAATAATAAAAACTATGAATAGCATAATTACCATCTTCATTTTAGCCAATTCCTACCAGTTCAGCATGAGTGATGTTGGGACTCTTTATGCTTAAAACTTACCATCATACACAATTAGAAGTCTCAGAAAATGCCCTAAGGTCTTTCATCTTACATCTTAGTTTTCAGTTTGGCATCCTGTCTACCATGCTACTCATATTTCATTACCAAGATAAATGTATACTACTGCTTGCTAGATAACAGAGTGGCCCTCATGTCAGACAACATCTTGCCTTAGCTTTATGATGTCAGCTTGCTAGGCAACAGAGTGGCCCTCATGTCAGACAACATCTTGCTGTAGCTTTATGATGTCAGCTTGCTAGGCAACAGAGTGGCCCTCATGTCAGACAACATCTTGCTTTAGGTTTATGATGTCAGGTCACTGCTGGACCAATCGTCCTTGTGGAAGCTGAGCACAGAGAAGGATTAGATATCAAAAGTTATGCAGTAGGCTACTATCTGTATTCATGACTGCAAGGCAAATAGGAGGGGGATGTTAAAGGACTCTAAACCACTTCAAAGCACTGGGGCCTTTTTGAAAGTGGGATGGAGATGTATACAAAAACAGAGATTATCCTTAACAACAATCCAACTTGAGAGTCAGAGTCCTACATAGAGTGCAGGGGAAGAGGTTAAATAAGCTTCCTTTCGTGAGAATTTAACACTATCGTTCTAAAGTGAGATAGTGCTTTTTAGCGTCAAAGGCTGCAATTTCCTCGAATGGAACATTGCAAATACCAGGATCTAAAGCAGGCTTTAGTAGCATTGGAAGCAGTCAGTCTTTTATCAACTATCAGGACCAACACAATGTGATCCATATTACTTCCATCTTGACACAAATTATATTCAGGCACAGGCTCCGACTAGAAGGTAGTGAGGACATTCTGATGCTGTGAAAGTCTTTTTAATGCCTAAAAGGAATGATTGTGATTTTTGCTTACCGTATAAATTGGTAAAATGATGCCGGAAGACTTTTTTTTTTTTTCCTTCAGTCTCGGCACTGCAGAGAAACTGTTGTGAAACACTGCCACTGGTGGTCATTCAGTATAATCTGCAGATGGAAAAGTCCACTGTTAGCACATTTACTATAAGAAATACCAACAATCTTGTTTGAGGGTAAACAGATCAATACTGTGGAGTCTGTATAATTCTGAAAATCAACAGCTCATTAGAAAATCAAATCTCAATTTGTGTTTTTAACCTCCTATACTTCTCTGAATCATATGCCTCATATCTAACACTCTAAAAAACTGTAGCACATACATTAGGACATAGATAAATAGATCTTTTTCCATCCAAGTGGCATCGTACCCTTCTCACTGCATTTGTTTTAGGATAGGGTACACCAGTAGCAATTAAGCCAGCTGATAAGTTGAGAGGAAGGGTTTTGCTACAGTTAATGGGAATAATAAAAACTATGAATAGCATAATTACCATCTTCATTTTAGCCAATTCCTACCAGTTCAGCATGAGTGATGTTGGGACTCTTTATGCTTAAAACTTACCATCATACACAATTAGAAGTCTCAGAAAATGCCCTAAGGTCTTTCATCTTACATCTTAGTTTTCAGTTTGGCATCCTGTCTACCATGCTACTCATTTCATTACCAAGATAAATGTATACTACTGCTTGCTAGATAACAGAGTGGCCCTCATGTCAGACAACATCTTGCCTTAGCTTTATGATGTCAGCTTGCTAGGCAACAGAGTGGCCCTCATGTCAGACAACATCTTGCTGTAGCTTTATGATGTCAGCTTGCTAGGCAACAGAGTGGCCCTCATGTCAGACAACATCTTGGTTTAGCTTTATGAAGTCAGGTCACTGCTGGACCAATCGTCCTTGTGGAAGCTGAGCACAGAGAAGGATTAGATATCAAAAGTTATGCAGTAGGCTACTATCTGTATTCATGACTGCAAGGCAAATAGGAGGGTTAATGTTAAAGGACTCTAAACCACTTCAAAGCACTGGGGCCTTTTTGAAAGTGGGATGGAGATATATACAAAAACAGAGATTATCCTTAACAACAATCCAACTTGAGAGTCAGAGTCCAACATATGAAGAGTGCAGGGGAAGAGGTTAAATAAGCTTCTTTTCGTGAGAATTTAACACTATCGTTCTAAAGTGAGATAGTGCTTTTTAGCGTCAAAGGCTGCAATTTCCTCGAATGGAACATTGCAAATACCAGGATCTAAAGCAGGCTTTAGTAGCATTGGAAGCAGTCAGTCTTTTATCAACTATCAGGACCAACACAATGTGATCCATATTACTTCCATCTTGACACAAATTATATTCAGGCACAGGCTCCGACTAAGGTAGTGAGGACATTCTGATGCTGCGAAAGTCTTTTTAATGCCTAAAAGCAATGATTGTGATTTTTTCTTACCGTATAAATTGGTAAAATGATGCCGGAAGACTTTCTTTTTTTTTTTTTCCTTCAGTCTCGGCACTGCAGAGAAACTGTTGTGAAACACTGCCACTGGTGGTCATTCAGTATAATCTGCAGATGGAAAAGTCCACTGTTAGCACATTTACTATAAGAAATACCAACAATCTTGTTTGAGGGTAAACAGATCAATACTGTGGAGTCTGTATAATTCTGAAAATCAACAGCTCATTAGAAAATCAAATCTCAATTTGTGTTTTTAACCTCCTATACTTCTCTGAATCCTATGCCTCATATCTAACACTCTAAAAAACTGTAGCACATACATTAGGACATAGATAAATAGATCTTTTTCCATCCAAGTGGCATCGTACCCTTCTCACTGCATTTGTTTTAGGATAGGGTACACCAGTAGCAATTAAGCCAGCTGATAAGTTGAGAGGAAGGGTTTTGCTACAGTTAATGGGAATAATAAAAACTATGAATAGCATAATTACCATCTTCATTTTAGCCAATTCCTACCAGTTCAGCATGAGTGATGTTGAGACTCTTTATGCTTAAAACTTACCATCATACACAATTAGAAGTCTCAGAAAATGCCCTAAGGTCTTTCATCTTACATCTTAGTTTTCAGTTTGGCATCCTGTCTACCATGCTACTCATATTTCATTACCAAGATAAATGTATACTACTGCTTGCTAGATAACAGAGTGGCCCTCATGTCAGACAACATCTTGCCTTAGCTTTATGATGTCAGCTTGCTAGGCAACAGAGTGGCCCTCATGTCAGACAACATCTTGCTGTAGCTTTATGATGTCAGCTTGCTAGGCAACAGAGTGGCCCTCATGTCAGACAACATCTTGCTTTAGGTTTATGATGTCAGGTCACTGCTGGACCAATCGTCCTTGTGGGAGCTGAGCACAGAGAAGGATTAGATATCAAAAGTTATGCAGTAGGCTACTATCTGTATTCATGACTGCAAGGCAAATAGGAGGGGGATGTTAAAGGACTCTAAACCACTTCAAAGCACTGGGGCCTTTTTGAAAGTGGGATGGAGATGTATACAAAAACAGAGAATATCCTTAACAACAATCCAACTTGAGAGTCAGAGTCCAACATACAGAGTGCAGGGGAAGAGGTTAAATAAGCTTCCTTTCGTGAGAATTTAACACTATCGTTCTAAAGTGAGATAGTGCTTTTTAGCGTCAAAGGCTGCAATTTCCTCGAATGGAACATTGCAAATACCAGGATCTAAAGCAGGCTTTAGTAGCATTGGAAGCAGTCAGTCTTATCAACTATCAGGACCAACACAATGTGATCCATATTACTTCCATCTTGACACAAATTATATTCAGGCACAGGCTCCGACTATAAAGTAGTGAGGACATTCTGATGCTGTGAAAGTCTTTTCAATGCCTAAAAGGAATGATTGTGTGATTTTTGCTTACCGTATAAATTGGTAAAATGATGCCGGAAGACTTTTTTTTTTTTTCCTTCAGTCTCGGCACTGCAGAGAAAGTGTTGTGAAACACTGCCACTGGTGGTCATTCAGTATAATCTGCAGATGGAAAAGTCCACTGTTAGCACATTTACTATAAGAAATACCAACAATCTTGTTTGAGGGTAAACAGATCAATACTGTGGAGTCTGTATAATTCTGAAAATCAACAGCTCATTAGAAAATCAAATCTCAATTTGTGTTTTTAACCTCCTATACTTCTCTGAATCCTATGCCTCATATCTAACACTCTAAAAAACTGTAGCACATACATTAGGACATAGATAAATAGATCTTTTTCCATCCAAGTGGCATCGTACCCTTCTCACTGCATTTGTTTTAGGATAGGGTACACCAGTAGCAATCAAGCCAGCTGATAAGTTGAGAGGAAGGGTTTTGCTACAGTTAATGGGAATAATAAAAACTATGAATAGCATAATTACCATCTTCATTTTAGCCAATTCCTACCAGTTCAGCATGAGTGATGTTGGGACTCTTTATGCTTAAAACTTACCATCATACACAATTAGAAGTCTCAGAAAATGCCCTAAGGTCTTTAATCTTACATCTTAGTTTTCAGTTTGGCATCCTGTCTACCATGCTACTCATTTAATTACCAAGATAAATGTATACTACTGCTTGCTAGATAACAGAGTGGCCCTCAGGTCAGACAACATCTTGCCTTAGCTTTATGATGTCAGCTTGCTAGGCAACAGAGTGGCCCTCATGTCAGACAACATCTTGCTGTAGCTTTATGATGTCAGGTCACTGCTGGACCAATCGTCCTTGTGGAAGCTGAGCACAGAGAAGGATTAGATATCAAAAGTTATGCAGTAGGCTACTATCTGTATTCATGACTGCAAGGCAAATAGGAGGGGGAATGTTAAAGGACTCTAAACCACTTCAAAGCACTGGGGCCTTTTTGAAAGTGGGATGGAGATATATACAAAAACAGAGATTATCCTTAACAACAATCCAACTTGAGAGTCAGAGTCCAACATACAGAGTGCAGGGGAAGAGGTTCAATAAGCTTCCTTTCGTGAGAATTTAACACTATCGTTCTAAAGTGAGATAGTGCTTTTTAGCGTCAAAGGCAGCAATTTCCTCGAATGGAACATTGCAAATACTAGGATCTAAAGCAGGCTTTAGTAGCATTGGAAGCAGTCAGTCTTTTATCAACTATCAGGACCAACACAATGTGATCCATATTACTTCCATCTTGACACAAATTATATTCAGGCACAGGCTCCGACTAAGGTAGTGAGGACATTCTGATGCTGCGAAAGTCTTTTTAATGCCTAAAAGCAATGATTGTGATTTTTTCTTACCGTATAAATTGGTAAAATGATGCCGGAAGACTTTCTTTTTTTTTTTTCCTTCAGTCTCGGCACTGCAGAGAAACTGTTGTGAAACACTGCCACTGGTGGTCATTCAGTATAATCTGCAGATGGAAAAGTCCACTGTTAGCACATTTACTATAAGAAATACCAACAATCTTGTTTGAGGGTAAACAGATCAATACTGTGGAGTCTGTATAATTGTGAAAATCAACAGCTCATTAGAAAATCAAATCTCAATTTGTGTTTTTAACCTCCTATACTTCTCTGAATCCTATGCCTCATATCTAACACTCTAAAAAACTGTAGCACATACATTAGGACATAGATAAATAGATCTTTTTCCATCCAAGTGGCATCGTACCCTTCTCACTGCATTTGTTTTAGGATAGGGTACACCAGTAGCAATTAAGCCAGCTGATCAGTTGAGAGAGGAAGGGTTTTGCTACAGTTAATGGGAATAATAAAAACTATGAATAGCATAATTACCATCTTCATTCTAGCCAATTCCTACCAGTTCAGCATGAGTGATGTTGACACTCTGTATGCTTAAAACTTACCATCATACACAATTAGAAGTCTCAGAAAATGCCCTAAGGTCTTTTATCTTACATCTTAGTTTTCAGTTTGGCATCCTGTCTACCATGCTACTCATTTAATTACCAAGATAAATGTATACTACTGCTTGCTAGATAACAGAGTGGCCCTCATGTCAGACAACATCTTGCCGTAGCTTTATGATGTCAGCTTGCTAGGCAACAGAGTGGCCCTCATGTCAGACAACATCTTGCTGTAGCTTTATGATGTCAGGTCACTGCTGGACCAATCGTCCTTGTGGAAGCTGAGCACAGAGAAGGATTAGATATCAAAAGTTATGCAGTAGGCTACTATCTGTATTCATGACTGCAAGGCAAATAGGAGGGGGAATGTTAAAGGACTCTAAACCACTTCAAAGCACTGGGGCCTTTTTGAAAGTGGGATGGAGATGTATACAAAAACAGAGATTATCCTTAACAACAATCCAACTTGAGAGTCAGAGTCCAACATACAGAGTGCAGGGGAAGAGGTTAAATAAGCTTCCTTTCGTGAGAATTTAACACTATCGTTCTAAAGTGAGATAGTGCTTTTTAGCGTCAAAGGCTGCAATTTCCTCGAATGGAACATTGCAAATACCAGGATCTAAAGCAGGCTTTAGTAGCATTGGAAGCAGTCAGTCTTTTATCAACTATCAGGACCAACACAATGTGATCCATATTACTTCCATCTTGACACAAATTATATTCAGGCACAGGCTCCGACCAGAAGGTAGTGAGGACATTCTGATGCTGTGAAAGTCTTTTTAATGCCTAAAAGGAATGATTGTGATTTTTGCTTACCGTATAAATTGGTAAAATGATGCCGGAAGACTTTTTTTTTTTTTCCTTCAGTCTCGGCACTGCAGAGAAACTGTTGTGAAACACTGCCACTGGTGGTCATTCAGTATAATCTGCAGATGGAAAAGTCCACTGTTAGCACATTTACTATAAGAAATACCAACAATCTTGTTTGAGGGTAAACAGATCAATACTGTGGAGTCTGTATAATTCTGAAAATCAACAGCTCATTAGAAAATCAAATCTCAATTTGTGTTTTTAACCTCCTATACTTCTCTGAATCCTATGCCTCATATCTAACACTCTAAAAAACTGTAGCACATACATTAGGACATAGATAAATAGATCTTTTTCCATCCAAGTGGCATCGTACCCTTCTCACTGCATTTGTTTTAGGATAGGGTACACCAGTAGCAATTAAGCCAGCTGATAAGTTGAGAGGAAGGGTTTTGCTACAGTTAATGGGAATAATAAAAACTATGAATAGCATAATTACCATCTTCATTTTAGCCAATTCCTACCAGTTCAGCATGAGTGATGTTGGGACTCTTTATGCTTAAAACTTACCATCATACACAATTAGAAGTCTCAGAAAATGCCATAAGGTCTTTCATCTTACATCTTAGTTTTCAGTTTGGCATCCTGTCTACCATGCTACTCATTTCATTACCAAGATAAATGTATACTACTGCTTGCTAGATAACAGAGTGGCCCTCATGTCAGACAACATCTTGCCTTAGCTTTATGATGTCAGCTTGCTAGGCAACAGAGTGGCCCTCATGTCAGACAACATCTTGCTGTAGCTTTATGATGTCAGCTTGCTAGGCAACAGAGTGGCCCTCATGTCAGACAACATCTTGCTGTAGCTTTATGATGTCAGGTCACTGCTGGACCAATCGTCCTTGTGGAAGCTGAGCACAGAGAAGGATTAGATATCAAAAGTTATGCAGTAGGCTACTATCTGTATTCATGACTGCAAGGCAAATAGGAGGGGGATGTTAAAGGACTCTAAACCACTTCAAAGCACTGGGGCCTTTTTGAAAGTGGGATGGAGATATATACAAAAACAGAGATTATCCTTAACAACAATCCAACTTGAGAGTCAGAGTCCAACATACAGAGTGCAGGGGAAGAGGTTAAATAAGCTTCCTTTCGTGAGAATTTAACACTATCGTTCTAAAGTGAGATAGTGCTTTTTAGCGTCAAAGGCTGCAATTTCCTCGAATGGAACATTGCAAATACCAGGATCTAAAGCAGGCTTTAGTAGCATTGGAAGCAGTCAGTCTTATCAACTATCAGGACCAACACAATGTGATCCATATTACTTCCATCTTGACACAAATTATATTCAGGCACAGGCTCCGACTATAAAGTAGTGAGGACATTCTGATGCTGTGAAAGTCTTTTCAATGCCTAAAAGGAATGATTGTGTGATTTTTGCTTACCGTATAAATTGGTAAAATGATGCCGGAAGACTTTCTTTTTTTTTTCCTTCAGTCTCGGCACTGCAGAGAAACTGTTGTGAAACACTGCCACTGGTGGTCATTCAGTATAATCTGCAGATGGAAAAGTCCACTGTTAGCACATTTACTATAAGAAATACCAACAATCTTGTTTGAGGGTAAACAGATCAATACTGTGGAGTCTGTATAATTGTGAAAATCAACAGCTCATTAGAAAATCAAATCTCAATTTGTGTTTTTAACCTCCTATACTTCTCTGAATCCTATGCCTCATATCTAACACTCTAATAAACTGTAGCACATACATTAGGACATAGATAAATAGATCTTTTTCCATCCAAGTGGCATCGTACCCTTCTCACTGCATTTGTTTTAGGATAGGGTACACCAGTAGCAATTAAGCCAGCTGATCAGTTTAGAGAGGAAGGGTTTTGCTACAGTTAATGGGAATAATAAAAACTATGAATAGCATAATTACCATCTTCATTCTAGCCAATTCCTACCAGTTCAGCATGAGTGATGTTGACACTCTGTATGCTTACAACTTACCATCATACACAATTAGAAGTCTCAGAAAATGCCCTAAGGTCTTTTATCTTACATCTTAGTTTTCAGTTTGGCATCCTGTCTACCATGCTACTCATTTAATTACCAAGATAAATGTATACTACTGCTTGCTAGATAACAGAGTGGCCCTCATGTCAGACAACATCTTGCCTTAGCTTTATGATGTCAGCTTGCTAGGCAACAGAGTGGCCCTCATGTCAGACAACATCTTGCTGTAGCTTTATGATGTCAGGTCACTGCTGGACCAATCGTCCTTGTGGAAGCTGAGCACAGAGAAGGATTAGATATCAAAAGTTATGCAGTAGGCTACTATCTGTATTCATGACTGCAAGGCAAATAGGAGGGGGAATGTTAAAGGACTCTAAACCACTTCAAAGCACTGGGGCCTTTTTGAAAGTGGGATGGAGATATATACAAAAACAGAGATTATCCTTAACAACAATCCAACTTGAGAGTCAGAGTCCAACATACAGAGTGCAGGGGAAGAGGTTCAATAAGCTTCCTTTCGTGAGAATTTAACACTATCGTTCTAAAGTGAGATAGTGCTTTTTAGCGTCAAAGGCCGCAATTTCCTCGAATGGAACATTGCAAATACCAGGATCTAAAGCAGGCTTTAGTAGCATTGGAAGCAGTCAGTCTTTTATCAACTATCAGGACCAACACAATGTGATCCATATTACTTCCATCTTGACACAAATTATATTCAGGCACAGGCTCCGACTAAGGTAGTGAGGACATTCTGATGCTGCGAAAGTCTTTTTAATGCCTAAAAGCAATGATTGTGATTTTTTCTTACCGTATAAATTGGTAAAATGATGCCGGAAGACTTTTTTTTTTTTTTTTTCCTTCAGTCTCGGCACTGCAGAGAAACTGTTGTGAAACACTGCCACTGGTGGTCATTCAGTATAATCTGCAGATGGAAAAGTCCACTGTTAGCACATTTACTATAAGAAATACCAACAATCTTGTTTGAGGGTAAACAGATCAATACTGTGGAGTCTGTATAATTCTGAAAATCAACAGCTCATTAGAAAATCAAATCTCAATTTGTGTTTTTAACCTCCTATACTTCTCTGAATCCTATGCCTCATATCTAACACTCTAAAAAACTGTAGCACATACATTAGGACATAGATAAATAGATCTTTTTCCATCCAAGTGGCATCGTACCCTTCTCACTGCATTTGTTTTAGGATAGGGTACACCAGTAGCAATTAAGCCAGCTGATAAGTTGAGAGGAAGGGTTTTGCTACAGTTAATGGGAATAATAAAAACTATGAATAGCATAATTACCATCTTCATTTTAGCCAATTCCTACCAGTTCAGCATGAGTGATGTTGGGACTCTTTATGCTTAAAACTTACCATCATACACAATTAGAAGTCTCAGAAAATGCCCTAAGGTCTTTCATCTTACATCTTAGTTTTCAGTTTGGCATCCTGTCTACCATGCTACTCATTTCATTACCAAGATAAATGTATACTACTGCTTGCTAGATAACAGAGTGGCCCTCATGTCAGACAACATCTTGCCTTAGCTTTATGATGTCAGCTTGCTAGGCAACAGAGTGGCCCTCATGTCAGACAACATCTTGCTGTAGCTTTATGATGTCAACTTGCTAGGCAACAGAGTGGCCCTCATGTCAGACAACATCTTGCTGTAGCTTTATGATGTCAGGTCACTGCTGGACCAATCGTCCTTGTGGAAGCTGAGCACAGAGAAGGATTAGATATCAAAAGTTATGCAGTAGGCTACTATCTGTATTCATGACTGCAAGGCAAATAGGAGGGGGAATGTTAAAGGACTCTAAACCACTTCAAAGCACTGGGGCCTTTTTGAAAGTGGGATGGAGATGTATACAAAAACAGAGATTATCCTTAACAACAATCCAACTTGAGAGTCAGAGTCCAACATACAGAGTGCAGGGGAAGAGGTTAAATAAGCTTCCTTTCGTGAGAATTTAACACTATCGTTCTAAAGTGAGATAGTGCTTTTTAGCGTCAAAGGCTGCAATTTCCTCGAATGGAACATTGCAAATACCAGGATCTAAAGCAGGCTTTAGTAGCATTGGAAGCAGTCAGTCTTTTATCAACTATCAGGACCAACACAATGTGATCCATATTACTTCCATCTTGACACAAATTATATTCAGGCACAGGCTCCGACCAGAAGGTAGTGAGGACATTCTGATGCTGTGAAAGTCTTTTTAATGCCTAAAAGGAATGATTGTGATTTTTGCTTACCGTATAAATTGGTAAAATGATGCCGGAAGACTTTTTTTTTTTTTCCTTCAGTCTCGGCACTGCAGAGAAACTGTTGTGAAACACTGCCACTGGTGGTCATTCAGTATAATCTGCAGATGGAAAAGTCCACTGTTAGCACATTTACTATAAGAAATACCAACAATCTTGTTTGAGGGTAAACAGATCAATACTGTGGAGTCTGTATAATTCTGAAAATCAACAGCTCATTAGAAAATCAAATCTCAATTTGTGTTTTTAACCTCCTATACTTCTCTGAATCCTATGCCTCATATCTAACACTCTAAAAAACTGTAGCACATACATTAGGACATAGATAAATAGATCTTTTTCCATCCAAGTGGCATCGTACCCTTCTCACTGCATTTGTTTTAGGATAGGGTACACCAGTAGCAATTAAGCCAGCTGATAAGTTGAGAGGAAGGGTTTTGCTACAGTTAATGGGAATAATAAAAACTATGAATAGCATAATTACCATCTTCATTTTAGCCAATTCCTACCAGTTCAGCATGAGTGATGTTGGGACTCTTTATGCTTAAAACTTACCATCATACACAATTAGAAGTCTCAGAAAATGCCATAAGGTCTTTCATCTTACATCTTAGTTTTCAGTTTGGCATCCTGTCTACCATGCTACTCATTTCATTACCAAGATAAATGTATACTACTGCTTGCTAGATAACAGAGTGGCCCTCATGTCAGACAACATCTTGCCTTAGCTTTATGATGTCAGCTTGCTAGGCAACAGAGTGGCCCTCATGTCAGACAACATCTTGCTGTAGCTTTATGATGTCAGCTTGCTAGGCAACAGAGTGGCCCTCATGTCAGACAACATCTTGCTGTAGCTTTATGATGTCAGGTCACTGCTGGACCAATCGTCCTTGTGGAAGCTGAGCACAGAGAAGGATTAGATATCAAAAGTTATGCAGTAGGCTACTATCTGTATTCATGACTGCAAGGCAAATAGGAGGGGGATGTTAAAGGACTCTAAACCACTTCAAAGCACTGGGGCCTTTTTGAAAGTGGGATGGAGATATATACAAAAACAGAGATTATCCTTAACAACAATCCAACTTGAGAGTCAGAGTCCAACATACAGAGTGCAGGGGAAGAGGTTAAATAAGCTTCCTTTCGTGAGAATTTAACACTATCGTTCTAAAGTGAGATAGTGCTTTTTAGCGTCAAAGGCTGCAATTTCCTCGAATGGAACATTGCAAATACCAGGATCTAAAGCAGGCTTTAGTAGCATTGGAAGCAGTCAGTCTTATCAACTATCAGGACCAACACAATGTGATCCATATTACTTCCATCTTGACACAAATTATATTCAGGCACAGGCTCCGACTATAAAGTAGTGAGGACATTCTGATGCTGTGAAAGTCTTTTCAATGCCTAAAAGGAATGATTGTGTGATTTTTGCTTACCGTATAAATTGGTAAAATGATGCCGGAAGACTTTCTTTTTTTTTTCCTTCAGTCTCGGCACTGCAGAGAAACTGTTGTGAAACACTGCCACTGGTGGTCATTCAGTATAATCTGCAGATGGAAAAGTCCACTGTTAGCACATTTACTATAAGAAATACCAACAATCTTGTTTGAGGGTAAACAGATCAATACTGTGGAGTCTGTATAATTCTGAAAATCAACAGCTCATTAGAAAATCAAATCTCAATTTGTGTTTTTAACCTCCTATACTTCTCTGAATCCTATGCCTCATATCTAACACTCTAAAAAACTGTAGCACATACATTAGGACATAGATAAATAGATCTTTTTCCATCCAAGTGGCATCGTACCCTTCTCACTGCATTTGTTTTAGGATAGGGTACACCAGTAGCAATTAAGCCAGCTGATAAGTTGAGAGGAAGGGTTTTGCTACAGTTAATGGGAATAATAAAAACTATGAATAGCATAATTACCATCTTCATTTTAGCCAATTCCTACCAGTTCAGCATGAGTGATGTTGAGACTCTTTATGCTTAAAACTTACCATCATACACAATTAGAAGTCTCAGAAAATGCCCTAAGGTCTTTCATCTTACATCTTAGTTTTCAGTTTGGCATCCTGTCTACCATGCTACTCATATTTCATTACCAAGATAAATGTATACTACTGCTTGCTAGATAACAGAGTGGCCCTCATGTCAGACAACATCTTGCCTTAGCTTTATGATGTCAGCTTGCTAGGCAACAGAGTGGCCCTCATGTCAGACAACATCTTGCTGTAGCTTTATGATGTCAGGTCACTGCTGGACCAATCGTCCTTGTGGAAGCTGAGCACAGAGAAGGATTAGATATCAAAAGTTATGCAGTAGGCTACTATCTGTATTCATGACTGCAAGGCAAATAGGAGGGGGAATGTTAAAGGACTCTAAACCACTTCAAAGCACTGGGGCCTTTTTGAAAGTGGGATGGAGATGTATACAAAAACAGAGATTATCCTTAACAACAATCCAACTTGAGAGTCAGAGTCCAACATACAGAGTGCAGGGGAAGAGGTTAAATAAGCTTCCTTTCGTGAGAATTTAACACTATCGTTCTAAAGTGAGATAGTGCTTTTTAGCGTCAAAGGCTGCAATTTCCTCGAATGGAACATTGCAAATACCAGGATCTAAAGCAGGCTTTAGTAGCATTGGAAGCAGTCAGTCTTTTATCAACTATCAGGACCAACACAATGTGATCCATATTACTTCCATCTTGACACAAATTATATTCAGGCACAGGCTCCGACCAGAAGGTAGTGAGGACATTCTGATGCTGTGAAAGTCTTTTTAATGCCTAAAAGGAATGATTGTGATTTTTGCTTACCGTATAAATTGGTAAAATGATGCCGGAAGACTTTTTTTTTTTTTCCTTCAGTCTCGGCACTGCAGAGAAACTGTTGTGAAACACTGCCACTGGTGGTCATTCAGTATAATCTGCAGATGGAAAAGTCCACTGTTAGCACATTTACTATAAGAAATACCAACAATCTTGTTTGAGGGTAAACAGATCAATACTGTGGAGTCTGTATAATTCTGAAAATCAACAGCTCATTAGAAAATCAAATCTCAATTTGTGTTTTTAACCTCCTATACTTCTCTGAATCCTATGCCTCATATCTAACACTCTAAAAAACTGTAGCACATACATTAGGACATAGATAAATAGATCTTTTTCCATCCAAGTGGCATCGTACCCTTCTCACTGCATTTGTTTTAGGATAGGGTACACCAGTAGCAATTAAGCCAGCTGATAAGTTGAGAGGAAGGGTTTTGCTACAGTTAATGGGAATAATAAAAACTATGAATAGCATAATTACCATCTTCATTTTAGCCAATTCCTACCAGTTCAGCATGAGTGATGTTGGGACTCTTTATGCTTAAAACTTACCATCATACACAATTAGAAGTCTCAGAAAATGCCATAAGGTCTTTCATCTTACATCTTAGTTTTCAGTTTGGCATCCTGTCTACCATGCTACTCATTTCATTACCAAGATAAATGTATACTACTGCTTGCTAGATAACAGAGTGGCCCTCATGTCAGACAACATCTTGCCTTAGCTTTATGATGTCAGCTTGCTAGGCAACAGAGTGGCCCTCATGTCAGACAACATCTTGCTGTAGCTTTATGATGTCAGCTTGCTAGGCAACAGAGTGGCCCTCATGTCAGACAACATCTTGCTGTAGCTTTATGATGTCAGGTCACTGCTGGACCAATCGTCCTTGTGGAAGCTGAGCACAGAGAAGGATTAGATATCAAAAGTTATGCAGTAGGCTACTATCTGTATTCATGACTGCAAGGCAAATAGGAGGGGGATGTTAAAGGACTCTAAACCACTTCAAAGCACTGGGGCCTTTTTGAAAGTGGGATGGAGATATATACAAAAACAGAGATTATCCTTAACAACAATCCAACTTGAGAGTCAGAGTCCAACATACAGAGTGCAGGGGAAGAGGTTAAATAAGCTTCCTTTCGTGAGAATTTAACACTATCGTTCTAAAGTGAGATAGTGCTTTTTAGCGTCAAAGGCTGCAATTTCCTCGAATGGAACATTGCAAATACCAGGATCTAAAGCAGGCTTTAGTAGCATTGGAAGCAGTCAGTCTTATCAACTATCAGGACCAACACAATGTGATCCATATTACTTCCATCTTGACACAAATTATATTCAGGCACAGGCTCCGACTATAAAGTAGTGAGGACATTCTGATGCTGTGAAAGTCTTTTCAATGCCTAAAAGGAATGATTGTGTGATTTTTGCTTACCGTATAAATTGGTAAAATGATGCCGGAAGACTTTCTTTTTTTTTTCCTTCAGTCTCGGCACTGCAGAGAAACTGTTGTGAAACACTGCCACTGGTGGTCATTCAGTATAATCTGCAGATGGAAAAGTCCACTGTTAGCACATTTACTATAAGAAATACCAACAATCTTGTTTGAGGGTAAACAGATCAATACTGTGGAGTCTGTATAATTGTGAAAATCAACAGCTCATTAGAAAATCAAATCTCAATTTGTGTTTTTAACCTCCTATACTTCTCTGAATCCTATGCCTCATATCTAACACTCTAATAAACTGTAGCACATACATTAGGACATAGATAAATAGATCTTTTTCCATCCAAGTGGCATCGTACCCTTCTCACTGCATTTGTTTTAGGATAGGGTACACCAGTAGCAATTAAGCCAGCTGATCAGTTTAGAGAGGAAGGGTTTTGCTACAGTTAATGGGAATAATAAAAACTATGAATAGCATAATTACCATCTTCATTCTAGCCAATTCCTACCAGTTCAGCATGAGTGATGTTGACACTCTGTATGCTTAAAACTTACCATCATACACAATTAGAAGTCTCAGAAAATGCCCTAAGGTCTTTTATCTTACATCTTAGTTTTCAGTTTGGCATCCTGTCTACCATGCTACTCATTTAATTACCAAGATAAATGTATACTACTGCTTGCTAGATAACAGAGTGGCCCTCATGTCAGACAACATCTTGCCTTAGCTTTATGATGTCAGCTTGCTAGGCAACAGAGTGGCCCTCATGTCAGACAACATCTTGCTGTAGCTTTATGATGTCAGGTCACTGCTGGACCAATCGTCCTTGTGGAAGCTGAGCACAGAGAAGGATTAGATATCAAAAGTTATGCAGTAGGCTACTATCTGTATTCATGACTGCAAGGCAAATAGGAGGGGGAATGTTAAAGGACTCTAAACCACTTCAAAGCACTGGGGCCTTTTTGAAAGTGGGATGGAGATATATACAAAAACAGAGATTATCCTTAACAACAATCCAACTTGAGAGTCAGAGTCCAACATACAGAGTGCAGGGGAAGAGGTTCAATAAGCTTCCTTTCGTGAGAATTTAACACTATCGTTCTAAAGTGAGATAGTGCTTTTTAGCGTCAAAGGCCGCAATTTCCTCGAATGGAACATTGCAAATACCAGGATCTAAAGCAGGCTTTAGTAGCATTGGAAGCAGTCAGTCTTTTATCAACTATCAGGACCAACACAATGTGATCCATATTACTTCCATCTTGACACAAATTATATTCAGGCACAGGCTCCGACTAAGGTAGTGAGGACATTCTGATGCTGCGAAAGTCTTTTTAATGCCTAAAAGCAATGATTGTGATTTTTTCTTACCGTATAAATTGGTAAAATGATGCCGGAAGACTTTTTTTTTTTTTTTTTCCTTCAGTCTCGGCACTGCAGAGAAACTGTTGTGAAACACTGCCACTGGTGGTCATTCAGTATAATCTGCAGATGGAAAAGTCCACTGTTAGCACATTTACTATAAGAAATACCAACAATCTTGTTTGAGGGTAAACAGATCAATACTGTGGAGTCTGTATAATTCTGAAAATCAACAGCTCATTAGAAAATCAAATCTCAATTTGTGTTTTTAACCTCCTATACTTCTCTGAATCCTATGCCTCATATCTAACACTCTAAAAAACTGTAGCACATACATTAGGACATAGATAAATAGATCTTTTTCCATCCAAGTGGCATCGTACCCTTCTCACTGCATTTGTTTTAGGATAGGGTACACCAGTAGCAATTAAGCCAGCTGATAAGTTGAGAGGAAGGGTTTTGCTACAGTTAATGGGAATAATAAAAACTATGAATAGCATAATTACCATCTTCATTTTAGCCAATTCCTACCAGTTCAGCATGAGTGATGTTGGGACTCTTTATGCTTAAAACTTACCATCATACACAATTAGAAGTCTCAGAAAATGCCCTAAGGTCTTTCATCTTACATCTTAGTTTTCAGTTTGGCATCCTGTCTACCATGCTACTCATTTCATTACCAAGATAAATGTATACTACTGCTTGCTAGATAACAGAGTGGCCCTCATCTCAGACAACATCTTGCCTTAGCTTTATGATGTCAGCTTGCTAGGCAACAGAGTGGCCCTCATGTCAGACAACATCTTGCTGTAGCTTTATGATGTCAACTTGCTAGGCAACAGAGTGGCCCTCATGTCAGACAACATCTTGGTTTAGCTTTATGAAGTCAGGTCACTGCTGGACCAATCGTCCTTGTGGAAGCTGAGCACAGAGAAGGATTAGATATCAAAAGTTATGCAGTAGGCTACTATCTGTATTCATGACTGCAAGGCAAATAGGAGGGTTAATGTTAAAGGACTCTAAACCACTTCAAAGCACTGGGGCCTTTTTGAAAGTGGGATGGAGATATATACAAAAACAGAGATTATCCTTAACAACAATCCAACTTGAGAGTCAGAGTCCAACATATAGAGTGCAGGGGAAGAGGTTAAATAAGCTTCCTTTCGTGAGAATTTAACACTATCGTTCTAAAGTGAGATAGTGCTTTTTAGCGTCAAAGGCTGCAATTTCCTCGAATGGAACATTGCAAATACCAGGATCTAAAGCAGGCTTTAGTAGCATTGGAAGCAGTCAGTCTTTTATCAACTATCAGGACCAACACAATGTGATCCATATTACTTCCATCTTGACACAAATTATATTCAGGCACAGGCTCCGACTAGAAGGTAGTGAGGACATTCTGATGCTGTGAAAGTCTTTTTAATGCCTAAAAGGAATGATTGTGATTTTTGCTTACCGTATAAATTGGTAAAATGATGCCGGAAGACTTTTTTTTTTTTTCCTTCAGTCTCGGCACTGCAGAGAAACTGTTGTGAAACACTGCCACTGGTGGTCATTCAGTATAATCTGCAGATGGAAAAGTCCACTGTTAGCACATTTACTATAAGAAATACCAACAATCTTGTTTGAGGGTAAACAGATCAATACTGTGGAGTCTGTATAATTCTGAAAATCAACAGCTCATTAGAAAATCAAATCTCAATTTGTGTTTTTAACCTCCTATACTTCTCTGAATCCTATGCCTCATATCTAACACTCTAAAAAACTGTAGCACATACATTAGGACATAGATAAACAGATCTTTTTCCATCCAAGTGGCATCGTACCCTTCTCACTGCATTTGTTTTAGGATAGGGTACACCAGTAGCAATTAAGCCAGCTGATAAGTTGAGAGGAAGGGTTTTGCTACAGTTAATGGGAATAATAAAAACTATGAATAGCATAATTACCATCTTCATTTTAGCCAATTCCTACCAGTTCAGCATGAGTGATGTTGGGACTCTTTATGCTTAAAACTTACCATCATACACAATTAGAAGTCTCAGAAAATGCCCTAAGGTCTTTCATCTTACATCTTAGTTTTCAGTTTGGCATCCTGTCTACCATGCTACTCATATTTCATTACCAAGATAAATGTATACTACTGCTTGCTAGATAACAGAGTGGCCCTCATGTCAGACAACATCTTGCCTTAGCTTTATGATGTCAGCTTGCTAGGCAACAGAGTGGCCCTCATGTCAGACAACATCTTGCTGTAGCTTTATGATGTCAGCTTGCTAGGCAACAGAGTGGCCCTCATGTCAGACAACATCTTGCTTTAGGTTTATGATGTCAGGTCACTGCTGGACCAATCGTCCTTGTGGAAGCTGAGCACAGAGAAGGATTAGATATCAAAAGTTATGCAGTAGGCTACTATCTGTATTCATGACTGCAAGGCAAATAGGAGGGGGATGTTAAAGGACTCTAAACCACTTCAAAGCACTGGGGCCTTTTTGAAAGTGGGATGGAGATGTATACAAAAACAGAGATTATCCTTAACAACAATCCAACTTGAGAGTCAGAGTCCTACATAGAGTGCAGGGGAAGAGGTTAAATAAGCTTCCTTTCGTGAGAATTTAACACTATCGTTCTAAAGTGAGATAGTGCTTTTTAGCGTCAAAGGCTGCAATTTCCTCGAATGGAACATTGCAAATACCAGGATCTAAAGCAGGCTTTAGTAGCATTGGAAGCAGTCAGTCTTTTATCAACTATCAGGACCAACACAATGTGATCCATATTACTTCCATCTTGACACAAATTATATTCAGGCACAGGCTCCGACTAGAAGGTAGTGAGGACATTCTGATGCTGTGAAAGTCTTTTTAATGCCTAAAAGGAATGATTGTGATTTTTGCTTACCGTATAAATTGGTAAAATGATGCCGGAAGACTTTTTTTTTTTTTCCTTCAGTCTCGGCACTGCAGAGAAACTGTTGTGAAACACTGCCACTGGTGGTCATTCAGTATAATCTGCAGATGGAAAAGTCCACTGTTAGCACATTTACTATAAGAAATACCAACAATCTTGTTTGAGGGTAAACAGATCAATACTGTGGAGTCTGTATAATTCTGAAAATCAACAGCTCATTAGAAAATCAAATCTCAATTTGTGTTTTTAACCTCCTATACTTCTCTGAATCATATGCCTCATATCTAACACTCTAAAAAACTGTAGCACATACATTAGGACATAGATAAATAGATCTTTTTCCATCCAAGTGGCATCGTACCCTTCTCACTGCATTTGTTTTAGGATAGGGTACACCAGTAGCAATTAAGCCAGCTGATAAGTTGAGAGGAAGGGTTTTGCTACAGTTAATGGGAATAATAAAAACTATGAATAGCATAATTACCATCTTCATTTTAGCCAATTCCTACCAGTTCAGCATGAGTGATGTTGGGACTCTTTATGCTTAAAACTTACCATCATACACAATTAGAAGTCTCAGAAAATGCCCTAAGGTCTTTCATCTTACATCTTAGTTTTCAGTTTGGCATCCTGTCTACCATGCTACTCATTTCATTACCAAGATAAATGTATACTACTGCTTGGTAGATAACAGAGTGGCCCTCATGTCAGACAACATCTTGCCTTAGCTTTATGATGTCAGCTTGCTAGGCAACAGAGTGGCCCTCATGTCAGACAACATCTTGCTGTAGCTTTATGATGTCAGCTTGCTAGGCAACAGAGTGGCCCTCATGTCAGACAACATCTTGGTTTAGCTTTATGAAGTCAGGTCACTGCTGGACCAATCGTCCTTGTGGAAGCTGAGCACAGAGAAGGATTAGATATCAAAAGTTATGCAGTAGGCTACTATCTGTATTCATGACTGCAAGGCAAATAGGAGGGTTAATGTTAAAGGACTCTAAACCACTTCAAAGCACTGGGGCCTTTTTGAAAGTGGGATGGAGATATATACAAAAACAGAGATTATCCTTAACAACAATCCAACTTGAGAGTCAGAGTCCAACATATGAAGAGTGCAGGGGAAGAGGTTAAATAAGCTTCTTTTCGTGAGAATTTAACACTATCGTTCTAAAGTGAGATAGTGCTTTTTAGCGTCAAAGGCTGCAATTTCCTCGAATGGAACATTGCAAATACCAGGATCTAAAGCAGGCTTTAGTAGCATTGGAAGCAGTCAGTCTTTTATCAACTATCAGGACCAACACAATGTGATCCATATTACTTCCATCTTGACACAAATTATATTCAGGCACAGGCTCCGACTAAGGTAGTGAGGACATTCTGATGCTGCGAAAGTCTTTTTAATGCCTAAAAGCAATGATTGTGATTTTTTCTTACCGTATAAATTGGTAAAATGATGCCGGAAGACTTTCTTTTTTTTTTTTTCCTTCAGTCTCGGCACTGCAGAGAAACTGTTGTGAAACACTGCCACTGGTGGTCATTCAGTATAATCTGCAGATGGAAAAGTCCACTGTTAGCACATTTACTATAAGAAATACCAACAATCTTGTTTGAGGGTAAACAGATCAATACTGTGGAGTCTGTATAATTCTGAAAATCAACAGCTCATTAGAAAATCAAATCTCAATTTGTGTTTTTAACCTCCTATACTTCTCTGAATCCTATGCCTCATATCTAACACTCTAAAAAACTGTAGCACATACATTAGGACATAGATAAATAGATCTTTTTCCATCCAAGTGGCATCGTACCCTTCTCACTGCATTTGTTTTAGGATAGGGTACACCAGTAGCAATTAAGCCAGCTGATAAGTTGAGAGGAAGGGTTTTGCTACAGTTAATGGGAATAATAAAAACTATGAATAGCATAATTACCATCTTCATTTTAGCCAATTCCTACCAGTTCAGCATGAGTGATGTTGAGACTCTTTATGCTTAAAACTTACCATCATACACAATTAGAAGTCTCAGAAAATGCCCTAAGGTCTTTCATCTTACATCTTAGTTTTCAGTTTGGCATCCTGTCTACCATGCTACTCATATTTCATTACCAAGATAAATGTATACTACTGCTTGCTAGATAACAGAGTGGCCCTCATGTCAGACAACATCTTGCCTTAGCTTTATGATGTCAGCTTGCTAGGCAACAGAGTGGCCCTCATGTCAGACAACATCTTGCTGTAGCTTTATGATGTCAGCTTGCTAGGCAACAGAGTGGCCCTCATGTCAGACAACATCTTGCTTTAGGTTTATGATGTCAGGTCACTGCTGGACCAATCGTCCTTGTGGGAGCTGAGCACAGAGAAGGATTAGATATCAAAAGTTATGCAGTAGGCTACTATCTGTATTCATGACTGCAAGGCAAATAGGAGGGGGATGTTAAAGGACTCTAAACCACTTCAAAGCACTGGGGCCTTTTTGAAAGTGGGATGGAGATGTATACAAAAACAGAGAATATCCTTAACAACAATCCAACTTGAGAGTCAGAGTCCAACATACAGAGTGCAGGGGAAGAGGTTAAATAAGCTTCCTTTCGTGAGAATTTAACACTATCGTTCTAAAGTGAGATAGTGCTTTTTAGCGTCAAAGGCTGCAATTTCCTCGAATGGAACATTGCAAATACCAGGATCTAAAGCAGGCTTTAGTAGCATTGGAAGCAGTCAGTCTTATCAACTATCAGGACCAACACAATGTGATCCATATTACTTCCATCTTGACACAAATTATATTCAGGCACAGGCTCCGACTATAAAGTAGTGAGGACATTCTGATGCTGTGAAAGTCTTTTCAATGCCTAAAAGGAATGATTGTGTTTTTTGCTTACCGTATAAATTGGTAAAATGATGCCGGAAGACTTTTTTTTTTTTTCCTTCAGTCTCGGCACTGCAGAGAAAGTGTTGTGAAACACTGCCACTGGTGGTCATTCAGTATAATCTGCAGATGGAAAAGTCCACTGTTAGCACATTTACTATAAGAAATACCAACAATCTTGTTTGAGGGTAAACAGATCAATACTGTGGAGTCTGTATAATTCTGAAAATCAACAGCTCATTAGAAAATCAAATCTCAATTTGTGTTTTTAACCTCCTATACTTCTCTGAATCCTATGCCTCATATCTAACACTCTAAAAAACTGTAGCACATACATTAGGACATAGATAAATAGATCTTTTTCCATCCAAGTGGCATCGTACCCTTCTCACTGCATTTGTTTTAGGATAGGGTACACCAGTAGCAATCAAGCCAGCTGATAAGTTGAGAGGAAGGGTTTTGCTACAGTTAATGGGAATAATAAAAACTATGAATAGCATAATTACCATCTTCATTTTAGCCAATTCCTACCAGTTCAGCATGAGTGATGTTGGGACTCTTTATGCTTAAAACTTACCATCATACACAATTAGAAGTCTCAGAAAATGCCCTAAGGTCTTTAATCTTACATCTTAGTTTTCAGTTTGGCATCCTGTCTACCATGCTACTCATTTAATTACCAAGATAAATGTATACTACTGCTTGCTAGATAACAGAGTGGCCCTCAGGTCAGACAACATCTTGCCTTAGCTTTATGATGTCAGCTTGCTAGGCAACAGAGTGGCCCTCATGTCAGACAACATCTTGCTGTAGCTTTATGATGTCAGGTCACTGCTGGACCAATCGTCCTTGTGGAAGCTGAGCACAGAGAAGGATTAGATATCAAAAGTTATGCAGTAGGCTACTATCTGTATTCATGACTGCAAGGCAAATAGGAGGGGGAATGTTAAAGGACTCTAAACCACTTCAAAGCACTGGGGCCTTTTTGAAAGTGGGATGGAGATATATACAAAAACAGAGATTATCCTTAACAACAATCCAACTTGAGAGTCAGAGTCCAACATACAGAGTGCAGGGGAAGAGGTTCAATAAGCTTCCTTTCGTGAGAATTTAACACTATCGTTCTAAAGTGAGATAGTGCTTTTTAGCGTCAAAGGCAGCAATTTCCTCGAATGGAACATTGCAAATACTAGGATCTAAAGCAGGCTTTAGTAGCATTGGAAGCAGTCAGTCTTTTATCAACTATCAGGACCAACACAATGTGATCCATATTACTTCCATCTTGACACAAATTATATTCAGGCACAGGCTCCGACTAAGGTAGTGAGGACATTCTGATGCTGCGAAAGTCTTTTTAATGCCTAAAAGCAATGATTGTGATTTTTTCTTACCGTATAAATTGGTAAAATGATGCCGGAAGACTTTCTTTTTTTTTTTTCCTTCAGTCTCGGCACTGCAGAGAAACTGTTGTGAAACACTGCCACTGGTGGTCATTCAGTATAATCTGCAGATGGAAAAGTCCACTGTTAGCACATTTACTATAAGAAATACCAACAATCTTGTTTGAGGGTAAACAGATCAATACTGTGGAGTCTGTATAATTGTGAAAATCAACAGCTCATTAGAAAATCAAATCTCAATTTGTGTTTTTAACCTCCTATACTTCTCTGAATCCTATGCCTCATATCTAACACTCTAAAAAACTGTAGCACATACATTAGGACATAGATAAATAGATCTTTTTCCATCCAAGTGGCATCGTACCCTTCTCACTGCATTTGTTTTAGGATAGGGTACACCAGTAGCAATTAAGCCAGCTGATCAGTTGAGAGAGGAAGGGTTTTGCTACAGTTAATGGGAATAATAAAAACTATGAATAGCATAATTACCATCTTCATTCTAGCCAATTCCTACCAGTTCAGCATGAGTGATGTTGACACTCTGTATGCTTAAAACTTACCATCATACACAATTAGAAGTCTCAGAAAATGCCCTAAGGTCTTTTATCTTACATCTTAGTTTTCTGTTTGGCATCCTGTCTACCATGCTACTCATTTAATTACCAAGATAAATGTATACTACTGCTTGCTAGATAACAGAGTGGCCCTCATGTCAGACAACATCTTGCCTTAGCTTTATGATGTCAGCTTGCTAGGCAACAGAGTGGCCCTCATGTCAGACAACATCTTGCATTAGCTTTATGATGTCAGGTCGCTGCTGGACCAATCGTCCTTGAGGAAGCTGAGCACAGAGAAGGATTAGATATCAAACGTTATGCAGTAGGCTACTATCTGTATTCATGACTGCAAGGCAAATAGGAGGGGGAATGTTAAAGGACTCTAAACCACTTCAAAGCACTGGGACCTTTTTGAAAGTGGGATGGAGATATATACAAAAACAGAGATTATCCTTAACAACAATCCAACTTGAGAGTCAGAGTCCAACATACAGAGTGCAGGGGAAGAGGTTCAATAAGCTTCCTTTCGTGAGAATTTAACACTATCGTTCTAAAGTGAGATAGTGCTTTTTAGCGTCAAAGGCAGCAATTTCCTCGAATGGAACATTGCAAATACCAGGATCTAAAGCAGGCTTTAGTAGCATTGGAAGCAATCAGTCTTTTATCAACTATCAGGACCAACACAATGTGATCCATATTACTTCCATCTTGACACAAATTATATTCAGGCACAGGCTCCGACTATAAGTTAGTGAGGACATTCTGATGCTGCGAAAGTCTTTTTAATGCCTAAAAGGAATGATTGTGATTTTTGCTTACCGTAGAAATGGGTAAACTGATGCCGTATGTCGGAAGACTTTTTTTTCTTCAGTCTTGGCACTGCAGAGAAACTGTTGTGAAACACTGCCACTGGTGGTCATTCAGTATAATCTGCAGATGGAAAAGTCCACTGTTAGCACATTTACTATAAGAAATACCAACAATCTTGTTTGAGGGTAAACAGATCAATACTGTGGAGTCTGTATAATTGTGAAAATCAACAGCTCATTAGAAAATCAAATCTCAATTTGTGTTTTTAACCTCCTATACTTCTCTGAATCCTATGCCTCATATCTAACACTCTAAAAAACTGTAGCACATACATTAGGACATAGATAAATAGATCTTTTTCCATCCAAGTGGCATCGTACCCTTCTCACTGCATTTGTTTTAGGATAGGGTACACCAGTAGCAATTAAGCCAGCTGATCAGTTGAGAGAGGAAGGGTTTTGCTACAGTTAATGGGAATAATAAACTATGAATAGCATAATTACCATCTTCATTTTAGCCAATTCCTACCAGTTCAGCATGAGTGATGTTGAGACTCTTTATGCTTAAAACTTACCATCATACACAATTAGAAGTCTCAGAAAATGCCATAAGGTCTTTCATCTTACATCTTAGTTTTCAGTTTGGCATCCTGTCTACCATGCTACTCATTTAATTACCAAGATAAATGTATACTACTGCTTGCTAGATAACAGAGTGGCCCTCATCTCAGACAACATCTTGCCTTAGCTTTATGATGTCAGCTTGCTAGGCAACAGAGTGGCCCTCATGTCAGACAACATCTTGCTGTAGCTTTATGATGTCAGCTTGCTAGGCAACAGAGTGGCCCTCATGTCAGACAACATCTTGGTTTAGCTTTATGAAGTCAGGTCACTGCTGGACCAATCGTCCTTGTGGAAGCTGAGCACAGAGAAGGATTAGATATCAAAAGTTATGCAGTAGGCTACTATCTGTATTCATGACTGCAAGGCAAATAGGAGGGGGAATGTTAAAGGACTCTAAACCACTTCAAAGCACTGGGGCCTTTTTGAAAGTGGGATGGAGATATATACAAAAACAGAGATTATCCTTAACAACAATCCAACTTGAGAGTCAGAGTCCAACATACAGAGTGCAGGGGAAGAGGTTAAATAAGCTTCCTTTCGTGAGAATTTAACACTATCGTTCTAAAGTGAGATAGTGCTTTTTAGCATCAAAGGCTGCAATTTCCTCGAATGGAACATTGCAAATACCAGGATCTAAAGCAGGCTTTAGTAGCATTGGAAGCAGTCAGTCTTTTATCAACTATCAGGACCAACACAATGTGATCCATATTACTTCCATCTTGACACAAATTATATTCAGGCACAGGCTCCGACTATAAAGTAGTGAGGACATTCTGATGCTGTGAAAGTCTTTTCAATGCCTAAAAGGAATGATTGTGTGATTTTTGCTTACCGTATAAATTGGTAAAATGATGCCGGAAGACTTTCTTTTTTTTTTTTTCCTTCAGTCTCGGCACTGCAGAGAAACTGTTGTGAAACACTGCCACTGGTGGTCATTCAGTATAATCTGCAGATGGAAAAGTCCACTGTTAGCACATTTACTATAAGAAATACCAAAAATCTTGTTTGAGGGTAAACAGATCAATACTGTGGAGTCTGTATAATTCTGAAAATCAACAGCTCATTAGAAAATCAAATCTCAATTTGTGTTTTTAACCTCCTATACTCCTCTGAATCCTATGCCTCATATCTAACACTCTCTAAAAAACTGTAGCACATACATTAGGACATAGATAAATAGATCTTTTTCCATCCAAGTGGCATCGTACCCTTCTCACTGCATTTGTTTTAGGATAGGGTACACCAGTAGCAATTAAGCCAGCTGATCAGTTTAGAGAGGAAGGGTTTTGCTACAGTTAATGGGAATAATAAAAACTATGAATAGCATAATTACCATCTTCATTCTAGCCAATTCCTACCAGTTCAGCATGAGTGATGTTGAGACTCTTTATGCTTAAAACTTACCATCATACACAATTAGAAGTCTCAGAAAATGCCATAGGGTCTTTCATCTTACATCTTAGTTTTCAGTTTGGCATCCTGTCTACCATGCTACTCATTTAATTACCAAGATAAATTTATACTACTGCTTGCTAGATAACAGAGTGGCCCTCATGTCAGACAACATCTTGCCTTAGCTTTATGATGTCAGCTTGCTAGGCAACAGAGTGGCCCTCATGTCAGACAACATCTTGCTGTAGCTTTATGATGTCAGGTCACTGCTGGACCAATCGTCCTTGTGGAAGCTGAGCACAGAGAAGGATTAGATATCAAAAGTTATGCAGTAGGCTACTATCTGTATTCATGACTGCAAGGCAAATAGGAGGGGGAATGTTAAAGGACTCTAAACCACTTCAAAGCACTGGGGCCTTTTTGAAAGTGGGATGGAGATATATACAAAAACAGAGATTATCCTTAACAACAATCCAACTTGAGAGTCAGAGTCCAACATACAGAGTGCAGGGGAAGAGGTTCAATAAGCTTCCTTTCGTGAGAATTTAACACTATCGTTCTAAAGTGAGATAGTGCTTTTTAGCGTCAAAGGCAGCAATTTCCTCGAATGGAACATTGCAAATACCAGGATCTAAAGCAGGCTTTAGTAGCATTGGAAGCAGTCAGTCTTTTATCAACTATCAGGACCAACACAATGTGATCCATATTACTTCCATCTTGACACAAATTATATTCAGGCACAGGCTCCGACTAAGGTAGTGAGGACATTCTGATGCTGCGAAAGTCTTTTTAATGCCTAAAAGCAATGATTGTGATTTTTTCTTACCGTATAAATTGGTAAAATGATGCCGGAAGACTTTCTTTTTTTTTTTTTGCTTCAGTCTCGGCACTGCAGAGAAACTGTTGTGAAACACTGCCACTGGTGGTCATTCAGTATAATCTGCAGATGGAAAAGTCCACTGTTAGCACATTTACTATAAGAAATACCAACAATCTTGTTTGAGGGTAAACAGATCAATACTGTGGAGTCTGTATAATTGTGAAAATCAACAGCTCATTAGAAAATCAAATCTCAATTTGTGTTTTTAACCTCCTATACTTCTCTGAATCCTATGCCTCATATCTAACACTCTAAAAAACTGTAGCACATACATTAGGACATAGATAAATAGATCTTTTTCCATCCAAGTGGCATCGTACCCTTCTCACTGCATTTGTTTTAGGATAGGGTACACCAGTAGCAATTAAGCCAGCTGATCAGTTGAGAGGAAGGGTTTTGCTACAGTTAATGGGAATAATAAAAACTATGAATAGCATAATTACCATCTTCATTTTAGCCAATTCCTACCAGTTCAGTATGAGTGATGTTGGGACTCTTTATGCTGAAAACTTACCATCATACACAATTAGAAGTCTCAGAAAATGCCCTAAGGTCTTTCATCTTACATCTTAGTTTTCAGTTTGGCATCCTGTCTACCATGCTACTCATTTCATTACCAAGATAAATGTATACTACTGCTTGCTAGATAACAGAGTGGCCCTCGTGTCAGACAACATCTTGCCTTAGCTTTATGATATCAGCTTGCTAGGCAACAGAGTGGCCCTCATGTCAGACAACATCTTGCTGTAGCTTTATGATGTCAGCTTGCTAGGCAACAGAGTGGCCCTCATGTCAGACAACATCTTGCTTTAGCTTTATGATATCAGGTCACTGCTGGACCAATCGTCCTTGTGGAAGCTGAGCACAGAGAAGGATTAGATATCAAAAGTTATGCAGTAGGCAACTATCTGTATTCATGACTGCAAGGCAAATAGGAGGGGGATGTTAAAGGACTCTAAACCACTTCAAAGCACTGGGGCCTTTTTGAAAGTGGGATGGAGATGTATACAAAAACAGAGATTATCCTTAACAACAATCCAACTTGAGAGTCAGAGTCCAACATACAGAGTGCAGGGGAAGAGGTTAAATAAGCTTCCTTTCGTGAGAATTTAACACTATCGTTCTAAAGTGAGATAGTGCTTTTTAGCGTCAAAGGCTGCAATTTCCTCGAATGGAACATTGCAAATACCAGGATCTAAAGAAGGCTTTAGTAGCATTGAAAGCAGTCAGTCTTTTATCAACTATCAGGACCAACACAATGTGATCCATATTACTTCCATCTTGACACAAATTATATTCAGGCACAGGCTCCGACTATAAGGTAGTAAGGACATTCTGATGCTGTGAATGTCTTTTTAATGCCTAAAAGGAATGATTGTGATTTTTGCTTACCGTATAAATTGGTAAAATGATGCCGGAAGACTTTCTTTTGTTTTTTTTCCTTCAGTCTCGGCACTGCAGAGAAACTGTTGTGAAACACTGCCACTGGTGGTCATTCAGTATAATCTGCAGATGGAAAAGTCCACTGTTAGCACATTTACTATAAGAAATACCAAAAATCTTGTTTGAGGGTAAACAGATCAATACTGTGGAGTCTGTATAATTCTGAAAATCAACAGCTCATTAGAAAATCAAATCTCAATTTGTGTTTTTAACCTCCTATACTTCTCTGAATCCTATGCCTCATATCTAACACTCTAAAAAACTGTAGCACATACATTAGGACATAGATAAATAGATCTTTTTCCATCCAAGTGGCATCGTACCCTTCTCACTGCATTTGTTTTAGGATAGGGTACACCAGTAGCAATTAAGCCAGCTGATAAGTTGAGAGGAAGGGTTTTGCTACAGTTAATGGGAATAATAAAAACTATGAATAGCATAATTACCATCTTCATTTTAGCCAATTCCTACCAGTTCAGCATGAGTGATGTTGGGACTCTTTATGCTTAAAACTTACCATCATACACAATTAGAAGTCTCAGAAAATGCCCTAAGGTCTTTCATCTTACATCTTAGTTTTCAGTTTGGCATCCTGTCTACCATGCTAGTCATTTCATTACCAAGATAAATGTATACTACTGCTTGCTAGATAACAGAGTGGCCCTCATGTCAGACAACATCTTGCCTTAGCTTTATGATATCAGCTTGCTAGGCAACAGAGTGGCCCTCATGTCAGACAACATCTTGCTGTAGCTTTATGATGTCAGCTTGCTAGGCAACAGAGTGGCCCTCATGTCAGACAACATCTTGCTTTAGCTTTATGATGTCAGGTCACTGCTGGACCAATCATCCTTGTGGAAGCTGAGCACAGAGAAGGATTAGATATCAAAAGTTATGCAGTAGGCTACTATCTGTATTCATGACTGCAAGGCAAATAGGAGGGGGATGTTAAAGGACTCTAAACCACTTCAAAGCACTGGGGCCTTTTTGAAAGTGGGATGGAGATATATACAAAAACAGAGATTATCCTTAACAACAATCCAACTTGAGAGTCAGAGTCCAACATATAGAGTGCAGGGGAAGAGGTTAAATAAGCTTCCTTTCGTGAGAATAAAACACTATCGTTCTAAAGTGAGATAGTGCTTTTTAGCGTCAAAGGCAGCAATTTCCTCGAATGGAACATTGCAAATACCAGGATCTAAAGCAGGCTTTAGTAGCATTGGAAGCAGTCAGTCTTTTATCAACTATCAGGACCAACACAATGTGATCCATATTACTTCCATCTTGACACAAATTATATTCAGGCACAGGCTCCGACTAAGGTAGTGAGGACATTCTGATGCTGCGAAAGTCTTTTTAATGCCTAAAAGCAATGATTGTGATTTTTTCTTACCGTATAAATTGGTAAAATGATGCCGGAAGACTTTCTTTTTTTTTTTTTCCTTCAGTCTCGGCACTGCAGAGAAACTGTTGTGAAACACTGCCACTGGTGGTCATTCAGTATAATCTGCAGATGGAAAAGTCCACTGTTAGCACATTTACTATAAGAAATACCAACAATCTTGTTTGAGGGTAAACAGATCAATACTGTGGAGTCTGTATAATTGTGAAAATCAACAGCTCATTAGAAAATCAAATCTCAATTTGTGTTTTTAACCTCCTATACTCCTCTGAATCCTATGCCTCATATCCAACACTCTCTAAAAAACTGTAGCACATACATTAGGACATAGATAAATAGATCGCTTTCCATCCAAGTGGCATCGTACCCTTCTCACTGCATTTGTTTTAGGATAGGGTACACCAGTAGCAATTAAGCCAGCTGATAAGTTTAGAGAGGAAGGGTTTTGCTACAGTTAATGGGAATAATAAAAACTATGAATAGCATAATTACCATCTTCATTCTAGCCAATTCTTACCAGTTCAGCATGAGTGATGTTGACACTCTGTATGCTTAAAACTTACCATCATACACAATTAGAAGTCTCAGAAAATGACCTAAGGTCTTTCATCTTACATCTTAGTTTTCAGTTTGGCATCCTGTCTACCATGCTACTCATATTTCATTACCAAGATAAATGTATACTACTGCTTGCTAGATAACAGAGTGGCCCTCATGTCAGACAACATCTTGCCTTAGCTTTATGATGTCAGCTTGCTAGGCAACAGAGTGGCCCTCATGTCAGACAACATCTTGCTGTAGCTTTATGATGTCAGCTTGCTAGGCAACAGAGTGGCCCTCATGTCAGACAACATCTTGCTTTAGGTTTATGATGTCAGGTCACTGCTGGACCAATCGTCCTTGTGGAAGCTGAGCACAGAGAAGGATTAGATATCAAAAGTTATGCAGTAGGCTACTATCTGTATTCATGACTGCAAGGCAAATAGGAGGGGGATGTTAAAGGACTCTAAACCACTTCAAAGCACTGGGGCCTTTTTGAAAGTGGGATGGAGATATATACAAAAACAGAGATTATCCTTAACAACAATCCAACTTGAGAGTCAGAGTCCAACATATAGAGTGCAGGGGAAGAGGTTAAATAAGCTTCCTTTCGTGAGAATAAAACACTATCGTTCTAAAGTGAGATAGTGCTTTTTAGCGTCAAAGGCAGCAATTTCCTCGAATGGAACATTGCAAATACCAGGATCTAAAGCAGGCTTTAGTAGCGTTGGAAGCAGTCAGTCTTTTATCAACTATCAGGACCAACACAATGTGATCCATATTACTTCCATCTTGACACAAATTATATTCAGGCACAGGCTCCGACTAAGGTAGTGAGGACATTCTGATGCTGCGAAAGTCTTTTTAATGCCTAAAAGCAATGATTGTGATTTTTTCTTACCGTATAAATTGGTAAAATGATGCCGGAAGACTTTCTTTTTTTTTTTTTCCTTCAGTCTCGGCACTGCAGAGAAACTGTTGTGAAACACTGCCACTGGTGGTCATTCAGTATAATCTGCAGATGGAAAAGTCCACTGTTAGCACATTTACTATAAGAAATACCAACAATCTTGTTTGAGGGTAAACAGATCAATACTGTGGAGTCTGTATAATTGTGAAAATCAACAGCTCATTAGAAAATCAAATCTCAATTTGTGTTTTTAACCTCCTATACTTCTCTGAATCCTATGCCTCATATCTAACACTCTAAAAAAACTGTAGCACATACATTAGGACATAGATAAATAGATCTTTTTCCATCCAAGTGGCATCGTACCCTTCTCACTGCATTTGTTTTAGGATAGGGTACACCAGTAGCAATTAAGCCAGCTGATCAGTTGAGAGAGGAAGGGTTTTGCTACAGTTAATGGGAATAATAAAAACTATGAATAGCATAATTACCATCTTCATTCTAGCCAATTCCTACCAGTTCAGCATGAGTGATGTTGACACTCTGTATGCTTAAAACTTACCATCATACACAATTAGAAGTCTCAGAAAATGCCCTAAGGTCTTTTATCTTACATCTTAGTTTTCAGTTTGGCATCCTGTCTACCATGCTACTCATTTAATTACCAAGATAAATGTATACTACTGCTTGCTAGATAACAGAGTGGCCCTCATGTCAGACAACATCTTGCCTTAGCTTTATGATGTCAGCTTGCTAGGCAACAGAGTGGCCCTCATGTCAGACAACATCTTGCATTAGCTTTATGATGTCAGGTCGCTGCTGGACCAATCGTCCTTGAGGAAGCTGAGCACAGAGAAGGATTAGATATCAAACGTTATGCAGTAGGCTACTATCTGTATTCATGACTGCAAGGCAAATAGGAGGGGGAATGTTAAAGGACTCTAAACCACTTCAAAGCACTGGGACCTTTTTGAAAGTGGGATGGAGATATATACAAAAACAGAGATTATCCTTAACAACAATCCAACTTGAGAGTCAGAGTCCAACATACAGAGTGCAGGGGAAGAGGTTCAATAAGCTTCCTTTCGTGAGAATTTAACACTATCGTTCTAAAGTGAGATAGTGCTTTTTAGCGTCAAAGGCAGCAATTTCCTCGAATGGAACATTGCAAATACCAGGATCTAAAGCAGGCTTTAGTAGCATTGGAAGCAATCAGTCTTTTATCAACTATCAGGACCAACACAATGTGATCCATATTACTTCCATCTTGACACAAATTATATTCAGGCACAGGCTCCGACTATAAGTTAGTGAGGACATTCTGATGCTGCGAAAGTCTTTTTAATGCCTAAAAGGAATGATTGTGATTTTTGCTTACCGTAGAAATGGGTAAACTGATGCCGTATGTCGGAAGACTTTTTTTTCTTCAGTCTTGGCACTGCAGAGAAACTGTTGTGAAACACTGCCACTGGTGGTCATTCAGTATAATCTGCAGATGGAAAAGTCCACTGTTAGCACATTTACTATAAGAAATACCAACAATCTTGTATGAGGGTAAACAGATCAATACTGTGGAGTCTGTATAATTGTGAAAATCAACAGCTCATTAGAAAATCAAATCTCAATTTGTGTTTTTAACCTCCTATACTTCTCTGAATCCTATGCCTCATATCTAACACTCTCTAAAAAACTGTAGCACATACATTAGGACATAGATAAATAGATCTTTTTCCATCCAAGTGGCATCGTACCCTTCTCACTGCATTTGTTTTAGGATAGGGTACACCAGTAGCAATTAAGCCAGCTGATAAGTTGAGAGAGGAAGGGTTTTGCTACAGTTAATGGGAATAATAAAAACTATGAATAGCATAATTACCATCTTCATTTTAGCCAATTCCTACCAGTTCAGCATGAGTGATGTTGAGACTCTTTATGCTTAAAACTTACCATCATACACAATTAGAAGTCTCAGAAAATGCCATAGGGTCTTTCATCTTACATCTTAGTTTTCAGTTTGGCATCCTGTCTACCATGCTACTCATTTAATTACCAAGATAAATGTATACTACTGCTTGCTAGATAACAGAGTGGCCCTCGTGTCAGACAACATCTTGCCTTAGCTTTATGATGTCAGCTTGCTAGGCAACAGAGTGGCCCTCATGTCAGACAACATCTTGCTGTAGCTTTATGATGTCAGCTTGCTAGGCAACAGAGTGGCCCTCATGTCAGACAACATCTTGCTTTAGCTTTATGATGTCAGGTCACTGCTGGACCAATCGTCCTTGTGGAACCTGAGCACAGAGAAGGATTAGATATCAAAAGTTATGCAGTAGGCTACTATCTGTATTCATGACTGCAAGGCAAATAGGAGGGGGATGTTAAAGGACTCTAAACCACTTCAAAGCACTGGGGCCTTTTTGAAAGTGGGATGGAGATGTATACAAAACCAGAGATTATCCTTAACAATCCAACTTGAGAGTCAGAGTCCAACATACAGAGTGCAGGGGAAGAGGTTAAATAAGCTTCCTTTCGTGAGAATTTAACACTATCGTTCTAAAGTGAGATAGTGCTTTTTAGCGTCAAAGGCTGCAATTTCCTCGAATGGAACATTGCAAATACCAGGATCTAAAGAAGGCTTTAGTAGCATTGGAAGCAGTCAGTCTTTTATCAACTATCAGGACCAACACAATGTGATCCATATTAATTCCATCTTGACACAAATTATATTCAGGCACAGGCTCCGACTATAAGGTAGTAAGGACATTCTGATGCTGTGAATGTCTTTTTAATGCCTAAAAGGAATGATTGTGATTTTTGCTTACCGTATAAATTGGTAAAATGATGCCGGAAGACTTTCTTTTGGTTTTTTTCCTTCAGTCTCGGCACTGCAGAGAAACTGTTGTGAAACACTGCCACTGGTGGTCATTCAGTATAATCTGCAGATGGAAAAGTCCACTGTTAGCACATTTACTATAAGAAATACCAACAATCTTGTTTGAGGGTAAACAGATCAATACTGTGGAGTCTGTATAATTCTGAAAATCAACAGCTCATTAGAAAATCAAATCTCAATTTGTGTTTTTAACCTCCTATACTTCTCTGAATCCTATGCCTCATATCTAACACTCTCTAAAAAACTGTAGCACATACATTAGGACATAGATAAATAGATCGTTTTCCATCCAAGTGGCATCGTACCCTTCTCACTGCATTTGTTTTAGGATAGGGTACACCAGTAGCAATTAAGCCAGCTGATAAGTTGAGAGAGGAAGGGTTTTGCTACAGTTAATGGGAATAATAAAAACTATGAATAGCATAATTACCATCTTCATTTTAGCCAATTCCTACCAGTTCAGCATGAGTGATGTTGAGACTCTTTATGCTTAAAACTTACCATCATACACAATTAGAAGTCTCAGAAAATGCCATAAGGTCTTTCATCTTACATCTTAGTTTTCAGTTTGGCATCCTGTCTACCATGCTACTCATATTTCATTACCAAGATAAATGTATACTACTGCTTGCTAGATAACAGAGTGGCCCTCATGTCAGACAACATCTTGCCTTAGCTTTATGATGTCAGCTTGCTAGGCAACAGAGTGGCCCTCATGTCAGACAACATCTTGCTGTAGCTTTATGATGTCAGCTTGCTAGGCAACAGAGTGGCCCTCATGTCAGACAACATCTTGCTTTAGCTTTATGATGTCAGGTCACTGCTGGACCAATCGTCCTTGTGGAAGCTGAGCACAGAGAAGGATTAGATATCAAAAGTTATGCAGTAGGCTACTATCTGTATTCATGACTGCAAGGCAAATAGGAGGGTTAATGTTAAAGGACTCTAAACCACTTCAAAGCACTGGGGCCTTTTTGAAAGTGGGATGGAGATATATACAAAAACAGAGATTATCCTTAACAACAATCCAACTTGAGAGTCAGAGTCCAACATACAGAGTGCAGGGGAAGAGGTTAAATAAGCTTCCTTTCGTGAGAATTTAACACTATCGTTCTAAAGTGAGATAGTGCTTTTTAGCGTCAAAGGCTGCAATTTCCTCGAATGGAACATTGCAAATACCAGGATCTAAAGCAGGCTTTAGTAGCATTGGAAGCAGTCAGTCTTTTATCAACTATCAGGACCAACACAATGTGATCCATATTACTTCCATCTTGACACAAATTATATTCAGGCACAGGCTCCGACTATAAGGTAGTGAGGACATTCTGATGCTGTGAATGTCTTTTTAATGCCTAAAAGGAATGATTGTGATTTTTGCTTACCGTATAAATTGGTAAAATGATGCCGGAAGACTTTCTTTTGTTTTTTTTCCTTCAGTCTCGGCACTGCAGAGAAACTGTTGTGAAACACTGCCACTGGTGGTCATTCAGTATAATCTGCAGATGGAAAAGTCCACTGTTAGCACATTTATTATAAGAAATACCAACAATCTTGTTTGAGGGTAAACAGATCAATACTGTGGAGTCTGTATAATTGTGAAAATCAACAGCTCATTAGAAAATCAAATCTCAATTTGTGTTTTTAACCTCCTATACTTCTCTGAATCCTATGCCTCATATCTAACACTCTAAAAAACTGTAGCACATACATTAGGACATAGATAAATATATCTTTTTCCAGCCAAGTGGCAGCGTACCCTTCTCACTGCATTTGTTTTAGGATAGGGTACAGCAGTAGCAATTAAGCCAGCTGATAAGTTTAGAGAGGAAGGGTTTTGCTACAGTTAATGGGAATAATAAAAACTATGAATAGCATAATTACCATCTTCATTTTAGCCAATTCCTACCAGTTCAGCATGAGTGATGTGGAGACTCTTTATGCTTAAAACTTACCATCACACACAATTAGAAGTCTCAGAAAATGCCCTAAGGTCTTTCATCTTATATCTTAGTTTTCAGTTTGGCATCCTGTCTACCATGCTACTCATTTCATTACCAAGATAAATGTATACTACTGCTTGTTAGATAACAGAGTGGCCCTCATGTCAGACAACATCTTGCCTTAGCTTTATGATGTCAGCTTGCTAGGCGACAGAGTGGCCCTCATGTCAGACAACATCTTGCTGTAGCTTTATGATGTCAGCTTGCTAGGCAACAGAGTGGCCCTCATGTCAGACAACATCTTGCTTTAGCTTTATGATGTCAGGTCACTGCTGGACCAATCGTCCTTGTGGAAACTGAGCACAGAGAAGGATTAGATATCAAAAGTTATGCAGTAGGCTACTATCTGTATTCATGACTGCAAGGCAAATAGGAGGGGAATGTTAAAGGACTCTAAACCACTTCAAAGCACTGGGGCCTTTTTGAAAGTGGGATGGAGATATATACAAAAACAGAGATTATCCTTAACAACAATCCAACTTGAGAGTCAGAGTCCAACATACAGAGTGCAGGGGAAGAGGTTAAATAAGATTCCTTCCTTGAGAATTTAACAATATCGTTCTAAAGTGAGATAGTGCTTTTTAGCCTCAAAGGTAGCAATTTCCTCGAATGGAACATTGCAAATACCAGGATCTAAAGCAGGCTTTAGTAGCATTGGAAGCAGTCAGTCTTTTATCAACTATCAGGACCAACACAATGTGATCCATATTACTTCCATCTTGACACAAATTATATTCAGGCACAGGCTCCGACTAGAAGGTAGTGAGGACATTCTGATGCTGTGAACGTCTTTTTAATGCCTAAAAGGAATGATTGTGATTTTTGCTTACCGTAGAAATTGGTAAAATGATGCCGTATGTCGGAATTTTTTTTTTTTTTTCTTCAGTCTTGGCACTGCAGAGAAACGGTTGTGAAACACTGCCACTGGTGGTCATTCAGTATAATCTGCAGATGGAAAAGTCCACGGTTAGCACATTTACTATAAGAAATACCAAAAATCTTGTTTGAGGGTAAACAGATCAATACTGTGGAGTCTGTATAATTGTGAAAATCAACAGCTCATTAAAAAATCAAATCTCAATTTGTGTTTTTAACCGCATATATTTCTCTGAATCCTATGCCTCATATCCAACACTCTAAAAAACTGTAGCACATACATTAGGACATAGATAAATAGATCTTTTTCCAGCCAAGTGGCAGCGTACCCTTTTCACTGCATTTGTTTTAGGATAGGGTACACCAGTAGCAATTAAGCCAGCTGATAAGTTGAGAGGAAGGGTTTTGCTACAGTTAATGGGAATAATAAAAACTATGAATAGCATAATTACCATCTTCATTTTAGGCAATTCCTACCAGTTCAGCATGAGTGATGTTGAGACTTTTTATGCTTAAAACTTACCATCATACACAATTAGAAGTCTCAGAAAATGCCCTAAGGTCTTTCATCTTACATCTTAGTTTTCAGTTTGGCATCCTGTCTACCCTGCTACTCATTTCATTACCAAGATAAATGTATACTACTGCTTGCTAGATAACAGAGTGGCCCTCATGTCAGACAACATCTTGCCTTAGCTTTATGATGTCAGCTTGCTAGATAACAGAGTGGCCCTCATGTCAGACAACATCTTGCTTTAGCTTTATGATGTCAGGTCACTGCTGGACCAATCGTCCTTGTGGAAGCTGAGCACAGAGAAGGATTAGATATCAAACGTTATGCAGTAGGCTACTATCTGTATTCATGACTGCAAGGCAAATATGAGGGGGAATGTTAAAGGACTCTAAACCACTTCAAAGCACTGGGGTCTTTTTGAAAGTGGAATGGAGATATATACACAATAACAGATTATCCTTAACAACAATCCACCTTGAGTGTCAGAGTACAACATACAGAGTGCAGGGGAAGAGGTTAAATAAGCTTTCTTCCTTGAGAATTTAACACTATCGTTCTAAAGTGAGATAGTGCTTTTTAGCCTCAAAGGTAGCAATTTCCTCGAATGGAACGTTGCAAATACCAGGATCTAAAGCAGGCTTTAGTAGCATTGGAAGCAGTCCGTCTTTTTTCACCTATCAGGACCAACACAACGTGATCCATATTACTTCCATCTTGACACAAATTATATTCAGGCACAGGCTCCGACTAGAAGGTAGTGAGGACATTCTGATGCTGTGAACGCCTTTTTAATGCCTAAAAGGAATGATTGTGATTTTTGCTTATCGTAGAAATTGGTAAAATGATGCTGTATGTCGGAAGACTTTTTTTTTTCTTCAGTCTCGGCACTGCAGAGAAACTGTTGTGAAACACTGCCACTGGTGGTCATTCAGTATAATCTGCAGATGGAAAAGTCCACTGTTAGCACATTTACTATAAGAAATACCAAAATTCTTGTTTGAGGGTAAACAGATCAATACTGTGGAGTCTGTATAATTGTGAAAATCAACAGCTCATTAGAAAATCAAATCTCAATTTGTGTTTTTAACCTCCTATACTTCTCTGAATCCTATGCCTTGCTTGCTAACACTCCCTAAACAGCTGTAGCACATTGTCAAGAATTCCTGTCATACAAGGGAAACACGCCCTTATGTAAACAGGAGAGCTGTTACATAACTCAAGGAAAACACGCCCTATAAAGGGAGGAACCGGGAGGTACAAGGCTGTCGGATATTGTGTTTACACCGACGTACCTGCTTCGTGAAGAGCAGTGTTCCGGAGTGGTGCTCCAGTAAGGCAAGAACGGAGGTAGGTCGAGTCGTTACTCCCTGGGCCGTGTCTTGCCCCATCGTCACCTGTGAAGGACCCGGAAGCTCTACCGGTCAACCATTGAGCTTCGCTTTTTGACTCGGCTGAGTCCAAGCGCAGTGGCGCTTTTGCTGGTTGGAGTCGTAACTCCCAGCCCGACCAGAGACACAGGGACTGCCAGCTGTAACGCACACCAGGAGGTGTTTGCCGCGTTACAGACTCGGAAGTCCACAGGATCGATCGAGCGGCTGCTCTCGGTTCAGTCTTCTTGCTTGTGATTGGGGTATCGGTGACGCATCACCAGGAGGTGACTCCGCGTCCCGGTGCAGTCTGAGGAAGAGGTTGAGCGGCTGCTCCCTTCAGGTAGAGACCCCGGCTGGGTGTTTCCCTGACTCCTCGATTCTCCCCAACACTTAGTGCCCCTCACAGCCTACAGATTGGCATTGTCGGCCATTTCATTTCTGCCCTCTGTTGGCATACGCCGGGATCGGCGTATATGCAGAGGACGGTTAGGACCATCCGTGCTGTGGGCTGGTAACGTACTTAGCCTGGAGGATTCCAGTGACTATAACTTTTGTTTGTTCTTTGTATTTTATTTGCCTTCATTAAAAGAACTAACCCTTCACAAGTGGTTGCGTCCTCATTGTCGTGTCTGTTAAACGATCCTGAGACGTTCAGGGCGTTACACACATACATTAGGACATAGATAAATTGATCTTTTTCCAGCCAAGTGGCAGCGTACCCTTCTCACTGCATTTGTTTTAGGATAGGGTACACCAGTAGCAATTAAGCCAGCTGATAAGTTGAGAGAGGAAGGGTTTTGCTACAGTTAATGGGAATAATAAAAACTATGAATAGCATAATTACCATCTTCATTTTAGCCAATTCCTACCAGTTCAGCAAGAGTGATGTTGAGACTCTTATGCTTAAAACGTACGTTCATACAAAATTAGAAGTCTCAAAAAATGCCCCAATTTCTTTCATCTTACATCTTAGTTTTCAGTTGGGCATCCTGCCTACCCTGCTACTCATTTAATTAGCAAGATAAATGTATCCTATTGCTTGCTAGGCAACACAGAGTGATGGAAGACAACATCTTGATTATCCTTAACAACAATCCAACTTGAGAGTCAGAGTCCAACATACAGAGTGCAGGGGAAGAGTTAAATGAGCTACCTTCCATCAGAAAGTAAGACTATCATTCTAAAGTAAGATGGTATACTGTAGCCTTAAAGGCAGCAATTTCCTTGAATGGAACATTGCTAGCACCAGGATCTAAAGCAGGCGTTAGTGGCGTTGGAGACCGTCATTTATTAACTATCATGGCCAGCACAATGTGATCCAGATTACTTCCATCATGACAGAAATTATATTCAAGCACAGGCCCCCACTATAAGGTAGTGAGGACACTCAAATGCTGTGAACTTTTTTAATGTTGAAGTTGAGAAAATTATGATCAACCACACCTTCAAACAATTTTACAAGTCTCAAATAATGGCCTAATTTCTTTCATCTCACCATCATAGTCTTTAGCTGAGCATCCTGTCTACCCTGCTTCCCAATTAAATACCATGATAAATGTATCCTATTGCTTGCTAAGCAATTGATTAGCCCTCATGTCAATGACTTCCTGCTGTAGCTTTACGATGTCAGGGCACCAATTGTCCTGGGTGAAGGTGATACTGGAGGATGACAGCAATTATGCACTAGGATCCTATCTGTAATTATGATGGCAAGGCAAATAGGTATACTAAGAAAGTACTCTGAACCACTGATAGCATGGGGCTCCTTTGGCACTCTACACCACTTCAGGTACCAACAACTGAGGTTCAAACGGCTTGCATAAACGGAGCAAAGAAGGGGATTGTTGCTGTGCACGGTCATGCTGAATAGGTATACCTTCAGCTGTGTCGAATGTGAGGGCTAGAAAGGGCTGTGTATTACAAAGCACAAACAAATGGTGTACACACTGGATGTACTGACAGCACTTGACATTGCCTATTACCACCAACAGGTCAATTTGATGTTACAAAAAATAAACTTTCGAAATGAATAGATTTTGCCATAATGCCTGAAGCATAAGTGACTGTTGGACCTAAAGTCCTAGGGTAGCTTGGCTCAGGTGGAAAGGCCTCGTTCTGGAGTAACAGGTCATGCTTGCATCACACTCACCTCAGCACTCCAGCGTATCACCACTAAAAACGACACTACACCAAGGTATTATAAAAGTTAGAAAAGCTTTATCTTTCCTTTTATCAGGTTTCTCTTTTCTTTCAAATGAAACCAATCAGTTTTTATCTACACCACATTAGGGTCAAAACATTTCATTGTGGTTAAATTGGCAGTACTTAAGTACCTTAGCCCTGATGTGAAATCAAGCGCGCCACCTGGTGGTCAAACAGCACAGCAAATTCAATAACGCTTTAAATAGAGTCATTAAACATAGCGCTGCACATAGCGATTTCATAGCGCCTTAAATAGAGTTATTTACGTAGCACTACACATAGTAATTTCATAGTGCCTTAAATAGAGTCATTAACAAAGCACTGCACTTGGTAATTTCATAGCGCCTGAAGACATGGCCTGTGACATATCACTGCACCCGGCAGAACATTTGCGCCTCAAAAGTGGCCCTTCCGCTTAGCGGTGTACTCAGTACCTCATTAGTGCTATCCCCGGCAAGTACCTAAGGCCTTAACGGGACTCTCCGTCTGAGGCGAGGTCCTCGGGCCCCAAACTCCCTTGTCCTGGAGCCCTACAGAGGCAGGAGATGCTGGTGAGGTGGGTCCCAGGTCAGGGGGAAATGTTGTGGCTCACTGGGCCTCCCCAGAGGAGGGGCGAACTCTGGGCCTCTCTACGGCCTTCCACCCGCCCACCCCCAGGGGTTACCTTTCTCCTCAGCCTTCTCTCGGCCCTTGCGCTGGTTTTCGCCCCTCACGGGCCTCCTTTCAGTCAGCGCTCCACTCGGCGTGGTCCGGAGAGGTGGTGGGGGCTCCGCAGGACTCCAGACGGCTCCGGAGTTTCCCTCAGACTTCCAGGGCCCGCGCCCGCAGCCGCCGATGCAGCGCGACCTGTGGGGGCACGGCCCTGTCGGCAAATCACACGGCGGCAGGGGCGGCGTCTCGCAGTCCGCCCCCGTCACGTGATGGGGGTAATCCGCTTCATGGCCTTGCGCGGCCCTCACAGGATGGCTCCAGGCCTGGTGAAGCCTTTGCAGGATTCCAGTGGCTTTTCTGCCTTCCGACTGCAGCGATGGGGCCCTGGGCTTCTCCACGGGCCCCGATGACTATGGGGGTGATCTTTCCGGCCCTGGGCTGCAGCGGTGAGCTATTCTCTGGGACAGCCCCGACGGGGGTGGCACAAATTAAGTGGTGGCCTGCAGTTCGGGGGTGGCGAAGTGTTCGGCGCCTAGCGCTCCCCGTTTCCTCACAGCGACGCCCAGGCTCAGGACAGGTTGGTTGGAATGCGGCAGGCCACACGCCAGTGGCGGAACAAGATAGGGGGGACCCAGGCACAGTCAGGAAAATGGTGGATAAGGTCAGAAATGGTCACTCTTCCCCAGTTCTCTTCAGGGGTCCTGACTAGACGGGGAGCACAAAAAAGTTGACGTGATCCCAGGGTCAGAGGCTGAAGGCAGGGCTAGGTCACGAGGTAGGGGGTAGTGGGTAGTGTCAACCGAGGGGGGGAGAAAAAGCAGGCCCTAAGAACAGTCAGTTCCCCCCCACTTGCGCTCCTACCTCCCCACTCAGGTGCCTTACTCCTGACTAACTCAGTTCACACAAAATGGCCGTCGCACCTCACCTCTATATATAGCCTGGGCCCTGACTGGCTAGAGTGGCCCAGAAGGTTCTGGAACTCCTCATGCCAGCCTATGGCCCAGTTTCTAAGGTGACAGTTTAGGCCACCATTTTGTGGAGGAGCTCTCTCCCTCCCTCCATTTTAGGAAAGCACCTTGCGCCACACCATCAATTAGTGATGATGGGGCACTCAGAGCCTCCAAGTCAACACCAAAAAAAAACTAGGACAGAAAAATTAGAGGGTAAAGGAAGAAAAAATGAGGAGGGGACAGCTAAAGGGCTGGCAGGTGTAACAGTGACACACTAAGAACAGGCAGCACCCAGCATTGTCCCTGAACAAGGAGATAAGATATCTTGGACACAACAAGCACTTTCTACTCAAGACAGTTTCGTGACAACTCCTGAACCATTTGTAGCTAGGTCACGTGTGTCATCTGACAGAAGTATATCAGAATTTGGCACATACAAACTGCCTGCCACCTCAGTGCCAATGTTATGCGTGTCACATCTCATGTCTGAATCAAATGCCTGAAACATTTAGAACTTGTGCACATATGTGAAATGCACAGGCAGGTTGCTCAGTTGGGTTGAAAAGGCAGACCTACTCATGACACATATCCCTATGACAACACCCAAACCAACCCTTGACCAATCAGGATACACAGCAGGTCTCATTGAAACAACACAAAGCTTATCACAATGCCAAAAAACATTTGAACTAATGACAAAACCACATGCCTGAAGTAGCACGCATTGTGTCTTGCTTACAGTTTGCTTGTTACACATCCTCTCTAGCCATGGAGACACACTCAAAATCACTAATCACACAAATACTCATTTGCAATATGGTGGGCAAGCTTTACAATAACATCACCCTGGGCTATACATCCCCATCCTGCTGCTTACCATAGTCTGGTACATCATAATGTGGTTGTATATGCAAAAGCACAGTCCCGTGTACACGAATACAGATTCAAATTGAATATCACATAACCAAGATGTTGCCCATGTACACTTAAAAGAATTGGAAAAAGCCTAGACTCTTACACCAATACTGTGGCATAAGACCAGAATTCGCTGCACATTACAACACAGCTACTGTACAACTTTGAAATCACAGCATGTCATCACTATAATTCAAATTCTGCGACAAACCTTAATGTACCATGTACGCTGTGTACACATTCAACTAACATACAACAACTGTGTCCCCGTAAAGACAGTAACACACTGCAACTTACTGAGACATGTCCTGGACACACACACCATCCATATGATGTACCTAAATTAAAGCAGGATGCAATGACTGACATCTAAATGTGAACACACTGGACTATTAAGACCACAGAAACCTTGCCTAACAGGAATATCTGCAGAAAGTGGAGTCCTTGGAGGCAACAGGGTCAGAAGACTGAGAATACTGCTTACCTTATACCCATCATGGGCACAGGAAGTGTATCAGATGAGTACACAGCCATGAAGGGAATTGGCCCACAGTGGTATGCTATCTGTGGCAAGGTTGTCATTGCCACTAGTCTACCAGATCTATTGATGACAGACATGGGTCCACCACTATCAAATCACCTGAAATGTTTGTGCCATTACTTTGTGTACATGGGTGTGTCCAAAGTCACTACCATGTAGTCAACCTCCATTTGTATCCAGGTGCATTGATGAAATAGGTGTCTTTCTGCACTTGACAAACATATGCAGCATGCACCATGTTGACATCTGAAAGCATCAATCATGTGGAACTGCGTTTTACTGAAACGAGCTTTATGACTTCATGTCACACTCGCAGGTAAAACCAATTTTAACATTGATCTAGTCGAAGGAGGCCCACAAATCTAGAAAACATACTGCCCTAGTGCTTGTACTCCATGGACCATATGCAATCCACACCATACAAACATCAGTGCATACTTCCATTACATACTACACATGAATGACAGTTAACCAGAAATCCATTTTGAGGACACAAAATTTGAAAAATAAATAGGAAATGCTTTATTCAGCAATATATATTGTGAACGGTGATTAGAAAAAGGACAATGGCCAGTCCAATAAAAGTCAATGGCTTTGAGGGCCATAAATCTCCTGGCCTTCACTGCTTGCCTGCACTTCTTCTGCAAAGGGATACCTCTCACAGGAGGGGCATCTAGGGGGCAGGTCAAACACAAAAGGGACAAAACTAGAGGGACTGGTTTGGGTTTTGGGAGGGATGGAATCAGGAGGGGGTGGGTCCACTGCAATGGTAGGTTTAGATTAAGGGGTGGTGTGTCCACCCCAGTGGTTGGCTTAGATTGAGGGGGCAGCTGTAGTGGGAGGGCTAGATGGACGAAGGGGTATAGGCTGGCCTTTTGACTAATTTGGGTATTTTGAATTATTGGATGAGTTGGACAGGAATAGGGAGGGGTTTTGCCTTTTAAGGAGGGCGGGGGGGTTGGGGCCAGAGGGACTGGGCTGGGGTTAGTATGGATTACTGGAGGGGATTTGTTTATTGTAGCCCAGGGGGATTTTCTGGTGGAGGCTTGCCGTGTAGCTCCTATATAACCAATACGGGATCTGCACATTTGGATAAACTGTGGGGCTGATTACAGACTGATTCCGTGCACCCCCACCAGGTATGTTAGCCTGTCTGTATTAGCTAGCTCACAATGACACTAGAACCTCCTCTTACCAAGGAGAGAATAGATTCTGGCAACCTCAGAACATGACAATCCTGATCCCCAAAGATCGTGGAAACAATATACTCTCGCTCAGTCACTGGTGCTCACTTAGTTTGTCTCAGAGAGATACACAGAATAAACCGTCTGGGCGTTTTCAATAAGAATTTATTGAACAGTTATTCTAGTGTAGAATAGATGACCTGCAACAACGATTAGACAGTAGCAGAGATACAAGATTAGAAGCACTATGAAAGTAAAGGGATGGTAAAGTTCTACCATCTTGTAATAATCATAAATACATACAAGTATATAAAACACATGATAAAACGTGCGTACTCCTACGATGCCTCCCAAACTAGATGTACCTCAATGTACCTAGCATCTATGTAGGTGTTATGCCAAGAATCCCTCTAGGATCTAGTCAGCCCCATTAGCTGAGAATGAGAGAATATGGGACCCTGTCCTGGTCTCTAGTTGGACACCCCACGAGGAATGTTAGACCACTGCGAACAGGAGTGTCTGCATGCAAGAACTTCAGCTTCTCTGGTTAGTGTGTCAGCTGGGAATTCTCGGTCTCCTCCGTCTTTCTAAGCAAAAAGTGATGCATATATACCCATAGGTCTCCCCAGGGGCCCTACCTTGCTGTGTTACTGTGTGGGCCTAAAGGACGACGTCGGGCCTGAACTTTATAAAGAGATATTATACAGGAGATGTTTGTCCTGCTGTGCTTCCAAGAAGCCTCATGCATAATGCATGAGATCCAAACTAGGGAAAAACCGGTGTTCTGAAAGCAGTTTCGTAACTAGGTTAAAGGTCAGTCTCTCTGAACCGTTATGTATGTAATCCAGGGAAGAATATAGGTGAAAGGTTGCAATGATACCTGCACCTATATAGGGTCCCTATATGGAATGTAAGAGGCTGGTTTGGGATTTTGTTTCTTCTCAGGGGGGCAGATGTAGATGTCAGGTCCGGGGGGGGGGATGATTCTACGCTTCTTGGGAGGGATTGGGTAGGATTTGGTAGGGAAGAAATCAACAGGAATGAGGTGGGGTGCCTGGGCTGGGGGGAAAAAGGAGAGGAAGGGGTTGTGGAAGCAGAGTGTCTGAGGTCTGCGGAGTGTCTGGATGCAGGTCTGTTGTCTGGTGGTATGACTGGTGGTGAGTGTGCTGTCCATCTTCTGAGTGTGCATGCTTGTGAGTTTGTCCTTGTGTTTGTCTCTTGCGTTGGTCTGTTGAGGTGGATGCATGCATATGTGTGGGTGTGCTTGGGTCAGGGAAGGTAGTTAGGACTGTGGATGGGGAAGAGGCAGGAGGGGGTGGGACAGCTGGAGTTGAGACACTGCAGCGATCAGTGTGGAAGCCAGAGCCTGATTTTCTTTCTGTAGGGCAGACATGTCAGAGTGAATGCGATCCAGGAATAATACCATTTGTGTTAAAAGATTGGTATGCACCTGGAGGACATTCATCACCGCTGTCTGCCCTACAGAGAGCAGCCTCAGGATGTCAATGGCCTCCATACTGAGGGCAACAGGGGAGATGGGGGCAGGGGGTAAGGGGCCTGGCGTGAAGGAGACCGGTCCCCACCTAGTGCAGCGGCCACGGATGCTGCTCCTGGGAGCAGCTGGGAGGGTGGAGACATTAGGGGTGGGGGTGGTGGACTCAGATGTAGAAGAGTCAGTCCATGGGTCATCTCCCATCACAAGGGAGTCCTCACTAAAACTTCAGAGGTCTTGAGATCCAACGGATATTATGTCAGACTGCTCTCAGTTTGGCTCCCCTCACCCTCCACGCCACTGGGTCTCTCCTCCTCAGACTCAGCACTGTACCCAGTCTGGTGAGTTGCTTCCCCTTTGTCCATGACAAGGCCTCCTCCGCTGGCCGGTGCTGATGCTGTGAACAAGAATGATAAAGATTCACATAAGTCATCCGTATGTACTGAACAGATTGGTATCATCACACATCTTCACAGATCAACCAAATACATCATTTGGACTTGTGTCATTACATTGCAATATAGTTCCATACGTGGCACTTGTCATTATGCCAGTCACCCATTTCTCCCTTACACATGATATCTGCAACATTGTGTGTGTCAATATAAAATTCCACAACGACAATGTCAACTACTTCAATGTGTAGCAGGTGATGCATCGTCTTTTGCTCCTGATGGTCTCTTGTCATGACATACATGTCTCATCTCATGCGAGGGAGTTTTGAACTCACAATGGAAATAGGATTCACACAAATGAATGGAGACATAGTATCCAGTCGGCAATCCCTAGTCATCAAATTGTGAATCATTGGCTCAGATGCTACAGGTCATATGACTGTCATATGTCAAGCTGGAGTAGCCATTGTATAAGTCATATCACTAAGATTACACCGATTGAGCTTATTTGTCCTGTAACTTGGGTAACTAGGGTAAGAGGCATGTGTCCCACAGTCTTGTGACATCTATGCACAGGGTCATGCAGATGATTCAGAAGGTTGTGCACATTGGAAACAGCTCACCATTTTCAGATGTGAACTATAACTATGAAAGGTACCTACTCCATTTAGCCTCTTTGGCTTGGTCGCAGTTTCAATGAATTTTTTTTTGGGGGGGGGGGGGGGGAATATAGATGTGCATTCTTCACATATTCTCTGCATTTGGGGACTGTGTGACCCAGAGTGCAATCAGAGTGATTTCGGACTGTAAATTTATTTTTTTCAAAGTCATGGATTATGTATTTACCTTTGAAAGAGTAGACCGTTGCATTAAGCAGCCACATTGGCTTGTGTTTGTAATGTGATTTACTAGTGTATCTTTGTGTCCCAGGCTGAAGGGGGTGATGGCGTTAAAAGGAATTCCTAAATAGTTAAAGGTTAGGGTATGTGTAATAAAGTAGGGTCTGTTTCTTATGGTTACCCCCACTTTTTGCTAAATGTAATACTGTTTGACTAGTCTAACTGGGATCCTGCTAATAAGGACCCCAGTCTATCTGCTTTCTCATTAAACTGTTACGACATGTACTTTGGTACACTGCAGATTGGATACTGGGGTACCCTTGTCTGTCCGTAGTATATGGTACCCATGTATCCAGGGCATAGGTACCCCAGAGACCTCTCATGGGCTGAAGCATGTATTATGCCACCCATGAGAAACCATGCAAAATGGAACTACAGCCCTGCCATTGCAGCCTGTGTAAGATGGTACATGCACCTCTTACTTTAGATATAGGTTTCCTATATCCAAGGGTCATTGCACTCATAACCTAGAAGTCAACCCTATAGCAGGCCTTATCAATCCTGAAGGCAGGGTTCTTGGTTCTAAGTGAGAGGGTGCCACTACATGAGCAGGACACCCCTGCAGCCTACGGAGTCCATTCTCCTGGGTTGTCAGTGAGGCAGCCATTTACGACAGAGTGGCATTGTGTGACCACGTGATGACCAACGCTAAAACTAACCCCATCATGTTTGGTTCCAAACATGTTGGAATGATACCCCCACACTGGTAACTGGTGTGGGAGATATGATTCCACTCCTCATAAGCCAAGCTTCGTGGGGTCCCAGGTGTTCCTGGTACCAGTCTTCTAGTCCCAGACAGCACAAAATGGTTGCTGCCAACCTGAGACATTTCTGCCCTCCTGCTGCTGAACTAATCTTGAGAAGGGGATAGCAGAACAATAGGCATCCTGTCACAGGGAGGTGTGACCACCTCCCAGACAGGATTTAGTGTATTCGGGCTGGGTGTGCTTGCCAGCGACCAAAATTCTGCAAGAGGGGCACATTTGGTGTCCCTGTGCATAGTCTAGTTCAAACCAGTACTGGGAGCCGTTGGCTCCAGCTCTGGCGCGAAACTGGACAAAGGACATGGGAGTAATCTCCCCACTGTCCAAACCCTCCCCTGGAAGGGTACTCTGAATCTGTCCAACCCTCTCCCATGGGTACAAAGGGGGCTTACCTGGCTGTAGGACCCTAGATTCAACATGGACAAGTTTCTGTACAAAAAAAAAAACACTGATCTTCGACACTCTGGACTTAGCCGGATTGAGCTTGGGCCCAACTTAGTCTCCCTCTCAGACTGAAGCATCGTCTGTGCCCGTGCACCATACAGGCTCCGTGTAGGACCTATGGACCATCAAGGACAACTGATGTTATCTCTGTTGGGGTGAAGGACTCACACCCATGCATTCACAGGCACCATAACACAATTGACCAGTCTGCTGATCCAAAGATCCAGTGGACTCCGAAGGCTCCAGCAAAATAGGAGGTGGGTTCCTACATTCCCTGAGGTTGAGCTGCCCTTTCACCAAGTCCGAGGCCAATATCCCTCATGGGGGCCGCATTACCCTAACTCCTGTTCACTGCGTACACTTGAAACTGCATATGCTTGTTGCGGTTTCCCGAGTAAGTTGATTGGGCTATCGATAGCCCCAACCTCTGCACACATTTCATACAAAGGACTTCAGCCTACTCGTAATTTGTGCCCTGCAAGCTGTTACTTAGTGAAACAGCTAGAGGCCTCCTCGCGACTCCTGTGCCTCTGGCCTGTGGGCCCATTTGTGGGACAACACTGCTTTTCTTAGGCTCCCCTGGTTGCTCCAGGCCTGCCCTCACTCCCCTTGCTGTCGTGAGTCTCCCGGTCCTTGCTGGGCCAGAACGAAACCTTACTTGACCTCCTTCGTGGGTTTCCACTGCCAAGGCTTGTTGGTGCTCCCGCCGAACACCAACCCCCTCAGCACTTAACGTCCTTAACATCCTCTGTGGGACAGCGAATATCTGGCTCCTGGTCATCCTCGACATCTCTTGGTCCCTGCAGCTGTAGAGTCAAGGTCTCCATCATCACACCTGAAGCACCCAACAGCGGTGGGCATTCGTCCACCGAGCCCCAGGTTACTCCTGAGTGACCCAGACACTGCCCCCGTCTGCTTTCAGGTACCCTTCACCAAGAACCCACCTTTGTATTCCAAAAGACACTTTTCTTCTTTCCCGCAGTGTAATTTTCCTTGACGTCCTCCACTGAGATAGACAGTGGTTTCTGACACCACTTCTGCCCTATGCACACGGCTTCCCTGGGATAGTTAATTCTGGTACTACGGTCCACATGGGTGGTGTTGGACAGGCCACATGAAGGGCTTGCTCCCTCCCCGCATGACAGGGCCCAAGCCCCGGCCCTCCAGGTGTTACCCACAGAAACAACCCGCACCCCGTCTCCAGACGGAGCTCCTGCCCCCGGACATCTATGTATCATGGGGCCGAACCACTACCGGCTCCCCAGGCCGGACCAGCCGCCATCTTGGACACGGCACCACGAGGCCGCGTGGCCTCAGCTCGACCCTGACCCTGGGCCTGGCCAGGCCCCGACATCCCGGCACCACCATCCACCCAGGAGGTGAACGGACCACTTGGCAGGTCGATGGGAGAAAGAAGTGTCGATGGCTCTGCCCCGCCAGGTGCCGATCGCCCTCCAGCTCCCCCGGGCGCTGGCTCCACCCCCCTGCTGGGTGTCTGGACTCCCTCATCCCGGACCCTCCGACCTCCAAGTGCGAGAGTCCGGACATCAAAGGGCGCCAGACCTATAACTAGGGCAGCTCCAGAGCAGGAAGGCAGTTGTATCCTGGAGTCGAGAGACACCGAGAAGAACTCAGCCTTGACGGACTACCGGCGCTGCCGTAGCCCTGCCTTGTGAACTATCGTCCTGCCTGCTGGCGCTGCCGCGGCCTTCTGCATCCTCCATCCTCGTCGGGACCTGCTGGCGCTGCCGCGGACCGTTGTAACTACCACCTTCATCGGGACCTGCTGGCGCTGCCGCGGACCGTGTAACGACCACCTTCATCGGGACCTGCTGGCGCTGCCGCGGACCGTGTAACGACCATCTTCATCGGGACCTGCTGGCGCTGCCGCGGACCGTGTAACGACCACCTTCACCGGGACCTGCTGGCACTGCCGCGGCCCGTCCAAGCGAGAACACCGAGCTCGAGGATTGTGAGCTATCCATCATCACATCTACCAGATTGGTAACCAGACTGTCCCGCTACCCCCTTTCCCAAACCAAGAGACTAGAATCGAGGGGACCCCTGAGTCCAGACCTCCTTGTACCATTCCATCGTACCTTAAGAAATCGCTTATAAAGAACGATAAATCCTAGCCTTGTGTGGTGTACATCTGTGGGGGGGAAGTTACGCATCTGTACGATCGCTGGAGACGGCTCTCCCCGGAGACCTCTCCCCTTGTCCTCGGCCGACCCTCCCGGTCCGTCTAACATTGGTGGCCAGCGGCGCGATCCGAATCAACGCGTAATCGTACAGAGAGTAGCTCACCCCACGACAAAACCACAATGTCAACCAAAGAGAGCGGATCCACCGAGAAATTCCAGATGGATAAATTGGAAGAGTACAGCCATCGTGAATTGAAACAATTCTGCATGGAACTAGGCATTGCTACCACCGGCCTGAGTACCAAAGACGATTTCAAGCACGCCATCGAGTCGTGGGCAGAAACCGGGGTCGCCAGATCCCCAGACCGAAACCGTGCAGCATCAGAGAGGAACGCCACGGCTCCCGAGGAGCGAGGAACGGGCCTCTCGCAGGAAGAGATCCAAGAAAGAGAAAAAAACAGACATGAGTTAGAAATGGCACGGCTCAAAATGGACGGTGAACTAAAATTAGCCGAGCAAAAACTGAACCTAGAACATCTGCGGCTCCGAGAAGAACGGGAAGAAAAACAGAGGCAGAGAGAGCTCGAAGAAAAGAGATTAGCATACGAACACGAGCGCAAACTGGCAGAAATAGAACTACGGAAGCAGAACAAAGAACCGGAGGTGCCCGAGCGACCGCGCACCCCGGGAGCGACAGAAAAGAAAGTCCACATCCCCAAGGATGTCGTTCGAGAGTATGTCCGAGAGGACGACATACAACAGTGGTTCAAGGCCTACGAGATCGCCATGACCTCCCACCGGATCGATCGAAGTGACTGGGGAGCCGGCCTATGGGGGAGGTTCGTCAACGAAGGCCGCGATGCCCTGCTACAGCTCCCAGACCATCAGATGTCATCCTATGACCACATGAAGGCTGCCCTCCTCACCCGATATGGGCTCACACCCGAAATTTACCGCCAGAGGTTTCGGGACTGCACCCGGATCCCGGGTACAACGTGGGTGGAATATGTCAACTATTTCAGCCGAGCCTTCGAGGGTTGGATCAAGGGAAGCCACATAACGACCTACGAGCAACTTTTTAATCTCATGGTGTGGGAGCACCTCTCTAACAACTGCTTCGTCGAGCTCAGGCAGCACCTCCTCGACAGTAAATTGACTGACCCACGGCAACTCGCCGCCGAAGCTGACCGGTGGGAAAGCACCTGAGTGGGCCGGAGAGGGCCACACGAGCAGAACCGGAACAACCAAGGGCAGCACCGTCCCCGAGGAGGAGGAGGCGGCCAGGGGCGAGGGAGAGACACCGTCCCGGCCGCTCCCGCTGCCAGCACCCCTCCCCCGGCCAGCCGGGGCAACCCTCCGATGCGCCCGGGGTTCCGAGCCAACGTCACGTGTCACCGATGCCAGCGAGTCGGCCACTACGCCAATGACCCGGACTGTCCACAGAACCAAACTCCAAAACCCCGCCAGGTGGCTGCCGCCGCCCTGGGGGGAGAACAAATCTCCGAAGAACGAGAAGAATACGAGCAGGCACAACAAGAGTGGGAACCGGCCGCCATGGTTCTAGCGTGCCTAGGGGGAAAAGACATGGTCCCGCGGGCCCCCCTACCCGCCAACACCAGAAAATATAGCCAGTGGGTGAACATTAATGGGCGCCGGGCCGAAGCACTACGTGACACAGGGGCCAGTGTGACGGCCGGCCGCTGTCACCTGGTAAAACCAGAGCAGATCCTGCTGAACATTCTCTGCCCCGTCCGTTCAGCCGACAATTCAGAGAGTCTGTCGAATGGCCTGCGTCCCCTTCGAATGGGGAGGGGTCTCCGGCATGTTGAAGGTGACGGTCCGGGATGATGCCCCCGTGGACTGTCTCCTGGGGAATGATCTTGAGAGTTCCCCGTGAGCCGCCGTCGAAAGAAGAGAGCACCTGGGGATGTTGGGCCTCCCGGACTGGGCGTGCGTAACCACCCGGTCCATGGCCGCCCGTGCCATCCCCCGACCAGAAGAGCCAGAATGGCCTGCACCTCCTCCCCCGATCGCTCCAGTAGAGGACACAGACTATACCAACCCCCCAGAGCAAACCCCCGAAGGGGTCACCCAGCCCCAGGACCTTCCCGACCTGGCTCAGTGGCGTCAAGAAGGGGGGCCCACCCAGGAACAGTTCCGTCAAGAGCAGAAGACCTGTCCCTCCCTCGAGGGACTCCGCCAGCAAGCCATCGCCCAGAGCGCAGGGGACACCACCGGAGCCCATTGGATCTATTGGGATAACGACCTGTTATACAGTGAACAGAGAATCGCGGAGTTAGGGGCCAGTCGAGTGCTGGTGGTGCCCCTCCATTTCAGAGACTTCCTGTTAAATTTGGCCCACGATGTCCCTCTGGCTGGACACCTGGGCCAGGACAAAACCTACAGTCGCCTGGTGACCCACTTTTTCTGGCCGAAGATGAGAAACGACGTCCTCAACCACTGCCGGTCCTGCCCCACGTGCCAGGCCAGCGGGAAGAGTGGCCGCAAACTCAAAGCACCTCTGCAACCCTTCCCAGTTGTCACCACCCCGTTCGAAAGGGTGGGAATAGACATTGTGGGGCCCCTGGACCCCCGCACAGCACAAGGACATCGGTTCATCCTGGTACTGGTGGACCACGCCACCCGCTACCCCGAGGCTGTGCCCCTGCGAACTGTAACAGCCCCGGTGGTCGGCCGGGCCTTAATGGGGATCTTCTCCCAGGTGGGCTTCCCCCGAGAAGTCGTCAGCGACCGAGGCACAAACTTTATTTCGAAATATATGAAGTCCCTCTGGCAACAGTGCGGGGTCACCTACCGATTCACGACCCCCTATCACCCTCAAGGAAACGGACTAGTTGAGCGATTCAACCGCACGCTCAAGGGAATGATTGGGGGATTGGAAGAGCCCCTCCGTCGCCAGTGGGATGTACTACTTCCGTGCCTCCTCTTCGCCTATCGAGAAGTTCCCCAGAAGTCCCTCGGTTTTAGCCCTTTCGAACTCTTGTACGGGCACCCTGTTCGAGGGCCCCTCAGCCTAGTCAAAGAAGGTTGGGAGATGGCCCCCCTAAAGACCCCTCCAGACGTCTTCAAGTACCTCCTGACACTACGCAGCCAGACCCGGCGATTCAGGGAAATGGCAAAAGCGAATCTTGAGGCCAGTCAGGAGGACATGAAAAAATGGTACGACCAAAATGCCTCCTCCGTCGAATTCAAACCTGGTCAACAAGTGTGGGTGATGTCCCCCACCGAACCCTGTGCCTTGCAGGACAAGTGGACGGGGCCCTTCAAAGTGGTCGAACGCAAGAGCCCCGTCACCTATCTCATCGACATGGAATCTCCCCGGAACCCCCTCCGGGTCCTCCACACCAACAGACTCAAGCCCCACTTTGTGCGCTCGGAACTCAGCCTCCTGATGGCTACCGACAGTGGAGCGGAAGAAGACTCCGAGCCTCTCCCTGATCTCCTGAAGACTCAGGAGAAAGATGGTTCCGTGGACGGGGTCCGGCTCTCCGATGCCCTCACCCCAGAGCAGCGCCAAGGCTGCCGGGACCTCCTGCTGCAGTTTGCTACTTTGTTTTCCCTCACCCCAGGGGTCACCCCCTGGTGCTTGCACGACGTGGACACTGGGGACAGTCCCCCTATCAGACACCGGGCATACCGCGTACCAGATCGGGTGCGGGCCTGCATCCAAGAGGAAGTATCCAATATGCTCACACTCGGGGTCATCGAGCCCTCGGACAGCCCCTGGGCCAGCCCGGTCGTGCTGGTCCCCAAAGCTGCTGCCCCCGGCACCACTCCTGAACTCCGATTCTGCGTCGACTATCGGGGCTTGAATGCTGTCACCAGGACTGACGCTCATCCCATCCCCCGAGCGGATGAATTGATCGACCGCATGGGGGCTGCCCGCTACCTCAGCATCTTCGACCTGACAGCGGGCTACTGGCAGATCGGTCTCACACCCCGGGCCCAAGAACGGTCCGCCTTTTCTACCCCCGATGGCCACTACCACGTCAAAGTCATGCCCTTCGGCATGAAGAATGCCCCAGCTACTTTTCAGCGACTAGTGAACCAGGTCTTGGCGGGGCTCGAGGAGTTCAGCGCCGCCTACCTGGACGATATCGCTGTGTACAGCCGCCACTGGTCCGACCACCTCCACCACCTCCGAGAGGTCCTGCAGGCCCTCCAGCGGGCCGGCCTCACAATCAAGGCCGGCAAGTGCCAAATTGGTCAGGGATCCGTGACCTACCTCGGACACCAGGTGGGAAGCGGTCTGGTGGCCCCTCTGCAACTCAAAATCGCTGCCATCCAGTCCTGGCAGCCCCCATTCACGCAGACCGAGGTCCGAGCCTTCTTGGGGCTCACCGGCTACTACTGGCGGTTCGTGAGGGACTATGGCAGCATTGTGGGGCCCCTCACGGGTCTCACATCCAAAAACCACCCGAAGAAGATTAACTGGACCCCAGACTGTCAAGCGGCCTTCGAGAAGCTGAAAGCCGCCCTGTGCACTGCCCCTGTGCTCCAGGCCCCCGATTACAGTCGGGAATTCATTGTGCAAACGGATGCCTCCGACCATGGCATCGGGGCGGTCCTCTCCCAGCTGAACCCCGAGGGACTTGACCAGCCGGTGGCCTTCATCAGCAGACGCCTCCTGGCCCGAGAACAGCGCTGGAGCACAATCGAGAGGGAGGCCTTCGCAGTGGTGTGGGCCCTCAAAAAGCTCCGGCCCTATCTCTTCGGTACCCACTTCCGGGTGCAAACAGATCATCGACCCCTGCAGTGGCTAATGCAGATGCGGGGGGAAAACCCCAAACTATTGCGCTGGTCCATCTCCCTGCAGGGGATGGACTTCACTGTGGAACATCGACCGGGCCAAGACCACGCCAACGCAGATGGCCTGTCACGCTTTTTCCGCCTCGACGAGGAGAGTCCCCAAGAGGATGGGTGACTCTCCCCGCCTTCAGCTGGGGGGGGACGCATGTTGGACAGGCCACATGAAGGGCTTGCTCCCTCCCCGCATGACAGGGCCCAAGCCCCGGCCCTCCAGGTGTTACCCACAGAAACAACCCGCACCCCGTCTCCAGACGGAGCTCCTGCCCCCGGACATCTATGTATCATGGGGCCGAACCACTACCGGCTCCCCAGGCCGGACCAGCCGCCATCTTGGACACGGCACCACGCGTGGCCTCAGCTCGACCCTGACCCTGGGCCTGGCCAGGCCCCGACATCCCGGCACCACCATCCACCCAGGAGGTGAACGGACCACTTGGCAGGTCGATGGGAGAAAGAAGTGTCGATGGCTCTCCCCCGCCAGGTGCCGATCGCCCTCCAGCTCCCCCGGGCGCTGGCTCCACCCCCCTGCTGGGTGTCTGGACTCCCTCATCCCGGACCTCCCGACCTCCAAGTGCGAGGGTCCGGACATCAAAGGGCGCCAGACCTATAACTAGGGCAGCTCCAGAGCAGGAAGGCAGTTGTATCCTGGAGTCGAGAGACACCGAGAAGAACTCAGCCTTGACGGACTACCGGCGCTGCCGTAGCCCTGCCTTGTGAACTATCGTCCTGCCTGCTGGCGCTGTCGCGGCCTTCTGCATCCTCCATCCTCGTCGGGACCTGCTGGCGCTGCCGCGGACCGTTGTAACTACCACCTTCATCGGGACCTGCTGGCGCTTCCGCGGACCGTGTAACGACCACCTTCATCGGGACCTGCTGGCGCTGCCGCGGACCGTGTAACGACCACCTTCACCGGGACCTGCTGGCGCTGCCGCGGCCCGTCCAAGCGAGAACACCGAGCTCGAGGATTGTGAGCTATCCATCATCACATCTACCAGATTGGTAACCAGACTGTCCCGCTACCCCCTTTTCCAAACCAAGAGACTAGAATCGAGGGGACCCCCGAGTCCAGACCTCCTTGTACCATTCCATCGTACCTTAAGAAATCGCTTATAAAGAACGATAAATCCTAGCCTTGTGTGGTATACATCTGTGGGGGGGAAGTTACGCATCTGTACGATCGCTGGAGACGGCTCTCCCCGGAGACCTCTCCCCTTGTCCTCGGCCGACCCTCCCGGTCCGTCTAACAGGTGGGGTGGCTCTCCAACCTTCTATGATCCAAAGGGCTTTCTCGTAATCCACTGGGAAGGGTCCTTAAACTTTAAAAGTGCAACGGAGACTCTCCCATTGAATTGTATGCAGCACGCGGCCGTGTTCACACTGCACCAGTCCTCTGTGGGCTCCCTCCTTACTCACCTAGGGTGGTTCCTTGGGGTCCCAGCGATTCTTCAACCACTAGACACAGTCTTGACTGGAGTCCTGTTTCTTATACCACTATTTTAGTATATGGTTTAGCTCCCCCTGGAGCCTACTGTATCAGTGCTACTTATGAATGTTTCTGTGCTATAGTATTATGTGCTTTATGTTCATCTGTGTTTAGCAGATACTGTGAGGTATTTAAAGCGTGTTATAATATTAAATACATATTTTTGTAACTACTGTGCAGTTCTCCTCCCATTTAACTATTACAATAAGGTTACATTCTGGTAAAACAAGCTGCTTAACATTCCTTCAAGACTAAGCCTGAAGGCTGCTCTCCACAGCTACCACTTGGATAGCTTTCTAAGGTAATCTTTGACCTCTTAAATCACCATAAGGGTTGTTTGGACTGGTGCAAGGTGCCCACTTTAATTAGTGGGCAGCATATACCAGGCCAACTTCTCACAAAGGGGATGTAATGATGATCTGTCCAGTCAGAGGGGATGATAGACTAGCTTGATGGAATTTGGTCTAGCAATGGCGAGATCCAGTGTAGCATCCAGGTTGTGTGTTGGGCTGTCACAGCTTTGGACCAGGATAAGGTCAGTGAGGAAGGTTTTTAGGCTATTGACTGAGGAGGTGTTGTGATCATTCCAGTGGAGGTTGAAGTCTCGGAGGAAGAGGAGTTCACAGTGTTGTCCTGCATTGGAGGAGATTATTTCAATGATTTGTTTGATGAATGAGTGATTTTTGCCCGGAGGGTGGTAGATCAGGTGTAATTTGCATAGGGGACTTGTTGCTCACAATATTTGTGCTTAGGTATTCACAGGTGGGGTGGTTGATGGTTTGTGATTGATTTACCTTGAGGTTAGTGCGATGTATACAAGCTATGCCACCCTTTGTTCTTTTTGGTCTGTCAGCCCTTATGATGTCAGTCTGGAGATATTAGAATCTCAAGGATGGGTGCAGATCTGTCTTTAGCCATGTTTCGGTTAGGAGAATTAGGTAAAGATAATTCATAATAATGAGGTCTGCTATGTCGGCTGCGGGTTTTACGGCCGACCTGCAATGAGGTTTGGTGTTCATCTCTGTGAGGGGTACTGTTTTGAGGTTGGCCTTATTTACCTCTCTAGAGTTTGGTCTTTTTTCTCTGTGTGGGTTTGATGCAATTGTTAAGATGGGTTTCGGATTAAGTGGGAAGTCATGATGTTTTTTCTTGTATGTCAGGAGAAGGGCTTGGATGTCCTTTTCAGAGAGGGGACCTTGGTTCTGGCTGGTCTTGAGGAGGAGTTGTGGTAGGGTGTGGAACGCAATTTTGTTGCCACTAGTGGGTGCAAAGGGGTGGACCTGTTGAGAGGGATTCTTGGGAGGTGGGAGTGGTGTGTGTTAAGGTGTAGTGGTCTATTATTCTCCTGTAGCTTTGAGGGTCTTCTGATATGTGTGATCTCAGATATGATGTTCGTTCGATTCAGTAGGTCAGTTTTGAGTTACTGAAGAGACTGTGCGATTTCTCCAAGACTGGATTTATTCTCAGCATGGTGGTCGGATGATGGGGTTTGGGGTGCAGGGTGAGAGTGCTGAGATGTCCGTTTTGTCTTTGTCGTGTAGGTTTATTGGAGGTGGAGGCATTGCTCTGTTACCTGGACCAGTACATAAAGTGTCCGACTCTTGAAGAGTTGTCAGACATCAAGGGGGAATTCTATGCCTTGGGAAGGATACCCTATGTAATTGGCTGTATTAATGGCACCCACGTTGCAGTGCTCCCACCACAGGCCAATGAGCAAATCTATCGGAAGAGAAAACCTAGCCACCATCAATCTCCAGGTGGTACGTTTGGCTGATATGCCCATCTCGCACGTCTGCGCATGTTTCCCTGGCTCTGTACATGATGCATTTATCTTGAGAATCAGTGTCATCCCCTATTTGATGTCTCAGCTGCAACATGACCGTGCCTGGCATGTTGGTAGGTGATGATGTATTTGTATATTGTGGTGTGTGTGGATTATATGTCAGATAGTGCTCTGTTTTCAGATAACAGAGTTTTTTTCTGTGTTCAAGGTAAGACTCTGGATACCCCAACCAACCCCTGCAGAAGTGCAGTGGTAGGACCCTGCAAATTGTGAAGTGGACTTTTGGGCTACTGAAGACCAGATTCCGCGGTCTGGATCACACAGGAGGAGCCCTCCAATATGCCCCAATAAGCCGGGGGCGGATGAGGGTTCATCACTGCTTGTTGCATGCTCTACAACCTAGCAATACGGATGGCCATACCTCTCATACAGGACGATGGAAACCAGCAGCCACGAGTGTGGGTGGATCCAGGACTTGGATATGAGGACAGTGGTGATGAGGAGGAGGGCTTGGATTTGAGACAACAGCTTATCCACATTTTTTACACGAGTGCAAGTATGCAAAAAGGGGAGGTGACAAACCCCATTTGTTTGTTTGTTGCTGGTGTACATTGTGTATGTATGCCTGTGAGTGCATGATAATTGTCCTGAGGTTTTTACTGAAATGGTTCACTTACATTTGCAGGTTAACATGTACAGTGCTACCGTGAATCCTAGCTAGTGTTCACACTGACATTCTTGTGCTTTAGAGGACATGGTTTGCAAAATTTACCTACTTTATTCCAGAGTTCCTGACTCTGTTCTATGTTTCTCCTTACCAGGGTACTTTGCCATGTTAACTGCAGAGTTGTAATATCACCAGCCCCATGATGCTGGGACATACTCCAACATTTAACTGTTGCTTAAAGCCCTGGCATCCACTTCCTTCCGACGGTCATTTTATTTTTACTTGGGAGCATTTTGTTACGGTATGATGTGATCGGATTTTGTGTTAAGGCGCTAGGTTGCATCTGGAGAATAAAACGGTGATCCACATTGTAGTGTGCCGTGTCCATTATCACACATCCAAAGATTTTTAGAAACTAATAGGGAGCCTGATGAGCTGGTTTGCTAACAATGAGTGTTGATTGTGCTGGCAAATGGTGATCGTTTTTAGACATTATACTTCCACTAAATCAGTACCATGTACTACGGGTTGTGTGATAACCTGGTTGTGTCCATCTATCATGCTGTGACAAAGTACATTTACTTACAAGTCATTAGTTAACATTTTGGAACGGATTTGTTGCCAATGTTGTTGACACTTTCTTCTTTGCGATTTTACGTGTCATTCCATTCTATACATTTGGGATTCAAAGTCACGACATAAGCAAGAATGTTGTTAAAAGTGTTTTATTTTTGTGCATGAAGGTAGGAGATCATTCCACACAATGGTGTTGTGCTCACAACAAAAAAAAGAAAAGTGCAGCTAGAGTTGAAAGTGTTTGTAGAAGAAGTCTTCAAAGGTAAATCCACAGTTATTGGAGTCCAAAGTCCAACTCAGACCCTCCATCCAATGTGGGACAGTTTGATGACAGTCAACAAAGTGAACACTTGGCACACAATGGAGGATATCAGGGCAGATGTCACTTCTTGGGGTGATGCATTGCCATCTGTCTCTCAGAGATGCTGGGGACTCTCTGCCAGACTCTACGTCCCTCCCTGTGGCTTGGTCAGATGTTGAGACACCAGATGTGGGCACACAAGGTGGTGTGGACATGTTCGCGATCTGGCCATGGCAGGGGACAAGGTCCTGGTGCACCGCAGTCATTTAATCAATCTTTGACATGAAAGTGTCCACACGCTGGTTTTGGGCTGCCTGCAGCTGCTCAATGTTCCTGAGAATCCCTACGACCTGGCCACATTCTTCCTGGTAACCCTCAGAAACATGGATTATCCTGAAGAGGTTTGGGTGCTCCTCATCAGCAGCACCAGCTGTTTGATGGTATAGATCCACACGGTCCTTCCCACCCCCACAACCCACCAAGCAGGCCCAGTTGGTGTTGGCACAGTCAACACGGAGCCTCCTACCTTGTTGACAGGGGTGTTATTGTCCACCAACTCCAGAATGCCCTATGTTACTGTGCTGTGGTTGTGCCTCGGGCTGCTGTGTCCATCAGGGTAAGGGTCAGCTGGGTTTAGTCAGCTGAGGCGGGAGTTTGTCAGAGAGGATCCTGCTGTAGCTGCAGCTGGTGCTGTGGGCCGACCCAAACCGGATGGGCCAGGATGTTCGTCTGAGGATTGTTGAGAGAACGCCGGAGAGCTCCTGGTCGACATGAGTCTGGGACTGGCTGTCCTGGTTATTTCCGGGGGAGTTCCCAGCTCACCCTGTGGGTACATAAAAGACAATGATTGATGTGAATGTACACTGCCCCTCAAAATCATACCCATTACATAGGTTTCTGAAATTAATGATGAGTGAATGTACATACATTGTCCTCCAAAAACATAGGCCAGCATCATGGATGAAGGAGGCCAATCTAATTCTGACAAGATTGGGATTGATGAACATGTCTAGCTATGTAAATAGATGGGCATGTTGAGTTTTGCTCACATTACATGTCCAAAGACATTGACTGATTTGTGACACCCTGTGAATGACACAGGTCGGTTGGTGTTGTCCACATTTGTACTTTCACTGTGACACATGTACTCTTTAGCTCCTAATGTTGGTATTTTGCAGGCCTGGGTACTGGGCTTAGTCCATGTATTTAGCAGTCACCCAGGTTTGGTTGCCTACACACTCACAGTCTGTTCCTGTACCCTGAAATTTGTGGGAATGGTGTCAGTGAGGTGCTTATTGTTCTCATCTCATAATACACAAGTGAATGGTTGTGAGGAGCCAAATATGGGATTGCTCATCTTTTTATTACACAGATAATGTATTGTACTTTTACTCCATAGTCAGATGACATCACAAACTCTGCTTTCTACCATTTTGTGGCAAAGTAATTTAATGAACTGAGGTTTGAGTGCTTAGGCTCTATTTGAGAAACTTACACTCCTTCTCCTACCAAGTCCAACCAGGCCACCAGGAAGAGTGTTGTCCAGATAATGCTGGGAAGTGTACTTGCAAGATGGTTGTCACTTGTGGCTGGTGTTTATAGCACAAAGGCAAATTTGGTAGTTGTGATGGGTTCAGATAACAATCCCCAGTGTCAGCCATTTTGCTAGTACACATGAACTCACTGTCAGGTAGACAAAGGCCCCGATGAAAAGAGCGAGTGAGTGAATGTGTGTGGTTATTCCGACTCACATCAAGCCAGGTCTTACATACACATTCCCAACCAGCCACCCTGAAAATGTGCTCTACTAACACTGAGCGGCAAATTACGTGCAAGATGTCTGACACAGGGGTGGGGGGGGGGGGGGGGAGGCGTCTGCCTTGAGATCAGCTCCCATCAGGGCCTTGTGCTCGAAAAGACCATGCACCAGTGTCAAACATCTTGCTGGTACATTCCCACTCACTCTCATTAAAACAGGATCCCAGGTTTGCTGTTTGGGATTGGTGGGATGTGTTTCTATTGCATTGCCTAATGGGATTTGGATTAATCACCACCACTACTCCCCCCACATGGCACATCCATCACATCAGGGCCTACGGCTAACTGACAGTGAGTGGGGAATGGACTAGCAAGATGGCAGACACTGGGGACGGGTCTTTGGAGCATGAAGTCATGATGGTAGTTGTGCTCAACTCAGACACCAGGGATCACTGTGGGCCATCTTGCTAGTACACATTCCCTCACTGTAAGCTAGCCATATGCCCAGATGAGCAGTTTGGTTTGGGTGGGAGTAGTGTTTGCACGGACTCCATCTCCCATTAGGCTCCGTCTTACATACACCTTCCAGCCCAGCACAAACAGCCCAACAGGACTCAAGCTTACCCCACAGTATGTTAGAATGAACCTGCAGGATGGCCGACACTGGCCATTGGTGTTTGACTTTACAACAACTCCCCTCATGGCCTTGGGCTCCACACACCGGTCCCCAGCTTCAGCCATTTTGGCAGTAGATTTCCACTCACTGTCTGGAAAGAATGCATCATACTGGGCTTGTAGGGCTGGATGGGAGGAGGAGTGTTTTCAATGTCCAGCTCTCATATCAGGCCATGCACTACACAGACTATTTCTACCATGCACAAACAGCACCCCTAGAGCTATGATTTCCTGGGAGTGAGTGGATATGTACTAACAAAGATAGCAGACACTAGTGCCTGGTGTTTGGCACACAAGGCACTGTTGGTAGTTGTGGAAAGGTCAGACCCCAGTGCCCTGCATCCTGCTAGTACATTTTGAAACACTTTGGGTAAGCCTAGGTCCTGTTGGGCTGTTTGTGCTAGGTGGGAAGGTGCATGTTGGACAGGGCCTGATGTGAGTTGCAGCAAATACAAATACTCCTACTCCCACCCAGCCCAGCTAACTCCTCTGAGACAATGGCTAATGGGCAGCGAGAGGAAGTATTCTAGCAAGGAGGCAGACGCTGCTGCTTGGTGTTCAACTTTAATCCGAATTCCCAGAAAGGCCTTGCGCACCTACACCATGCAACAGTGTCAGCCATCTTGCTAGTGCATTTCCATTCACTGTCAGGTGGCCTTAGCACCAGATGAAGTGGTTGGGCTGGAGGGGGGGGGGGGGGGGGGGGGAAGAGGGGGAAGGAGAAGTGTTTGCCATTACTCAAACTCCTATCAGGCTCTGGTCCTACACACACTATTCTCACCCAGAGAAAACTGACCACTTGGCAAAATGGTTTCCTGACCATGATAAGAAATGGATTATCAAGATGCGACACTTGTGCCTAGTGTCTGAGTGGACCACAAATTCCAACAGGGCCTTGTGCTACACACACCAGTCCCCAGTGTCATCTATCCTGCCAGTATATAACCACTCACTGCCAGGTAAGCAGAGTTGCATGGGTACAGTTACTGCTGTTTGGAAGGGAGAATGTTTGCCCTGACTTCATCTCCCATCAGGCCCTGTCCTCCACACACCTTCCCACCCATCCCAACTAGCCTCTCTGTGACTCTGCTTTCCTGACACTGTGTGGCAATGTACTTGCAAGATGTGTGACATTGGGGACTTCCCTGGGATTGGTAACTTGGGTACCAAGGTATCCACGGGTGGGGTGGTCCTCCTACCTTCTGTCTTCCACGGGGTTTCTTCAGGGTCTACTGGGAAGAGTCCTTAATCTTTACAACTCCAACCGCAACTTTCACATAAAGCTGTACGGAGCACGCAGTTTTGCTCCCACACTGCACAGGTCCTCCGTGGGGTTCCTGCCTATTCACCTTGGGTGGTTCCTTGAGCTCCCAGAGATTCTACGTCCTCTCAACATTGTCCTGACTCAAGTTGGGGTTCTTATACCACTTTTAGTATAGGATTTGGTCCCCTCCTGGGGCCCACTGTGTATTAGTGCTATTTACTGTCATTTCTTTGCTAAAGTATTGTGTGCTTTGGGTATCTCCATGTGGGAGAGACTTATGTACTAGATAGTGTTATATAATAAATACATATTTTTATAACTACTGTGTGGTTTTCTTTTCATTTGATCTATACTATAAGATTGCATTCTGGTAAAACCAGCTGCTTTACACTCCGTCAAGACTTCATCTGAAGGCTGCACTCCACAGCGACCACTTGGATAGCTTTCTAAGGCTGTCTTAGACCTCTTAAATCACCATAAGGGTTGTCTGGACTGGTGCAAGGAGCCCATTTTAATTAGTGGACAATAAATAAGGCTTCCCCAGTATCCAATCTGGGGTGTACCCAAGTACATAACACAACAGTTTAGGGAGAAAGCAGACAGACTGGAGTCCGGATTCGCGGGATCCCAGCCAGATAAGTTAAAAACAGTGTCACAGCAAGGAAAAAGTGGGGGTAATCTCAAAACAAAGGCCATTCTGTTGTCTATTGCTTTGCCTCTACTGTTGCATCCAACAGTTTGCAGCAGTAAGTAGTGATGATTTGGTATTCCTGTAACCTGTACCTAAACCTGTGAACCAACTAAACGGTGTTTGAGATGGTATAGATCTCATTGTTAAACCCCTTCCTTTCCAATGTGGGGAGCACAGTCTTTCAAAACATTGTATCTAATATTCCGACGCCAAAGAAAAGACATTGCCTTTTTGGCAGTGGTGGATGATGAAGTCGGAGAGTGGTGAGGCTGGGCTTGACTTGACCAGGGACAGGGGTCACGTTAAAGGGACCTGGCATTTTTTGGGAGGATGGTTGCCATCTCCTGTGCAAATGTTGTTCAACAAATATGAGATAAAATGATGCAGCTGTTAGAGCATGCTTAAAGTATATTAAAGTATATTCTAGCTACACACACAATATGCACTAAAACATGAGCAAAACTGACATGTATACACACTATAAAGAACATTAGCTACAAAAATGAAAATTCTTTATAGAAGCCTCATGAATTTCCAATCATCCCCAGCTGTGAGGGGGGAAAAAGGTATTCATTTCAATTGGCTATTGCTGCAACATCATCATACTCAGAGATTGAAAACAAACTGGGACAAACTTTAACAAAAGCAAAACACAAACCCAAACTTCGCCTCGCCCATGTACATATAATCTAATACACATATTGATCGGACTCTGAAGGGTACAGTTTTCAGGATCGGGCTTTAAGGCTACTAACACATACAAGAAAATGTATAAGTGACATCAACTGTTGGTCATGTTCCAGACCACAGACATCCAAAGACTGCATTTACATTTGACTAATAAGGCTGAGCAACAGACAGAAATAAATGCAGTTTACTGGTTATGTGAGATTGCCCCAGAAAAATAGAAAGTCATCGGATATCCGGATGCTTGAAATTTAGTGCTGCACAATTATTTTGCTTACATAATGTGTCTCGATGGAGAACTGTTAAAGGTACACACAGGTTAAACCTTGAGCGCCATCTCTACGTGGACAAGGTTTCCAGTATACGTGCCATCCCCAGACTCCCATTTACACTCCTCGCTAATTAGGGAGTGCAACAAATTATTCCTCTTTTTGGAGCGTCCCAAATATTTATCCAAGTGATTCAAAGTAATTGATTTAGGTCATCTGTCTCGAAATCAAGCTCGCGGACCTTATTTTTTGTAGAGTTCAATATAGGCATTAGTTAAGCCTCTCTGCTACAATCCCCCACATAATCCAATAAAAATAGTCGCCGTCTTCCAAAACACCTCAAACAGTATGAAGGAAATAATTATCCAAACAACCAAAGTAGTATTAATTTTAAACAGGCCTCCAATAATTGTAACTTACCAAATGGACCAGGCCCAGCTGGTATTTTTGTTACCTCACCTGGTGACATGGAGGGAAGCTTCAAATCACGAAAGTCAGCAATGCCGACTCCTTCACATAGACACGCACATGTGCGCTGCACAACACCTTGCCTTTCGCTCCACTGTCTGCCGAGTTTGCTTGCTCGCATTAAATCGGAGGACACACAACAGAGCTCAAATGGTGTCCATCTTTAACGGCAGTGCAGGAAGCAGACATCTCGAGTCTGTGCAGTGTATCTTCAAAAGTCCTGATAAACAGTGCAGGATCAATTTCTTGGTTTCCCTTCTGCAGTCTCTACCACACCCTATAGCAACTCGTCACAAGGTGGGGTCCCACCCCACCGAGGTCCCGTCCCACCCTGTGATGAGTTGGAAAAGGGTGTGGTGACAATGCTGTCCACTCCCCTATTGACTTGAGGCCTAGCACTACAGGGCTTGAGTATTTAGCACCCAGGGCAAACTTTACCCTCACGTAATCAGGAGGTGGAGACTGGTCCTTGATGCAGTGTTTTTGCCAAGCTGATGACTCCACAGGCCTCAGGGCTGTTAGATTGTCAGCCCAGCAAATGCTCTAGACTTTGGGCCCTCCTAGGGGAGCTTATTTAGAGAAACAGTCACGTCACTCATCACAGCAACAAGCACGGTGGGTGGGAGTGTACAGCAGCCCCAGCAAGCTAACTCAATGTTTATACACTGTGTGTGCGCAAGAGCTTTTTTTTTTTTTGAAGAAGCATTTTTAGCATTGCTTCAATGTTTTCTTTTTGACAGTGAATGTAATGGGGGTGGAGCCCCGATGCACTTGAACAGAAACCACCACTGATGAGGATATGGAGTTCAAAATGCCTCAACAAGATTCAGCTGTAGGGTTGCTCCCAGTGAGAACTATTAAAGAATGACCTCCCTATTTAAAAGAAACAGTGAACACAGAAGTATCAGACTTCACAGGAAAGGATATCGGACTAATCAAAGGTGTAGAACAAGTCAGTCACACTAAAGCCAAATGCAGTCTATTCAAAGACACCACCATACAATTTGACACCAAAGACAATTGCAGGAATAACACCGGTAATCGAAGACATTCTGCGTGAAGGGATTTTGAAGGAATTTGGTTGGGAGTCCATGCAACTCCCCGATCATAGGTTTATAGATGACCAATGTTAAATATCGGATTGTGCAGGACCGACCTTTAGTATTGTAGTTCCATGTTGTCCCGTAGTACCAAATTCAGCCGCTATACTTGTTCAAATTCTGTTCACTGCAGAAAGATATACAGTTATTGGTCCCTGCCAAGCTTTTTCCCCCCCGAGTGCCATTACGTGAGAATAGTCGGTATCGCTTTTCCTTTGTATTTCAATAGAGAGTTTTGGCATGATGCCAAGTCCCACAAGGGTATATAGATAATCCTTCTATTTTTAATCAGATCTTGAAAAAGAAGCTATAGTCATTGCAAATGCCCTACCAATCAGTACAAGTGCAATAGACTGATGACCTGCTTGTGGCATCAGACATGAGAAGCCTGTAAACAGGATGCAATGGCACTTCAGAATCACCTGGCTGAAGATGGACACAGTGTTGCCAGGGACGTTGTAATACGGTCAGAAAGAAATTCAGTACCTGGGACACAACAATGAGAAAGGAGCAAGAAAGCCGTCAGAGAGTGGAAGAAATTCTGCAAATGAATCCACCTCAAGCACATAGAGAAGGCAGGATGTTTTTGGGAATGGTTGGCTACTGTAGACTGTGGATACCAAACTTTTCCTTAGTGGCAACACCTTTATTGAGGATGACACACAAAGCTATACCTGAACTGCTGCCTTCGGACAACGATTGCTAGAAAGTTTTCCTAAAGCTGAGAGAAAGTCTGTCATGCCCTGGCACTAGGAATGCCAGATTACAATAAAGAGTTTATACTATTTTGCAGTGCGAGTGAGGGCTGTGCTCGCTCAGTGCTTAATTAGATACATGGAGATGCTCAAATACGTGTGGCTTACTTTTCAATTACCCTGGACCCTGCAGCTGCAGGACTGCCTGGCTGCTGTAAAGCAGTCACTGCAGCATGTGTTAGTCTCGAAAGAAATGAGAGCATAGTGATGGGATATCCTTTAACTGTAAAGGTCCCATACTTTTTAGAAATGTTGCTGGCCCAAAAATAAATAAAAAACACATGACACACAATAGACTCAAAGTATGAACAAAAGATTCTGGCCACAGAAATGTTACTTTAAAACTCTGCCAGATTCTGAACTCATCACATTTGTTGCCAATAAATGATGACCGGATTGTATGGATTTATGCACAAAGCCAAGACCCGACATTAAAGATGAACCCGTGAATGAACCTGATCAGATTTGTTTACAGCTCATGTTTGAGAAACTATGAAGTATCCTGAGAGCAGCATATGCTATCTGTACAATTAAGTTGTAGCAGCTTGATGGTGAGGTATTACCTCAGCACACATTGCAGAATGTATTACCCTTAAAACAGACTGAATGTTCATAGCCCAATTAAAGGTGACCATATTTACAGATTGTCAGTATGGCTTTGGCATGGTCCATGATTTTGGGAAAATGTGGTCACAGAGGTTTCATGACCTCATCTGGAATCCCAATCAGAAATGGGGAGCATGCAAGAAATCTTTTGGAAGCACTCCAATTACCTGCTAAAATTGTGGTGGTTAAATGTGCAGCACACAGGGGTGGCAATGGTTATATTGCAGTCAGGAACAGATATGCCAACGAGGTTGCATGGTATTGTGCACTGGTGGCCTGCACATTTAATGGAACTTTCGCTTGAAAGTCTGAGACACTGGTCTTTTTTTTGTGGATGTCAATATCCAACACATGGGAAGAATTAGAAAGTGTACAAGAAAATGTTTCAGAAGCAAAACAGAAAGGTTGGCTCAGAGCAGGCTGTGATGTAAACATAAATTAAATTTTGATGTCGAATGATGGGAGACCAGAGTAACCTGACAGTTTGTAGTTTACAATGACACCATTAAATATAATGGGGCTGCCCTGTGTCCCGCAGAACCTGAATATACAGTGATAAATTACAAAACGTTCTGTCAGGTGGTCAATTCTGGTCCAAGAATTGTGAGAAAATGTTGACCACTCAACATTGATACAAAGCGTCCAGAAAGATCCCTTCCAGAAAGAAATTCACCTTTTTGTGAGATAAATATTCCAAACAAAGTAAAACCACAGACACTACACACAAACGCAGTTTTCTAATTCAATACATTTGTTGCTACATATCCAACATTCTTTAACTTTTTTGTTTTTCATAAATGATCAGCTAACGGCTAGGGCGCTCGACCTCGGAAACTGGGTTCGAGTTTCGGTAATGTCGCTGAACATCCTGTGATGCTGGGCAAATCACTTAATCTCCCCATGCCCAACAAAAAATGAATGTGTGTCCTCATGCAACGTAACTGGTGCTATGTAAAGCGCTCTGACACCTGATTGGATTCGGGTCAAGTTCGCGCTATATAAAACTGCAAAAAACAAGACAAAAAAAAGAATATATTCAGTTAATCACACAAATATGCAAGGTGAAAAAAAAAAAGCAAAAAAGAAAATCAGGGTTGACACAAAACTTTGAGACAATGAAATAACATATGATGTCTATTGTCCAAAGATTCACATTCAGGGTGTCCTTATATCTTTGTTTCTTATCATAGGATAGCTGATGTAGGACATAAAACATTATCATCGACGTTTCAACCCTATGATCAGGTGTTAATAGCTATGCATCATACCGGGTCTTCCTCAGGACTAAAAAGCTAACATAACCAGAGGACAGCCCTCAACAGATGTAGTCAGGAACACACAGATTGGGTCCTGCCTACTAAATTTCATGACTCCAAGGACCCCAGCTGGGGTTTACTCTACATAAAAATAGCTGTGCATTCCCCGATAAATCTTCTAATTTCTTTAAGTAAATAAATCCCGCTATTGGATTATTAAATGTCTGGAAATGTTTCCTTGAATAAAGCCAACAGCCTACTTGCTCATGAGGTTTCTCTCAGATTAGAAACAATGTAAGCAAGCAGGCTGCAGGATCACCACAACAGCAAGGAGAAAAAAGGGGTGAAGAACTGCAGACTGTTGCACAAATCAAGTGCCTGCCATTTCACAAAGTGGTATTAAGGACTCTGACGAAGACAAAAAAAGACTGAACTGCAACTTCAGAGAGCAACTAAGACCACATTAGTACTAATAGAGGATCCAGGTGAAGGAACAAACACAAACAAGACGTGTCACCCGTAAAGTTGAATGGCCACGAAACAGTAATCATAGGAGATAGAAAACAGGCATTTCAGTTGATCTAATCCCATCCACTATCACTGAGGGGACAGAGTGGAGCAGTGGAAGTGACAGTAGAAAAATCAACAAAGACTAAGGAGATAATTTACTGAGACCCCTATTGGCCCCTATACCGTGTTAGTGGCCTTATTACTAATGGCAGGTGCATAATTACCCCTATGTATAATCTACCCCACAACATTTTAGAATAAGGATTTTTTGCCTTATGGAACGATAATGTTGAGCTTTGTAGAACAGAAGGCATGTAGCAAATTTGCAAGCACACACACACTTGCACAAAAATAAAATATCCTCCCACATATGCTGCACCAGCAAAGTGTGAACTTATTAAACAAACACACCCATTTTAAGGTCCAATAAAAACTTACACTACTATAAATACTCAAGCAAAAAATTGCAAAGTTAATATACATCAAGGTTTATAGCATAAATTATCAAAGCACAAGAAGGCTTGCTGCATATCACAGACCAGGACAGCTGAGGGACTGCTTCCAACTGTTTAACACATCTTCTTTACTGCTTATTAAGCAGACTCTGGAACCTCACCTACTCATTTAACTTCCTCTACTTGCTTCTTAAATATTACTTGCCGTTTGCTTTATTTTTTTTTTATCATCAGAATTAAGAGCCAGATGTAGTAAAACACTGGTTGCAAAAAGTGGTCACAATTGGCAGCCCAACTTTCTATGGCCAGTATCTAATTTTGCGAACCGATCGATGTGCAAATAGGTTGGTTTGCAAAACAATTGAGCACAGGGTGTCGGCGAATTACCAATCTAATGAATATTCACCGGGCAGTCTTCAATTTGCAACCCCTGTGATTTGCTGCAACGATAGAGATTGTGTTCTGCAAGGGACAACAATCGACCATCCCCAACATTGTATTTTAAAATTGAAAACCTTTGCTTTTATAGCAGGACGATTTCCTTAAAGGAAATGGGACTGCTTTAAAAAAAAAAAAAATCTAATTTTGAAAAAATTCACTAAGAACAGGCCATGTGAGTACTTCCCATAAAGTTGCCACCCGACTCCCAAAATGAAGAAGCACAAATCTACCAACCTAACTTGGGACTCAGTAAATGGTCAAAAGTTTATGTCCAGAATTAGGATGGCAAACTCTTGATATACATAGTACTGATTCGTAATGTGAAAGGAACGCCCAAAAGACAATCGTCCCAAATTGTTAATCAATCATTTCTAACCAGATTTTGCAATTCGGAGAAACGTTTCTAAATTGCAAAATGAGTTTAGTGCATAGGAAAAATGATTGAGCAATTCCCCGGGTCTGCAACTCCTAAATCACGTAGTACATCTCGACACATGTTCCTAAACACTATCCAGTTTACGTTCAATAATTGAGCTCTGAATGGTATCCCTATTAAAAAACAAGCATTGGTAATACATCTGTCTCATCTATGTGTTTAATAATAATCTAGAAATTGTTCATTGAAAGTTACGTGTGATATGTTTCAGAATATCATTTTTCTTTATATAAACAAATAAGGGCACGATAAGGGTGCAGGCACCACGTGCTGGGAAGGTCAAGACTCGTTTTAGCACTGGTTAGCAGCGATAAAGTGCAAAGTCCTAAGGCAAACAACAACGAATTTCAGCAAACGGGAGGGAAGAAAACAAAAGGTTTGGTGGTAGACCACACCAAAGGCTGTCCGATCTAACAGCACTGCACAGGAATAATAGACTACAGGAAAAAAAATACAGTAATGCAACATCCTAGAAATAGCTAACACTTAGGGGATGCAAAATTAAGCAAATCATGAAATATAAACTGGAGTGAAATTGCTCACATGGATCAACTTAATCTTTTTAACGTTCATTGTCCAGAAAGCCATCAGTGTTTATTCAAGTAAAATTAAAGGACATGAATGAAGGGCCAGAAAGGAACCTGTTTTCAATGCCCATTTTAATTAAAACTGGGTCTTAGACCCAGAGGAGCCAAGTTCACTTAAAGCCTTGGTACAGAGGACTTTCCCACCCGAAGCATGACAGAAGGTATCGGAGCTACCATCTCATAACAAGAAAAGGAGGTAAAAGGGTCTGTCTTAGTTCAACAGTGGCATATGCAGAAGCACTTAGTCCGGTTATGCAACTGAAATGCACGTCGCAGGGCTCCGTCTTTCAAAATTCTAAGCCTAGCACTACCTGCCCAATAGGTTACGAATATGCAATAAATGGACAAAATGCAAACACCAAGTGGCGTAGACGGTACACAGACAACACTATCAGGAAACAAAGACGAGTCCCGTGAGAGGGTTGATGCTTGCACATAGAGCGAGAGAGAAACATGCCCTTGAGTTATACTAGTATAGAAACAAGCATTGGCATAGCCAATAGGTCTCGCCTTTGGGACCTTATAAGTGTTTAGCCATGCAACAGTTGATGTTGTAGCACCAAGGATATTGTGCTGGATAACTAAATACGTATAAGGTCCCAAAAAGGTGAGACCTATTGGCTATGTCAATGCTTGTTTTTTTTAAGTCCATGAAACCTTTGTTTCAAACCCAAGCAAGCATTAAGATACTAGGGAGCAGTTCAGTGACTAATAAAATGTGATAAGTTTGTTCTCGGTCATAATTCTTTCTAATAACTCGTGCTGTTTATAGCCCTTTACACAGATGTCTGCAGTTTCATAGCGCTATAAATAACATGTTTTATAGCCCAGTGTAATTGTACTCCATTTTATGGACGTAGAAATGACGGAAAGTTGGGCTGGCTTACACTAAGATTCAAAACACTTATCCTGCAAATCTTAGCAGTTGTCAGGGGTGAGCGTTTCACCGGCTGAGCCATTTTGCCAGCATCGTTTTCTGTTAAATCCAGCTAGTCCACTGGACTTCTGACAAACTCAAATCTAACCATTGAATGGTTTGATATTGAATTGGAATTGTTGGTTCGTATTTAAAAAAAGATGCATCCTTGTTAGCAAAGCCTTTAAAGTTTGTTAGGTTTTTATTTTTTTAAAGGATAGCGCCTAGTTAACATTCTGCGTCAAATAGGAAAATGCCGCCCTGATACACACATGAAACTTTGCTGGAAGCCTGAAAAGACCCGCACTCACCTTCAAAGTATGTATGCTTAAAGATAATGCACTTTTCAAAGAATAGGGTAGTAACGGGTGTTTTAACCTTTACATTCGCCCTTATCGGGCGCGAACAGAAACTATACGTGCTTTTCTAGTGTTAAGATAATGCTGCTTTTTCCCCCTGTTTTTGCAGTGGGCCAAATGTGTTTTCAGACACACTGGTTGATAAATGACTGGTCTCGTTGGTGTCCTAATTAATGTAGAAGAGTTAAGAACAATGGTTCAAGGATGGCCCAAAAGGGTCCAATAGAAAAGGTGACCCAGGCAGGGTCACTTGTTTTTTAAGATGAGTGAAATCAATTCCGTAGGGAGCAGGAGACAAAGTACGTAAAGGGTCATGTAGGTCAAAAGATAGCAGGTATTTATTTAAACAAAGTCAATTTTAGAATGCTCACAAAATAAGAAAAGCGTGGTGTGAAATAGTGATAGTAGTTTTTAAAAAGACATCGCATTGACAACAATATAGTAGTTGAATTCCATAATTGATCTTTACAAGTTATAAAGAATTCATGTTGTGGGGTGGTCGACGGCGTTTCGAACCCAATTATTGGGGTTCATCTTCAGGACAGTGGTGAGCATGCTGAAATTAAAGAGGGGGGAAGGGGGATGGGAACACATTTGTTTAAGACCCTGTGTATATGTAAACAAACACATTACTGCATACATTCTAGTAAATACAACAATAGCTCCCTAGAAGGAAAAAAGGAAAATAATTCTTACATTTGGTAGGCATTATAATCATGCATTTAAAACAAATTATCAAGAATTAGTGCTTGGAGTCCATAAAAAAAGACAAAAAATTGAGTCAAAAGGCGAGAGGGCAAAATTGCAAAAGTAGGTATTTGTTTAAATTAAATTAAGGGATGACAACGTATGGCGCTAGATTTTACCAGCTAAGACATGGCATTTCAAAAAGAGTAACAGGTGGTGCTAATTAGATGAAGTCCGGTGCTGGGAGCAGTCACAAAAAGCTCCCTCCAGCTGAGCCCTACTATAAAACACACAGGCTAGCAACGCTATTTCCGCATTCATCAGCCAGCCCCAACAGCTGCAGGACGTCTCTGACTGCTCGGCCTCAGGCTCCCATTCACTGCCCTGTCGCCCCTCTAAAGAAGTAAGTTTTCTCCGGTCTCTTCCCCTGAGCTAATAATAACTTCGCAGAGCACATCACCTATGGAGCTCATATTTCACATCTCTCTACATTTCAGAATTACATTCTCCAGGCGGATCTATGTACTGCCAAGCTGCTTGTTTTCAAATAATTAAGTAAGTTTCTCACTTGTGTTTAAATCCCTCACACCCATCCCATTATTCATTTCCCAACTACAGTTAATTTTTCCACACTCTGGCTCTCATTCAATACAGCCTTTGAAGCCCCTGCCTCCCACTTTGGAGACTCTAGGAACTTTACGGGCAGTTTAACTTCAAAATAGTAAGTGTTTTGCCCCTCACTTGACCTTAGACACTTCATGGTTCTTTGCCGGAATGCTTTCACATGTGCTCCCTGTTTCATCCATGTTAGACAGATTAATTCAGCCCCCTTTTTCCCTCACTTATCCCTGTAACACTGACAGCTTTTTCGAATAGAATTAAGCAAGTCACCCCTGTGCCTTCATTTTTTATAGTGTGCTTGCTTCGGATTCACTGCCAGTAGTAAACCAAGTTTATTTAATTAGCTGCTTTTTGTGACTGCTCCCAGCACCGGACTTCATCTAATTAGCACCACCTGTTACTCTTTTTGAAATGCCATGTCTTAGCTGGTAAAATCTAGCGCCATACGTTGTCATCCCTTAATTTAATTTAAACAAATACCTACTTTTGCAATTTTGCCCTCTCGCCTTTTGACTCAATTTTTTGTCTTTTTTTATGGACTCCAAGCACTAATTCTTGATAATTTGTTTTAAATGCATGATTATAATGCCTACCAAATGTAAGAATTATTTTCCTTTTTTCCTTCTAGGGAGCTATTGTTGTATTTACTAGAATGTATGCAGTAATGTGTTTGTTTACATATACACAGGGTCTTAAACAAATGTGTTCCCATCCCCCTTCCCCCCTCTTTAATTTCAGCATGCTCACCACTGTCCTGAAGATGAACCCCAATAATTGGGTTCGAAACGCCGTCGACCACCCCACAACATGAATTCTTTATAACTTGTAAAGATCAATTATGGAATTCAACTACTATATTGTTGTCAATGCGATGTCTTTTTAAAAACTACTATCACTATTTCACACCACGCTTTTCTTATTTTGTGAGCATTCTAAAATTGACTTTGTTTAAATAAATACCTGCTATCTTTTGACCTACATGACCCTTTACGTACTTTGTCTCCTGCTCCCTACGGAATTGATTTCACTTATCTTAAAAAACAAGTGACCCTGCCTGGGTCACCTTTTCTATTGGACCCTTTTGGGCCATCCTTGAACCATTGTTCTTAACTCTTCATTATCACCCCAGGTTCACATATCGGGGTACCCTTGTCTCCTAAAACCTAATTAATGTAGAAGCTTTTTTATTCTAACCCGTGCTGCGGGTGGCCTGCTGGCATTTTAACATGGAAAAATACCTAGGGGCTAACTTAATTGGTTCCTCGCTGCAAGCCAATCTGAGAGTGTTGCTGAACAGCCAAGTGCATGTATATTCCGGAGCGTCTTGTTGAAGTGTGCTTCTGTTCAGGCAGGGAGAGAAACAGAAGGGCAAGGGGAGAAATAGAAGGGCGAGGTAGAGACAGAAGCACCGGAAAGAAAGGAAGGCAAGGAGAGAAACAGAAGGGCAAGGGGAAAAGCATAAAGGCAAGTGGAGAGAAAGAAGGGTAGCGGAGAAACAGGAACCAGGTAAAGACAAAGGCTGGGAAGAAACGGACAGGCAAGGAAAGTGACCGATGGCCATGGAGTTGACAGAAGGGTAGGGGGAGAGAATGTTATAAGACAAGCGTACGAAAAGTATTTGCCGCGCTGGCGCCGAAAGTGAAAGTGCATCGCGATCGCGATGCACTTAATTACCCATGACGGAGAAAAGACAGATGGCGGCTGCGCGCGTTCACGCACAAGCTAGAGGCCAGCAAAAGCCTCTGGTAGCACTTTGAAAATCCCCTTACGAAAGTCGAGCAAGCTGCGCATGCGCTGCTCTAGGCTCGACCTAAAAAGGGTGAAATGGGCAGAAGTATAAACAAAAAGATCCCGCTGAAGACCACAGGAACTGACTCAACAAGAGGGGGACAAAGGCATGGCTTTAAATATATTCATAAAAGGAAACGACCAGAGAAGGCAAACATTTTGAGATGGTATGTAATCTTGTCTGACTGGAGCAGACGAGGAAGACCAGTGCAACAGGCATCACTTCGGCGCATCACTTGTTACTTCATTCACCTAAGGCAAGAAAGTCCATGGTGAACAGCAGAAGCATGATCCATGGTCTAAAACTGCACGAGCACAAACTCATGGTGAACTACCTGAAATAACAATGCACTGCAAAGGACTGTGGGTTGAATGGCCACAGGAAACAGTCACCAGTGAAGGTTCATAAGGAAACACTGAAGACAAGAACAAGGCAATGTCCTGAGATGCAGCCATATTAAAGTCAGGCTGAGCAGAAAGCTACTAATAAGGAGCCAACAAAAAGAATCGACCCAACAGAAACAGATAGAGGACTACACATTAGAAGAGCTGTGTGCTCTGATGAAAGTAAACGCGTGCTCTGCATGCAAATCCTTAAAAAAAAATAATTCCACAATAGTGGATGAAAACAGTACTTCGCCGATGGGAAACTGATAAGATAAGAACACAAGGAACATGCATTGGTAAATGCAGGAAAAGTGTACTACAGCAAATAGAAATGAAGGAAAAGTAAGTGGCAAGTACAGGAACCAATGAAAAGCAAGGAAAGTATGGAGGCGGGGCGTAAACCCCTTTTAAGTTTTATATTAAATACAAAAGATTTCAAAAACAGTGTAGGCGAAACCTAAAGTTTCTCTGTGCACACTGCTAAAAGAAAGTACAAAATGAATTCCTATTGATTGTAATGTATAGATATTTGAACTGATCCCCAGAGCAGTAGCACTGTACACTGAGAACGTTATTATGAGAAGCCTAAGCTTTATGTGCTGTACGCTGAACAGTATTACATGCCTCAAATTCAGTTTACAAAAAATAAATCTTTGAAATATATATTGTATGTATCGCATCACACATACTTATGCTGCCCTACATATATTTAGAATCTGAGAGACACAAAGGTCGAGTGATTTCACAAACTACCACATGTTAGTTCAAACAGTGTATTTAGAAACCAATGCTCCAAAACGGAGGCTGTGAGACTAAGGGTATCATTTAGAGAGGCGAGCAGCCTGCCAGACGTCCAGTGCGGGTCTGGCCACTTCAGCTACAGGACTGCGCCGTATGGGTGGACCATTCTTCCAAAGGTGCTTTCACTGCGTGTATGCCACGCGGGCCACTATGTTGCCTGAGTCCACTCAGCCTTTCGTTTTATTTCACAGAGACAACCCCCAAAAACTGGGGAGTGGTTTCTCCGTGTGCATGTTTCACTAGAGTATACCTCCCGTTCAGTAATTTGCTCTGTGATATTATTAGAACTAAATATCTCATACTTTGCACTTTTCTTTTCATTGGCTTTCATTTTCCAGGATCTGCGCAGGACTCATGAGGCGATGCAATGACCTTGGAAAATAGGCCTCATCCCATCAGCTGGTCACCACCTCCTGCACTCATACAGATTTCCAGAAGAATGAAGGCCGGACTGTAAAGCAAAACCAGCCCCGGCAAATATGTTCCAGTCAGCCCCACACTGCAGCATGCCAGACACTTGTCAAGTGAGCCGGACCCACTCCATGGATAGGGGGCTCTTCCCCAATCAGTGTTTCTGAAAAAATGGATGTAAAAGCACTTTAGAATTGTACATTCCACCCTGGTTTGAACTCAACCCATCTTGAAAGCGTGATGTAAGGGGTCTAAATGTGCACTATAATTTGTGAGCCTATGCATGAGTTCCATCCCACCTCCTGAGCCCATATTCCAGATTGTGCATGTGCGGAATGAGTCGTGGCACTTTGGACAGAGGGTCTTACCCTCGCTTTCGCCCTAATAAAGATCTCATGGGAATTGTTTGTTGTGAGAAATCGAAAGATTTACAAAACTATTGTGTAGGCCTGTGATTAACGCAGGATACGTAAGGCGCACTAAGGGTGAAGTGGACCTTGCTTCTGTGAATACGATCATCTACAGCCAGAGCACAGACTTTAAACATGCCAAGCTTGGTTTTAAATGATCTAGTCACGTCTTCACCGTTCACTTGCTCTGCGCCGTTTCTTCACTTGATGTGACAGACGTGCATATATTGTGCAGTGCTGTGAAAAAAATAATATATTCTTTTCATTGTTTGCTAAATGCGTGGACCGTGGATATTCGCGTTATGTTCCATTACTTCACTCGTGCATGGGTTTTAAGATGTGCACATTCTGCCCCACGTGAGCAATTATTGCTACTTGCGATTCAGAATGAACACCTCTGTGCTATACATTAAACTCCAGAAGCCGCTCCCTGGCTTCCAGCCCACCGGGAAATGCCAGGGTGGCAGGAAGTCCAATCCGGTCATGGGGGGAACGCACGCACTCTACTAACTTTCTTTTATGATTAGGTAACAAGAGACAGGCAAACACTTGACATATTTTCCTGCTTATAATTAGAAAGTTATCTACGAACAGGATGAAACGCAAACGGGCTTGAAACTCTTCTACTTGATCAAAGAAAAAGAAGCTTTAAGAAAAGGTGAAGCTAAAGCGTCCTCAAAGGAATGACCTAAGAAATGGCCTCAGAACATGCTGCCCTGCTGCTGTCTTTTGGTCAGTCAAAGCCTTTTGTAACGGATCAAGAATCACCCCCTTGAGTTCACGCCCCCTGCGCAGAGCTCCACTGCTGCCCAGCTAGGTTCGCCCTATAAAAGTGCCGCAGCATACATAAATACAGACACAGATAATGGCTTCTCAATGCACATTAAAGTATAGTTTACTTGTAAGTCCAGGCGTTTAATAAACTAATCATCAATATTCATACAAAACGGGCCACACTGCATTGTTTCTTTGCACTTAACCATACTCGCAGATCTTTCCATCATGTGCACAAGCCACTGAGCTAACTTGCGGCCTGCAGGTTACACTCAAAAGCCCCGTGGCAAGCTCATTAACTGCGACTGTTCTGTAAATACTGTAATGATGGGCCCTAGGCCCACATGCTAGGTGAAGAAGGACACTGCACACATAGTTGGGGATAGTGGGAATGGCCACGAGCACGTGCGCTCGGCCCCTTTTATTGACAGCGTCACCTGACACAGTGACGTCTGTGGTGGGTGGGTGTACAGTGTAATACAGCAGGTCGGAGCACTAGAACGTGTCCATGCATGGACACTACATCCCTCCCAATTTTTAATAACAAAACCCAACGTCAAAGTTCAACCTGGGGGAGAAAGAAAGATATACACAGTTGTAATACAGTGACCAAACTTCTGCAGAATCGCTCACGCTTCAGCTGCTTGGAGTCGCAGAAGATGTTCTTCCTGTCGCGGACGATGCTCTTCCTGTCGCAGACGATCACCAGTTCACTGTGGCACCAGTCATGGGTGCTCGATGGATCTAGTCTGTTTGACGGCTCTGCCTTGAAGTTGTTCTCACAGTCTTTCCTTCGCTTTTACTTTCTTGGCGACAAACGCAGTTGAGTTCTTGTGGTTTACCGCTAGATGTTGCCGTTCGTCTGTTCGTCCAGTCCTTTTCTTTATCTGTGGCGTGTGTTTCTGTTTTGCAAAAGACGGATTGGTTGCAAGACACCCCTCTCACCATGATGCCTCTCTCGCAGGTGTTCCCCTGCCACGGGATATCCCTGAGGCCCTCTGACTTGTCCTGAGCTGGGTGTACTGTGCCGTGTTACTCGCACGCCGATCCGTGTGGGTGCAGAGGAGACGACAAGTCTCACCTCTGGTTCTGCAGTCGTGCCTGGAGGGTAGCTGTTGGCTCCTGTCTTCGCACACAATGTCTTCATCCTCCTGGGACCTTTGCTGGAGGGCGGCTGATGACCATCTCTCGTCGCGGGGACGCTCTCTCACTGGCATCCCTGAGGCCTCTGCCCCTGGGTCACCACGGCTGGCGTTGTCCAGTGTCCGTGTGACCCCAAAGGTGGGTGTTTCGAATGGTCCGGCCTGCTCACCTCTGCAGATCCCAGGTGCGCTGAAAGCATCATCAAACAGATGGTCTTTCTCCGTGCCACGGGTGTTCTTCAGGACTTGCGCACCGTGTTCTGACGCTTGTCACCTTCCTTGTCTTTGAGGTGTGAGTAGTCTTGCCACACTCTTCTCTCTTTCCTCTATGTCTGTCTCCGTGAGGATGTCATGTCACTCTGACTTCTTCTTTGTTGCAGTGGCAACCGTGCCACTCAGATCTCTTCCTTTCCCCTTTCTTTTGGTGGCAAACGTGCCACTCCGATATCTTCATTCTTCTTTTCTTGTAGTGGCAAACGTGCCACTGCGATTTCTTCTTTCTTCGTAGTGGCGGACGTGCCACTCTGGTCTCTTCATCTCTTCGCTTCACGACCTACTCTGGACCGTTTCTGTTCTCTTATCTGGCCAGGCTTCTCCGTGCAGCGCGCGCACTCTGCACGTGTTCCCCCTGGTCTTGTCCTCGTCCGAGAACACTCTCTTCATCTTCCTCAGCATTCCGAGTTAGGGTCGTGACCTTCTCTTCATCTTCACCTTGTCACCAGTTACTTCGGTTGAAGTTCGTGGGGCCATGCTCATGGTCCGCTTCGGTCTTCTCCCTTTCACCAGTTGCTTTGGTTCTTCTCGAGCTTCTTGGACCACTTGACGGTCCGCGCTGCCGATCACTGGCAGGAAATCTTCGGTCTTGTCGTCAGACCTCTTGCTTTGTAGCTTCCTTGACCCGTGCGTCGGTCACCTCCGTGTGCAACTCCTGACGAGTCGGCTTCTGTGGTGCGACCATTTGGCTGGTCGGCTTGACCGTTGTGGTGCGACCGTTTGGCAGGTCGGCTTGCCCTTTGTGGTGCGACCATTGGGCTGGTCGGCTTGACCTTTGTGTTGCGACCGTTGGGCAGGTCGGCTTGGCCTTTGTGGTGCGACCATTTGGCTGGTCGGCTTCACGAGGTGTGTCACGTCGTGTGAGTACCTGTGTCCGCTGCCTTGTCAGGCGCTGGTGCGTGCTACTCTTCGTACCGTCGTGGTACATCTCCAGTGTAGCGTTGCTCCTAGTATCATGATCACTTGATGTGGTGGCTTCTTGGCGCCGCTGGGTGTGGCTCTGCTTTTACTTTTCACATCGATACCGCCCCCTCCCGCAGCCGGCCTCCTCACATCGCGGGCCGCGGGGGGGGTGCTGGCACCTCTCTCCTCTGGCCGGGTGCTTCACAACCAGGGCTCACCTTCGCCCTGCTGGTCTTCGTCTCAGCGCGGCTCCTCACCTTTCGGCCGGCGGGCCTTTTCTTCCACGCGGGTGGGCTCCGCGTGGTCGCCGCCACTTGCCGGGTCGCGGCCGATGCGGGTGGGCTCCGCTCGGGTTGCTGTCCTTCAGGGCACCTCCGGGCACAGCGGCAGGGTCGACGGGGTCGGGGTGGGCACCCGACCTCGTCCTGCAGAATCACGGCGTCGCGGCCGATGCGGGTGGGCTCCGCTCGGCCTGTGCTTTATTCCGGGGCGCTTCTGGGCACAGCGGCAGGTCGGGGTGGGCACCCGACTGCCACGCTTCCGCCCTGGGGCACAGCGTCGGCCTCCCGGTCTTCGTGGCGGTGCGGGGTGGGCTCCCGGTCACCGCTCGTGGCTAGGGCTCTGTGCACGCCCGGCGGGCGATTAGGCGTCATCCGCGCCTGCAGGGGTTTTACGCTCGGTACTTCTCTCCCCCTTCACGCAGAACGAAGGCTGCACACGCGGGGCGTAGTACCACTCTCGTCGCCATTGTAATGATGGGCCCTAGGCCCACATGCTAGGTGAAGAAGGACACTGCACACATAGTTGGGGATAGTGGGAATGGCCACGAGCACGTGCGCTCGGCCCCTTTTATTGACAGCGTCACCTGACACAGTGACGTCTGTGGTGGGTGGGTGTACAGTGTAATACAGCAGGTCGGAGCACTAGAACGTGTCCATGCATGGACACTACAAATACGACTAACATGCAAATTAAGTCCACAATTCTCTGGTGTGGACGCTATATCCCAAAAGATTACCTATCCAATCGCCATATTGTGCCTACAATAGTTCGGAGGGTTAATGTCCCTACTGCTGCGATGCATCTTTTCCTTCTTCAGTATGTGAAACGAAAACGCTCCTGTTTGCGATGATAACACTTATAATTGAGTGCTACGAAAGTGCAACGCTGTGCAAGAGAGCTAATCTGTAACACAGATGAGTATTCAACATGTGATAAGAACTTTGAATGGGAAGGGTGAGGCATGTAGCGTTTTGCATACGCGAGGCCCGAAGAGCTGGCCGGGGATGTTTCAGTTTGACTGTTGGGCGCGCTAATCGCCGAGTTTAATTAGAAACACACTGCCAGTTCAGTTGTAATGAGAGCATACTTAAATCTGACCCACTCCAGTGGATGTAGGATAGGGGTCTCTTCCCCAATCAATGTTTCTGAAAAAACTGATGTAAAACACACAAAAGTAAACTAAGACTCCTTTTTCATCACAATATTTAGAATCCAGACACAAGATGCTCGCGTAAAATATTTCAATAACCCAGGCGCAGCACTCCCGAGAAAATTTGGAGGGATTTGGGCAGCGTGAGAGCGACAACTGGAATAAATATTGTTCACTTTCCTCTAAGATCATGTTCCCTTTGCTTCTAAAAGAAAATTATACATTCTAAGAGGATCATTTACAGGAAAACAGGGTTTTATGTGGCTCTTCGATGCCACAGTACACACTTATTGGCTTTAGGTTTGATTAACAGTGCTTTGCCGCCATCATGTGGAAAAGAGAAATACCAGCGCTCTCCGACCCCAGACCTCATCTGAGGCGGAGGTAACATAAACCAGCACCCACGTTAATTGAGAATTGAAGGACCAGTAGTGACCCTTACTGTTGGTTATCAGCTGCAGTGCCGGTCTGACGGCAGATCGCGGACCTCCAGGAGTCAAGTCCACCATTGCTCCTCGCTGCTGCACGCATTTTGATTGATGTGGGACTGCTGAGCTTAGTGAGAGCGGACTGCACTGCAGCAGACTGCCTGTGAAGCTCCTCCACTCCGACGGGCGGTCCGGACCGGGTCCCACGGGTCCACAGACTTGAGTGTCTGTCGCATTACGGCATGAATTACTGAGTCAGTGAACAAACGCTCTGCGCGAGCAGCCGCGTCCGGACGCTCCTCTAACACTGACCAACTAACTTCAAGCCTGCCGCTCACACCGTGCCGGCGGGTAGCCATTGGTCAGTTTTAGGTCTGCTTAGGCAGGGCTTGCGCTGTTTGTTGGAACAGGTATGGACTTTAAGCTCCGCCCATTTTACCACTCATCTTTTCAATTGGCTCCTGTTTCTGGCCTTTGTAAATGACGACTTTTAATTGTTAATATGCTTAGTAGTCCCTCCTATACCTCCTTTTCTCCTCTTGTAATCTCCCATGAGGACTGTCCCATTACAAGTGTTGTTACTCGGTATGTTTTAATAACAGTCTGTGAGCACTATTTTCTGAAATGACTTTCGCTTCAGGACACGCTCTCCAGCACCTGCTTTTTCTTTTATCAAGCGTGATGCATGCCTAACTTTATCTTATGCTTTTGGGCTTTAGCTGCAATAGTGGCGACACCTTTCTTTTCTTATGTGCGACTCGCAGAACTTGATGTTGAAACTGCACACAACATAATATTTATTTTTCAAAGCAGCGTGGCACGCCACAATTTTTTTAAGGCACCATGGCACGCCTTGTTTTTTTAAAAGCAGTGTGGCATGCCACACCAGTTTTATTTTCAGCCACGCATAATCTTATGTTTTAATTTTAGCAGCGCAGCACCCCTTGCTTCAACTTCAACAATAGCGGCCACGCCTTTCTTCCGCGTAGCTTGACCAACTTAATCTAAGTGTCCTTTTTAGATTTCGGCTTGAAGGCTGCGCTTGCGCAGTTTCGCTCCGAGATTTAATGTTAGGAGTGGGGCTTTAACCCGCCCCTTTTTTTTTTTATCTCTTCTCCATTGGCTGGCCTCTGAAATACTGGTCAGCCATTGGAGAAGAGCATTGTCTCTCCAAACAAGCCCCGTCTTTTTCGGATTCGGGGGCGTGTTTTTTCGATTCTTTCTCTCCTCTGGAATGTAAACATTCCAGCCAATGGCAAGAGGAGAGAAAGAAAAACACGCCCCCGAATCCGAAAACGCCACTGCGTTTCTCCGAGGCATTTCTGCTTGACCTCGGAGAAAGGCGGTGGTGCGTCATCCCCGTCCACCACTCCCCCTGCTCTCGGCTCCCTCGGTGCTCCTCTCGTTTAACAATTGTGTTGGCCAAGACCGCCCTCTTTTACCAGCCAGATATGATCAGATCTCTGGGATATCCGTAAGTAAAGATGCGCTCGCCGCTGGTTGCCAGTGCACGTACCACCACTCAAGAGTGCTGTGTCGTTAAGTTGTGTGTGCACGTGGTAGGCTCCCCTACTGCTCCCAATTAGAGACTGTGCCCTCCACCCTGTTGGTTTCGTATCCACTCCAGCCCTCCCACCCTTTTACTTTCTCGTCTCCTTCTGTGTTGCTTTGGTCTCCCCCTCTCTCTTGCATGTTGCTTTGCCCTATTCCCCCCCGTGTAGCTTTCGCTCCCCTGCACGCTTAGAAAACTATAGCAACAAAACCACACCTGTATCGTATTGTTCGCTTTACCAGCCAGATATGATCAGATCTCTTGGATATCCGTAAGTAAAGTTGCGCTCGCCGCTCGTTGCCAGTGCACGTACCACCACTCAAGAGTGCTGTGTCGTTAAGTTGTGTGTGCACGTGGTAGGTTCCACTACTGCTCCCAATTAGAGACTGTGCCTTCCACCCTGTTGGTTTCGTATCCACTCCAGCCCTCCCACCCTTTTACTTTCTCGTCTCCTTCTGTGTTGCTTTGGTCTCCCCCCTCTCTCTTGCATGTTGCTTTGCCCTATTCCCCCCCGTGTAGCTTTCGCTCCCCTGCGCGCTTAGAAAACTATAGCAACAAAACCACACCTGTATCGTATTGTTCGCGTGCGCATCAGCATTTACAAATTTACTCGGGTGGCCGCGTCTACGGCTTTTTTCTTGTAGTTTAGCCATGCTCCACAGCATCACGGATACCGTTCAACGTGCCCGAAAGCTATTGGCAAAGCAAATAGGTCACAAAGACGAAACCTATTGGCTTTGCCAATACTCGTCTAAGATTCTCGTTTTAGCTTTGCCCCATTTTACTTACCCTTATGAATTTCTAACAGTTACTCATACCCCAGGACTTTAATACTTAACTTTTATATGTATCTCCTTATCTCTCCTTTTTTTTGTACTTCAATGTTTTTGCATTTTGAGGTAAATGACCTGAAAATAAAATTTCCGATTTCGCCGGCGCACTGACTACTCAGAAAAGTACAATAAAGCCAGCAGCTGTGAAGTCTTTCCAACAGACTCACGGGATGAGTAAAGAACAGCCACCAACCGGTGCAGTGGTCACTTCCACACAGGCGAGGGTTGGTACAGAACAGCCAGGCTCAGCAGTAGAGGAGTGGCCCCGGCATGCACACGTGACAGCAGCACAGTCGGGCAGAGGCAGCAGCCCTTGCACATCACTCGGAAAATGCCACTTCCCGGGTAGAGGCAGCTTTTTAGGTCTCGGCTCGAAGGTTTGAAAACATCACTTAACAACCTCCTTTTGTAAATCCCCACAATTTACTACACTGCCCCTTTAAGGAACTCCAGAGTCATCCAGACTATCCACCATGCAGGGAAGGGTCAGTGAGGCATTTTGTTTCTGTCAGGACCATTGCATTGTAAATGCTTGTTTTGTTTGTTTACACGCTGCGACACAGAAAGGAAATAATGAAAACGAGCAACACCTGCTCCGTTTTCATAGCTATCCAATATTCCGAGAGTATACTCAAGTCACGTGTGGGCAGTCTTAAAGTATTAGTTACTCCGATGCCTACCTGCTAACCCGAATGTTGCCTCTGGAGCATTGACCGATGATGGAGGAGTAGAGCTGGCCAGGGACTACGTGAATAGTACACTGTCTTCTTCCAAATGCCGACCACTTCCCAATGTTTGAGGAACCTGTTTGGATGGAAACATGGGCCAGATATCAGTGTGATTAAACAAGCGGGCAGGCGGCACATTTGCTAAATCTATCCTGAACAAAAATAGTTTTCAACACTCAGTGATCTTTTTGATACTTCTACAAATTGTAGTTTTCCAGTCCATTTCGAGGAGCTTCGTTGCTTCTATCTTCTCTTTAATGGATACGTGGGTGTGTATGTCTATATATGTCCTTTTCTTCTTGTATAATAACTAGGTTATCTTTTTTAAATATCTGTTTATTAAGTTTTTGTAAAGCATTTAACAGGGGAAAAGTAAATAAAACAAAGAAACACCTTTTAATTAACGTAAATACATTTGTTTGAAAACATCACTGAACGACCTACGTTTGTAAATCCCCACAATTTACTACACTGCCCCTTTAACCCCTTCAGTGCCCATGACGAGCTGGACTCGTCATGGGCTGCGGTGGCGCTGTGCCCATGACGAGTCCAGCTCGTCATGAACCCCACCCACTAAGGCAAAGCGCGGCACAGGGCGGGGAAAGGGGCGGGCATGCAAGGGGTTAAGGAACTCCAGAGTCATCCAGACTATCCACCATGCAGGGAAGGGTCAGTGAGGCATTTTGTTTCTGTCAGGAGGATCCACAAAGTGCTGCCTTCTAGTTTTTTTGGGCTAAAACATGCTTTTTTGGCTTTATTCCAAGTCCTACACATTCTTGCATTATTTTGCAGGAAGTGCCTTTTCCTCCTGCTTTTTCTCTTCTTTCAGCAAAATTGACAGGTGCTCCTTGTGTGGAGGTAAGAAATCTTTGAATGATCCCTACTCCATCCCTACTCCATCAGAAGGTGTAAAATCTGTCCGGAGATGCCTTACAAGTGATATATAACGTTTAGCTGTTTTTTAGGTCTCGGCTAACAGCTCAGATTGGCCTGATGTCTTACATATAATGAACAATTACCGCAAAGCTGTCATTAACGCGCGCAGCAAACCAAACAATGGGGACTAGCTTATCCTAGTGACCACCAGCACAAGCACATGGGACATTACACTCACAAGCCGGCTGAGGGAGCGCAGATGGCTGTGTGTGTATGTGTGGGTGGCTCTGTGTGTGTGTGGGTGGCTCTGTGTGTGTGTGGGTGGCTCTGTGTGCATTTGGGTGGCTCTGTGTGCATGTGGGTGGCTCTGTGTGCATGTGGGTGGCTCTGTGTGCGTGTGGGAGGCTCTGTGTGCGTGTGGGAGGCTCTGTGTGCGTGTGGGAGGCTCTGTGTGCGTGTGGGAGGCTCTGTGTGCGTGTGGGAGGCTCTGTGTGCGTGTGGGAGGCTCTGTGTGCGTGTGGGAGGCTCTGTGTGCGTGTGGGAGGCTCTGTGTGGGTGGCTTTTTTTGTAGGTGGCTCTATGCGTGGTGGCTTTCTCTGTGTGGGTAACTCTGTGTGTGTGTCGGTGGCTATGTGAGTGGCTCTGTGTGTGTGGGTGGATTGGTGTGTGTGGCTCTGTGTGTGGGTGCAAATGCAATATGTCTCGTATTTGAGAGTGATTAAGCTATTGACATTGTAAATACCAATGCTGTTTCTTTAAATGTTTTAAAAACAAAAATAATTTCATGAAAATGCCAGTAGCTCTAACTTTAACAATGCCGAGACCATTGCATTGTAAATGCTTGTTCAGTGCTTACAGCTGGGGATGTGTCCTCTAACTGCAGCTGGGGTGATTAGTGTCCCTCCTATTTGAGACTTTGGCTTCTGTTTCCGCTTCCTGCTGCAGTGCTCACATTGCCTACTTCAGTTGCCTGCATCTAACAGAAGTCCAAGCACGTCACTCTTTCTCTGTTTGCGGCTCACTTACATTGATGTTAAGACTGTACACAACATAATATATATTTTTTAAAGCAGTGTGGCACACTGCGCTTTTTTAAAAAGCAGCACGGCACACTTTACTTTATTTTTTTTCAGCCGCGCATAATCTTATGTTTTACCTTCAGCAGCGCAGCACGCAGGGCTTCAACATCAACAATTGCGGCAGCACCTTTTTACTGTGTGACTCGTTAAACTTAATCTAAGTATCCTTCTCCAGTGTTTACAACTAAAGAAGTATCAATGCGATACCTATAACATTGCAAAGGCTTGTTAAGACTGACTCACTGTTACACTCGGCCACGTGATGTCATGTCACAGACATTGAATTTGAATCCATTGCCGCAGCGGTGAATGAACTTTCTTGTTATATTGTAACCTCTCAGCATGCCCAGTCGCAAGCTGAGCCAGCCGCCCAAAAAATCCTGCAGCAAGCAGCACGAACCCAGCGCTGCAGCCTGGCTATTTGACAGAGCACTAACTGCGCTCCAGCTTGACAGCTGAGACACCATAAATGCACAATGTTGCATTTCAATGCAGTGATGCGAACCACCACACTGAAATGCGTTAGTCTAATGCCTTATGAATGGTACATGGCAGGGAGGCACTTGCCCCTGCAGTGCAGAGCAACATCCATATCTGATCACATATACATGGGGCACTGTAATAAACATATAAATGTCTGGCCTTTATTTTCGTTTTACAAACACGTTATTACTCACAACTGACCTGTGGCCAAGTCAGCTGTAATAATTCACATTGGCCTGGGTATGTCAAAATGAAGCATCGCTGGCACACAGATCCCTTCTTTTCATCACTCACCGTCTTAGAGATGATAGAGGGATGGATGCCAGCCAAAATCCTGCTATCTTTTATTTATGGACACTACAAAGTTGAAACATGCTTTAGGGGAACAAAAGGAAATTATTGTAAGTGGCAACAAATAACCACTGCTACTAAACAGGAGTGGCTCCTCCGTATGGCAGATAAGCATCGCCCCACACCTCATGCCAGCAGATGATAAAACGCTAATAACACAATGTTATTATAATTTTATTTATGCTGTCTGAGCCCCGTAATAAGTATAGGGTGGGGCCGGGCCAGGCATGTCAGGGAGGAGTAGTATTGTGCACTTATAAGTGCACATGTGTGTTTGGACGGCCATCCTGGCCAGCCAAACACACGTGCCAGGTTATGTTTCTCTAACACAGCTGTGTTACACAGCTGAGTTGGAGAAAAGCCATAGGCTCCAATGCACTGTCTGAGCAGCAAACTAGGCCATTCAGACCAACCTTGGCACTGCTCTCATGCTATAAAAGCAGCTTCTGAATTGGGTGTGGAGACTGTGTCCTGAGGGTCCATCCCCTTACAGCCTGACAAGAGGAGCAGTGAGGCAGCCATCAGCGGGAGCAGAAAAAAGAAGCAGGCAAGTCTTTTTTTGGTGCTTTTTATTATGACTTCCCCCCCCCTCCCCAACCCCGTGGCCGCCCTACTACTTTAGACTGGCGACCGCCGCCACTGCTATGAAAACAACTCCCTTCGTATGTGGCCCAAGCTACTGTGCTCTGTTCGAACAGAATGCTCCTCTAATTCCTATTAATCAAGTTAAATGTTCTTATGTTGCTTTTCCATTTCAGAAACAGCACTGTAGAAATAAGGGCTGCACACAACAGCAGAAACAGTTATAATCAAACATCACTAGTCAATGCTTAAACTGTTCCTAGATTGTGAATCATTGTTTCTCTATGTAATTTAAGGCAATGAGCCTTATTCACAAACTGCATTTTGAAGGACATGTAATGGTACCTCAGTAGTACTACTCACATACATAAAAATGCATTTCACAAACCTATGCCCGGAGATCTCCGCCTCGCCTATCTTTTCTCTGCACACATAGGTCTATGTTTTAGTAGTAAATATGTGAGGGACAGGGTTTAGTGGCTGCAAATGGGGAATACTTCCACTTTTTAAAGGGAGCATTTACTGAGGGGGAAGAAGACGTTTAAGGAGAAACATGCAAAATAAAACAATACCAAAATCACCCACACATGAGTAAGCACATTGTTATTCACAAACTGCACTTCCAAAGTTTCTAAAACCAAAAAGATCTCAAAACAGTTGTAAATGTACTCCAACCCAACTTTGGAGTAAGTCAAGCACCACAAGTGGCAACTCAAAGGTAATACAATCCACTACCATAGAAAATAATGGCAGCAGGGACTTACAAATAACACTCTACAGGAAACAATGTTAGAATACCTACAATTATCCAATTTTAAAATCCATATATAAATTATAGTTAATTTGACATTTAAACATATACAAACAGAGTGGCGACTTATAGTTAGTGTTTGGTTAACTAGCTGAAAAGAGTGTGTAACGAGGTGCGCTACTTATAATAATTTGAAGGTGGTGTTTACATTGTAAATGAAAGCTATAACTTCAGAATTTTGAAAGTTTCAGAAGTTTAAGTTTGGTTTGTATAGGGAAAAAACGGTTTCCTAACTATAACTAACATTTAATCTTTGGTTTTTTGATTAAATTTGAATGTAAAACTTTCTTTTTTTAAATGTTTTTCAAATCAAAGAGTCCAGTGTCACTGAATGCAGTGTTATGTGGAGTGTCGTACAGTATAGTGGAGAAGAGTGTTGTAAAGTCTATTGTCGTAGAGTGGAGCATTGTAAAGTGGAATAGAGTGGAGAAAGGTAAAGTGGAGTAGCATATCATACAGTGTGGAAAAGTGTTATTTAGTGTAGTGGCATAGTGTCTCATATAATGGAGTCAAATGTTGTAGAGTGGAGTGGCGAGCTGTACAGTGGACTAGTGTGTCATACCGTAGAGTAGGAAGTTGTAGACTGAGGGTGTGTTAAAAATTGGTTTCTGGTTGGCAAAGGTATGCAACCTTTCCAAGCAGAAACCACAATCTCAGTCAGCTTAAATCAGATACACACTATAAATTTACATGTGCTCACCCTCTGGTGGCTTGGCACACAGCAGGAAAGCTTAATTCAAGAGGCAATGTGTAAAGTATTTGTGCAACACTTCAAACAGTAACAGAGTGAAAATACCACAAACGACTCCACACCAGTGTAGAAAATTAGCTTATATTTTTATGAACAAAATACCAAAACATCAAAAATCCAGTAAGTATAACCAGTGTTTCCTGAGCTTTAGTTATTCCTTGTTCCTGAGCTGCTGCTGTTTTCCTTGTTCCTGAATTAGCACTGCCTGCAGTACTACCTTGACTTTTCAAACGCATAAAGAAAAGGCATTGTCATTTACAATGCCAATAGCTCAAACTCTTGCAAATGCGAGACCTACTGCATTGCAAATGCTTGTTGGCTACTAGCGCGGGGACACACCAGCAGTGTAACTATGCCCTCTTAAAGTGGATAAATAAAAGAAAGTGAATGAGACAGTGACGGGGCATTAGGCAGACGGTAACAGAGAATAAGGGAGGCAGGCAGAGACGGAGAATGAAGGAGGCAGGAAGAGAGAGTGACACACAATAATGAGACAGACCAACAGAGCATGAGAGACAGCAGCGGAATGGAAAATAATGAGAGAGAATGGCAGGTAGCACCAAAAAGTAAGGGAGGCAGCAATCGAGGCTGAGAGCGGAAGCAAGGGGGGGCAGCAAAAAGGGGGGGGGGGGCAGCAAAAAGGGGGGCAACAAATGCACAAGATGGCACGGTAGCCTCCACAAGAAGTCTGCTTCAGGGCACTACAAAAAGAACGCATCAAGTTGTGTTTTTCCTCCGACGCCTCCAAAACTCCCGGTTTCCATAAAATTAAAGTAACTTCAAATAATATGCAAAGAGGGGAAAAAAAGTCTCTGTGACAGAGGAAAGAAAGCGCGGGGGGGACCGCAGCGGTAGAGAGGGGATTAGATGCCTGAAGTGGACTTTCTCTGGCCATTGGGCCGGCCTGACCTTAAGATGACAGCCTCAAGTCTCGCGCTTTTTATTTGTCATCTCACAAGACATCTGGAAACAATGTGTAACAAGTGGGCGCCGCTCTACGCTTAAAAAATGAACAGTAACAACAAAAGTCTTATCGCGTTGTGTTATTAATGTAAACGAGAACTGCCCCCATCAGTTGGTGGTTTAGTTGGTGCCTGATGAGTACACAAATACAACACTAAAAGCACGCACCGAAGGGGGGCGGAATAAACTATTATAGAAGATGAGTGATAGAAGAGAAAAAGAGGAAAACAGGACAAACAGTATCTTAACGAAACAGGATGCCCTCCTCTGCAGAATGTGGCGAGCGCCCCCAAAGCTACTCATACCCTTGGGTAGAAAGGGGGACCGTGAGGGCTGTGGGCCCCCACACGGCCTGCGTTAGGCCCCTGAGAATAAAATGACTAACTGATGTGGACAAGAACAGATGCATGCAACATGTTAAAACAACACAGTGGGGGCATCTAAGCGTTCACAAAATATCCAAATTTCATAGTGCCGTACACAACAAATGTGTTTGTTCTTCGGCAAGACAAACATTAAAATGTCTAGTATATTCATTTACAAATTTTGTCACCCAACAAGGAGGGGAGTGAAGACAACGGAAGTGGTGAAACGGGAAGATCAATAGAAAGGGATATAGGAGCGGTACAGCTGAGTACTGCAACATTGAGAAGTGGAGTAATGACATTAAGGTTAAAACAATACATGAGCTAGATTTTGGGACAGAAGAAGCTGAGAGGGGAGAGAAAAAAAAGGTGCAGACGAAATGCTATGCAGAAACCAAGATACAAGTGGGAATGAGAATGCGAGCATGGACGCCTTTAAGTGAGAGAAGACGGGAGGTTAGAGCATGTCAGATTATCCTGTCAGCAGATGAACAGTTACAACACACGGGGAGGGGCAGTGGCATTAGACGGGGTGCAGGAACGACTGAGCAGAGACCAAAAGATGGTGTGGGGGTAGTGCATGAGCTGTATACCGGTCTAAGCATAGTATAAGGGGACTGGTATGTGCTGGGAGGGCACAGAGATACACATTTGGAGCTGTGGACTAATCTCTGCAGTGCGCCCCTTATTCCTCAGCACCCTCGAGCGCAGCCCTTACCTACGGGGAGGGCAGCTGCCGGCAGCAGCAGCGCCCCTAGAAGGGGGGCGCTAGGGACATGTTCAGCTCCTATCCGCTCCGCTTAGGACTTTGACTGGATTTGATGCGGGTAAATGAGTAGGGTCACAGGAACAACATGAGAGAACAGTACGACCCTCAGAACAGCAGGAACAAGAACAGCCCATCAGGAGAAGATGAGCACCCCCATTTCACCCCATGGAGCCATCGGAGGAGTGAAGGAGAAAGCTGGAGGCCGGGAGAGCCAGGCTTGCTCACTTCAGACAGCAAAACGAAAGTGACGGCTCGCATCCACAGAGAAAAAAAAAAAAAAGACAGAAGAGGAACGAAACTTAAGAAGAGAGCATGGCAACTGTAATGAATATCCTTAATGCCCAGACATGCTTAATCTCTATAATAAATCCTTTACATTACAATAGGTGTAGATTGAGGTCCAGCAGCTGAGAGCTCGACACACGCACCATGCTTTCATTGGTCGATGACTGCGCTATAAATAATGAGCATATAAGGTCTGCAGGGGCCGGACGGGATTATGGTGACGATCAGCCTTGTGCATGCGCCTGGAGGCGCTGCCATGCTTACATCAGGCAAAAATGCCAAGCAAAAAAAAAAAAAAAAAGTGCGATCTGGCCGACTTTGAAGCTGGGAAACCTAGTTCAAGCATTCTGTGTTTCTGAACGAATCACTTCTCTCCCCGTGCCTAAAAATTAATGCACCCGTTTGTAATGCAAGTGGTGCTTGGGTAATGCGCACTCATGCCTTCCGGTCGAGTTAACACTATATAAAACAGTAACAAGCAGCATGTGTTGTCCACCCCTCGTGCACACCAGCTCCTGATGCAGCCTTGCACATGCTGCCATGTTTACATCAGGCAAAAATGCGGAGACAAAAAAAAAAAAGGGCAATCGGGCGAACAAAAACAGTAATTAGGGACCACTATTTCCGGACTAGACGGAAGTCAGTTACAGATCAAAAGCCAGTAAAAAGCCAGCTAACAGGAGCTGTGCTAACATTGAACAAATGGCAAGCAGCCAGAGAAAGAACCGGGCAATAGGCGGACTTTCACCCCATATACAGATTACTTCATGCCTCGGAGAGGCAGCGCATGCGCTGCCTATGTGAGACCTAAAAAGGGTGAAAGGGGCATAAGTATAAACGAAAAGATCCCGCTGAAGACTATAGGAACTGACTCAACAAGAGGGGGACAAAGGCATGGCTTTAAATATATTCGTAGAAGGAACAGACCAGAAAAAGCAAACATTTTGAGATAGAATGTACTCTTGTCTGACTGGAGCAGATGAGGAAGACAGGTGCAACAGACATCACTTCGGTGAATGAAGTAACAAGTGATGGGCCGAAGGCAAGAAAGTCCATGGTGAACAGCATTAGTACGATCCATGGTCTAAAACTGCACGCACACAAACTCATGGTGAACTACCTGAAATAATGCACTGCAAAGGACTGTGGGTTGAATGGCCACAAGAAACAGTCACCGGTGAAGGATCAGAAGGCAACACTGAAAACAAGAACAAGGCAATGTCCTGAGACGCAGCCATATTAAAGTCAGGCTGAGCAGAAAGCTACTAATAAGGAGCCAACAAAACGAAGCGACCCAACAGAAACAGATAGAGGACTACACATTAGAAGAGCTGTGTGCTCAGATGAAAGTAAACGCGTGCTCTGCATGCAAACCCTTAAAAAAAAAATCCACAATAGTGGATGAAAACAGTACTTCGCGAAGGGAAACTGATAAGATAACACAAGGAACATGCATTGGTAAATGGAGGAAAAGTGTGCTACAGCAAATAGAAATGAAGGAAAAGTAAGTGTCAAGTACAGGAACCAATGAAAAGCAAGGAAAGTATGGAGGCGGGGCGTAAACCCCTTTAAATTTTTATATTAAATACAAAAGATTTCAAAAACAGTGTAGGCGAAACCTAAAAAGATTATCTCTGTGCACACTGCTAAAAGACAAACTACAAAATGAATTTCTATTTTTTGTAGTGTATAGATGTTTGAACTGATCTCAGGAGCAGTGGACTGTACACTGAGAACGTTATTATGAGAAGCCTAAAGCTTTATGTGCTGTATAGGGAACACTATCGCATGCCTCAAATTCAGTTTACAAAAAATAAATCTTTGAGATATATATTGCATGCATCACATCACACTTATGCTGCCCTACATAGATTTAGAATCTGAGGGACACAATGATCGAGTGATTTCACAAACTACCACAAGTTAGTTTAAAAAGTGTATTTAGAAACCAATGCTCCAAAACAGAGGCTGAGTAACTAAGGGTATTATTTAGAGAGGCGAGCAGCCTGCCAGACGTCCAGTGCGGGTCTGCCCACTTCAGCTACAGGACTGCGCCGAATGGGTGGGATCTTTCTTCCAAAGGTGCGTTCACTGTTTGAATGCCACGCGGGCCACTATGTTGCCTGAGTCCACTCAGCATTTGGTTTAATTTCACAGAGACTACCCCCAAAAACTGGGGAGTGGTTTCTCCGTGTGCATGTTTCACTAGAGTATACCTCCCGTTCAGTAATTTGCTCTGTGATATTATTAGAACTAAATATCTCATACTTTGCACTTTTCTTTTCATTGGCTTTCATTTTCCAGGATCTGCGCAGGACTCATGAGGCGATGCAATGACCTTGGAAAATAGGCCTCATCCCATCAGCTGGTCACCACCTCCTGCACTCATACAGATTTCCAGAAGAATGAAGGCCGGACTGTAAAGCAAAACCAGCCCCGGCAAATATGCTCCAATTAGCCCCACACTGCAGCATGCCAGACACTTGTCAAGTGAGCCGGACCCACTCCATGGATAGGGGGCTCTTCCCCAATCAGTGTTTCTGAAAAAATGGATGTAAAAGCACTTTAGAATTGTACATTCCACCCTGGTTTGAACTCAACCCATCTTGAAAGCGTGATGTAAGGGGTCTAAATGTGCACTATAATTTGTGAGCCTATGCATGAGTTCCATCCCACCTCCTGAGCCCATATTCCAGATTGTGCATGTGCGGAATGAGTCGTGGCACTTTGGACAGAGGGTCTTACCCTCGCTTTTGTCCTAATAAAGATCCCATGTGATTTGGTTGTTGGGAGGAATCGAAACAGTTACAAAACTATTGTGTAGGCCTGTGATTAACAGGATATATAAGGCGCACTTAGAGTGAAGTGGACCTTGCTTCTGTGAATACCGATCATCTACAGCCAGAACAGACTTTAAACATGCCAAGCTTGGTTTTAAATGATCTAGTCACTTCTTCACCGTTCACTTGCTCTGCGCCGTTTCCTCACTTGATGTGGTATAGATGTGCATATATTGTGCATTGCCGTGAAAAAATAATATATTCACTTCATGGTTTGCTAAATGCGTGGACCGTGGATATTCGCCTTATGTTCCATTACTTCTACCGTACATTGGTTTTAGGATGTGCACATTCTGCCCCCACGTGAGCAATTATCGCTACTTGCAAAGTGATTCCGAAGGAACACCTCTGTGCTATACATTAAACTCCTGAAGTCGCTCCCAGCCCACCGGGAAATGCCAGGGTGACAAAGTCCAATCCGGTCATGGGGGAACGCACACACTCTACCAACTCTTTTATGATTAAGTAATGGGAGACAGGCAAAAACGTGAAATATTTTCCGGCTTATAATTCAAATGTTAACTATGAACAGGAAGAAACACAAACGGGCTTGAAACTTCTACTCGATCAGCGACAAAGAAAAGAAGCTTTAAGAAAAGGTGAAGCTAAAGCGTCCTCAAAGGAATGACCTAAGAAATGGCCTCAGAACATGCTGCCCTGCTGCTGTCTTTTGGTCAGTCAAGGCCTTTTGTAACAAGAATCACTCTCTTGAGCTCACGCCCCCTGCGCAGAGCTCCGTTGCTGCCCAGCTAGGTTTGCCCTATAAAAGTGCCACAGCATACATAAATACAGACACAGATATAATGGCCTCTCAATGCACCTTAATGTATAGTTTACTTGTAAGTCCAGGCGTTTAATAAACTAATCATCAATATTCATACAAAACGGGGGACACCCTGCATTGTTTATTTGCACTTAACCATAGCAATGGATTACAAAGTAATGGCCTGCAGGTTACAAGCAGATCCTTCCGTCATGTGCACGAGCCACTGAGCTAACTTGCGCCCTGCAGGTTACACTCAAAGCCCCGTGGCAAGCGCATGCACTGTGACTCTTCTGTGAATAAGACCGTATCATGCTGATTAGGTCCACAGTTCTCTGGTGTGGACTCTGTATCCCAAAAGATTACCTATCCAATCGCCATATTGTGCCTGCAATAGGTCGGAGGGTTAGTGTCCCTACTGCTGCGATGCATCTTTTCCTTCTACAGTATATGAAACGAAAACCATCCTGTTTGCGATGATAACACTTATAATCGAGTGCTACGAAAGTGAAACGCTGTGTAAGAGGGCTAATCTGTAACGCAGATGAGTATTCAACATGTAATAAGAACTGTGACTGGGAAGGGTGAGGCTTGTTGCGTTTTGCATACGCGAGGCCCGAAGAACTGGCCGGGGATAAGCAGATGGAATCACGAAGTATTTCAGTTTGACTGTTGGGCGCGCTAATCGCCGAGTTTGATTCGAAACACACTGCCAGTTCAGTTGTAACGAGAGCATACTGAAAACTGAACCGAATAAAACACTCAAAAATAAACTAAAACTCCTTTTTCGTCATAATATTTAGAATCCAGACACAAGATACTCGCGTTCAATAACCCAGGTGCAGCACTCCCGAGAAAATTTGGAGCGATTTGGGCAGCGTGAAAGCGACAACTGGAATAAATATTGTTCACTTTCCTCCAAGATCATGATCCCTTTGCTTCTATAAGAAAATTATACATTCTAAGAGGATCATTTACAGGAAAACAGGGGTTTCTGTGGCTCTTCGATGCCACAGTACACTCTTATTGCCTTTAGGTTTGAATTACAGTGCTTTGCCGCCATCATGTGGAAAAGAGAAATACCAGCGCTCTCCGACCTCATCTGAGGCGGAGGTAACATAAATCAGCACCCACGTTAATTGAGAATTGAAGGACCAGTATTGACCCTTACTGTTTGTTATCAGCTGCAGTGCCAGTCTGACGGCAGGGCGCGGACCTCCAGGAGTCAAGTCCACCATTGCTCCTCGCTGTGACACGCATTCTGATTGATGTCGGACTGCTGAGCTCAGTGCTGCCGGACTGCACTGCAGCAGACTCTCCTCATTACGGCATGAAGCACTGAGTCAGTAAACAAATGCTCTGAGCGAAAAGCGGCGTCCGGACGCTCTTCTAACGCTGAGCAACTAATTCAAGTCTGCCGCTCACACCGTGCCGGCGGGTAGCCATAGGTCAGTTTTAGGTCTGCTTAGGCAGGGCTTGTGCTGTCTGTTGGAACAGGTATGGACTTTAAGCTCCGCCCATTTTACCACCCATCTTTTCAATTGGCTCCTGTTTCTGGCATTTGTAAATGGCGGCTTTTGATTGTTAGTAGGCTTAGTAGTCCCTCCTAAGTACCTCCTTTTCTCCTCTTGTAATCTCCCGCGAGGACTGTTCCATTACATGTGTTGTTACTCGGTATGTCTTAATAACAGTCTGTGAGCACTATTTTCTGAGATGACTTTCGCTGCAGGACACGCTCTACAGCAGATGCTTTTTCTTTTATCAAGCGTGATGCATGCCTAACTTTATCTTATGCTTTTGGGCTTTAGCTGCAATAGTGGCGACAAAACCTTTCTTATGTGCGACTCGCAGAACTTGATGTTGAAACTGCACACAACATAATATTTCTTTTTCAAAGCAGCGCGGCACACCACACTTTTTTTAAAGCAGCATGGCACGCCTTGTTTTTTTTAAAAGCAGTGTGGCACGCCACACCAGTTTTTTTTTCAGCCATGCATAATCTTATGTTTTAATTTTAGTAGCGCAGTACGCCTTGCTTCAACTTCAACAATAGCGGCCACGCCTTTCTTCTGCGTAGCTTGACCAACTTAATCTAAGTGTCCTTTTTCAGTGCCTGCAGCTGGGGTGACTAGCGTTCCTCCTATTTGAGACTTTGGCTTCCGTTTCCGCTTCCTGCTGCAGTGCTCACATTGCCTACTTCAATTGCCTGCATCTAACAGAAGCCCAAGCACGTCACTCTTTCTCTGTTTGCGGCTCACTTAACTTGATGTTAAGACTGTACACAACATAATATATATATTTTTTAAAGCAGCACGGCATACTTTTTTTTTTTTTTTTCAGCCGTGCATAATCTTATGTTTTAACTTCAGCAGCGCAGCACGCAGGGCTTCAACTCAACAATTGCGGACGCACCTTTTTACTGTGCGACTCGTTCAACTTAATCTAAGTGTCCTTTTCCAGTGTTTACAACTAAAGAAGTATCAATGCGAGACCTATTACATTGCAAATGCTTGTTAAGACTAACTCACTGTTACACTCGGCCACGTGATGTCATGTCACAGTCATTGAATTTGAATCCATTGCCTCAGCGGTGAATGAGCGAGGTGAGTGACCAGCTGACGGGCTCGCACGCCTCACCTGAGGGCCTCTCTTGCCGGCTCCGGTCTCAGTGCCCAGCAGGGGAGAACTGAAAACGAAGTGTGAACGCGGCTGGAGCCGCAGGGGGTGCCGCGAAAAGCTGTACGACGGCAGGCAGGAGCCGCGGAAGGCCTGCGGGGAGCGATGTGCTGTGGAGAACCTGCCTAGAAAAGCCTGCCCATCGCTGCAGGAGCTGCCTGTCTTTTCTTCGTGGCTGGCGCCCAGTGCCCCAGCGCCCCAGCACTTCCAGGTGCATCGCGAGGGAGACGCTCTTCATGCTTCACATGCTGCGGTGAGCGGTGGAGCTGTGGAGCTGCAGGATTGCAGGACTGCTGCTGCGGCGTCCTCCTGCGTGCGTCCTCCTTTGCTTCGGGGTGCTTCAGGGTGATTGTTGATGGGTGCCGTTCGCCGTGGGAGTCTTGTGCACTCTTTGGAAGCCTGCCTTTTTTATTGAATCTCCAGTTTTACTGTGTGTGACTCAAGGACCCTTCTGAAAGCTGCTGGCGGTTTGACGCTGAGGTCGGGACTGCGAGGACCAGCAGCCCCGTAACCTGAATCAGCTGCATCCTCTTCCCGCCCCAGACATTTAACTGACTGCCACTCCCGCTGCGCGGCCGCGCGCCGGGAGAAGCCCGGGACAAGGGCGGGACCGTTTGTGGCCGTTAGTGGCCGGACTGGTCGGGTTGGGCCACCCATATTGGCTAGTTTATTTTTCCGCTTACTGTTTCCCGTGCTCTGTCTGTTTGTAACAGTGAAAACATGAGTAGGAGAAACCATTCTGGCAATACACTCGTAAAAAATCATACTGGGCCTGCAACTAAACCCTTACCTAGTCTGACCGCTATTGAACGCATGCTACAGAAGACGATAGGGGTGGTGGCCAATGCAATCGAAAACACTGAACGCCGCCTTTCCTTACCTGCTGGTAGTTTTCTTCCCCCACAAGCTGCCAACATTTTGTTTGTAACTGTTAATTCTCAAGATTCGATCCTAGCTCCGTCGTTTGTGGCTTTACCGGGACCCCACCCCATCTCCACCACCCAGCCTGCTTTATCTATCACTGCTATTGACCCCCCAGCCGTAACCCCAGATCCACCCAGATTATCTCAGTCCCCTACCATTTTTTCCAATGACTTGCCTACGGACTTTCTTCCCCATTCAGGAGCTGTTTCCCTAACTTCATTTTGTGATTTACCCATAAATTCTTCCTTGGGGTCAACCCCCCCGGTAACTCCACTACCTCATACTCCGAGGGTGATAACAAGAGGGCAAAAAACCAGGTCCATTCTAAAAAATCCCACTAGGGATGGGCTTAATATAAAAAAGGCAAAGCCTGCTACAATTCGGAAAAGCGCCACTGGCGATAACAAATATAAAAAGGTAACCCCGAAATCCCCCGCCACGAGAGGGAAAAAAGCAACCAAAAATGTAACCTTGAGTGCAGCTAAACCGTCCCAGGATAATGGCTTGCACGTAAATATTCCTGATCAGTTACCTATCCCAGCTCCTTCCCACTTTTCAAATGAGAATTTATTGGAAAGAATTGAACATCTTATGAAGTCCTTAATGTCTCCACTCATGGAAAGGGTAAAATGTTTAGGGGAAAAAATGGACAATATGGAAAAAATAATGCACACTTTTAATATTAGTTCTGGCCAAGCGGAAACTAACCTACACCCCAAGGATAAACAAAAAATTGATTCACATTCTGGTAAAAAAAGACCAACACCAACTCGCTCTACCACTCCGGTATTGTCCATCCCGCCCACTAACATTTTATCAGCTCCCTTGGGGATTTCCGAACCCAGGACAACAGGGGCAGCTGCCCCATGCAGGGACGCTGAGCCCGTAAGCCGTGTAACAAATACCACTCATACCCTAGGTCCCTCTAGGGACCGTTCCACACAACCAACCCCGTTGCAGTCTCTCTCACATATTGATTTACCCCCACAATCAACTCCTTACACTGTTGTCCTAGTTGGGGTACCAGAGCTATTACAGGGCAAATTAGAAACTTTTTCTGAGCTAAGAAATAAAGTTGCTCATTGGTTGAATACGAATAGACCATTACCCATTTCTATGTCCGGAGAAATCCTATTCGCAAGAAGGTTAAGTTGGGTGGGCCACAGGCCAAAGGATATCTCAGGAGATTGTATCGTAATAAACTTCAGGGATAGGCGAGTGATCCACCATATCTGTAATTTTTTTCCATCTAGTGCCAATACCAAGATTCATGTTAGGGATCTGACTTTCTTCTATCCCCAACCTTTTTCCCACCTATCAGACATACACTTTCGTGATTTAACAGCTCTGGCTAGAAATGAGGCCCCCAGACTATGTTATAATATTCCGACTTTCAATCATTATGATCAACTTTCTGATCTGGAGAGAGTGGATTGACTTAAATCAGATGGCTTGTCAGCTATGCCCATGTGTAATCCACTTCCCGTTAGTGTAGAGTCGGACCATCTTCTTGAGGGCTTTGAAACATCTGGGTCCCTTTCTTCACCCATTGTTCAGTCTCTTAATCAGGTTGATTCGTCAAGACTGCTTCCTGACGGAGTGACCCATAAAGATATCTCACTGCTTAATATTTTATTTTGGAACGTTGCTGGCCTCCGTTCAAAGGTTTTGAACGACCTTACTTTCATTCAGGATTTTGATATCCTCTGCTTTCAGGAAACTTGGGCTTCCACTGAAATACATCTCCAGGGCTTCAAAACATATTTTTCCCCAGCTTTACCATCTCCCTCTGGCAGGGCCAAGGGGGGCCTGACTATTTTTGTTTCTAACACCCTCCGTTTTACATCAATAGTCCCAATAGCGCTGAAAGCAAATTTCCAAATTCTTCTTCTTCATTGGAATACCTGTAAAGCCTTAGTTCTAGTGAATTTTTATAATAATCTTTCTGCTTCCGATTTGGCGAATGTAACTAAGGAATTACATGGTCACTTTCAAGAAATACTTTAAAAAACCCACAAGGAGTTAGTTCTAATATGGGGTGGGGATTTTAATCAAAATCTTTGTACTCATAGTGATAATATAGTGTGCGGCATAGTGGATGACAATGATGATCCAATACCTCACTTCGCGCACACCTCCACTGGATATCTCTTGAATGAGATATTGAGTGGAACAGATCTTACACTAGCTAATAATTTGTTGAATCCACCCACACCCGTGTTACCAACTTTTAATGGAAGAGGCAGGCCATCCACCATTGATTTTATATTTCTCTCGATGGCAGCAGGTAAAGATCTCTTTAACTGCAAAACACACGATATCGCCATTAGCGATCATTATCCTATTAGTCTTGTTTTAAAAATCTCGAGAGAGGTTTAATATTGAGGGAACTTTAGCCCAAAATAATCTAACCTTAGATAGACTGAACGGATACTCACTAAGATGGGAAAAGGTTGAACCCATGGCTATTTCAATATCTTTAGTCAAAAAACTGGGTCCAGTGATCAACAAATGTCTTGATCCAGACATTTCTAACGAGGGAATCATGGATAACTTTGCAACTCTATTGATTGCAATAAAGGATGCCCTATTAGTAAAGAAAAAAAATGGAAAACCTAAGGGATGGTTCGATTCTTGTTGTTCCAAGGCGCACAAGAATTTAAAAACTGTCCTCCAAAATAAGGCAAGGTACAGCAAGGAAATTGCAGCCTCCAGAATTAAATATAAACAAGCTTTAAGGCATAGGAAAAATAACCTAAAGAAAGAACTCCTGGATCAATTACATAAAACATCAATTCTTGGGGACACCGCTGCCTTCTGGAAGGTTGTGAAATCCCCTTTTCTAACTGATTCTGCGCCAAAACCAACAGTTGAGGTTGCAATAGACGAACAAACTTGGCTTGGATATTTTGAGCGGATATTCAGCCTTCCCTCAACTGCTGGCCCTTTAACACTTTCCAGATCATATACCCCGAATTTCCCTCTGTCAATTAATATTCCATATGAGGAGGTGGAACAAGCCTTAAAAGCTAGCAAAAATGGTAAAGCCCCGGGCCCCGACGGGGTCCCAATTGACTTTTTTAAATTCATGATGGACTTATGGCTTCCAATTTTAACGAGGGTTTTACAAGCTTCTTGTGCAGTAGGCCCCATTGATTCCTGGACTAAATCAATTCTTGTCCCCATCTTTAAAAAGGGGGACCGTCACTTGCCATCCTGCTACCGATCTATTTCTTTATTAGGCTCACTCGGGAAAGTGGCCGGTCGTATTATCCTAGAGCGCTTGCAGCAATGGGCACTGGATAATAAAGTTCTTTCTGATCTTCAGTATGGCTTTCGCAACGGCTTGGGTACTACAGAGCAAGCCCTTAACCTCTCCTTGATGATAGACAAATATGTTAGTGCTAAAGGAGGGGCCCTCTACTTGGCATATGTGGACCTCTCCGCAGCATTTGACTGTGTCAACCACACCAAACTGTGGATCATCCTAGAGAATATGGGAATAGAGGAGCCCCTAATACTTTTCCTGCGCGGACTGTACTCAGATGCTACAACCCGCGTGAGATATGGCTTGGGGGGTGAGGTGACAAAACCGTTTAGAGTAGAGCGCGGTGTTAGACAGGGATGCGTCCTGGACCCATTTTTATTCAACTTATACACAAACGGCTTGGAGAAAGCCATGTTATCCGGGGCAAAGGACCTCCCCACCATAAACAATCGTCCCATACCGGCCCTACTCTACGCGGATGACGCTGTAGTTCTGGCGCGTACCCAGCTTGAACTGCAGCGTTCCCTCACGAAATACCATTCATTTATGGAGAACTTGGACCTGAGGATTAACATTAAAAAAACATTTATAATGTCCCTCGGGTCATCGAAAAAGAACAAAATGTCTATTTCTGTAGATCACCAAAAAATAGAGAGTACTAACACGTACCCATACTTGGGTATTGTTTTCAATCAAACATGCTCCTGGAAGAGTGCCATTGAGTCTAGAAAACTCACTTTTGCAAGAACAACTGCCGCTTTGGTCAATTTCGCGAGCAAATTAGGTAGACGACCCACTGTTGAACTCCTGGAAATTTACAAGGCAAAATGCATCGGTAGCGTAATTTATGGGGCGGGTGTGTGGGGCTACGCTATGATTGACGAGGTCCAAAGGGTGGAAAACAGATTCCTAAGATTTCTTCTTGCAGTCCCGCGGTCTACCTCAACCTATGTATGCCATTTAGAAGTAGGATTGCCCTTTGTAGCAGATCTAATAAGGATCCAACCTTTGTTACTATGGCACCGCATTTGGACCTCTATAGACACTACCTTTACCCAAGGGTTCATAAAAGACTGTATGGCCTTGGATAGAGTACATAAGGTCAGATGGATTGCTTATGTAAAGAGATTCTTAGGTGATCTGGGCATGATCCAGTATTATCTTTCCCCCTCGAAAATTGCTGAAATTCCTAGGAAGCAATTTAAAAAGTTGTGCCTCGCTCAGCTTGAATCCCTGAGGTTAACTAGCGAAGCCCACAAACCCACAGTTCAATACTCCTTACTGACCCAAACGACTCTTTCAATTCAGCCCTACCTGACTTTTAACATTACTGATTATGAGAAATCTCTTTTAACAAGGCTTAGACTGAATGTTTTTCACCATTCGGTTACCTTTCCTATTTCTACATCTTGGGAAAGACATCTTCAACCATGTGTTCTGCTCGATTTTCCCGGCCTTCTTGTGAGGAAAAGATGATTAAATGTGACTTCAGTCTCTTACCATTCAAGTCTAAGGGTTAGAGTAGTGAATGGAGCCTATTTACTAGGCACTTCGACATGATTCTGTGCTCTTCCCCATAGATCAGGGCTCGCACACATAGCCTAGGGGATAGATTCGTTAGTATTAGGGATAACCTGTCCTGTAGTGAGGGTATTTCACGGAGCTGTGCTGAATTCAGGCCTGGTAGGCCTCAAACGGGAGAGACTCCATCTTTCTTTCTGCTCCGGCAGCTTGGGATGCTTCTAGGTCAAACGTAATGTTTTAGTTATGAGGTGTTATTCGCTTGGAGAGAACCGGTTCAGGCCGGCCCTTATCGAAGGATTGTATTTTTCTTCATGCCGAAGACACTACATCAGGCCGGCCGGCTGGGAACGTGTCCTTGGTACGGGGAGGTACGAGAATTTGGTGGGTGGCAGGTTACAGGCCGGAATTTTCCATGAGGAAACGCACCTCTATATTAGTGAAAGTCTGAGGCAGTTACATGTTCAGTCCGTAGGCGGCATCTAGCCGTTAGCAGTAAAGCTACTACTTATTCCAGGGAAGACAGACGCCATCTTGAAGGCGGAGAAGAACTGAGAGACAGATGCTCTCCTAGCAGAATAGCCAGAGAGGAGAGAGTAGCCGATAAGGAAGAGGTCCCAGTGACTCGGAGAAGGGTGATTCCAGGCGAGCCGAGGCACAGACGAGAAGGGAACCTAGATGACCACTGAGTGCAGGCTACATACTACTAAGGTGATGTCGACCCTTTCTTATTAGAGTGTACAACTTAATCTTTCACTTTCCTTTGCAGGTTATGTGTTATATTGTAATGTTATGTGATTGCGTATGTAATGAGTAATAAAGTACCCAGTTTGTAGTGAACCAACATGTGCTGTGTGTTCTTGTATGAGAGGGTAGCCTATTCTTCTAGTTAGCTGCGGCTACATGAACAGATGTTAACCCTGATCAGGTAAGTGGTAACTGAATAGGGGAAAGAGGAGCCCCTCGAACCTGAGAACAGGCTATGCTCGAACTGGCAATCCTTGTGTGATCTGATGAATAGTGAGACTGATTCCCTTTTTGTATGATATGGTGATCATAGGATGAACTGTCGCATGAGACTGCCGTCTAGGTAGAGAGGTCTGGATCCGTGTGGGATCGCGAGGCCGCCACTTGTGATACTGTCGTATGGGCAGAGAGGTCTGGATCCGTAGGGGATCGCGAGGCCGCCGATTGTGCTGAGACTGCCGTCTGGGTAGAGAGGTCTGGATTCGTGTGGAATCGCGAGGCCGCCACTTGTGATACTGTCGTATGGGCAGAGAGGTCTGGATCCGTATGGGATCGCGAGGCCGCCGATTGTGCTGAGACTGCCGTCTGGGTAGAGAGGTCTGGATTCGTATGGGATCGCGAGGCCGCCGATTGTGCTGAGACTGCCGTCTGGGTAGAGAGGTCTGGATTCGTGTGGAATCGCGAGGCCGCCACTTGTGATACTGTCGTATGGGCAGAGAGGTCTGGATCCGTATGGGATCGCGAGGCCGCCGATTGTGCTGAGACTGCCGTCTGGGTAGAGAGGTCTGGATCCGTGTGGGATCGCGAGGCCGCCACTTGTGATACTGTCGTATGGGCAGAGAGGTCTGGATCCGTATGGGATCGCGAGGCCGCCGATTGTGCTGAGACTGCCGTCTGGGTAGAGAGGCCTGGATTCGTGTGGAATCGCGAGGCCGCCACTTGTGATACTGTCGTATGGGCAGAGAGGTCTGGATCCGTATGGGATCGCGAGGCCGCCGATTGTGCTGAGACTGCCATCTGGGTAGAGAGGTCTGGATTCGTGTGGAATCGCGAGGCCGCCACTTGTGATACTGTCGTATGGGCAGAGAGGTCTGGATCCGTATGGGATCGCGAGGCCGCCGATTGTGCTGAGACTGCCGTCTGGGTAGAGAGGTCTGGATCCGTGTGGGATCGCGAGGCCGCCACTTGTGATACTGTCGTATGGGCAGAGAGGTCTGGATCCGTATGGGATCGCGAGGCCGCCGATTGTGCTGAGACTGCCGTCTAGGTAGAGAGGTCTGGATTCGTGTGGAATCGCGAGGCCGCCACTTGTGATACTGTCGTATGGGCAGAGAGGTCTGGATCCGTATGGGATCGCGAGGCCGCCGATCGTGCTGAGACTGCCGTCTGGGTAGAGAGGTCTGGATTCGTGTGGAATCGCGAGGCCGCCACTTGTGATACTGTCGTATGGGCAGAGAGGTCTGGATCCGTGTGGGATCGCGAGGCCGCCGATTATAAGAGGTCTTGGTATGTATAGTAGGAATCCCCTGTCCTTAGGTGGTAGATATATGTGGTTGCACTATTGTAAACAGGTTCTAGGGAGGGGGTAACGTTCTGGCTGGGTTAGTGAGGCTCTGATGAGCGGGTTCTATCTGATCCGAAAACCCAAGCAGAACATTTGGCGTCACGAACCGTTTACGAAACCTGTGTGCGTTGTGGTTGTATCGTGTTTGCTTTCGGTGCGTGCGTGGTTTCGTTTGTATATTATTTCTATATAAGTGTGAGTGTAGTTTTTCTTTTCTTCTTCTCTTTCTTTTTTTCTTCTCTTTCTTTTCCGAGATGTTTTCTAGAAAGTCGAAATCTACTTTTAAGTTGCCCGTTGATATTCCCGGTTGGGATTCAACGCCTTATGAAGCCTTAGCCCGTGAGTGGGCTGATTCTACTGGTTTGAGTGAGAATTGGAATTCTTTTTTGGAGCTGGCGGAACCGGCTGATGTGATTACTTGTTTACAGAAGGCGCCGGTATCTAAGGGTGATGAACTTCCCGTTTTGGGGCGCAGGGGTTGGATTGTTCTGTCCGCGTACAGGATCCTGCATGAGAGGTTGTTGAAGTTACAGAATGTGCATAAGGATGTGGAAGCGAATTTTGTTGAGATTCAGAATGCTCATACTTTGTTACGGTGTCAAAATAAGTTGCTTGCTGACAAACTTGAGACGTACCAAACTATTGCCGAGAGGGCGGCTGTGCGAATTGCTCGTTATAAATACAAAAATCGGCGTGGTCGGGTTTCGAAGCGAAAGGTGCGTCTGGTCGTGGCGAAAGCCGGACTGGATTGGAATCCTGATGAATGGGATGGTAATATCTGGAACTCGAGTGATTCTCCTTCCTCGGGTGAGGAGTCTGCCAAGCGCGAGTCCTCTCGCTCCGGCCGTGATTGTAAGTCTGCTTCTTGCGCCTCTGATGGTGCCCTCCATGATTGCGTTCGTCCTTCGAGTGGGGTCGATGCTTCTTACACTGATTGTTCCTCTACGTGTACTGGTCGAGCTCCTTGTGCTGCTCGTCCCGCGGTCTCGGTGCATTCGGTTTTTCGGAGGAAGTTGCAGCAGGCTCCCGGTGCTCCGAATGGTATTGCTTTAGACTCTTTGGAGGATTTTACTCAACAAGAAATTAGTGATATTTTACAGAGATTTCGGCAGCGAGCTGGTGAGACCTTACTCACATGGATGGTGCGCCTTTATGAACTGGGCGCTGCTGGCATTATGTTGGATGCTGGCGATAGTTTGAAGTTTTGTTCCTTGAGTTCGGATTCTACTGTACAGGATCATTTTCGTAACTTTAATGTTGGTGGTCAAATTTCTTTGCTTCAATTGGCGACTGAGGGTTGTAATCAAAAATATCCTACTGAATCTGATTGGCCTGTGAATGACAAACCGTGGTATACTTTGCGCGATGCTACACAACGTCTCAAAGAGGAGGTGATGAAAACGGCAATTTTTCTGAATACTGCTGACAGGTTGCTTGATGGTTTCTTGACATCTTCTGTGCGGAATCGTATTATTCGTTCTTCCCCTGTTGCTTATAAGCAGGTTATGATGACTTTATTGATTAATCAGACTGGTAACATGTTATCTGTGGTGCTGGAATCGGTACGCCAACTCGGTGAGTTGGGTGAGTGGTTTAAACCTGAACGGCAATCCCGGCCTGACACTCGTACTCCTGGTGACAATAAACTTACTAGACGTGATATGTTTTTTGGTCTTATGGCCGATGGTGTGCGGAAGGAGGACATTGATGGTGAGACCACTGCTCGTTTGTGGGAAATGTTTCGCAAACGTGGCTTGGATCGAAAGGAGGGTGCCCGGCGTGTTCGGACAACTGAGTGTGATCGTGGTTTTTCTGACGGTAGCGGTGATGACGACCGCCGTGGGCGCTCTGATCGTCGTGATGATTGCCATTATGTACGTGATTTGTCCCCCCGTCATGAGAGAAACAGGGAGAGAGAGGGGGAAAGAGAGAGGGGGGGAGATGATTATGTTAACAGCAGACGTAGAGATGATAGGGATCAATCCCCTGAGTTGAGAAGGAGAGAGGATCGACACAGATTGGCCGATCGAAACCCGCAGTACAATGCAGAGAACAGGAATCCATTTCGTAATGGAGATGGAGATGAACAGGAGGTATCGATACCTGGGAAACGTGAGAATCTTTATCCTGATTTATCCTGGTACACAGAACGCAGTAAAGATGACTAGGAAATAGGTCAAGCTCCAGTACACAGATGGGCTCACAGAGATAATAGACCCTATGTAGATATTGATATTTATTGGAGACATCGTAATGTCCAAAGGGCCCGAGCATTGGTAGATACAGGAGCGGAGGCCACTCTTATTCATGGAAAATCAAAGAAGTTTAAAGGTCAGCCTTTTACAATTACCGGATTAGGTGGAAAGGAAACTCCCGCAGTTCAAACTTTACTTGAAATGAGAATAGGTAGAATTCCTAGAAAAGAATACTCTGTATTAGTGGTACCACTCTTAGAATTCATAATTGGAATTGATATTGTGAAAGGAATGACTTTGCACTTAGATGATGGATGTTACCAATTTGGAACTAAACATTATATATCGTCCAGGCCTGTACGGGTTGGTCGTTTAAGAATGCCCCCCATAAAAGTTCCCCAGGCGACAAAAGTGGTTCGTCAGAAGCAGTATCGTATTCCGGGTGGTCATGAAGAGATTAGTACCACTATTCAGGAGTTGGTGGATGCAGGTGTTATCACCCCAGTTACTTCTGCTTGGAATAATCCTGTTTGGCCTGTACGTAAGAGTGATAATTCTTGGCGCATGACTGTTGATTATCGAGAATTGAATAGACACACACCCCCTTTGACTGTTGCAGTACCGGATGTTATTACCCTAATTGAAAGAATCCAAAAACATCCAGGTACATGGTATGCGTCCATTGATATTGTTAATGCTTTCTTTTCGATTCCGATTGCCTCTGAGTGTCAGGAACAATTCAGTTTTACGTGGAACGGGCGTCAGATGACGTTTAGAAGTCTTCCCCAGGGCTATGTGCATAGTCCTACGATATGTCACCGGCTGGTGGCAGAGCATTTGGCTGAGGTACCGGTTCATCCACGAATTCAGATATGTCACTATATTGATGATATTTTGATCCAAGGTGAAACACAAGAGGAAGTTCAGACACAATTGGACAGAGTCATTGAGTGCCTGCGTGAGAAAGGTTGGGAAATCAACCCGGATAAATTACAAGGTCCGTCCCAGGCTGTGAAATTTTTGGGTATTAATTGGCATGAGGGGCACCGAGAAGTGATCCCTCAGGTTAAACAGAAAATTCTTGATTTTGCAGTTCCGAGGAACAGGAAAGAAGCCCAAAGCTTCATTGGTTTGTTTGGTTTTTGGCGCCAGCATATTCCTCATTTGAGTCAAATATTGGCCCCTTTGTACCGTGTCACTCGTAAAAACAATGCATTTGAATGGGATAAACCACAGCAAGATGCGTTCAGTCTGGCAAAAGAAGCAATTCAGCATGCTCTGGATTTATGGCCTGTATGTGATGGTGATGTGGATTTGAATGTGTCTGTACAAGGCCTTTATGCGAATTGGAGTTTGTGGCAGAAACAAGGCAAGAGTAGAGTACCGTTAGGTTTCTGGACCAAAAAGTTACCTGATGCCGGTGAGCGTTATACACCTTTTGAGAAACAGTTACTTGCATGTTATTGGGCTCTGGTGGATACCGAGCAATTGACTTTGGGACATGATATAGTTTTGCGACCTGAAATTCCTATCATGCAGTGGGTTATGAGTTCGCCGAAAACTCACCGAATTGGACACGCTCAAGAGGCGAGTGTGATTAAATGGAAATGGTATATACAAGACAGGGCACGTGTGGGACAAAAAGGAGTTGCATCTTTGCATGAGCAGGTGGCACGAGCGCCATCGACTGAGACTGAGAGTGAATGTTCCGTACCTTTAGTACAGGAGTCTCCTGTTAAGTGGGGTAGACCTTTTGATGATTTGTCCGCAGAGGACAGAAACCATGTCTGGTTTACAGATGGTTCAGCAAGGTTCATAGGGATGAAACGGCATTGGAAGGCGGTGTCCTATAATCCGATCACACAAAAATTGCTGAGTACAACTGGTGAGGGTAAGAGCAGTCAATTTGCTGAACTCTATGCTGTTTATCAAGTTCTGAAACAAGAGTTACCTGGCACATGTCATATTTTCACCGATTCTTGGTCTACTGCCAATGGGTTGGCAGTTTGGTTACCGACTTGGCATTCCCATAGTTGGAGAATCCATTCAAAAGAACTGTGGGGAAAAGAATTATGGCAGGAGATTTGGGAAATGCTCCCACAGAGTACTGTTACAATCTTCCATGTGGATGCTCATACCCCGATAGACTGTCTTGACAAATTTTTTCATAACATTGCAGATGAGAAATCTAAAATTGCTGAGGCAGTGGTGGACAGGCAAGATTCTGATATTGCGGGATTGGCGAAATGGGCCCACCAGAAAGCAGGACACTTTGGAGAGAAAGCCACTAGCAGGTGGGCTGCTGATCGAGGGATTTATATTCCCCTAGATTTAATTAAAAATGTTATTCTACATTGTCCCATTTGTCAGCATATCAGGCAGCGCAAAGTGCCCCAAATTGTTAAAGTTCATTTACATTGCGGGAAATTGCCCGCTCAAATTTGGCAGATTGATTACATCGGTCCACTTCCTATGAGTAGGAATTGTCAATATGTTTGCACCATGGTTGATACATACAGTGGCCTGTTGGTGGCCCTTCCCTGTAAGCAAGCTACCCAATTGAATACTATTAAAACATTGGAATTGATTATGATGTATTATGGTGTGCCATTCCAAATTCAATCTGATAATGCATCCCATTTTCGTGGAAGATTGGTACAGGAATTCTGTGTGGAAAACAATATTGAATGGGTGTTTCATATACCATATTATCCACAGGCCTCGGGTCTTGTGGAGAGGTTGAATGGCCTGCTAAAAGATAAATTGCGTAACTTAACAGATGACAAGTATAAGAATTGGCGAGACTTTTTGCCTCAAGCGCTATTGATTTTGAATAACCGTCCTTTTCTAAATGCTGAATCCCCACTTATGCGTTTGTTTCCTCCGAATGTTAATGCTAAGCCCAATGAAATCAGAGAGACCGTGATGTACTGGGAGATTACTCCCGGAGCTTTGGCTCCATGTAGAGCGACCCCAGGGTCGGCAGGTTTAGACCTGCATGCCATGGATGACACCGTTATAAAAAGTAAGGATCGAGTCATCATGGAAACTGGTGTTGGTGTTCATATACCAACTGGAAATTTTGGATTAATCGCCCCTAGATCGGGGCTGGCTGTAAAAGGCATTCAGGTGCTTGGAGGAATCATTGATAGTGATTATCAGGGAGAGATTAAGGTGCTCCTGCTGAATAGCAGTGAGGTTGACTTACTGATACATCAAACTGACCGAGTGGCTCAATTGCTAATAATGCCTGTTTTCAGTGGTGAGATCACAAAAGGCACTGCCCCAACGTTGCTAACTGTACGAGGCCAGAAAGGTTTTGGCTCCACAGATAATCCTGGGGCCAAAGTTTGGGTGCAGTCGCCTAAGAATCCCCCTGAACAAGCAGAGGTCATTGCAACCGGTCAAGACAACACCATTTTAGTTATGAGACCAGGGAAAGATAGCTGGGAAGCAGTCCCGGCTGACAAATGTTACTTACGAGAATGAATAATGCCTGTATTTGATTCTCTTTCAGATCATTCTTTGGACTGTTGCTGCAGGATGTGTCGGCGTTGGACTCCTTTTGGGCTGGTACGACGAGAGAGGATGGATCCCATCAACCCGGGCTGAGTGGAGAACCCGAGTGCCGCGTTCCTTCGCTGCGTGGGATTCGTCGTCGAACTTTTGGATTACATTAGCCAAGAAAGTAACTAAAGCCCCTCATTTCTGCTTGACACCGATGAGATCGGTGACGGATATTCTAGCAACTTGTTTAGTTGCTGTCCCTGCTTCATTGGAGACTTTGACTCATATTTTTAATTTATCAAATGCTCGCCCCAATGTTCTTCTGGGCGATTTCGCTGCCCATGAGTATTGCCCCTTGTGTACTGTACTGTCAGACCCGATACCCCCCATCCAGTCCCAAATAGTTACCTATAATATCACACAAGGTGATTTGTGTTTTTTCCTTACTTGTGATCCTAGTGCGATTTCCGAATGTATGCGTTTAAGATTGAAAGGTGCCACTTCATTCACCGCTCATGAACGAACTTTGTGCCTTCAAAGGACACCGAAAACATGTACTTCTGTTCAGAATAACATGACTTGCAAGAGTATGGTAGTTACCCCCAGTCACTATCGCACGATGTTACTACCTGCCGGATGGCTTTTCTCATGTGGTAATACTTCCTGGCCATATATCCCCGCAAATATTTCTGGAGGCCCTTGTGCCATTACTATTCCAAGTCTGAATACCTTAGCCTGGCTATTTCAATTGTTGGTGTTCCTGCTTTGGCAGTTTATAATGCCAAATCTATCGGGAAAATGGCCTGCTGGATGGTAAAATCCATTAATCATACTTCTACAGTCCTGTCTGACATGCTATTAGACGCCCAGGGTGAACGTAAGGCTATCTTGCAAAATCGAGCGGCCATTGATTATCTTTTGCTTAAACATGGACACGATTGTTCTGATTTTGAGGGTCTTTGTTGTTTTAACTTGTCGGATCATACAAAATCCATTCAAGCTCACATTGACAAATTACATGACTTGACAGAAGAAGTTAGAAAACACATTGACCAGGGCTGGTTTGACTGGCTCTTTAATTGGTTACCTGATTTACATATGTTACGTCAAATATTAGGAGGTATTCTGATTACTATCGGCATTTTGATTTCTATCTGTTGCTTTATTCAGTGTATTCCTTCACTACTTCAATTCTGCACACCTGGTACTAGACATAGATCAGTTAGTCTTGTTTCATATTATTCTTCCACAGATATTAGTTCCGTTTAATGAATGTATAATAGACTGAAGTCAAGGGTGAAATGTTCTGCTCGATTTTCCCGGCCTTCTTGTGAGGAAAAGATGATTAAATGTGACTTCAGTCTCTTACCATTCAAGTCTAAGGGTTAGAGTAGTGAATGGAGCCTATTTACTAGGCACTTCGACATGATTCTGTGCTCTTCCCCATAGATCAGGGCTCGCACACATAGCCTAGGGGATAGATTCGTTAGTATTAGGGATAACCTGTCCTGTAGTGAGGGTATTTCACGGAGCTGTGCTGAATTCAGGCCTGGTAGGCCTCAAACGGGAGAGACTCCATCTTTCTTTCTGCTCCGGCAGCTTGGGATGCTTCTAGGTCAAACGTAATGTTTTAGTTATGAGGTGTTATTCGCTTGGAGAGAACCGGTTCAGGCCGGCCCTTATCGAAGGATTGTATTTTTCTTCATGCCGAAGACACTACATCAGGCCGGCCGGCTGGGAACGTGTCCTTGGTACGGGGAGGTACGAGAATTTGGTGGGCGGCAGGTTACAGGCCGGAATTTTCCATGAGGAAACGCACCTCTATATTAGTGAAAGTCTGAGGCAGTTACATGTTCAGTCCGTAGGCGGCATCTAGCCGTTAGCAGTAAAGCTACTACTTATTCCAGGGAAGACAGACGCCATCTTGAAGGCGGAGAAGAACCGAGAGACAGATGCTCTCCTAGCAGAATAGCCAGAGAGGAGAGAGTAGCCGATAAGGAAGAGGTCCCAGTGACTCGGAGAAGGGTGATTCCAGGCGAGCCGAGGCACAGACGAGAAGGGAACCTAGATGACCACTGAGTGCAGGCTACATACTACTAAGGTGATGTCGACCCTTTCTTATTAGAGTGTACAACTTAATCTTTCACTTTCCTTTGCAGGTTATGTGTTATATTGTAATGTTATGTGATTGCGTATGTAATGAGTAATAAAGTACCCAGTTTGTAGTGAACCAACATGTGCTGTGTGTTCTTGTATGAGAGGGTAGCCTATTCTTCTAGTTAGCTGCGGCTACATGAACAGATGTTAACCCTGATCAGGTAAGTGGTAACTGAATAGGGGAAAGAGGAGCCCCTCGAACCTGAGAACAGGCTATGCTCGAACTGGCAATCCTTGTGTGATCTGATGAATAGTGAGACTGATTCCCTTTTTGTATGATATGGTGATCATAGGATGAACTGTCGCATGAGACTGCCGTCTAGGTAGAGAGGTCTGGATCCGTGTGGGATCGCGAGGCCGCCACTTGTGATACTGTCGTATGGGCAGAGAGGTCTGGATCCGTAGGGGATCGCGAGGCCGCCGATTGTGCTGAGACTGCCGTCTGGGTAGAGAGGTCTGGATTCGTGTGAAATCGCGAGGCCGCCACTTGTGATACTGTCGTATGGGCAGAGAGGTCTGGATCCGTATGGGATCGCGAGGCCGCCGATTGTGCTGAGACTGCCGTCTGGGTAGAGAGGTCTGGATTCGTATGGGATCGCGAGGCCGCCGATTGTGCTGAGACTGCCGTCTGGGTAGAGAGGTCTGGATTCGTGTGGAATCGCGAGGCCGCCACTTGTGATACTGTCGTATGGGCAGAGAGGTCTGGATCCGTATGGGATCGCGAGGCCGCCGATTGTGCTGAGACTGCCGTCTGGGTAGAGAGGTCTGGATCCGTGTGGGATCGCGAGGCCGCCACTTGTGATACTGTCGTATGGGCAGAGAGGTCTGGATCCGTATGGGATCGCGAGGCCGCCGATTGTGCTGAGACTGCCGTCTGGGTAGAGAGGTCTGGATTCGTGTGGAATCGCGAGGCCGCCACTTGTGATACTGTCGTATGGGCAGAGAGGTCTGGATCCGTATGGGATCGCGAGGCCGCCGATTGTGCTGAGACTGCCGTCTGGGTAGAGAGGTCTGGATTCGTGTGGAATCGCGAGGCCGCCACTTGTGATACTGTCATATGGGCAGAGAGGTCTGGATCCGTATGGGATCGCGAGGCCGCCGATTGTGCTGAGACTGCCGTCTGGGTAGAGAGGTCTGGATCCGTGTGGGATCGCGAGGCCGCCACTTGTGATACTGTCATATGGGCAGAGAGGTCTGGATCCGTATGGGATCGCGAGGCCGCCGATTGTGCTGAGACTGCCGTCTAGGTAGAGAGGTCTGGATTCGTGTGGAATCGCGAGGCCGCCACTTGTGATACTGTCGTATGGGCAGAGAGGTCTGGATCCGTGTGGGATCGCGAGGCCGCCGATTATAAGAGGTCTTGGTATGTATAGTAGGAATCCCCTGTCCTTAGGTGGTAGATATATGTGGTTGCACTATTGTAAACAGGTTCTAGGGAGGGGGTAACGTTCTGGCTGGGTTAGTGAGGCTCTGATGAGCGGGTTCTATCTGATCCGAAAACCCAAGCAGAACACCATGTCCCTGCGATATGAGTTCTTCTCAATCCACAATGCATACAGTAATGTTTTGTAATTTTTACAACGACTTGAGAAAGCAGTGGTTAACCCCGATTTTTAAAATTTGGGGTTTACGCAGATGTCGTCCCGCCTTCCTTGTCTTGCAACTACTGGACACCGAGTTGTTTGCTAAACAAACAGTTATTTTTTTGAAATTGGTAGTGAGACATAGGCAGAATTTGTGACTTGTTAAATTACTTTTTAAATATTTTCTTTGGTTTTAATATGTCTGCTTCTTTTACGCTGAAAACCTTGAAGCTCTTGTCAACTGTTTTTCTATGTACTTTTATGGTTGCCTTTTTGGCTCCCGAATAAAGATTGATTTGATTTGATTTGAATGAACTTTCTTGTTATATTGTAACCTCTCAGCATGACCAGTCGCGAGCTGAGCCAGCCGCCAAAAAAATCCAGCAGCAAGCAGCACGAACCCAGCGCTGCAGCCTGGCTTTTTGACAGTGTACTAACTGCGTTCCAGCTTGACAGCTGAGGTACCATAAATGCACAATGTTGCATTTCAATGCAGTGATGCGAACCACCACACTGAAATGCGTTAGTCTAACGCCTTATGAATGGTACATGGCAGGGAGGCACTTGCCTATGCAATGCAGAGCAACATCCATATCTGATCACATATACATGGGGCACTGTAATAACCATATAAATGTCTGGCCTTTATTTTATTTTACAAACAAGTTATTATTCACAACTGACCTGTGGCCAAGTCAGCTGTTGTAATTCACATTGGCCTGGGTATGTCAGAATGAAGCATCGCTGGCACACAGATCCCTTCTTTTCATCACTCACCGTCTTAGAGATGATAGAGGGATGGATGCCAGCCAAAATCCTGCTATCTTTTATTTATGGACACTACAAAGTTGAAACATGCTTTAGGGGAACAAAAGGAAATTATTGTAAGTGGCAACAAATAACCACTGCTACTAAACAGGAGTGGCTCCTCCGTATGGCAGATAAGCATCGCCCCACACCTCATGCCAGCAGATGATAAAACGATAATAACACAATGTTATTATAATTTTATTTATGCTGTCTGAGCCCCGTAATAAGTATAGGGTGGGGCCGGACCAGGCATGTCTGGGAGGAGTAGTATTGTGCACTTATAAGTGCACATGTGTGTTTGGACGGCCATTCTAGGCCAGCCAAACACACATGCCTGGTTATGTTTCTCTAACACAGCTGTGTTACACAGCTGAGTTGGAGAAAAGCCATAGGCTCCAATGCACTGTCTGAGCAGCAAACTAGGCCATTCAGACCAACCTTGGCACTGCTCTCATGCTATAAAAGCAGCTTCTGAATTGGGTGTGGAGACTGTGTCCTGAGGGTCCATCCCCTTACAGCCTGACAAGAGCAGCAGTGAGGCAGCCATCAGCGGGAGCAGAGCACAGAAGCAGGTAAGTCTTTTTTTTGTTTTGTTTTTTATTATGACTTCCCCCCCTCCCTAATCCCGTGACTGCCCTACCACTTTAGACTGGCGACCGCCGCCACTGCTATTAAAACAACTCCCTTTGTATGTGGCCCAAGCTACTGTGCTCTGTTCGAACAGAATGCTCCTCTAATTTCCATTAATCAAGTTAAATGTTCTTATGTTGCTTTTCCATTTCATAAACAGCACTGTAGAAATAAGGGCTGCACACAACAGCAGAAACAGTTATAACCAAACATCACTAGTCAATGCTTAAACTGTTCCTAGATTGTGAATCATTGTTTCTCTATGTAATTTAAGGCAATGAGCCTTATTCACAAACTGCATTTTGAAGGACATGTAATGGTACCTCAGTAGTACTACTCACATACAAAAAAATGCATTTCACAAACCTATGCGCGGAGATCTCCGCCTCGCCTATCTTTTCTCTGCACACATAGGTCTATGTTTTAGTAGTAAATATGTGAGGGACAGGGTTTAGTGGCTGCAAATGGGGAATACTTCCACTTAAAAGGGAGCATTTACTGAGGGGGAAGAAGACGTTTAAGGAGAAACATGCAAAATAAAACAATAACAGAATCACCCACACATGAGTAAGCCCATTGCTATTCACAAACTGAACTTCCAAAGTTACTAAAACCAAAAAGATCTCAAAACAGTTGTAAATGTACTCCAACCAAACTTTGGAGTAAGTCAAGCACCACAAGTGGCAACTCAAAGGTAATACAATCAACTACCGTAGAAAATAATGGTGGCAGGGACTTAAAAATAACACTCCATAGGAAATAATGTTAGAATAAATACAATTATCCACTTTTAAAATCCAGATATAAATTATGGCTAATTTGATATTTTTACATATACAAAGAGTGGCGACTTATAGTTAGTGTTGTTTAGTTAACTAGCTGAAAAGAGTGTGTAACAAAGTGTGCTACTTATAATAATTTGAAGGTGGTGTTTACTTTGTAAATGAAAGCTATAACTTCACAACTTTGAAAGTTTCAGAAGGTTAAGTTTAGTTTGCATAGGCAAAAAAGGTTTCCTAACCATAACTAACCTTTAATCTTTGGTTTTTTGATTAAATTTAAATGTAAATCTTTAAAAAAAAAATGTTTATCAAATCAAAGAGTTCTGTGTCACTGAATGCAGTGTTGTTATGTGGAGTGTCGTACAGTATAGTGGAGAAGAGTGTTGTAAAGTCTATTGTCGTAGAGTGGAGCATTGTAAAGTGGAATAGAGTGGAGAAAGGTAAAGTGGAGTAGCATATCATACAGTGTGGAAAAGTGTTATTTAGTGTAGTGGCATGGTGTCTCATATAATGGAGTCAAATGTTGTAGAGTGGAGTGGCGAGCTGTACAGTGGACTAGTGTGTCATACCGTAGAGTAGGAAGTTGCAGACTGTGAGGGTGTGTTAAAAATTGGTTTCTGGTTGGCAAAGGTATGCAACCTTTCCAAGCAGAAACCACAATCTCAGTCAGCTTAAATCAGATACACACTATAAATTTACATGTGCTCACCCTCTGGTGGCTTGGCACACAGCAGGAAAGATTAATTCAAGAGGCAATGTGTAAAGTATTTGTGCAACACTTCAAACAGTAACAGAGTGAAAATACCACAAACGACTCCACACCAGTGTAGAAAAATAGCTTATATTTTTATGAACAAAATACCAAAACATAAAAAATCCAGTAAGTATAACCAGTGTTTCCTGAGCTTTAGTTATTCCTTGTTCCTGAGCTGCTGCTGTTTTCCTTGTTCCTGAATTAGCACTGCCTGCAGTTCTACATTGACTCCTGAGCCTTAGCATTCCTTGTTATTGAGCTGCAGCAGTTTCCCTTGTTCCTGAACTAGCACTGCCTGCAGTACTACCTTGACTTTTGAGCTCTTGCTCAATTCTTGTTTCTGCTCCAGCACAGCCATCAGTGTTACTGTGTTTTCTTGACTCCTGATTCTATTCTATTCTGGTATACCCTTGTAGTCTCACCTACTGTATATCCTTTTCTAGCCCCTGCTTTTTTTCCCATTTCCTTGGTTCCAGTTCCTAGTTTACAGTCTTTCTATTCCTGCTGTATTGCTTCTATTACCTTGTATGTTTGTGACTTGCTTTCTGCCAAGTGTGCCCTGTGATTGCCTTCCTTTCCTGTTAAGCACTCCTCCTTGCTAGCTCATTGTCTATTGTGCTTGTATGTAGTTCTACCCCCTTGTTGTTACTGCCTTGAGTGTTCCTGTTTGATCGCCAGCATCCATGGGCACAGCTGACAACCTAGGTGGTGTTTCTTGTTCACTGTGAGTATTGTCTTTGAGTTACATTTATAACATCACCATAGGTATCATCTCCACAGACCCTGCCTTTGCATACATATCCTCTATGTGGGTATTTGCAGTTAGAAGCTGTAACAGCCATTGTGGGTGAGGAATTTACGAAGCTTCAGTCTTACAGTGTGGAGCTCCTGAGTGCTTTACCCCACACCCCCAATATAGTTAATGTTGTTTCATATATCAGTCTTGCACATTCGTCCTGGGTGTAGTTATTTTGAATGCTAAATCCCCTCATTAGTGCCTGTCCTTTCTGAGTCTAAGCCATTTTGTTCCTTTGTGCTGGATTCGCTTTTGGGTCTTTTTCTTCTCTGACTTCCTGTGTGATCCTGGGCAGTACTGTACTTCTTTTTCTGCTTCATTTTCTACCCAGTCAACAGTCTTTGTCCAAGTCCCTGAGTGTGTCCCAGACAGTCCAGGACAGTCCCTGACAGAATGACCAACCAATATTTCCAGGGTCACTTGTGAGGTTTCTTTGCGTTCAGTTAGCTCATGGGTACTCACAAACTTTCTCTCGGGGGCCAAATTTACAGTGTGGTTTGTGGCCGAGGGCCGCACCGGTGGGGGCGGGGTCAGAGGGGGAGGGGCGGGGCTAAAGCAAAAAAAATTGTGACCATGAGGTTGAACACAGGTCCCTGCAGCAGACGCCTTCGTCCACTGAGCCATCAGACCCAGCATACACAGATCTCTCTCTCTCTCTCCCTCTCCCCCTCCCTCCCCCTCCCTCCCTCTCTCTCCCTCCCTCTCCCTCCCTCCTCCTCCCTCCCTCTCTCCCCCTGTCTCTCTCCCCCTGTCTCTCTCCCCCTGTCTCTCCCCCTGTCTCTCCCCCTGTCTCTCCCCTGCCTCTCTCCCTCCGTCGCCCTCCCTCCGTCACTCTCCCTCCGTCGCCCTCCTCCCTCTGTCGCCCTCCTCCCTCTGTCGCCCTCCTCCCTCTGTCACCCTCCATCTCCCTCCCTGTCTCCCTCCCTCTCCCTCTGTCTCCCTCCCTCTCCCTATCTCCCTCTGTCTCCTTCCATCTCTCTCCGTCTCCCTCCCTCCCTCCGTCTCTCTCCGTCTCCCTCCCTCCCTCTGTCTCCCTCCCTCCGTCTCCCTCCCTACCTCCGTCTCCCTCCCTCCCTCTCCCTCCCTCTCTCTCCCGCCATCTCCCTCCCTCTGTCTCCCTCCCTCTGTCTCCCTCCCTCTCCCTCTGTCTCTCTCCCTCTGTCTCTCTCCCTCTGTCTTCCTCTCCCTCCCTCTGTCTCTCTCCCTCTGTCTCCCTCCCTCTCCCTCTGTCTCTCTCCCTCTGTCTCCCACTCTCTCCCACCATACGTCTCCGTCCCTCCGTCTCCCTCCCTGTCTCCCTCCCTCTCCCTCTGTCTCTCTCCCTCCGTCTCTCTCCATCTCCCTCCCTCCCTCTCCCTCCGTCTCCCTCCCTCCGTATCCCTCCCTCTCCCTCCCTCTCCCTCCCTCCCTCTCCCTCTCCCTCCCTCCCTCTGTCGCCCTCCATCTCCTTCCCTCCATCTCCCTCCCTCCGTCTCCCTCCCTCTCTGTCTCTCTCCCTCTGTCTCTCTCCCTCTGTCTCCCTCTCCCTCCCTCCGTCTCCCTCCCTCTGTCTCCCTCCATCTCCCTCCCTCCGTCTCCCTCCCTCCGTCTCCCTCTGTCTCTCTCCCTCTGTCTCTCTCCCTCCCTCTGTCTCCCTCCCTCTGTCTCTCTCCCTCTGTCTCTCTCCCTCCCTATGTCTCCCTCCCTCTCTCTCCCTCCCTCTCCCTCCCTCCCTCTCCCTCCTTCCGTCCCCCTCCCTCTCCCTCCGTCCCCCTCTGTCTCCCTCCCTCTGTCTCCCTCCCTCTGTCTCCCTCCCTCCGTCTCTCTCTCTCCCTCCCTCTATCTCTCCCTGTCTCTTTCCCTGTCTCTCGCCCTCCCTCTGTCTCCCTCTGTCTCCCTCCCTCTCCCTCTGTCTTCCTCTCCCTCCCTCCGTCACCCTCTGTCATCTCACGCGTGTGTGTGTCAGCCCTCAGCCTGGGCTGAGACAGCTTCCCAGCGCGCACACACAGCCGCCCTGAGACAACTTCCCAGCGCTCACACACAGCCGCACCGAGTACTTCACAGGTCTTTAAAAGACCATTTACATGTTAATAAAGTTTTGTTGTATTTCACCTCTTAGGCCCCTGCATCTCCACTTTGACAATCACTGGAATCCCCCGGCCCCCACAGAACAGAGTCTCAGAGTCCGGGTTGCTGCAACCGGCAGTGTTTGCTAACACTATTTAATTTTTTTTTAAAACACATGTAGGATGTCTGCAAGGTCAACGGGCCGCCAAGGAAGGATTGCCGGGCCACTGGCGGCCCGCGGGCCGTACTATGAGTAACCCTGCACTAGACCTTTGCGCCTCAATATCCTATGCGCCTTAGTTCTGGATAATGCCATGATGTACATAATGTATAAATAACCTTCTTAAGCGAAATGCGTGATGAAGTGAGATCGAGAATCTTGACCCCACTAGTCTTTTACTGAAGGAATGGTTGACACAAAGCTTGATTAGCATCTAGAAATAAAATAGGGATTCACACTTATTCCTTTCACTGCTGGGCTTACAATTATAAGTACTATCGACCTACTTTTGTAAGAGTGGACAAACAGTAAACCACTCATGAATGCTGCACAAATAGTGTCAGCTCACACTTTTCACCGGTCCTGAAGAAAGCCCCCTAGACCCGGCTGGGCAAAATAGGGCTGAAACATGTCGACCTCACCTATGGACTTTATTAATGCGTGAGATCCAGTTACACGATCTGAATACGCACACCCACTATTTTTAACTTCTTTAACACCCATTCTTCAATAAATTAATTGCACACAAATGAGGATGTTTAAAGAATTTTAATTTCACTTCACCTTGAGCATTTGAATTTTTAACAATTTTTTGGTCTCTGGACACTACTGCAATACCAGTGGTTTATCTCCAGGTGGAGGTTAGCATACCAGTAAATAAACCCTATGATGATGCTCTCACGTTACGAATAGGCGGAGAATCAAGATATACCGCCTTTCCATCTAAGTGCGTGTATGAGAGTTTTTATGGAAGGCACCATGAACTAACAACCCTGGTAACGTAGTTACAAGTGATCCATTCCCCCCCCTCCTTTGATCTTTGTACTTTACTTGGAAGCTGAATGGATCACCGCTTCTATTCTTTCTCCCTCCCCCCGTATGATTGGAAAAGGGAAAAACAGGTAGTCACTGGCAATTTGAGGAAAAAAAACTGATTTTGGACTGCAAATCCCACAATTCAAATGATAAATCAAACAGTCACGGGCAAGTAAAAACCACAAGTTTCGAAACAAAACCATTTAAAAAATAATGCAATCATGTTATGTTTCATAGGGTACCCCAGTATAGGTTTCAGTAGTCCCCTAACCCTTCACCTACATATACTGTACCATTACACTACATAACAGGTTTTGGTATTGAACTTTTGTCTAGTTAAGCGCTGCATAAATGTTGTGTGGTTTAACCCAAAAACTAGACTCATTAATTATGCATGAGGATTCTCATAACCACAGCAGGATTACCTTCTTCTGCATAATAACTGTGTATAAGGGTCATCCCTTCCGCCAACCTCAGCCGACATGACACAGCAAGGTAGAATCTCCTGAGGGTACCTTTTGGGTATATATACACAATATCTTTGCAGGGGCAGGCAGAAGAGAAAGATTTCCATGCTGACACACTGGCGCGAGACGCTGAGGTTCCTGCACACAGACACTCCAGCTCGCAGTGGTCTGACATTCCTCGCCGGGTGTCCATCTCAAGATCAAGACTGGGTCCCACAGTCGCTCACTCCAGGTAATGCGGTTGGCTTCAGCCTAGGGGGATTCTTAGCCCTACACCTACAAACATGCTAGGTACACTTAGGTACATCAAGTTTGGGTTGCATAGTAGGAGTAAGCATTAATATTGTCATGTATTTATAAGCTTGCATATACTCATTGTTTTAGCACTATGGTAGAAATCTACCATCCATTATCTCTGTTGGTGCATATAATGGTTTTAAGCTGTTTCTGTCTTACGGTTGTTTCAGCACACCTATTTTACACTAGAATGACGCTAGCTCAATAAAATACTTATTGAAGAACGTCCCTACCGTTTATTCTGTATATTCCTCTGAGACAAAGTGAGCACGAGTGACTGAGCGAAAAGTACTGTACTGTTTCCACAATCCCTGATGGGACAGAGTTGTCATGTTCGATACTTGCCAGGAACTATTCTCTCCTTGGTAAGTGGAGTTTACAGTGGCACTGTGAGCTAGCTTTTTACAGGCAAACATACCCGGTGGGGGTGTCTGCAATCAGTCTGGACACCAATCCCACAGTTTATGTTGTCTAAACATGCAGATCCTATATGGAGTTATAGGAACTACATGACAACGTGCAGGTTAAAAACTTCAATTTTGAAACTGTAACAACCACAAGCAAAAGAGTTAAAAAAGATGCAATCACTGGTAGGGAAAATCGCTTTTTAAATTTCAGGAAAGAGACAACACTGGTCAGCCTCCTTACCACCACCTGGTATTTGGCTCACTGCAATCTGGAGTACAGGGAAACTGCAGCCCACAAAATGGAGGTGAATGTTTTGGGGTTCACCCAACAAACCCTTAAGGGGCCTTGGCAGGTGTGAGAGGGTTGCCTGGGAGCTGGGGAGCCAATCAGCAAGCTTCGGCTGCTGCTCAAGGTGGCTGGAAAGCTGCTCCTCAATTCAGAATCTCCTATGAGACAGACAGGCTCAATCCATACTTTGGACTTCTGCAGGTAAGGGCCTAACAAATGTTACCCTTTAATAATACTGTTTGTATAAAACTTAACTCACTCTCCTAGCCAAAAGACGAGTGTACAAGCCCTAAAAAACATAGCTTAAGCAGCTCACAGCACATTGCTGCTGTCTCAGAGCACCATTTGTTTACTCTCTAATGTAGAATGTCCTTGTTGCTAAGGGGGAAATCTGGTTGTACTCACTTGCTAACACAAAATGGTAGCTGGGGTGGATTGCTTAACATACAGGTATGAGCACAGAGCATTGGAGAAATTAGGCGGGAAAAACAGTTAGTCAATGGAAATCTGAGGGAAAAAAACAACAGATTTTGGACTGCAAATCCTACAATTCAACAGGTTAAATCAAACAGTCATGGGCAAGCAGAAACCACAAGTTTCTAAACAAAAGAGGTGAAAAAATGAAGCAATGAGAGGCAGGTAAAAACTACAAATTTTAAACTGTAACAACCACAAGCAAAACAGGTAAAAATGATGCAATCACGGGTAGGGAAAATCACTTTTTAAATTTTAGTAAAGAGACAGCACAAGTCTGCTTCCTTCCCACCTCTTGGTCTTTGGTTCACAGCAATCTGGGGCACAGGGAAACTGCAGCTCACAAAATGGAGGTGGATGTTTTGGGGTTCACCTAACAAACCCTTAAGGGACCTGGGCAGGTGTGAGAGGAGGGATCAGGGTTGCCTGGGAGCTGTGGAGCCAATCAGCAAGCTTAGGCTGCTGACCAGAGGGGCCGCAAAGCTGCTCCTCAATTCAGAATCTCCTAGGAGGACAGACAGGCTCAATCCATACTTTGTGATTCTGCAGGTAAGGGCCTAACAAACTGCCCTCCAACTATTCTGTTTGTATAAACCTATACTCACTCTTCCAGCCAAAAGACGGGTGTTCAATCCCTAAATAACACAGCTTAAGCAGATCACAGCAGATTGCTGCTGTCTCAAAGTACCCTTTGTTCACTCTCTAATGTAGACTATCCCTGTTGCTAAGTAGGAAAAAGGAGAGGGGGGTCTGGTTTCACTCACTTGCTAATACAAAATGGAAGCTGGGGTGGATTGCTTAACATACATGTCTGAGCACAGAGCAAGGAAGACATTAGGAGGAAAAACAGGTAGTTAATGCCATTCTCCCAGGTTGTAAGTGCATCAGCCATTAAGATACATGGAGTGGCCATGCATCATTATGCGATGATCATCTCTAAACTGGCTGTAATGAACCCTGCCATGTTTGGTATCAAACATGTTGAAATCATACCCCTAGACCATAAACAGTATAGGAGGTATGATTCCATGCACAGTAAAGCTCCTCAAGAAGACCTCAGTGCTCCCGGTACCAGTCTTCTAGACTCAGACAGCACAACATGGCTTCTGTCGACCAGAGACACGTTTCTGCCCTCCTGCTGCTGAGACAAGCTTGAGCAGGGGAAGGCAGAACAATAGGTATCCTGTCACAGGGAGGTTTGACCCCCTCCCAGGCAGGGTTTAGTGTATTTGTGCTGAATGGACACACTTGCCAGCCACACACAGTCTGCTTGAGGGGCACAGTTGGTGCCCTCCTTGCATAGTCCAGATCAAACAAGATCAGGGAGCCGTTGGCTCCCGCTCTGGCACGAAACTGGACAAAGGACATGGACGTATCCTTCCCACAGTCTGACCCCTCCCCTGGGAGGGAACCCTGAATCGTTCCAATCCTTTCCTCAGGGTACTTAAAGGCTTACATGTTTGTGGGTCCTTAGATTCATCATGGGACAAGATTCATACCAAGACACCACTTCATCTTCGACCGTCTGGGCACTCTGGACTTCGCTGGACTTTGCTCTGGGCAATGAGACTGCAACTGGGAAGACTCCTGCAGCTCCTGGTCTTGTCGCCCTACTCAGCTGCTGCAACATCTGTGCCTGTGCTCCATTCAGGATCCGTCCAAGGTCTGTGGGCATCCAAGACTCCTGAAGGAATCTCCCTTGAAGTGAGGAAATCGCTTCCCTGCATCTGCACGCACCGCAATGAAGCTGACTTGTCTGTTGATCCAGGGCTCCCACGGACTCCAAAAGGCTCAGCAACACAGGGGGTGGTGTCTCACTTCACACGAGGCCTGCCCTGTCCTCTCACCAAGTTTGAGGCCATTATCCCTTGTCGGAGCCTCAGGAACTAAACCCTTGTGAACTATGATGGTTTGCAGTTGCAAAGGCTTGTTGGCTCTCATCCTCAGAAATCTTTGGGCTTGAAGTAGCCTCTACCTCATGCATCTCCTGTGACCAAGATCTTCATCCTCACTGTATCCCTTGCACCGTGGTATTGCATCTTGGGTGAGCTGCTTGAGGTCCTCTCGCTACTCCAGTGCATCCGGCCGGTGGGTCTATTTGAGGGTCTTCTTTGATTCCAGCAATCTCCCCTGATTGCTCATGGACTGCTCTGACTCCCCTGCTTGTGGCAAGTCACCTGAACTTTGCCCGGTCCCAACACTGCACCTTTTTTGCTTCCACATTGATTGCAGTTGCCAAGGCTTGTTGGTACTCCCGATGGACACCGACCCCTCAACTCTCGACATCCAACATGGGACAGCTCAGGAACAGCTCCTGGTCTTCCACAGCCTCGCCTGGTCTGCACAGCTGCAGTTCCAAGGTCGCCGCCAACTCTCCTGCAACACCCAACATCGGTTAGCTTTCAATTTCCATTCCCCCTGGTCACTCCCGAGTGGCATAGACTCAGTTCCGTCTACTTGCAGGTCCTTCTCATCTTGAATCCACCTTTGGGTTCCACCGAACACTTTCCACTTCTTTGCCAGAGGCATCATCCTGAAGTCCTCCCTTGAGTTTGACGGCAGTTTCCGACGCCACTTCACACCTATGCACCGGGCTTCCTGGGTGTAAGTATCCTGGTTCCTAGGGTATCCACGGGTAGGGTGGCTCTCCAACCTTCTGTCTTTTATGGGGGTTCTTCAGTGTCCACTTGGAAGGGTCATTCTTCTTTAAAATTTGCAACTGCGACTTACCCATTGACTTGAATTGAGCCCGCGATCGTGTTCCCACACTGCACACAGCCTCCGTGTGGTTCCTGGTTACTTACCTCGGGTGGTTCCTTGGGTCCCCAGCATTTCTACATCCTCTGGTTACAGTCTTCACTTGAGTCGTGGTTCGTATCCCTCTATTTTAGTATATGGTTTGGTCCACCCTTGTGACCACTGTGTATTCGTGCTGCTTACCTGTTTTCTTTGCAAAGTATTGTGTGCATTTCGTATATCTCCGGGTAGGAGATATTTTTATGCATTAGTGAGTGTCTTATAATAAATACGTAAAAACACTGTGTGGTTCTGTTTCACTTAATCTGTATCAATGAGATTACGTTCTGGTAAAACAAGCTGCTTTACACTCCTTCTGGACTAAGCCTGAAGGTTGCTCTCCACAGCTACCACTTAGATAGCTTTCTAAGGTTGTCTAAGACCACTAAAATCACCACAAGGGTCATATACTAAGCCAGCTTCTCACAACATGTACTTTTAAGTTTTACATTTCCTGGTAGTGAAAAACTCCCGAATCAATTTTTTACTACTATGAGTCCTACCTCTCTCTGAGGTTAACATTGGGAACTCCTTATTATACTTATAATCTGTAATTCCTGATTGAGAAGTGTAGGAAGCTGGCTGTGTATATACTATACCAAAGTAAGGTATAGTGTGTAGAGAGTCCAGTGAATCCCCAGAGGCTCAAGTAGATAGTAATAAAAGCTCTATTTGTGGTAGTCGGGTCGAGCAGTTAGGCTTATCAGAGGGTAGTGCTAAGCATTTATAGTACAAACGCAGGCAAGAAATTATTCCACACACTCAAAGACTGAATCCAGACCAACTGTTTTGTATAAAAAGCTATTACTTTGTTATTGTTTTATCTAGAACCAAGAGGAACACAGTTGTAGGTAAGTAACATCTTTAAAAGTAGCAATACTTTTCAAATGCAGTTTAGAATGGTTTTGCTAGGCTGTAGAATATGCTTTACAGCAATTGAAATACTTTTGTAAAATCGGTTTAGCATAGTAGAACTTTGCAATAGAAACAGATAGACTTTTGTATGCAATAGGTTGGTAAATGCAATGCACTCATATAGAGAGAAAAAAATGTTATGCATTAGCAGGTAAGTACATGACTTACAATTCCAGTCTTTGGGGGTTTGAACTAAAGCTGGGCAAGGGTCAGTTCAAGGTAGGTATTGCACCACCAGCGGCACTGGGGCAGACGGTGCAGAGTTCACTGGCCTCAATGTTAGTCAATGGAGGCTGGGGGTACCTCAAAGAGGCACGGTTTTCAGGTAAGTACCCATGGTTTTAGAGCACAGGCACCGGGGGCTAAGATCAGCACAGGGGGGACACAAGGCAGCACCAAAGCTGCACCACCAGCGGCGGCTGGGTGCAGGGTGCAAAATCAGCGTGGAGCACCCAATTTGTTTCAATGGGGAATCTCGGTCGCACAAAAAGGCTGCTGGCTTGGATCAGGAGGCTGGATGAAGGTGACCCCCGGCTGGGCAGGTAAGTTGGAGAGTTGAGGGACACCTGGCCGCCATTGGCTGGGTTCCCCAAAGTCAATGGGGGGAGGATGCAGGGGTGCCTTTTGGTGTTGGATTTACGTTACTGCAGTCAGTCGTGTTGGGGGAACGCTTAAGATTGAGGCTGCAGGCAACTTTGTGGAGTCCAGGAGAGGTAAACCACCAATGGTGATGAGGTCAGGATCATCGGGGAGACTTCACAGGACAGGTAAACCACTTGAACGCAGGCCATGGTCGTCGGTTGCAGATTGGGCAGGTGTTGCGGATCTGCCTGGATCCAGAATCCTTGAAGATGGAGTTTTTCTGAACAGGGCTACTGTTCTCTGGAGATCTGGTCTGGTCTGAAGAATGGCATTCTTCCTGGGGTTCTTAGAAGTTGCTGGCCATGGGACAGGAGTTCTCTTCTTCGCAGGGTCTTTGAGCAGGAGACAGGTCGGTAGCTCCTATGGACTCCAAAGACTCCAGCATCACAGGAGGTGGGTTTCTACGTCCCTTGAGGTCGGAGCTGCCCTGTTACCAAGTTTGAGGCCAGAATCCCTTGTGGGGGCTGCAATACCCATACCTCTAGGTACCGCAATCATTCAGTCCTTGTCCAGTGCATTGACGACCTGCTGGTACCATCAAGTTCACAGGAGGCTTGCACACGTGATACCATTGCATTACTGAACCATTTAACTGAGAATGGACATAAAGTGTCCTTGTCCAAGTTGCAATTTTGCAAAAGAGACATTCTGTATCTCAGGCATCACATTGAAAAAGGAACAAAGAAAGTATCCCAAGATAGATTCACCGCGATTCTAAACATGAGTCTGCCCAGTACACAGAAGGAAGTCTGCATGTTTCTGGGAATGGTTGGCTACTGTCATCAATGGATTCTCCAATTGTCCCTGACAGCAAAGCCTCTCCAGAGGTTGACACACCAGGATGTGTCTGATCCCGGTACCCTGGGATGACAATTGCATGTGCTCTTTTAATGAACTGCGAGAGAGTTTTTGTCGAGCTCCAGCCTTGGGAATGCCCAATTATAACAAGAGCTTTACTTTGTTCTGCAGTTAGCGCCAAGGTTGCACATTGTCAAGTCTCTAACTCAGTTGAGGTGTTGCTTACTCATACCCGAACTCAACATCTTACCAGTAGCCGCCTCACCAAGTATGAGAAGAATATTCTGGGAGCAGAGAATGTTACTCTTATGAGATGCACAAGTCTGAATCCTGCAACCCTAGTGGCCCTTCCTGGAAATGAGATTGTGATTGGTAAAACTGATGGTGATTGTTGATTGTCTAGATTTGACTGAACTGTGTACGAAGCCTCATCCTGACATACTTGATACTCCCTTGCCTGAATCAGATCATGTGCTTTTTGTTGATGGATCTTGTTTGTGAAATGGGGAAGGAAACCTGAAAGGCTGCTTATGCTATTTACACGATTGCGGGTTTGGTTGAAGCTTCATGGTTGCAAGGAGTGTTTTTTGCACAAGTGGCCGAGTTGGTAACCTTGACACAAGCCTGTAGCAACTCTGACAAAATGCAAGTCACCATCTTCACCGACAGTCAGTATGAATTTGACGCTGTACATGACTTTGGGCAATTATGGTTCATGACCTCGTCTGGTTCCCCTTTCCATAAAGGAGAGAGTGTGAGGAATCTTTTGCTGTCACTACAATTGCCTGCCCAAATTGCTGTTGTGAAGTGTGCTGCTCGTGGGCAGGGCAATGATTTTGTTACAGTCGGCAACCGCTATGCTACGGATGAGACTGCCCGCTATCGTGCTCAAACTTCTTACACCTTCAATGGAGATCCAATGGGAGAGAACACTGATGTCACAGATTGAGGACTGTTGTTATCCACTGTAGACACCTGGGAGGAAGTTAAAGCCCTACAGGATGAAGTGCCATAAGCCAAGAAATAAGGGTGGATTAGGGCAGGTTGTACTACGAGACAGGAAGACGAGGCTGTGGATATACACTGATGGAAGACCTGTGTTACCAGATAGTCTGCTGCCTCCTAAGGCGTGTTATTTTCATGTTCCTGCTCGTGTAGGGAGGGATGCCATGATGTGTCTCTTTCGTCAAACATGGTTTAACCTAAGGTTTAAGCCAGTTGCTGAAACTTTGTGTCATTGATGTATGGTCTGCAACAACGGAGAGCAGGAAAAAGGACTCCAGTCACAATGAGTCATGTAGGAAGATCGGGAGGTCCTTTTATTTGAATGCAGCCTAACTTCATCGAAATGCCTATGTGTTATGGATTGAGATGTGTTCTTGTGATTGTTTGCATCCTTTTACAATGGGTGGAAATCTATCCTACAAGACAAAATGATAGCCTAACTGTAGAAATCTATCCCAAAAGACGAAATGATAGCCTAACTGTAGAAAATTGTTGCAAAGGGAGCTGATACAGCGTTTTGGATTTCCAACTTATTTGTGGTCAAGCTGAGAAACTCATTTAAATATTGAGGACTTGAAGATATTATGTGCAGTGTTACAGATTGATCAGAAGCTCCATTGTGCTTATCGTCCTGAGGCTTCTGGAATTGCCACCCCGTGCACAAGCTCTTTAAGTAGTACCTTAGTGTAATCTACTGCCACATGTTGGTACATCGTTTTATAAAAAGTTTCATTGTGCTACATACAGCATTCTCTAATTCATAGGTTGAGATTATATTGTCTTCATTCATTTGACACCTAAACACTTCTTAAGAAACCATGTGCGTTTATTTTAACAGGACTGATTATTTGCAGAGCTCTTCTGATATTAAGTTGCATATGTCGGGCTAGAAGACTAAATGATTGGCTTTTTCTTTGTGGAATTTGAGTAAGCGTATAACAACATGAAAAGTCTATTTCTATGTATGGCACTACTTTAGCCCTGCCATACCTAGCTATAAAGTAATGGTGTTCTGTTCCATTGAGAAGGATACAGCATTGACAGGATGAGTGGAGGACGTACTGGGGGAGAACGAACGGAAGGAATACTCCTATGGGGATCAGAAGAAAGGGTGGGGTCAGGGGTTTGGCAGAGAGGGGTGAGAAAGAGATGGAGTTGTATGCTAGACATGGGTTGGTCTTTGGAAGAATCAGCGCAGGGAAGTTTATCTTGTAAGCACTGTTCCCAATAAGGTGCGTGTATGTGCATACGCATATCTCTATTACCTGTAGCGCGCAGTGCTGTGTGTGGAGCGCGCACACACACAGCACATCCAGCGAGAGCGATCGCGCCTCGATAAACGGGTGTTTCCTGGCAGAGCAGCGGAAAAGACTGATGTCAATAGAAGGCGAGGGAGCGGCAGGTAAGTCTTGGGCACTTGGCTTCTTCTTTTATATGTACAGCCCGGCTGCGGTGCCTACTGTGTGCTTTTGTTTAAGTATTCATGTTAATTGCAGCGCCATCAGGAGCTGCAATTAACATGAATACTTTAAAAAAAGCACACAATCTGCCCACAACTGCGCTTATGTATCAAAAGAAATTCAGCAAGTTTTCAAACACGGCTTGTAAAGCTCACGCCGTTTATGTAGACTTGCTGAATTTCTCTTCTTAATAGAGCTGGGCAACAGGGTGATTGTGTGACTTTGTTAAAGTTTTCAGGTTAATTGTAGCTCCAAACAGGTGCTGCGATTAACCTGAAATCTTTAAAAGAGGCTCACAATCACCCGCAGCCCAGCTCTGTTAAGAAAAAAAATGCAGCAACTCTACAAATACGGCGTGAAAAGCACACGTCGTGTTTGTAGACTTGCTGAATGTCTCTTCTTTATAGAGCGCATGGTGTGATTTACACTTTTCTGTGCTTGACATAGTGTGCCACCGACTTGTATTTTCCTGTTTCTGTCTTTGCATCCAGATATATGATACAACAAGTAACATCATACCCAGGACTTTAAGTGGGATGAAAAAACTGGGGGGGTCTCGCAAAAGGGGTGGCCAGTGTAATCAAGGGCTTGGCTTAAAGACACAGAAGCTAAAAATCTGTACTTAGCATAGTGTACCGACCGACTGTATTTTGCTGTTTCTGTCACTGCATCCAGATATATGATACAAGTAGTAAAATCATACCTACAAGTTAGGACTATAGGCTTTGTCAATTGTTGTTAGTTGCATAAGATAAATAAGCAGCAACTATGGCTCGCATAAAATATTGAAAAAACTTCCATTTAAAGCCCTGGTGACACCACGACAATGTTGCTGCTCCTGAGTTTCACAAAGATAAGGGAAATCCAGAGAGAAAATGACTCTCTTTAAAGGATTTCCCTTACCCTACAAGGCTCACCTGGCATGACGTCATGCCCTAACTTCTCTACTAGTGAGAAGTGAGCAGTTTGAGCACGCGCACATCGATGTGCCTACTGTCACTGCAGTCTGGGAAAAAATGGACTGCCTGTGCCAGGGCACAAAAGAGAGCCCAATAGAGAACCGCTTCGAGGCCCCCTTTAAAAAACTGCCGGTACTCAGCACTGGTAAGACCCGGCCCACTTAAGCCCTGATCATACCTACTATTGACTTTGTAAGTAGTTGCTAGTTGCATAAGATAAATACGCAGCAACAGTGGCTTGTATAAATTAAATCCATCTGAATTTGAAAACAGCGAAACTCTCCAGCCATCTTTCTCGTTGGGATGAGGCTGCCAATGACACACTTGCTTGAGTGTCTGTTATGGTCACGCTGCTAGTACAGTCTTAACAACCCCTTCAGACAAAATGTGCCATTTTAACAAGAAGCAGTTTGACTGTTAATGAGATTGCCTTTTTTTGTACTTGCATATATTATGGTGAAAGGGGGTGATCTACTGTACAAAACTCAGCTCTGAAGTTCATCTGGTTAAGCAGACTGTCTTGTGATAGGAGCTTGCCATACATCTAGTAGTGCAGCTTCTGTACTGTGGTTGGGACAGAAAAGTGAACAATGGGAATTCAAAAGTTGGCTTGCTTCTAAATATTGTTCAAATTGTAGGGTGATTGTTCTTTCCAGGTTTAATGGGGTCAGAGGAAGGAAGAAAGGGGAAATGTTTGTGGTATTTCTCTTTTTTTTTATGTAGGTGCTCATTATGGCAAGTCTGAAGAATAGACTAGATAAATCTTGACCCAGTGAGACACTGATGATGGTAACAGTAGTCTTGAGCAGTGGAGGAGCAGAGTCTTTTTTAGGGTCTTAATTATTGTTCTATTATTATTTTGAGAAACTGACATCTAGAAAGAGTGTGTTTTTTATGCATGATGAGCTGTGACCTGAGCATTCTACGGGACTAGGTGATGTACCAGTGCACTGATGGTGAAGGTTTTCACAGATCTCTTGTCAGCGTTGTAATGTTGGTCTAAGTGTGTATTTTTTTCAAGGATTTGAAAGTTGCATAGCAGTTCAGTGATCACTTTTCTCACCTATAAAAGCTTTGAAGCGTACTGCCCACTCTAAGTCATCCAGTTTCACTTCATCTGAAAGTTTTCTTGTTAATTGCAGCTCCAGGCGGGCGCTGTGATTAACCTGAAAACTTTAACAAAGGTACACAATCACCTTGCAGCTGCGCTGTATTAAGAAAAGAAATGCAGCAACTCTACAACAAACATGGCGTGTAGACTTGCTGTATTTCTCTTCTTAATAGAGCTGGGCTGTGGGGTGACTGTGTGACTTTTTAAACTTTTATGTGCTTGGCATAGTGTGCACCCGACTTGTATTTTCCTGTTTCTGTCATTGCGTTCAGATATATGATACATCAAGTAACATCGTACCTACAACAAGTCGGACTATTGGCATTGCCAGAGGTTGTTAGTTGCATAAGATAAATAAACAGCAACTATGGCTTGTATATAATATTGAAAAAGCTTCCACTTAAAGCCCTGGTGACACCACGACAATGTTGCTGCCCCTGAGTTCCAAAAAGAAAAGGGAAGCAAGTGTTAGTGAAGAGAATACTCCCGACAAATGGATCAGTCATTTACACACTTGCACCTGCCATTTGCTCAGACCTGCATCTTGGCAAGATTAAATATCTTGGCAAGGCCTAACCAGCCTTTCACCCTTCTTAGTTCGTTCAGGTGAGCACAGTTACATAGAGCAAGCGTTTAGAAATGACAAGATGGCGAAAAAGGCTCCTTATAGAACTCCCAACGTCAATATGCAGAGACGCTACTTCTGAAACATTGCCATACCACACTCGCTGTCTTCTCTGACATATCTTTTGTCCTTTTTTCTTCCACTCCCCAGTGGCTCTCGCCGTCTCCTTCTCTTCTTTTTCTTCTTCCTCATATCAGTCCCGTTCCACGTTTACCCACTTTCCCCTTCTCTCCCATCCCATTCTTATCTCCATTTCCCTCTCGCTGCCTGTTCTTTGCTTTCACTCTTGCCGGTTTTCCATTCTCCGTTCTCCCTCCCAGATCTCCAAAGCCTCTGGCTGCCTTTCTCTTTCTGTTCACTCTCTTACAAATTTCTCTATTACTCCATTATTGTCATGGCATGTGTATCCAAGTTGCAAATCTGCCTCAAGCCCCTTAACATGGGTTGTATGTGTGGAAATGCACCACCTTTTCAGTTTTTTAAGCAAAAGTTTGGAGTGATATTTGGGGCTGCGCACAAGCACGGTCTGGTTCCTGGCGCACATAGCAGAGGGAACATTGCTTGTAAGGAATAGTTGATTCAAGACAACAAGCTTTGGCAAAACGAACATGTCTCGCCTTTGGGACCTATTGACTTTGCCAATTCTTTTTAGTCATGGTGTACAGCATGGCTAGAAGACGAAAGTAGAAAAAGGCGCCATGATGCAGCTGTGGTGTCACTTTGTATGAGCACCCACTACACAAGCACAAGCCTTCAAAATGACGCAAGTGTTTTTTTCCATTTACCAATTTGGATCAGTAAATTGAAAAAAAAGAAGTATCACCAAAAAGCGGGTGAGGTGGCACCACAGAGGACTGGGGTGGTGAGAAGCAACATGGATGGCACAGGTGGTGGGAAGCAACAAAGAGCACGGGGATCGGGAGGAGAAGCAGGGCCGGCGCTAGGCATGGGCAGTGTGGGCAGCTGCCCAGGGCCCTGTAGTTAGCCCTTCAACGTGGGGCCCCGCACCAATGCGACAGAGCCAGACCATGGCATGAAAGGTGCCACCTTACAGGTGCGCCACCTTAGGAGGCCCCCTCCCTTGGCCTCACTGCTATGGAATAGCAAGGGGAACCCGAGGGAAGGGGAGCCTAGTTGAAAAATCAGGTTTGTCCGGCAATTAGGCCTCCAACCCCCACCCGCACAAAGGCACAGCGGGATGGCTATTGCGCTGCTGTTTAGCTCCCTGGCAGTTGGAGATAAGCAACCCTCACACCTTCAGCCCTTAATGAGCTGTTAAGAGGTGCTTGTATGTGGTGGAGAGGAAGGGGCTGCAGCTTCAGAAGCAAGGGCATCTATTCAGATGCAGACAGCCCTGAATGGGTCAAGTCTACTATGCAAATTAGAGGGGCCTTGCACATTCCCCTTCTGCTCAGGGCCCCAAAAATCCTAGAACCGGCCCTGAGTAGAAGCAATGGGTCAGAAGGAAGGCACAGTTAGTGGGAACCTAAACAGCGGGCAGGGAGGAGAAGCAATGGGTGAGAAAAATGGAGGAAGCAGGTGGAGGAAGCAACACGGAGGGTGGTGTAGGGAGGCAGGCCCGGTTCTAGCAGGTGGGCCGGGTGGGCCAGGCCCACCCAAACATGAGCCTGGCCCACCCAAACAGGAGCCTTGGCCCTCGCAGTGAGGGCTTGAAGTCAGGCGCGCAAAGCACACGTCGTGAGGGTCAGCCCGGGCCGAGACAGCTTCCCGGACACAGACAGTTTTAGAGATTATCGCAGCTGCACTGGAGTACTTCACAGGTCGTTAAAAGACCATTTACATGTTAACGAGGCTTTGTTTATTTTTTCACCCCTTCATCTCCACATTGCAAAGGCGACAATGTTCTGCTGCGTGGATATTTATTTTTCTATGCAGCGCAGGAGAAAATAAGTCTGTTTATTCCTATTCACCTTTCCTGACCCCTGCAGCTGCTTATCACATCAGGCTGTGACACAAAGTTTGACTAATGGAGTAGGTAAGAGAATGTGTTACTATTTGTTTTTCTTTTTAAAACATTGATGACCAGAATACCTTTTGTCTCTAAATTCAGTCCCTGTAGTAATATGGTCAACAAAATCATTAAACGCAATTGGCCAGTACTCAGACGATTGGATGACTTCAAGCAACTTCCCCTCTTTTCCTATCAACGTGGCAAGAACCTGGCTACACATCTAGTCCATGCCATTACATGGCCAACCAACATCAGAGAAAAGAACACCATTTCTGCTTCCTGGGGCCTACCCCTACCATTGGACATTATAATTGCTAGAATTGCTCAGTCTGTAACTTAACACAAAACACAAAGGAGTTTAAAACCGGCAATAAAATTTACACTCTAAAAACCCTTACCAACTGCAGATCACAAAACGTTATCTATGCCATCAGATGTCCCTGTGACCTTCTATACATCTGCCAAACCACCAAAATGATCAAACAGAGAATCATTCAGCACAAAAGCAAAATTCATTGCAAAGTCTTGACTGCTCCTTTGGTAACCCACGAAACTGACATCTCCTGGCAAGTTGTAGACCAGGGATACTCATAGTACGGCCCGCGGGCCACCAGCAGCCCGGCAAGCCTTCCATGGCGGCCCGCGGACCTTGCAGACATCGTAAGCACCGCCGGTTGCAGCAGCGTGGAGCTATGGGGGCCGGGCCGGGTGATTCTTTTAAAAGCCATTCACTTGTTAATAAGGCTTTGTTGTATTTCACCTCTTCTTAGCGCCCTTGCATCTCCCCTCTGAATGAGTGGAGATGCAGGGGCGCTAAGAAGAGATGAAATACAACAATGCCTCATTAACAAGTGAATGGTCTTTAAAAGACCTGTGAAGTACTTGGGTGCGGCGGCTGTGTGCGTTCCAGGGAAGCTGACTCAGCGCGGGGTGAGGTGACGGACAGGGGGCGGGGGGTGAATGGTAAAAGACTTTTGTCCTATTTCAGCTCGTCATGGATGGAAGTTGCTAATAATCGTAAACCTAAGACTTATTTGTTAAAATGGCAAAAGGCTCTGTAGCCTTATTTTAATCCCAGCCTTATTTTAAGCTTCTACACATCGAATTATGTTTTTCATGACATGTTTAATTTTCTTTTCAAAGGAAAAACAAGGTGTTCATTGAGAAAAGTGAATGCTAGAATTGCTACATGTTGCGCAGGTTGAAAAATTGAGTATAAATAGAGTGTTACCTATAGAGCAGGACAGACTGTTTCGTTAATTAGATAAAAGAGATATAAGGCTGATGTTGTGTACACATTAAATATATTGCACGTACAGTATCACAAGTCTCGTTACTGTTTAATTCAGGTAGTCCGTGATCTTTAGATATTTTCCATCTCTGTTGCCTCGATAACAAACCCATCATCGTAAGGTAGACACAAATGGCTCACCGCTGTCATCTCGCGGCGACTCCTCTTTTTCAAACAAGGTGTTGCAACTCCCTCCGTGATTTGTGGCTGCACTTTGAACCCTGAAGGTTACCTACTGAGGGCAAACAAGCCCTCGCTGAACAAATGGATAATGCTATGGGAGCTCCAAGGACTCCTTCATCTTTACAGGCCGATGTCCAAGGGGTTCCTTCATATTCTTTTGGAAATTCATAAGAAAACAAATAGAAAAGTAGAGACAGAGAGGGAGGTAGACAAACGCAGTGAGTGAGGCAGAGGGAGAGAGAGAGAGATAGAGGAAGAGAGAGAGGGAGAGGGAGGGAGACAGGGAGAGGGAGAGTGATAGAGGGAGGGAGGGAGGGAGACAGAGCTAGATAGATAGATAGATAGATAGATAGATAGATAGATAGATAGATAGATAGATAGATAGATAGATAGATAGATAGATAGATAGATAGATAGATAGATAGATAGATAGATAGATAGATAGATAGATAGATAGATAGATAGATAGATAGATAGATAGATAGATAGATAGATAGATAGATAGATAGATAGATAGAGATGTGTGAATGCCGGGTCTGGTGGCTCAGTGGACGAAGGCGTCTGCTGCAGGGGCCTGTGTTCAACCTCATGGTCACAGTTTTTTTTTTGCTCTAGCCCCGCCCCTCCCCCACTGACCTTGCCCCCACCGGTGCGGCCCTCGGCCACAAACCACACTGTAAATTTGGCCCCCGAGAGAAAGTTTGTGAGTACCCCTGTTGTAGACCAACCCTTACTCCCCATCAGAGGCGGAGATATCAAAACACTACTCAACAAAAGTTAATGTAAATGGATGACTATCTGTAACTCTGTCAACTCTGGTTTAAATACCATCGATGAATGGAATACTACCATCCTGCTGTAAAAGTTCCTCTGAGACCGCCATTCCCTATTACTGTGTGATATCGCAGGTCCCCCATCATGCTATTGAGATCTGTAGTTTCACAAACCCTTCGCATTTCAGTGGCCCCTCCCTTTACTATACCTTCCCGCCACTTTAATTTGTTACTTATTCTGCATATATGCACTTCGCATACATATCACATTCTGCAGACACTTGCTTTCTGTTGTACCCCTTCGCATGTCTAAAACTTGCATTTATGAATTCTTGATGCATGGATTGCATGCTCCCAGGATACATATCACTGAATGTACAATACTGTTCTTGCACCAATTCATGTGTTGTTTCTCTTGTTATTATCATTGTGCATATTCTTGCCTTCCAATTGGAATTAATGTATTCATGCTGTACGGCCTGTATTGTCACGCATACCAACTGCTGCTCCATTCCTTCTCCTATACAATTGTCAATTAATGTATTCATGTTGCACGGTTTGCATATGTGCCGATATTCTTACGCATACCAATTGTTGCTCTGTTTCTTCTCCTATATAAATGTCATTCATTACCATTGGTTATTTATATCACTATTTCAGCATTACCCTACCCTCCCTTCCCCTTTTCCTTGTCCCGCCTCCGGTCCCTGCCCCCTGAGACACTACTGCTGCCACTCCACGCTTCGTCCTAACGTCAGCTATTTCGTATATGCGCGCTCACATGATCACGTGACCGTCTTCGAGTTCTTTTATCTCACTTCCTGGTTGTTACTTACGGCACACCGCACTCGACCGCGGCAGAGACAGGCAGATTCAGACGCCTCTCGTCTAAGACTGATACTCTATTAACTAGGTAAGCCTACCCCTACGTGACCTTGACCCCCCTTCCACTCCCCCCCGTGGCTCAGTTGGACCCAGTACTCCTTTCCTCCCCCACCCCTTTTTTCCCCACAGACCCTTATCCGTTCACTCAGGTTTCCCTTCCGATGCTGTCCCGGACGCGGCTCCTGTTTTCGAATCATTGCCAATAGACTCAGGTACTTTACACACGTTGGCGCTTGTCCTCATTCTCGTTCTCCCTCACGGTTACTTACGCCATTGCCCTTTTCTACAGATGGATAAACAATTTGTCCATTGGATACGCCGATACACAGAACTAGACAGGCTTTCCCTCCTTCCCAGGGATATGCGAATTCTGTCCCTCGATACGCCGATACATACCCTCACACGGCCTTCCTGCATTCCCAGGTAATCGCGATTTCTGCCGCATACCGCGCCTGCTTCCACCCCCTATTCTGCCTCATAGATCACCCTGCCATTCTCCTTCTCCTTGATGCACCTCTTGCCACGTCCTAAACATGCCTTCTCACTTTACCATTGCTGTATCATAAGGCTCCTTCTTCCCAGCGCCCTACCCCACAGTTGCTTCCCATCCCTTACCCTTCCTTTCTCCTTCTTTTACAGCACCGCCTCTATCATGTCAACCCGGTCCTGATGATGATCCCAAGTAACTGGATCGAAACGCCGTCGACCTGTCAGCGCAATTGATGGCGCGTTCTTCATTTGGTTCTCTGAATAACTGTCTATTAATTACCAAAAATTGCGGACTTTTGACCAGAACCTTTGATTTCACTGTACATTTTTTCACTTCACTTCATTTTGCGCCGTTCCTAGCTGATTTCACATTGTCACTTGTGTCGCCACACCGTTGTGTCACGTACACACTTGAGCACCAAGTACAATTCGGGTTGTTTCACGCAAATTTGTTTTGCTTGCAGTGCTGTTACAACTGTAATTTGTCCCCCTTTTAATTTCCATTCCCTTTTTTTTACCTTACCCTTGTCGTTACTGTTTGTTAAATATATGATGCCTATGTACATATTTTTCAAAGAAAACCTACTGAGAGTCTCCCCTTCTTTCTTGTAATGTTTTGCACATGCATTCCTAACTGTCTTCTTTAAATGATACCAGTTGAGATATTGTTGCTGTTTTCATATACTTACCCTATTCTCAACGTGGTTTATGGGTTCTTGCTCCTGTTGTTTGATACAACACCAGTATGGATGACATGTCATTCATACACCTTGTAATCCTCAGTGGCTTATGTGACATTCCCTGCAGACTGATTTACATACTTGTATGATTCATTGTCTCTGTATAATGTGTATGCGGTGTAAAGTACTGACACACACTACACTGATATGAGTAGCGCTGTACAACATATGAAATGCATATGAGAGAGGGGCTACGTAAAGATGAGGGGCACTGTTGGAGGGTGGCAGTGAGGGAATCCGAGGAAGAGGTCATGGGGTGGAGGGGGGAGCTAGGGAGAGATGAGGGGCACTGCTGGAGGGTGGCAGTGAGGGAGTCTGAGGAGGAGGTCATGAGGGGGATGAGCTACAGAGAGATGAGGGGCACTTGTGGCGTGTGGCAGTGAGGGAATCCGAGGAGGAGGTCAATAGGGGGGGCCATGGAGGGATGAGGGGCACTGTGGAAGGTGGTAGTAAAGGTTAGTTACGGAGAGAGAGGTTATTGGTGCAGTGCTAAAAAAGACTTTCGCATCAGCGCTGAAGCCGGCCCTGTCATGGCCTTTTTGTTTTTGTTTATTTAATTAGCAGTCGGGTCATAAGGGCTACTATAGAACATACTTTAAAGTGAGTGCTAATTATATTTACCGCTATATTCAATGTTTTAAGTTTGAAGGTGAATTTACTAATGTTTTTACCGGGAAAAATGAAAGTGGAGCCCGATGGTGCCTGATATGGGACTTGTGGAGATGTGGGGTCTAGTGGTTGTATGGGCGGAGCAGGATGGGCGGAGATAGGGGAGGACGAGGAGCGACAGGAAGGGGCGGAGTAGGAGGTCAGGTCGGCAGTAGAGGGAATGACATGCTGGTGTAAGGAATGAAATAAAGAACGAGAGTATAGAACCCTCTGTGTCTGTCGTCATTGAGAGTGAAGACACGACAGCTGGCGACGAGAGTGGGATGGAGCTGGATGCTCTCCCGAAACACCAGCACGCCGAATAAGCTGATGAGAGGCTGGTAGCAAGGAACCAGCAAAAGCGCCGTCTCCCGCGACAGCGTGTGAAGAGCCTGAGCGAGCGAGAGGACCGCCGCCGTGGCAAGCCGCTGAGGGAGTGAGCGCCCTGTAGTGAGGAGGACCGCCGCCGTGACAGGCAAGAAGAAAAGTGAAAGCGCCGGCGCGCGTGTTCCCCAGATTGATCGGAGCAGCGAACGTGAGGGCTGCCCGCCTGCCTATGAAGCCGTGAGTGAAAGAAATAACAGTAAATGAAACTGACTGTGAGAGGATCCGTTCAAGCAGCGCGCTGCCTCTGGAATGAATGACTCGAGAGCCCGGCAACACGTGGGACGTCTGCACACGCTCCCCAACCGGCGGCCATCTTAAAGTCAGGCGGACTCTCAGACGCTCCATGTAAAAAGGCCCGGGCGGCCATTTTGAAGTCAGGCAACAGTGAAATATCATCAAGCACAGGCAAATACAATAGAAAAAAAAAAAAAAAAAAAAACGTGGGGATCTCCCTAAATACTGAGCAAGACTCCACGAGGGACCCCCTGGACCTACTCTGCGCTGCCGCTGCACGCATCACGCGCACACCGCGATGTCGAATCGTGGGTCCCCAGCCCAGTCTCCAGCGCGCCAAGATGTGAAACCAATCATCATGGGGATGACGCACCTGCGCCCCCCAGAACCCCTAGCGCTCGTGGTCGGGAGCAGCATGGGCCCTCGCTGGGAAGAGTGGATTGAAGACTTCGAGGACTACATTAAGGGCTCGAAGGTGACAGGGGACGAAGATCAACTGATCGCACTTCGGAACCTCGTGGGCAAGGATGTCAGCAAGATGATAAAGGAACTCCCCGCCGCGGACGCGGGAACGTACGCGAATGTGCGCGCCGCCCTGGATCGGAAGTTTGTGCACAAGAAGAATGTAGATTATGAACGCTACGTATTCCAAAGAGCGCGACAAGAAAAGGATGAAGTCATGGGCTCATACATAACAAGGTTGCGGCGCCTGGCGCGCCACTGTGAATTCGATGAGTTCTCAACGGATGACGCCATTCGCCTACGGGTGATCGACGGCTGCCAGTCGGAGACGCTACGCAGGAAGTTGTTAAAAAAGAGCCACACGCTGGATGAAATTGAAGAGATCACGAGACTCCATGATCAGACCGAAGAGCAAGCCAAGACAATGGAGGCAGGACGCGTGGACCGCAAGGAGGTAGTCTGTCAAGTACGCACCGACCGCCCTCGCCGGTGGTCGAGAGAGCGGGAACGACAAGCTCGGCCGCCATCAAGACACCACCGTCACCCCGGTCATCGACGACCTGACTCGGGGAAGAGAAGCAGGCGCCAGGATCAAGGAAAAAAGGCGCCATTGAGAAGATGCTACCGATGCGGGTACGACTTCCCTCATATCGGAGCGTGCCCGGCCCTGGGACAGAAGTGCCACAAGTGTGGTCGCAACAACCATTTTGAGACCATGTGCGGCGACTATCGCCGGGAGAAGGACAAAGCCTCCACGAGGTCACCAAGAGGTGAGACACGCCGCCACCACGCGCGGGCGGTACGCGACCGCCGGAAGTCCTCCTCCAAATCCTCCCAGTCGAGCAGGGAGTCACGGTCGTCAAGATGGTCTAGAAGATCACCGTCAAGAGACTCCGAATCACCTTCGAGTGAACACGAATACTCTGTAGAGTATGCAAACATGATTGCCGATCCCGATCAGCTCAAAAAATACCCTCGGCTGGACATTTGCGTTGGCACGCATCCCACAAAGTTCGTGATGGACAGCGGGGCATCCCTCAACTACATCCCAGTGACTGAGTATCAGAAAATGAACCCTCGGCCTCGGCTCGATCCCGCACATGTGCGTGTCTACACCTGGATGTCCAGGAAGCCGCTCCCATGCCTGGGGAAGTTTTCGACGACGCTAAGGCACCGGACAACATCCATTCCGGCCGTGATTCACGTCATCGAGGGACCGGAAGCCGACTGTCTCCTCAGTCTGCCAACCGCTGAACGGCTGAAACTGGTGGAAATCCTGTACCGCGTTACTGGTGAAAATGACACCGTGCACAAGTTCCCAAAACTGTTTTCTGGACTCGGGAAAATGAACAGAGGTCAGATCCGCCTCCACATAAATGACAAGGTCCGCCCGGTCGCCCAACACCCGCGGAAGGTCCCGTTCCACCTTCAGCAAGCGGTGGAGGATGAGCTACAAGACCTGCTGGACGCTGGCATCATCGAACGGACGGAGGGCGCCACACCATGGGTATCTCCCGTCGTGATCGTCCCAAAGAAAGGCTCACCCGGGAAAGTGCGACTCTGTGTGGACATGAGAATGCCCAACACCGCCATTGAGAGAGAACGCCATCCCGGACCTCACCTAAGTGACATGATTGCCGCCCTCAATGGGGCGAGGGTGTTTTCCAAACTGGACTTAAACAAAGGCTATCATCAACTGGAACTGCACGAGAGCTCCCGCTATATCACAACGTTTGCAACGCACCTCGGGTTGTTCAGGTACAAGAGACTGAATTTCGGCATTTCATCAGCCGCTGAAATATTCCAAGAAGCTATCCGGCAAACGATACATCACATCCCAAATACGCTGAACTACAGCGATGACATTCTAGTCTATGGGGCGACGCTCCAGGCCCACGACACGGCTCTAGACAGGGTTTGCCATGCTCTCCTGGAGGCTAACCTCACGCTCAACAAGGAGAAATGCGAGTTCCATCAGTCGCAACTGAAATTCTTTGGCCACATCTTTTCAGGAGCCGGAATGCAACCAGACCCTGCCAAAGTGAGTACTCTGAACAGCACCAAGAGTCCACTTGACGTCAGTGACGTGCGATCCTTCCTCGGCATGGCGAGTTACTGCTCGAGGTATATCAAGGACTATGCCACAATAAGTCACCCACTTCGCACGCTCACCAAGCAAGGACAGGCTTTTGAGTGGACTCCCGAATGCGAGCATGCCTTTCAGGCCATCAAGAGTGCGGTAGGCTCGGTGGAAAGCCTGGCCTATTTCAGCCCAGATCGCAAGACTGAAATCACAGTGGACGCAAGCCCCGTCGGGCTAGGAGCCATCCTGGCTCAATATGACCAGGACACAGACCACCGCCACATTGTGGCACACGCCAGCCGGAGCCTTTCCGACACGGAGAAAGCCTATTCCCAGCCGGAAAAGGAGAGCCTTGCGGTGGTGTGGGCGTGTGAGCACTTCCATGTGTTCATCTACGGGAAGCATTTCACCATGGTAACAGACCACCAAGCCCTCGTCACCATCTATGGCAACCCCCGGTCCAAGATGCCACCCCGCATCGAGAGGTGGGGACTCCGTCTGCAAGAATACACATTCACGATCGTGCACAAGCCAGGGAAAGCTGCTAACCCGGCTGACTATATGTCGCGCCACCCAGAAGACTCTCAGCGAGACACGCCGTCCATGGCAGACGAGTATGTCCATTTTGTGGTGGACCAAGCGCGGCCACCGGCGGTCCCCCTGGAGGCCATCCTGGAAGCCACCCAGCAGGACACCATGCTGCAGCAGGTAATCCAAAGGGTCCGAACGAACAGATGGCGGCACGAAGAGGGGGAGGACGGAAAAGGTGACACCACAAGGCGTCAGGAGTGGCAAGCATTCCGGAATGTGTGCGAAGAACTATCCGTCACACCTGATGGCCTACTGCTGCGAGACGTTCGAATTGTGATACCCCAACAACTGAGACAGGGAGTCGTCAACCTGGCACACGAAAGTCATCGAGGAGTAGTCACGACGAAAAGAGCGCTTCGTGAACGTGTCTGGTTCCCCTTCCTAGACAAGATGGTAGAGCACACCCTAAAAGACTGCCTGCAGTGCCAAGTGGTAAGGCAAGGAGACCCACCCGCTCCACTCCAGATGACACCCCTGCCACCAGGAGTATGGCAAGAGCTGGCCATGGACTTCTACGGCCCCATGTCATCGGGCAAGTACGTGCTAGTTATAATAGATGAGTACTCCAGGTTTCCCATCGCCCGGTTTGTCCCATCCACCAACGCAGCTGCCACGCTCACCATCCTGGATGAAGTATTTGCAGCCTGGGGTCTACCTGCGGAGGTGAAAACAGACAATGGGCCTCCGTTCAATGGCCGGGAGTTCAGTGATTTCCTGACGCTCATGAATGTGCGACACCGACGGATCACACCCCTATGGCCGCAGGCCAACGGCACAGCGGAGAGGTTCATGGCCACCTTAAAAAGGACATTCCAACAGGCTGCTCTGGACAAAAGAGACCCGCAGGCGGCCCTCAATGATGTGCTCCGAGCCTACCGGACGACGCCGCATGCCACCACGGGCAAATGCCCTGCTACACTCATGCTGGGGCGCCCGGTCAGGACCCGGATACCCACCTGGGAGGGAGCGCTGCGACCCATTTCTCCCAACCGTACTCATCGAGAGGTCGAAGCCACTGACAAAGCTCACAAGGACACCATGAAAGCATACGCCGATGGGAGACGGCGGGCTCGCTCTCTCTCGTTCCACGAAGGGGACTGCGTGATCGTCAAACAAGAACAGTCCAAGAAGACAGACAGCAAGTTCAGAGCGGAACCTCTGACGGTCATTCGTCAGAAAGGCACCATGCTGACAGCAGAGTCAGACACCAGGCGGGTAACCCGGAATGTGTCTCACTTTCAGAAGTGCAGCCCGGCTCTGCAAGAGCCTCTAGAGTCGCAACACACAACTTCGCAAACTCTGCAGCCTGCGACACAGAGCAAGGGTGACAGTCCAGTGGGGCAGCCACCCAGAACAGAATCTAACACAGTGCCTGAAGGCCGAACACTCCGTCCACGACACACGATCTGCCAGCCCAAGCGGCTGATTGAGGAGTTGTAACTTTAGTGACCCCGGTCATTGCTAACAAAGGGGGAGATGTGGAGATGTGGGGTCTAGTGGTTGTATGGGCGGAGCAGGATGGGCGGAGATAGGGGAGGACGAGGAGCGACAGGAAGGGGCGGAGTAGGAGGTCAGGTCGGCAGTAGAGGGAATGACATGCTGGTGTAAGGAATGAAATAAAGAACGAGAGTATAGAACCCTCTGTGTCTGTCGTCATTGAGAGTGAAGACACGACAGGACTGGGGCCCAAGGTCAGCTGTGAGATAAGGTGCACTGGAGAGGAGTAGTGGATAATCAAGCCTGTAAGGGAGTGTGTTGCAGAGTCCGGGGTCAGGTGGGGGTAGTAATGAAGAGGGATTCTCCCTGAAGACTCGCACAGAGGGAGCCCGAGTAGTGTCACTTGCCTGATACTCCCACCTCAGAAGCCTCCTCTTCCCATCAAAGGAACATTACATGGAAAAAACACTTTTTGAGAGTGATAATATTTAGAAAGAGATTTGGAAAAGAGTGCGTTTTACTGGGCCTTGTAAGACTAGAAGAGATAAAGGAGGGCCCTGAAGCAGGCCTGCCTAGACATATATGCGACAAATCGAGCCCGCAGTGGCCCACCCAAATGCACCCTTGGCCCACCCAAATAAAAATTCCTGGAGCCGGGCCTGTAGGGAGGAGAAGCAACAGAGGAGGAGGTAATGTGTGGGGGAAACAACATGTTGGGTGCGTTGGAGAAGCAATAGGGGGAGAAGAAGAGGGAGCAAGAAGGGCAGCAACACAGAGGGTGTGGAAGAGAAGCAACAGGCAGGAGAGCAACATGGAGCTGGTGGGGAAAAGCATACAGATGAGAAAACAATAGGGAGAAGTACATGAGGGCAAGTGCAAGACTGTTACTGAGAACTGCAGTCACGCACAGTCTGTTGTCTCCAGTTAGTGCCCTTCCATTTCTGGTATGTAGCAGCAGTTAGTTTCTCGTTGCCCAAATGTGTGTAATTTTTTATATCTATATCTTAGCTTAATCTTCTTTGCTTGATTTTGCTGGCGAGTAAGTGTAACTTGTAGTCTTTGAAATGACACTCATAATTACTCGCATATTAAGAAACTGTCACAAATAGCACTCTGAAACCTTGGCAGCTATGTGAATCATCCGTTACTTGAAATGTTTCATAATCAATGTATGGTCACCTACGATTCTTACAGCTTTTCAGCTGCATCACCTGCAATTTTTTTACTAACACCAATGGGCGCGTTCAGGCTCTCAGCCAATCAAAGCGTGCGCTGCTCGAGGACACATTTGTTATCCGTGAGTTCTCATTTTGTGGGCTCGTGACGTTTCGATCCTTTTTCTACGAATATTTGGGCTTCTATCTTTACTACACTTTTTGCTGCTGGCTCCACCCAGGAAATGACACCGGTGTTGTTGCTTAGTGTTTTGGGGCGGCTGGTCCGTCGTGCGGCACTATGGCTGCTGCCTGTGTTTCTACTGCCAAAAGGACATCTAAGAGTGGAAGCCCGCGGGTTCGGGCCGATTTCTCGTGCGAGCATTGGGAGATCGTGAAGCCGTCAGTTACCGACTTGACACGAGAGGGGCGAAGCAACATCCTCTGCACCGTGCAGGGTTGCGGGAAAGTGCTTTCTAACCCGCCGGCTCTCAATATGCATCTCGTTAAGAGTCACGGTGTTCAGGTTTGCTGTCTCCGTCTAATTACTAGTTTGTGTGTATCGTCTCAATGTTCTCCAGTTCTGCCTCCCTCTTACTACATCTTTCTAGTTCACCTTCTGTGTCATGACCCAGCCGGGCCGTGTTATCCACCGTGCTACACGCGTCCCCTCAACCCTTCATTATGACTCGGAAGTGCACACCTGCGCCAGTTCTGCATTAGCGAACTGCCGGCCCTCGTTTCTCTAGTGTCCCCGTGAGCGACCTTCTTCAACTGTTTTATAGCCCTTAACGATCTCTTCTCTCTTCATTACTGTGAATCTTCGTCTATTAACGGTTTAAAATTTTAAATGGCTGAAAATGTACATACCAGATTAAAACCGGATTGTCACATTCTTTAAACACGGTTAGATTAAGTGATTTGACCAAGGTCACAGGGTGCTAAACTAAGGTCTGGACACGAACGCGATGAACTCTAAAATCGTCACCTCTGGCTGTTTGGCCAGATCACTTCCCCTCTTCACTCCATGTCCACTTCGTTCTCTTTCACTGGCCCATGTCTAGATTCTCAACACTTATTCTTGTCCACGTTTCCTTTTCTTCTACCTTAACCATACTATCCCAATGATGCCTCCGTTTTGTTAACACTGTTTTTTCTGACCTCCCCACCATGCCCCCTTTTGCCTTCCTTCATAATAGCTTTACTACACCCATTTACCAATATACACACCCCTTACATCAGTCATTTCCTCTCATTTGTTTCACACGAAATACAAACTTTTTTGCCCCAGTGGATTTAATGATAAACGAGTTTGTAATATTGTATCGTGTTAAAGATGCAGTAGCATGGCGGTCATATTAATGCTTTGATATCGGCACGTTTTATTAAGTATCTATGGTGAGGCTTGTATGTAATTTGAAGATAGCAGGATGTTTACATCTTCTGAGGATATTGAATATGCATATTGAAGACAAAAGTCCTGTATTTTTAAAACTGCTTGGAAACGTGCGGTTCTCTTTGTCATAGCTACACTTTGTATAAGAGTTACCTAGTGGAAGTGCAGCTTAAATTTAAAATAGATCTGTAATATCGGTTCCGAGTAGCTTTTGATGCAAAATTAAAAATGTTAAGAAAATATCTAAAACATACACATTTTAAGAATAAAATAGTTAATCCGGTTAAGGCAGTTATACGTTTACACTCATCGCTTCACTCGTTCTAAATACAGAAAGCAAAATTGTTTATCGCAGCTACAGGCAATTTAAATTCTCTATATAATGCTTTTACTTTAAATCAATTAACTCTTTAGCCAAAATACGGAAAACCCGTGTTATCACTCAAATATATTTTCACTTAAATACAATTCCTGTGCTAATTGTGTTTTTGTGTGTGACCGGCTTAAGTGTTACAACCTTCAGGCACAAAATGTTAGTCCTGTCCCCTCCAAGCAATGTAATAAACCCTTCTCAATTCAGACCTTCTATTTGCAAGTATTACTTACAACGTAAGTTTTGTGTAAGAATATCGCAGGATTCGCCTCTTATTCCGCAAATCGTATTATGATTCACACATACTTTGATTTGCATTGAATTTGCAATTCGGTAATTGTAGCAGCATGAACTACGAGAGCCTTCTGAGATCCGAGTTTATGTAGGTAAACTCATATCTCTGCAGGTGCAGTTTCTTGTAAGAGCTAACCACACATAGGATTCGTAAATTAATTGTCCAGTTGGAACTTCTGTTTTCTAGTCCAGTAATTCATCTTATCTGTAGTTAAACCATAATATTATTGAGCTTTTTATTTTAAGATTGATTATGAATGTTATAGTGCCACACCGAGACCTACCCTTGTTAAACAACAAATTCACGGCCTTCCCTCCTGTAGAAAACCCCTGTGTATATCACAATGTACCATCCAATCCACCACCATACTACAGCTTTTAAGTTAAGAATCCGATAATTAGTCCCCTGCTAGAATGATGTGGATCCTTTCCCCTAAAGTATTGGACAAATAATAGGCATAGGCTCAAAAGCAGGTCCAGCGTTCAGACTGGGTGCCTGTGCAAAATGCCAAATATTCCAACAAGGTCTTACAGGTTGTCAGATTTCTTATGTACTTCCTGAATATTTGCTGTCAGCCTTTCCATGGGCAATATATTTCACAGTCTGATATGCCAGTAAGCAAGAGAACGTGCCTCTTTTCTTCCACTGAGCACGGTAGTCAGTTTTGCACACCCAGGGATCGTCAGATTATTTCTCTGTCTACCTGTTTGAGGCCAATAGTTGCAATCTCAGAAGCACCACTCATTGATCTTTGGACAGGGGGCGTACTGCCATCTGCCCTGTTGCCCTTAGTGCTTTCCTCCAGAACTTGCAGAGTCTGAGACAACCTTTATGAGATAAGCAATATATTGATTTCTGATTGCATTTTCTCCTGCAATTGTGGGCAGTGAGGGAAGTGAGCGGGTGATAGGACTTCGAATGATATAATGTAACATAGCAATGGTGTAATACCAGTCGCAGAGCATCTTATAATGAACCTCTTCATTCTTCACACAAAAGAGCTCTACTGTGTATCAAGCCATAGTGTCGAACAATGTTCTCTCAATAAGTGTCCTCTCTCTAATGACTGACTCACTTATTGCCAGATGCATCTTTCAATTTTGAAGTTGGACATAATGTAGATGTTCAGATTTGGCTAGTCTTTTTTGCAGAGACCAAAGGACTTGATTGTGCCATTTTTGAACATATCAGAAATCACCCTACCTCCACCTTATCGCCATTTGTCACAGTACATATTGAAATGTGTGGTAAAGTCCACCAACAACTGCTTTCTCCATATTAGGATATATTGGTTTCTTTTGGTGTTAGACCACTCAGTTGCCACCTTCGGACTCCATAATACAGGTAAAAGTGTGGTAAAGCTAAACATACACATGACTTTTTGAACTGCGGTAGGTATAGCGGCTCGCTGGGGTGCATATCTTTCCATAGAAAACAATACACATAATTATATAGCAGTGATAAACCCAGAGGCTTAATAAGTTTATCAATTTAACAGAGTCTATTCTACCCATACAAGAAGTAACGTTTGAAAACAATCTCTTATGGTCAGTATGAATCTGAGAGCAGGGGCGAGTAATTTGCCTTAAAAAGGTCTGATAAATTTGGTGTGATTTTTTTGCCCTGAGGTATTTAATTTAGTGCAGGGTCCACTAAAATGAGGAACACAACTCCAGTCATCTCACCTCCGCCTCTAGTGTGAGATTCAATACCTGGCTTCGTAATATTGATTTTATATCTGGCTACTTATTGAAAAAGCTGGAGCGCCTACTCGCTACAGGAAGGCAATTACCTGGTTCATCTAGTGTCAATAAGATTTATGCAAATAAGACCAGTTTATGCAGTTCATTCCAAAGGATGTACACTACATGCTTCTTGAGCATCTAATGCCATAGACAAATGGATTATTACAAAGGGCGAAAAACACTGAAGACAACAAGCAGTCCTGTCTTATCCCCCTCTTCACCAAAATCTGATCAAGTGACTGACTAGTAAGGACTGTTCTGACAGATGGCCTGCTGCATTTGGCCATTTTCAACCTAAACAAACTATAGGTCCCAGGTCAGTTGCCTCCTGAGCTTGCCTTAGGAATCCACCTAGTCGAAGGAGCTCTCAGCATTTTACAGTACCAAAACGTCTAGTACCCTTTTCCTTTTGATTACTGCAATCGTCTCCCTAAGCATAACCTAATTGGTCCTGGTGTACCAATCCCACAACCAAACGCTCAAACCTAGACGCCAAAATCTCAGTATACATTTTAACATCAACATAAAGGATTAGGGAGGGAGATACTTGCTGTGTTTCAGCTGCGCTATTACATTGTGCTACTAATTTAGCCATCGGACAGGAAGCTAAAGTTTTATAAAAATTGCTCATGTTGCCACCCGGACCTGGAGCCTTATGCACATTCATCATGTGTATAGGTGCAATACGTTATCCTATTTTATGGGTCCCTCAGAAGGTTTTGGCTGTACTAGAAATATCCTACAGAGCATTTCCTTAGAAAAATAGTCTGTGTGTGAAAGGTAGGCATGCAGAATACAAGCATGTACAAAATCTTAACTCTCAGTTTCTCCTCCTCTTGTCATTGTGTGTGTTATGTCCTAGTTAGGTATAATCTATGAAATAGATATCCAATTTTCCTTCAGCTGACTGGCTAATTGAGTCCTGCTTTATTCCCGTTGTCAGTGTCTTAAGGTGTTAGTTCTGCCCTATTGTACATATATCTCAACTGGTCTCTGATAGACACCATAGTCGGGTAAAGTCTACTAGAAGGCCTCTAACTACTATTTGGGACTCTTGAGCTCCAGTGCCATCTTCTGCTTTTTTTTTCTTTTTTTCTTTTAAAGCTTCACCCTTATAACTGACTAGAACGTATCATTAGGATTTCTTTTCTAATAATTGGGATGTAGGTTCTGTCTCCCATCTGATTTGTTCCAACCCTAGCTCCGTATTTATCATCACTGGAACATGATCTGATGCAGAGATTAGGCATAAAGCAGTAAACTGCATTGAGAGGGCCCTACCATTACTCACAAATATATAATACATTCTTGAAAATGTTTTATGCACTTGCTAAAAGCATATTTTCTCTGTCCTGATTGTGGAGTAGCTCTAAAATCTGCTTCATGTAATGAAGTCTTAAACTTCTTGGAGAAATCATTAACGCCTCCCAAACACGATCTATCCTTTTGACCCTCATACGCACAATTAAAAGTTAGCTACTGAAGGCATTCTGTCCCCTTCCTCAAAATCCAGGAGGTTTAGCATAAAATGTAATTGGAAATCTTGTTTCTTATTTGAGGAGTTCCATTGCCCCATCAGATAAACAGTAACCCTTTTACCATTACGCATCAGCATTGCAAGGTCTTGTATTACCTTAAATATTGAACTGGTGGTCTCTGAAGAGTAAAAAGGTACACCATTAAGCTTGTAATGTACATTAGAATTATAAATGTGCATGTAATGCCTGTGCTGATCACTATGAGATAAGTGCTTATCCTGGAGAAAAACAATGAACGAAGGATGGATTAGAAGTTACTTCTACACTGCCAGTCTCATAATAGATTTGATTCCCTTCACAATGGATGACCAAGACCATGGTACAATGAGTTAAAAGGAATAGCATTTACAAGTGCATCAATGTATCCGCCATCTCCTTTGAAAAAGCTTCAGTTAAGCTCCATAGCAAACAAATGTTCGCAGTACGTGGCAGAACATTACATAAATGCCCACCAAACTGAAGCCTCAGCATCCTCCCCTAAAAACTATTAAAACACCAAAAACACATAATCCACTTTGTAGGGAACACCTAAAGTGCAAGAAGACATACCTCCCAATGTGCTGGTAAGATTCTATATGCCAGCTGTCACCCATGTGGGCTAACAATAGAATATTTAATCCCAACTGCACTGGGGGGTGCCTGCCCACTATATATTTTATCTACATACTTACGTGATATAAATTAATAGCCCTTTCCTCCATTAATCACCCTTCTACTTCTTTAGATAAAACCTATTCTCTTGAGCCCTCTAATATACTTAAATAGACTATTTGAATTTCCTAAGCCTTTCCTGTTCAATCTATAGGAATATTCAGCCTAGTCCCTTGTCTCAGCCCTTACGTGTTTGTGTTCTCTTGGTCCCTTCAAGTAGAATTTTTCAGTTTGAGCGTGTTCTCTCAAATACCCATGCAACTCGGGCCTACCTGCCTCAATCCATTTCTTAATCATTCGGATCTCTTCCCTTATGTCAATCTTTCTGTTTTTTTTTTTAAATGTCATGACTGCCCCTGCCTCTCCTCTGTCTTGAAAGGGACACATTTTGTTATCCTATGCAAACACTATACCAAAAGGCTAAGCCTACTTTCAGCGAATTATACCCTTTCCGAGTCTGAACTATGTTTGAATGATAGCCGTCTCTTAATATAACCATAGACATAGGGGAGAGTTCGCGTAAAGTCTTGTAAGCTGTCGTACTTCAGACTTCTTGCCACCCTCAGTACTTCTCCCCCCCACCATGTTTCTTTATTACATTTTGCAGTTTTCAGTGTTTCTTTTTCATTTTGCAGTTTTACTATATCTGAGGTGGTTACCATAGCGATATGGTGTAATCATAATATCATAAATGCAAGAAGGAAAAACACATTACATATGTCACGTCATTTGACCATTAATACACATGTATAGGGAAACATTGTGGTAACCAAATATACACAAAAAGAAGTAGAAAAATAGGAGGCACAATGTAACAATCCTAAGCAACTGATGTTGTTTGAGGCTATCATAATGTGATGTTACAAGGCTTACAAAATAAAACTGTTAGTTTTGTAGACATGGTGGGTGCACAGTTTAGATAATAGGCTCAGCACCGTGCAGAGATATGTCTGCCACTTCTTTCTTCCTTCTTGAAGTAGTGGCATTTAGTGAGGTGCAGTTCTTGGACTTTGATCATGTATAGGTTGCTGTGGCCCTACCTGTGCTATGTGAAGCGGTTCCTCTGTATGGCCATCATCCAGCAGCAAAGTGAACATGCCTAATGCAGAATTTTATAGATCTGGCCCTCCTGCTCTTTCTTTCAGCACATTCATGCATATATATATCCTTCTCGGGCAGTTTTCCAATTCCTCGCATTTTGAGTCTCTGATTCTGTGTCGGAATGAGGAAATGTTTTTCAATGTTGTTGAACCCAGCCTTTCTTGGTGGTACAGCCTATTCTCCACCTCCAAATTGTGTGACCCACACCAAAACATCGTTTCTTACATCTTCCAGTGTAGGACATAGATTGGTTAGCAGTTCTTGTATCCCTCATCATCTAATAATTCTCTCGCTAATGCTGCCTGGCTACCCTGCAAATCTGACTTGACGAGAGCCTGGGTAGCACTTTATGATGGTACTGTCCTCCTTTCAGGAACATGTCTGCTCACATAGCTACCAACAGCAGGGTGCAGAAAGACTATCAACGCAGATCCTTTTGCGTGCACTTTAGTGGCATTTGAAGCCTGTTTCCCTGCACAAATTTTGTCATACGAGTGTAAGCTCATTGGGTTCTGAACTCCATGGAGGGGAGGTACACTTTCATTGCACAACGTGTGTCAAATTGAACCTCTGCTTCACTGACAGTTTAAGGATCAGCATCACAATGATTTCCAGACATCTTTTTCCTTCCTCCATTGTAAAATCATTTAATTCATTTCCCTGAGGTGGGAAGGGGAGGAGGTTCAGCAGTAGCATCAAGATTTCAAGTCGCATCTTTCTGCCTTATCTCTCCAGTGTACCATCCCTGCATCACTCCTACTGAGTGGAATCTCTCGACTCAGCAGTGCAGTTTGCTGAGGGGCTGTGCTGACAGGTGTTGGCGGGGGTTAGAGAGTCAAGTACTAGAGAGACTACACTGAACAGTCTTGAAAGAGTACTTCTGACTGTGCGGAGGAGATTCATAGTGCCGCGGCTCACGTTCACTTTTGCTGGAAAGCAGTCTCCTCCCCATCTGTTTGTCTACACGGTCAGTGAGTCTGGGCCATTCCCCAGGCAGAGCACATACAGAGATCACTTGTGCTGCCTCTCTTCATCTTGGTACGATGGCTAGCCACTTCCTTAATCTCCACCTAAGTGCCCCTAAGATTTGAAATCAGTTCAGTGCCTACACACTTTTACTATTGAGAGACATTTTCATGATTGAGACTCACTGAACATCACTAATTCGGAGGTGGGCATCCTTTTTGAAAAGACATCACTCGGCCTCCTTTCTCTTGGGTGCTTTGTTTATTTCAGTTGTCTTCTTTTGATTTTATGGCTTACTTCCCCTATTGTCATACTTAAAAGCATTTTGATCTCAGTGCTATGATTGGTTCACTTGTGTCCTTTAGTTACTTGCATTCAGCGAAAATATATTTTAAGATTTTAATTTATTCCGTTCAAGAGAGTGCTTCTGTTTTCTTGTTCTCTCCTCATGTTGCTTCCCCCTTTGCTTAACTCCCATAACCCCATATCCTGTCCTAGTTCTTGTGTTGCTTTTGCTGCTCCACCCTGTCCTTGCTCCCATAACCCTATACAACTGTTCTCAGTTTTTTCATTTTTTTGCCTGGTGTACTATATAGACAGGCATCCATCTTAAAATGGGGTTTAACCCATTTCAAGTTGGCTGCCCGTGAATGCGCAACTGGCACTAAGAAATGCATTTGTAATATCTGAACATACCCGTTCAAAGATGGCCACTGTCAATGCGCACACATCATCCTCTGCCATCTTTGAATGGGTTTGTTCAGACTTTACAAACTCATTCAAAGATTGCTGCCATGGATCCATACCCATCCATGGATCCTTGCCTATCCATGGCAACTACCTTTGAATTAATTTTTATTCTTTAAACACTTTTTTTTTCAGTGAATGTAACATAATTCAGCCACATAGTTGGATGGTGTGTTTAAGACCTGCAGATGCTTGAATATGATGAGATTTGTCACTATAACTAGAGCTGCCAACCTTGAAAAATGGGGAACCAGGTTAAAATTCTGGCTTTGGCTCAACATGCTGTGATACTGGGCAAATCACTTGGGGCCTGATTACGAATTTGGCAGTCCATTGGACCGGGAACCTGTGGTGGAAGTGCGGTGGCGGTTGGGGACCGCCACACCAGTGGTTCGACGGCTGTATTACAACTACAGCGGTCGGACCTCCAGGGGACTGAAGCAACCGCACACAGTTCCCTGGCGGTGGCACAGCGGTAAGAGGCACACAATACGCTGGTGGTGCTGCTGTGGCACTGCCAAGCATATTACGAGTTTTCCTCAACGCCAGGATTTCATGGCAGTGTTCATGCCATGATATTCTGGAGCTGAGGAAACAGAGGGGGCCCTACAGTGCCCCTTGTTGCCTCGGAGCCCTTGAGTGCATGCAGGGGGACACCTGGTGGGCCCCCTGTGTGCATGCACGCCCTTTCCTACACAGCATTGAATTAACAGTCCATGCCGTGCAGGAAAGGGCCTTGACGCTCCCATTGTGTGCCTTTATTCAAAGGCATCGCAGCGGAAACTCCTAAGGACCGTCCGCCAGACAACAAGAGAACTCGTAATCGGGTGTGTTAGCCGGTGGTCGAGTTTAGCGGTGCGGTCCCACTCCACACTGCCAAACGCGCAATCAGGCCCTTAGTCTATATCTTAAAACATGAGTAACATAGTTTGGTGCTGTTGTAAGACTCTCTAATGCCATTGAGCCAGGATAGGCGCTTACAAAAAAAAAAAAAAAATTAATAATTATTTGCAAAAAAATCTGTATCCATATGTACCTTTTTATGATGATGCAGAGTGGCATTAAGAATAAAAGCCATGAACCTTGTATTATTTTATTAACTTGTAGCTCTAAAAAGTGACCTAACAAAGTCTCATTAAGGAAAAAAATATAATTGAGCAGTACCTTTCCAGTGCTGCTCCTAGATATAACCAGTTAAATCCAAAGTAGACAACAATGATTACTCCCCCCGCCCCACCCCAGCTCCCAAATGGTGAGTTGAGAAGTATGCTGAAACAGTTCAAAGGGTGGCCACCAGCATACATACCATTTGCCTTTTTAGGCCAGCTTTAACTTGAAAGTTGGGACTGTCAGAAGATGATGATTATCATGAAAAACTGATGAGCTGTCTGCAACTAGTTAATTAGGTGTCCAAGTATAGACCTAACATATTGGTTTCAGGATATAAACATTTTATGGGGGATCAGGAAAACCAACCCATAGATAAAAATAAATAATTATGGTCACAATTCAAAAGCGGCTCATAAAGCATGGAACATAGGGGCCCGGATCCTTTGGCTATTTCGTTTATAACTCCAAAGTTGAGATACTCCAAACCTTTTAATGTAGCCTTTCCTCCAATGACTGAGACCGTCCTGGTATTGTGCTCGTTTGGTGCGTACTGTAGAAGCTTCATTTGTACGTTAAGATATGGGACAAAGTGTCCCCTGCGAAACATTATAAGGATACTGCAAGTCACAGAGGAGTTCCATTGCCATTTAGAGGAATAAGGCTAAAAGCTGAGTTCCTTTATTGGGTTATAGTACTCCAAGGTGATTCAAAATATCCTTGTCATTATAGCAGGGGTACTTTATCCCTTGTAATAAATGGTCACACCGCTTAAAATCTTGGTGCATTGCTCTTTAATATGAAAGAAAATGTTTGCAAACATGAAAATAAAATCACTAGTTCAAATTAACCACATCAAAAGAAGCTGTTAGCTAGTTGTTGAAAAAAAGATATTAGTAGAAGTAAAATAGAATTCAGTTAAAAAAATAAAGGCACAGGAGAAACATGGCGAAAGATTCTGACTCTTCCATAACTTCCGAAGGAGTGCAAAAAATAAACATGTTGCCATAAGTATCTACTTTCTGCTTGGTATTGTAGTTGCCTACCTTTTACCTTGGACACTGGCTTTGTCAGCAGGCATTGTGACATCTGAACTCAAGTGTAATGAGTTATTACAGTTGTCTTCCGACATATATTCTTTATAATCTGTGACTGAGTGCATGAAAAATCGTTGACTATACAGAAATTAGTGAGAGGCGTTTATGCAGGTATTGCAGAAAGCCATGTATTGTACAAGGGATAAAGTACCCTCTGAAGTACATTATAAGAATATTACAAGTCACAGAGGAGTTCCATAACCATATAAAGGAAAGAGGATGAAGGTTATGGAACTCTGAGATGACTTGCAATATCCTCATTGTGTACTCCAGGGGGTACTTTATCACATATAATACATGGTCGCGCATCACCTTTCCCACAGACCGCTTCAAACCCTTGTTTGTAGCTCTTTCATATGAAAGCGCAAGTATGTTTACAAGCATGAAGAATAAAAATAAAACCTCTAGTGCAAAATGACATGTCAAAAATCTGTTGGATAGGTCTCGCTAACAGATATTAGGAACAGTTCAATATAAGTCAATTTAAAAATCTCTTTGCTGGTCATTGTAAGCTAATAAACATCTCTAATTCTGTGCCAAGAGGCCCTTCTGGATGAACGTGTGCTTTGCAAATGCATAATATGTTAAGTAGAAATAAAGCCAAAGAAAGAAGAGCATTGTTCTGTTTTTGTTGCTTTAAACCGCTGCTTCAATTATGATCTGTGACGTAACCTGCCTTTCACCTTGTCTGCTGACTCTGACAGCAGACATAGTGACGAAAGAACTCAACTGTTTCTTTATAATCAGCTACTGGGTGTGTCACAATTCGCCGATTCATAATGAAATTCGAGACCGGCGAATGAATATACTAGGATTACATGAGTGAGCGATCCTCTTATACCTTCTTCCTATCTGGTCTCCAGAGGGGCTGCTAGTGAACTAGCTTGTTCCATTTTTTGAATGTACATTCACGAATAGCTGCAGCACGCATGCACTTTTGATCTATTGCCGCTCTTATAGTTGTCCCCCAAAGGGGTCATTTGTGAATTATCATTGTTGGCACTCTCACGACTACTAACAGCTGCTGCACGCTTGCACTTTGATTTATTGCCGTCTTTTTAAACACTGAGTGAGCGGTTTCACTATGTCCCTCTGTCATTTACACTTTACTATTTTTATGATCTTTTATGATTGATGTTTCCTTGTAAGAATTTATTTAAGCAAATACAAATAAATATTGAATTGGATACATGGTTTACAGAACACTGTGTATTATAATAAGGTTAACTCAACTATGATAACTCCTAGTCGAATTCTGATGCCTTATCTTTATTATCGGTGACTGGGTGCTGCTCAAGTCGCAGATTATAAAGAAATTAGAGACAGGCGAATATACAGGATTACAGAATACCATGTATTGTAATAAGGTTAACATGAGGGGTGAGAGTGCAGAGGAATGATGCAGTGAGCTTTTTTTAGCGAGACTGAACACGAGAGAGGCATAATGTCTGCATGATTAAGTGTTCTTTGCCTGATCTATATGGACACTATAACGTGATGTTAGTTTTTACAAGTCGGGGTGGAAACTCCCAAATGTATATTTTAGGTCTCCGAGGATTAACGTTATACCACAGGTGGATATTTACAGTTAGGAGCAGTGATACTTAAGCAAAGTTATCTGTAAATGTGAGAGAATATGGAGTGTTTTTCCTCTATTTGTATTATCTTTCACACTATTAAGACTTAATGAAAGCTTTAAAAAAAAAAAAGAATAAGTTTACAATGGCTCTTCAGAATAGCAGGTTCATAACTTTTAATTTTAGTATTGATCTATTTTTGTCTTGTGTTCTGTGTGTGTGTTTTTCTTTTTAATTAGCTGACTAAATCATTTCATGGCCACAAGAATTTGTATTGAACTGTTTGCATCTGCGCGAATTTTGCATGTTGGTAAAAATTGAGGTCTACTGATAAATCTAATTAAATCAATCACTTTTTTTCAGGAAGGCCTGATAAATCCAACCGTAAGAAAAGTTCTAAAACCTCATACCCAGCGTTTGTATTGTTGTCCCATCGAAGGATGCCCAAGAGGACCGAACAGACCCTTTTCCCAATTTTCTCTCGTTAAACAGGTATTTAGATGTGCTCTGTTGAAATTACACAGAATCGTTACTAGTGTGGCTCTTTAATTTTTGTAGGCTCAGTTTTTGTGCACCAAACATGACTGCAACTGTGTATTGTTACCCAGTAATGCTATTGAGTGTCACTGGTCACATGCTAATAAACCACAAAGCTAAAAGGTTACCAAAACTCAGCAATGGTTTTTTTGGCCCAGGATGCACATTGCCCACTACGATGATTGTATTGCATGTTTAATTCAGTTAATTTAGTATGAAAAAGATCTAATTTCAAACACAGCATATTTAACGGAAAACCATATTTTATCTATTAAAGTGAATAGAAAAAATATGTTAGTATATAGTGTGATCTTATGGAAGACATTGCTGCAGAAGAAGCTTGTCTTGTCTGTAGAAGTGAGAGCTTTTACAACGGCACTCTTCAGTGTTAAGCTAACAGTGAGCCAGTGACTTCAAAGAGAATGTTGAGGTTTGTTTACCTTTCCTGATGAGAATGGGGTTTAACAAACAAAGAGGAGTGATGAACTTAGTGTGTTTTGATAAAGAAAATTATTTAGAGAACCTGCTCTTATTAGCTAATTAGAAGGAAATCTGACTGCAGAGGTAATTCCCCAGGCCTACTGGATAAAGTTCATGGTTTCGGTAATTGTCATGCCTGCAAGTTATGAATATTAACTCAAGGGTTTTACTTAATTTCTATGTAATGTGACTTTGACCCCCTTCTGTTTTTGCTTTAACATTAAGCTAAACGTAATAGACCACAAAAACACACGTTTAAGTATATTTGGACTTGTGTTGTGCTTCTGTAGTATGTAAACACTTTTATGTAAAGTTTTCCATGTAAATAAGGTTTTAAAATGTACATCAGTGAATGGCAAGGTCAAATGGTATGCTTGAAAATAACCGCAGTTTCAGCAGGTAGAGTTACAGCCTATATATAGAGCGAGAACTATCAAAGTTTGTCCTTTGGCTTAACATTATTTGAGACTAAGATGTAGTGACTGGGCCGCATTACAACCGAAACGTAGAAAGTAATAATGCAGAGAAGCTTCCTCGAAATGACATAGCGTGGGTTCAGACTTCAATACCGAATAGTGAAACCAATTAATTCTTTGTGGCAATATACATACGAAGTTCTCTACAACTTTTTGCAGAATTCTTCTGCAGAACGGAGGCACAGGCAAACTGTGAATATGTATATTTTCACAGAGAAATGTGTCACTCGGTGAATTTAGCACCTTACAAGTAGCTCAAAGGAATGTGTGTAGGCTTGAAATGCCTGTCTTCAAGGGAAACGTTACTTTATAAATGTATTGTAAGGAAGAACTTGGAGTTTGGTTTAGAGTTTGAGGGATGGTTCAAACTTGATGGATATTATGTGTATGCCTTATTAAAACTGCGTCGTATCCTACGGCACTTGTTATAGGAGTTGTGATGAAGTAACCTGTCCAACAAACTCTAATTCAGGCCCTTAGTTAGTAGATCACATGCACCACTTCAAAAACGTTTGAAACCTAAAGCTTTCTTTGTAGTATAATTCTTTCCTGTCACTTGTAGCACTTTATGAAAATGCATGCTGAAAAGAAGCACAAGTGTGAGAAGTGTGATAACTCCTACAGCACGGAAGGCGATTTGAAGCGGCATGCTAGTTGCTGCGGGAAAACATTCCAGTGTACTTGCGGATGCCCGTACGCTAGCCGAACAGCACTATTGTCTCACATTTACAGAACTGGGCATGAGATCCCAGCTGAACACAGGTAAGAGGAGTGTTACAACTTTACTTTTCAGTAGAAGTAATTGAAAAGTGCCAGAATTGGGCTGCACAAGGCAAAAATATGATATGTCGCTCCATGCGCTGATCTTTTTCCTTTTTTTATCTGTCTAGTATGAATGTTGTTGTTAGTATTATTTTTATGTTCTGCTTTACGTTTACAAACATGTCTCCAGGACACATTTCCAATATAGTTAGATGTTCTAGAACCGCTATATAAATGCCTAGAGTACCTAAGAAAGGCTCTGATGAGGCAAACCATCGTCCTTTTAATCCAAACATAGGGTGTAGAATTGTGCCTGCGGCATGGTATATTGCCTTACAAAACTGTAAGAATACCCGACTTCTCAAGATCTGGTCTGCTACCTTATTTATGGAAAGCTTTATGGATCCAAAGATTTCCATCAACTCCTTCCTCCTCCATACCAAATTTGTTGCAACCTGAATATTCTATTGCAATTTGTCGTCTTAGATTTTGGAAGTGCCATGCTGGCTATCAAGCAATGGTTACCTCTTCTAAACAAGGCTTAATATGTAGTCATGTCTCCATCATGACTGTTTCCCATTTTGAGTGGCTTCTGCGGGAGTAATCTAAAATCAAGGTAGGGTGGTCTATGAATGAGTGACTGTCAGATATTGCCTCTTGGGCATTCAGTTTTTATGGCTGCTAGGATCTTTTAAACGTGAAACAGGAATGCAGGCGAGTAAGTAAGTCAGTGGTTTTTACTGATATTACTGTGGAGTGTACCATGAGTATGATTTGATGTGTATGGGAAGAAGCAAATTACTGAGTTATTCAAGTGTTATATCCTGCCTACATTGAAGCTTTTTTAGAGGATCCTTTAGGCTCCATTGGCTGTTCAAGTAACATCAAGCCTTCTCTGGCAGTTGTATGAAAGTTACATATATCGCTATAATATCAAAGATGTGGGTAAACTGAGGTATGTTTGTGTAATGGTCTTTTGACAATATGGTTGATAAATGGAAGTATCAGCTCTGGTCCTAGTGAGTAGACATTTGCTTGCTTAGATACACAGCAGGGTGAACCCAAGCTCACAACTCAAAAGGCTTTCTGCAGCAACAATACATGATTGTTCAGTCAAATACTTAATTTTATGAAAAAAAGTAGTATTTATATATCAACACTAAAATATGACATTTACAAGCAATACACACAGTTATCGGAGGTCAAGGCTCTAGTGTTTTAACAGGCAGGTCCCGGAGTCCTGCACCCCTTTTACTAGCGGTAGTGATGATTATTCCCCATTCACAATGACACATTCAGGTAAAGCCCCTCTAGTAGTCAGAGTCTCAGAAGCACTGCTCCAACTCTTATTAAAGTCAAAAGTATATTGCAGGCAAGATCCCCTAGGGCTGTCTGGCCTGTAAATAGGTCTTACCTACACCAGCAGGACCTGCACGACCAGAGTTCACCCCCCTCCCCTTTGTGGATGCTGAAGCGGTTCTCTCTGACGCAGCCCTGGAGGGGAAGCGATCCGGTGTCCTAAAGTGACTCACAAATGGTCTTGCAGAGACAGTGGCCCAGGAAAACTTAATGCCCTTTAGATTCTGGTAAGTTTTCTTGGGTCCTCTAGTAGGGGGGGGCAGGGTGATTTGGGGCTCCTAGTCCTCAGTCAGGGCTGAACAGATCACTACAGCAGCCTCCTTCTTGACAATGGTCTTGCCCAGACCATGCTCCTTGCCTTTTCTCAGTGCCCTTCTATGAGCGCCCCCCTCCCGAACACACTATGTGCGTAGTGCAATTTTTATGGCGGCCCCACCTGGCATACGGGGTCAACTTTTTCACTCTGCACTCTTGCTATGGCCCGATTGGCACAGCAGTATTCACGGTGGTCCCACCTCGCATACGGGGTCATCCACTACAAAACTTCACATGGGCAATGACCTGATCAGTGCAGCAATGTTCACTGCTCACTTAATAAGGTCTTCCATTGGCATAACAGGGTCGCTGACTTTAACCTTTGCACAGGCAACAACCCTATAGGGGCAGCAGCCGTCTCCTCATGCCTAGCTACAGGAATCCTATTGGCAGGATCCCCACTGTATTTTGCTTCCTCCAATGCTGTCCTCTTCCTCACAGGGCTCGCTGGTCTTGGCAAGCATGCAGGCACTGATTCTCCAGGGGCAAGTGATCTTGGTTTATGTCTCCTCGCCAAGCTGGGAGAATGGCAAGCCTTGGTCCCCTTAGTCTTGTTCACAGACCGAAGTCTTGCAGAGTTTATCTTCTTCCTTGACTGGCTGTTTCTCAGTTGACAATTTTGGGGGCGTCAAGCTCCCCTTCTTGTAGTCCATTTCCATACAGAAAATATGATTTTGAGTGTGAGTCTTTGAAGTTTTTCATGGGGGTCTGCCCTCTCCTCTACCCCGGTGCAACTACAAAAAATCAAATGAACTGATGTGCGGCGGAAAATTACACTCTGCAGAAATTGATGGCTTAAATGAAGAAGTTGGGCTGATTCTAAATTAAAAAAAGTGTGAGGGGAAAGCAGTCCCAAAGTTACTACAATTGTTTTTTTAAATGTCCCACTTCCTCAGCCTTGATAAGAGGACACAAGGTCAGTTCACTGCCACAATCCACTACTCAGACCGCAGTCTTCGAATCCCCCAAATATCACTCTGCATTATTATTATTGATGTGGAGCAGCATGCAGCAACCAATTTTCCCTTCTAATGGCCTTCTATCCACCTAGTCCTACTCTGACAGAATGCAACAGCACTCCATATACCATGAAGAAGACAGCGAAGAGCTCCTGCCCAACTGATCTTAGAGCACTTGCAATTATTAAAGTTACTTGCTAAAGAAATCACATATAAAGAAATTGAATTACTGGTGATTGAAGGGAAGCTCGAAGTCTTGACAATCCACTACTCAGACCGCAGTCTTCGAATCCCCCAAATATCACTCTGCATTATTATTGATGTGGAGCAGCATGCAGAAACCAATTTTCCCTTCTAATGACCTTCTATCCACCTAGTCCTACTCTGACAGAATGCAACAGCACTCCATATACCATGAAGAAGACAGCGAAGAGCTCCTGCCCAACTGATCTTAGAGCACTTGCAATTATTAAAGTTACTTGCTAAAGAAATCACATATAAAGAAATTGAATTACTGGTGATTGAAGGGAAGCTCGAAGTCTTGACTGGTGGCTATGTGTCAACAATTAATAGGCAAGACAGTAGTCTTTATCCCCAAACGGTACAGTAGAACATAATTCAGGAGCTAGAAGAGACAAAGTCTAAACCTCTTTCAGCCCTTAATAGGATGAACATGAGGGATAAGAGATGCAATGGTGATTGCAAAAACTACACCACATAGTGGGGTGATAGACTCCCAAGGTCTGATTGATTTGTAGCCAAATTGAACTCTGACAACATAAAAGTCCCCTTTTAGCGCTTCAATGTTAGCCATATTCACAAACCAGTCCACTGGGAGCAAACAAACATGTAGAGAACCATTGATAATCCACCCTTCACTCCGGAATAGGGCAGAGGGGCCAAAAAAAGAGAGATCGCATGTATACATGATCAGTTTCCCAAATCTCCCAGAAAGCAATAGGGAGGGCACTAACGCTAAAATAAAAATACATTGGATTAGACACACTAGACTATTCAATAATACACTCTGACATTGTTCCTGCACTTTGCTACTCTAGACCCAAGGAGCCATTTGTTTATATAGCTCTCTCCTTGGAAAATGAATACTTGGTTAATGGCCTGCTGGCACTAGACGTAAAACCCATTTCTATTAATTGCTCTCAAATACAATGTAAGCTACCCTCTGCCCCCATACATTATAAATCGAATGCCTCCATTGGCTCTGTATGGATCTCATTTGCCTAAGAGAATCAACACAGAGCATAAGATTTCGCTTAACACACAAATGGAATCTGGATTGACAAACATGGATTGACTGCATGCTCCGATTTCCTTTTTGCAAAATGAGCCATTGCAGGATTTAAATGCAACATAACGTCATACCTCTCTACGAATTTTCCTTTCGAGGGAGATGAAGGGGATCCCTCTGCATTGTCTGGGCACATTCGAGATAGGCCAGCGGATGCTGGTCTGGATATATTCAATCTCGTTGGTTCTATACAGTAGGACTCCTGTATATGCTCACATTTCTATACTTTCTGGGAATATTGCAGGCTTGAATTCTAAACTAGGTGAGCCAAAATGGAGAGAATGTATAGGTAAACATTACATTTGCATCTTCCAGGAGCCTTGGGCAGTGTGTTCTGTCCATAGGACAGGGTATGTGAACTATAGCATTGATTTATTTGAAAAACGCAAAACTCCGGGCAGTGTATAACTTAGAAAGGCATCTTACCTCTAGACTAAATTGGAATATCTAAACTGAAAACACCAATGCTAGTACACAATATAAGTTTTATATTGTTTTCTTTTTAATATTCTTATATCTTTTTTATAGAAAATGTTATTTTTTTATAAATGGAGAAAACACAAGAATAAATAAATGTACTTTCTAAATGATATTTTGCAAACCACACATTCTTTTCCTTAGACACAAAATACATAACAAATGATTCCATGATTTTATATTTCAGATAAGTTATCATGAGATCAATTCATTTGTACATGCAGAATTTTCTATTTTATCCATTTGCTAATTTGGTCAAAGGAAACCAATAATAAAAGCCCATAAATCACATATGTATTTTGTGTCTAAGGAAAAGAATGTGTGGTTTACAAAATATAATTTAGAAAGTAAATTTATTTTGCTTTGCTGTTTTGTTGTGGAAGACTGTCATCTTGCGCAAAGACCCTCCTCTGTATGTGACATTTGTTAATCTTAAAGCTGTATTTTACCTTGTTCCAAGAGAGGTTTTGGACCCCAATTGTGAACTCTCTTGGTTTCTCCAAATAAAATCTTGATTTTTGCAACTGAATTTAAAGGAGGTCTGGGAATCCCTGGAACCCATCACTATTAGAACAATGGCACTGATCAGAGCGAGTTATTGGTCTCCTGTCTATGATAAATGGCTGAGGAAGTCATTCAAGGGAACTTTACTGGGAAAGATTGTCTTGATGAAAAGTGAGTTGTTATTTGAATCTTACCGTGACAAATTTGAGCCTGTGGAAGCAAAAACATTGTTTAAAATTCAGGCTGGGGGCTCTTCCAATAAATAGCTTCCGAAACAGACAGACTACTGCTCTGAAACATCTGTCTATATGTAATTATCACACTGAAAATGAGGGGCACTTGCCTATCCTTTGTTATGCATACCACAACGTTGGTAGGAAATGGCTATTACCTATTTGTTGCAGTCTTGCCATAAGACAGCACAATAGTGCATTCAGGAATTTAAAAACTGATACAAATGAGCTGATTGTATTTGCTGTATCAAGATTTTTATATTTAGCCTGGAGATTAAGATTCAGTTTGTCTGCCCAAAAATGACTACACACTATTGCACAATCATTGTGATTTTATTCCTTGGCGTTTGAAGAATTAGGAACTATGTGTACTGTCAAGTGTTGTTTTTGAAGTCTGGTCGAGTGGAGGATTGTAGAACCATCTGACCAGATATGGGGAAATAAATGCACCCTTATAAAAAGATACGTTGGAACTACTGGTACAACTTTTTTTTTTTTCCTTTAAATTTAAAAGAGAACCCTGGAGCAAATTTCAGTCCAAAATGAAATACTTTGTGCTGATAGTAAGCTTTTTTTTAAATTTTTTTTTTTTTTTTTGTATTATTTTTTTTAGCCAATTTTAAACTGAGTTTAACCAGACTACAAATCCAGTCTCCTTGCTGCAAATGAGGAACAGTTTGATGAAGAGCCAGAGTTTTGAAGTTCTCTCTTTTCACCCACTTGTTTGCTGCTTTTAGATCTGAAAATGGGTGACCTGTGACTTTGCTTGTGGATGAGGAAATAACAGGAATAGACTGTTTCATAGATGTCTTGCCACTGGCTTTATCCAGCCTTTCTCTGAAAGCGTAACCTTTCTAGATCCAGCTGGTCCAGCTCTGCAGGATTTTAACCGTTCGGCATAATCTGAAGGAAGGCGCTAGTATTTCTTGCTAAGGATAGAAAGTGTTGGAAATTCTCCCTCCTGCTGTAGTGCTTGTTGTTGCAGGCTGGATTCATTGTTTTGCAAGTACCTTCGCTGTAGCTTAAAAATATTGGCATTTGCCTCTTTCTATGGAAAGCTTTTGCCTTGAAGATGATGCTGCATCTATTCCTGAATTTTACTTTTCCAGAATGGTATGTGCAGCTGTATTATTTTTTTTTGGGGGGGGGGGTCCATTCCTATCCCTGGTCACAGAAAAGAGATGTCCCATTTGAAGGGTTATTACAGCTTCTTTTGTTGCTCATCAGGGGTGAACATAAGTCTGAGCCAGGAAAAGTGTCTCGCTAGAAATCGATAATGTTTGCATTGGCTAGATCAGCAGAATCTATCTTAACACTAGTTGGGTAATCATTCTTATCTTCAATGTCTCAAGAAAATTCTTCCTTTAGTCATTAAAAAGGAACTCCAGGAACTGTCATTGAGTCCCAAAGAAATAGATCGCAATGACTCAAAAGAGCAGGGGAACTGGCAGGTTTTGAAATAGCCACTGCTAAGTGAACTGCATTAATGTTTTTGTTACCTCCACAGTTACAACTAAGGAATCTGCAGGAAACCTTTCCTTCAGGAACTTGGTTACAAATCGGCAGATTTATTTTTCTCCTTCCTCCTCGTTATATCTGATAGACCAAATCGAGAGGGTTTTTTGGGAAGTATCCATCATAGTCTCCATGAGTCCAGGACCAAAGTCCTATTAGGGCAAACTTGATGTTTGGCCTTCATTGTCTCTCACATGTGATTTATATGCTGCTTTCAGTGGTTATCTGCAAATTACATTTCTTTGCTGTTCTGTGTGAGATCTTGTGAAAGGCCACAGCATTGTCACTAGAAGAAACCTATACAGATTTGGCTCGGGAGAAGCTGGAGATACATCATGGTAGTCCTATTTTAAACTACATTTGAAACCTGATTCTTGAAGATCTGCTTCTTTTTTCTTTCTCTCTTAGACTAGAAGCTGTAAAGGCGTGAAGTCTGCATCACATCTGGAGGAGATGGCGACGGTGGTACAATGCTTTTCCAGGACTTTTTGGTTGTAGGCGACCCAGCTCGCTAAAGAGTGAAAGACTGACCGACAAATAACCCCTTTCCCCCCAACATCTCTTGATGTCACTGAACATTTGACGTCAGTCGGGACTGGTGGTGACTGAGTAGCTGCCTACTCTGTTCCAGAATTGTTCACAGTAGCATCATGGGGGGGAAAGAAGGTAGAAAGGTGACCCTCTGTTTACTCAAATGGCAGAAATTGGCTCTGCAGAGGACTACCCGCATCCAATTTCCTTTTTGTTAGCGCTAAGCCCAGCCCTTTCCTTCTCTGCCAGTCTCCTGTACAACATTTTCTCACAAATCCCACAGTCTTTGATGGGATGGGTGCAGGAAGACAAAACCACACAGATGTTGTGGTTCTTATTCCTTGACATTTACCCATCACAACCTGAGAATGAATTTAAAAAAATGCTGTCATAGTAGCCAAAAGGAACAGGGAAATAAAACAAAAACACTTTCTTTTCTCAGACAAAAAAACATTAAAAGGTCAAGTCCTAGGATATCTAATGAGAACCAAAAAATGGTGATAACCAAAAGCAATATTTAAATAAAGTGGGACTTTGTGTAGAATCTAAATGTATAGGGGACACCCTCCTGGTCATGATGGTATTGTCCACTGTGCAGGGTTCTTAAAGGCCGTAAAGAGTATCTCCTACTATGTAATATCACTTTGGTGCTGTTTGGAAGGGTTTGGGGTATCGGCAAGCCATATTAGATGCCCAAGATATTGTCTAGGTCCAGTAAGGAGACCGTCTCGACCACCCCTAAACCAATAGTTGATAACGATCAACTGTGAGCACCCGGTAGTACCATTGGAGGTCAACCATTCCCAATCCCTGTCATATGGGGACTGTCGGCCATTGATAGACTATTTGTGAGAGACCACCGGACCGTAAGACCATTCAGAAGATGGAGTTGATAGCGTGGAACCACCATTTGGGGATTGGGAGCAGGAAATGCTGAAAGGCATACAGGAAGCGAAGTAGGATCAGTATTTTCAACGAGCTATGTGGCTCATAACGTGGAGTGGGAGCTACATCCGTTTCTGGATGCCCGCCTAATTTTTACCACTAAATGTCGGGTTGAGGTGTCTCGTATGTTCCGGCAGCAAGTCGATGTTAACCCTTCGCTATTTAAGGGAAAAACGTTGCACCAGGATGTCTGTTTGCCAGGAATGAGCAATCACGTCTCATTGTAACGGAACCAATAGGGCCTTTGACCTATTTACAAGGAGACCAGAGGCTTCCTCATATAGGCCAAAGGGGTGGTGACATCGGGGCCCTGAGGCGTGCGGATCAGGCAGAAATGCAGAACATTGTCTGCATCGAGTGCAATTCTCTTCTCCGGGCTGTTGTCCCAAGACCATCTGCGGAATTGGACCTCACAGTGTAGGAGCTGGGTGGGGTGTGTGTCAGGTGGGGTGGGGTGTGGTGTAGTGTGGTGTAGTGTGTACAGGAGGGGAAGTGGTGTTTTATCGTGGGAGTGGACAATGGAGTTCAGCCCTGGCAAGTGCCTCTACGGACAGAGAACGGTACAGAAAGCGCTCTATTGACCCAGACCTGTGCGAAGGGTTGGCAGTAAAAGGCCCCAATGAGCCTGCGTAGGTAGGTCTCCAACCTGTCGCGCTGTAGGACAACTTGGAGGAAGGACCAATCCACTGTGTCAAAGATGGAATACTATCGGAAGTTCTGCACTGAATTGACACAGTTATCCAGTATTAGGGGTGTCTTTCATAGATTCACATGCCTGAATCATTCCCCGTCGTCGAGACGGGAGCCTCCGGTACATAAAAAAGTAATGTCCTATAGACATACATAGAGAAAAATAGGCCTAAGGGCCTCCCCTTAGCAGCCTATCCTAGTCCTTATGTAAAAAGGACCAAACTCTTAGAGTCAGCCAATCGGCTATCACCTACCTCTAGAACCTTCCTGGCAGGAGCCTCAGTCCCTCAGATTTTCTACCGCACGTTGTGCTAGGGAGTCTCCAACCTGAGTTCTCCTCAGGATTTCTTCAAGCCAGATTGTTCACTTTTTTGGTGACTTTCTTCTTCAAGGATTTCAACGTTGACTACTTCAGGCCTCTTTTTGCTGCAGTGAGTGTTTATTTCATCTACAACTCCTGGCATGTCTGACTCCCAGAAGAAAGCCCTTTTCAGAGCTTGCTCTTCATGTGGGAAGAAGAGGCTTCATGTGGACGACAAGCATGACTTGTGCTTGTTTTGCCTTTATCCGGACCACGTCCCTAAGGACTGTAAAATATGTAGGTCTTTCCCTCATAAGACCTTGAGAGACAGAGAGGGTCGCCTGCTTATCTGGCTGGACAGGCTCAAGGACAGAGAGAGTGTGGTGTCCTCAGAGGCGAGCTTTTCCGGAACCTCTGAAGTCTCCCTGAAGAGGCCGAGAGTGACATCTCCTGGCCCCTCAGACGCTCCTCCTATGAAGACACACAAGAAGTCTTCAGAGGCAAGATCTTCAAAATCTTCAGTGTCTGACAAGGACTCTCTCACTTTCAAGAAGCCTACTCTGTCGGCCACAAAAATTGCGACACCTTCCTCGGCGCAGAAAAGGCCATCAGGACATGTCTCCACACCAACGACGACCGTGTCCACATCGACAGCGTCGTCTGTTTTCTCGTCGACGACGACTACCCCTTCTTCATTGTCAGCAGGTACTCCTATCTCGTCTATTATACTGTTAAAACCGTCGTCGACGTCCAAGTCATCGTCGACGACGAAGATTGTCCCGTCGACGACGTCCTCGTCGATGAGGAGCCCACCGTCGACGACGAGTGCGTCGAAGGCGTCGACGACGAAGATGTCGTCGACTAGGATGTCGTCGACGAAGGCGTCGACGACTAGCGAATCGTCGACGAAGACATCGTCAACGAGGAAAATATCGTCGACGGGGACACCGTTGCTGACAGCCATACCGTCGACGACCCCGTCGTCGTCGTCCATGGGACAGAAGACAGCAGGGATTTCTGTACAAGGATCTGCTTCTGGCAAACTAGCCAAACCACAGATTACACCGGAAACGACATCTCCAAGCAAGGTACAAACCAGTTTGCCTATGGAGATTCTTCAGAGTGAAGAGTCTGAAGAGGAGCTCCTTGAACAGGCTACTTCCCCTTCTGAACTTTATGTCAAAGCACGGACGAGGAGCAGGAAGACATGAGCGCGCAGGAGTGCCCCGTCCAGGAACAGGTTCGCACGGAGGACACTCCGATGGTTTGCCTTCCTCTGTCAATAGTTCAGGACCTCAAATTCCTTATCCGGGACTACAAGCAACGTTTCCCGGAATCTACTACGTTGGACGCAGGGGTCCCAGTGCCAACTACAAACCCACCAACGACAGCCCCAAGGCAATCACGGCCGGTTACACAGGTCTGCCACGAGAAACCGCCTCCTCAGGTGATAGTCATCGGATGAGGAGGCTGAGGAGATGGAAGAAGGAGAGGTCCAGGGAGACCAGTCGGACCAGGATGAGGAGGAGTAGTATGTGGCATCCTCACCACCTTCCCCACAACCGCGCCAATCTGATTCACCGGCAGTGGATATTGGTGGTTTTCATAAGGTAATTGAACGGGCCGCGACGCGGTTCCATATGGTCATGGAGTCGACGGAGACGGAGTGCTTCCTGCATGACTTTAAGGAGCAGACGAAGAAGACGACGAAATCGATCCCGATCATCGACTTTCTCTGGGACCAGGGAAAGAAGCTAATGCTGACGCCGGCTTCCGTTCCTGCGGTGGTTCCACGCCTGGATAAGAAGTATAAGGCTCCGTCCACGGCACCAGCTTGCCTGACTGGCCACCCGAAACCGGATTCGGTTGTGACCCAAGCGGCCCAGAAAAACTCTCGTAATCCCTCCTCTGCTCTGTCAGCACCACCGGACAAGGAGGGCAGAAAGTTGGACACGATTGGCAAAAGGTTTTCGACCACTTCGGCAATGACCATCAAGGTGGCCAATTCCATAGCCCTCTTAGGGCGTTATAACCGCCAACTTTGGGAGGATATCGCCCCATATTTAGCAGAACTTCCGAGCGCAGTTCAGGAAGAGGTAAAGGCACTACTTTCTGAGGGCCAGACCTCTGCAGCCGAGATCATCGATTGCGCCATAGACGTGGCCACGACAGGCTTCCGTCAACTGGCTGGCTGAAGGCAACATCGTTCAGGCAGGAAGTGCAGACGAAGGTGCTGGATATGCCCTTCGACGGACAACATTTATTTGGAGATAAAATTGATGAGGCGCTCCAAGCTATTAAGAAGGACACTGACACAGCTAGAGCGCTTGGAACCTTGCAGGCAAGGAACCAGTCCTTTCGGGGCAACAAATCTAGAGGCCAGTCCTCCTACAGAGGATCCTTCCAGAATAGGTCCTCGTTTTCCTTCCAGAATAAGACCCAGTACCAGCAGAAACAGCAACAAGGTCGGCAGTCGTCTTATGGAAGATCTACCTTCAGGGGTAAGAACCAGAAGAGGGGCACCGGCGGACGCCAGTGACCAGTTACTCCAGCCAGTCCTGTTACCATCTCCCTCTTCACAAATTGGAGGAAAATTGACCCATTTCCTGGAAAATTGGCGCATCATCACCTCAGATCGTTGGGTGCTCCAACTCCTCAGATTCGGCCATTCCCTAGAATTTACCACCAATCCCGCCTGCAACCCCACCACGCAGGTTCCCACAAAAGCACCTACGGCTGCTGCTCTGGGAAATATCGGAGATGTTGAGGAAAGGAGCGATCGAGCGGGTTCCATTGGCTCAGAGGGAGAAAGGATTCTACTCCCGTTTCTTTCTGATACGCAAGAAAGAAAAGAAGTGGAGGCCCATTCTAGATCTCAGGGCACTCAACTCTTTCCTGAAGAGTCAGTCGTTCAGGATGGTGACGCTCCAAGAAATCCTAGGCATTCTAGAGGAAGGAGATTTCATGACATCCTTGGATCTTCAGGATGCCTACTATCACATCCCGATACTCGGGGGGCACAGGAAGTTTTTACGTTTCGAGGTGGCAGGACAGCACTACCAATTCAAGGTCCTACCGTTTGGCCTCAAATCCGCTCCGCGGATTTTCACCAAGTGCCTTTCTCCTGTGGCAGCTTTCCTACGTCAAATGGGTCACCAAGTTTTCCCCTACCTCGACGACTGGCTGGTCAAGGCGCCCACGGCTGTAGGCGCAACCAAATCCTCCAACGCCTGTACCAATCTTTTCCAACACCTAGGATTGACTCTCAATCTTCAGAAATCACATATGTCCCCAACAAGAAGCATCACCTTCCTAGGGGCGACCTTGAATACGGAATGCGCGAGGGCATTTCCTTCAGACGAAAGAAAAAACAAGATCATATCGCTGGCCAAGGCGGTGGCATCAAGGAAATCCCTAAGAGTTCACACTTTCAAATCACTCCTGGGAATGATGTCTTCTTGTATACTACTCATCCCTCACTGCAGGCTTCGGATGCGTCTATTGCAGGAAGCTCTCACGAACCAGTGGACTCAGAGTACAGGTTCGTTCGAGGACATTGTGAGGATAACACCGCAAATATCCAAGAGCCTCGAGTGGTGGAAGGATTACAGGAATCTGTCGAGGGGACTGCCGTTCCTGCTTCCAGCGGCGCCACTTGTGATCACCACCGATGCATCTCTAGCGGGCTGGGGAGCTGTCCTTCAGGACCGCAGAGTAAGTGGCAAATGGACAGATCAGGAGCAACGCCTCCATATCAATCTGCTGGAGTTGAGGGCTGTGTACCTAGCGCTGCAAGCCTTTTTCCCACGCATCCAGAACTCCCAGGTGCTTGTCAGAACGGACAACACCACGACGATGCACTATCTAAACAAACAGGGAGGAACGCGTTCGCTCACTCTATCGCGCGAGTCGCAAAAGATCTGGAACTGGCTTGTTCTCCATGGGATCACCCTCAGGGCGGACTATGTCCCGGGAAAGGACAACACCATCGCGGACGCCCTAAGCAGGCAGAAATCCCTCTCCCACGACTGGGAGCTCGACGAGAGTGCACTGACACACGTATTCTCAGAATGGGGAGTCCCAGGAATCGACCTGTTCGCCACCAGGGAGAACGCCAAATGCCCAAGCTACGCAAGCTGGCATCCCCAGCCAGAGTCGCTCGGGAATGCCTTTTCCATAGGCTGGTTCAGCGTATTTGCGTACGCTTTTCCACCGTTCCCGATGATTCCCAGGGTCCTCAGGAAGATGAAGGCGGAGCCCTGTACCCTGATCCTGATCGCCCCGTACTGGCCGAGGCAGCACTGGTTCTCGGACCTTCATCGCCTCTCCATCAGGACACCGATTCGTCTACCACAGCACCCCAACCTGCTGACAATGTCCAATGGGCAGGTGCAATTCCCGAACCTGCAATCGCTCAGGTTATCGGCCTGGCTCCTGAGCACAGAGAGTTCTGTCATTTGAACATCCCGCAGGAATGCAGGGACGTGCTAGCAAAAGCAAGGGCGGACAGTACCAACAAGACCTACTCTCTCAAATGGAAACGCTTCTGCGTATGGTGCTCGGAGAAGGGCCTGAGACCACTTCATATCACGCCTGAACAGATATTGCCATATCTCCTGCTCTTGGCGCAGTCCGGATTAGCGCATGCATCCATAAAGGTGCATCTGGCGGCAATTTCACGTTTTACCAGGACTTCCAAAGGCCCGTCTCTCTGGTCCAGTAGACTTATCAAACAGTTCCTTAAGGGTCTATATAGGTCCTTTCCAAGACCTCGACGGGTCCCACCGACATGGCACCTCAACTTGGTCCTTAACCAACTCATGAAGCACCCTTTCGAGCCCATTCATCGAGCTTCCATCAAGTACATCTCATGGAAAACGGCTCTGTTGCTCGCTCTAACGTCTGCCAGGAGAGTCAGCGAGTTGCAAGCTCTCTCCATTCAGTAGCCCTTCATGCAGTTCAAACAGGACAGGGTGGTGCTGAGGACAAATCCCAAGTTCATACCGAAAGTGCCTTCAGACTTTCACCTCAACGAGCCGGTGGTCCTGCGTTCCTTCTTCGCAAACCCTACCACGGCAGCAGAAAGGACGCTCCACTCTCTGGATCTCAAACGGTGTCTTAAGTTTTATATAGACAAGACGAAAACCTTCAGAAAGTCATCGCAGCTGTTTGTGGCCTACAGCAGGCCAAGGTTGGGTATGCCTCTAACAAAACAGAGCATTTCAAGGTGGATCTCTTCAGCAATAGCATTCTGCCATGAAGGGGCCGGACGGCCTTTGCGAGACAGGGTGGAAGCACACTCCACCAGAGCGATGTCCACATCAGCAGCGCTGTTCGCTGGAGTGCCGATTTTGAACATCTGTAGAGCGGCGACGTGGAAGTCACCGCACACCTTCTCCAGACACTACTGCCTGGATGCCGAACTTACGAAGGATGCGGCAGTGGGCCAGGCGGTGCTTCGCCATCTATTCCAGTGAGGTGAGCCTTCCAACATCCCGCCATCCTGGTATGCACATTCTTTACTGATTTACTGTTTTGATGTATGCCAATGTTTCAAACTGTTATGATAATAGTGTATTATCTCAAATATCTTTATGGCATGTTACATCAGAAATGTGCATAATGTATTGCTAACTACTCTGATTCAGGCATGTGAATCTATGAAAGACACCCCTAATACTGGATAAGAAACGCGTTACTTACCTGTAACAGCAGTTATCCAGTATTGGTGTCTTTCATAGATTCACATGCAACCCTCCCACCTCCCCTGGAAGGACTCGCGTCTCTCTCTAACTGTATTACGCCTACCTAGCTTGGTGCGTACGAAAATCTGAGGGACTGAGGCTCCTGCCAGGAAGGTTTAGAGGGAGGTGATAGCTGATTGGCTGACTCTAAGAGTTTGGTCCTTTTTACATAAGGACTAGGATAGGCTGCTAAGGGGAGGCCCTTAGGCCTATTTTTCTCTATGTATGTCTATAGGACATTACTTTTTTATGTACCGGAGGCTCCCGTCTCGACGACGGGGAATGATTCAGGCATGTGAATCTATGAAAGACACCAATACTGGATAACTGCTGTTACAGGTATGTAACCCGTTTCTTTCTGCACAAGTAATATACTGAAGATGCAGAGAAAAGGGGCTTTCCGCTCCTCGGGTGGGACTTGGCCTCTATAGTGATCATCCCTAAACCAGGCCACTCCCTGACCACTGCTCCTCATACAGGCCCGTTTCTTTGATCAACATGGAGGCCAAACTCTTGGCTAAGGTCCTGGCCAACCGTCTACAGACTTACCTTCCATAACTGATCCACCACAACCAATGAGGATTCATGCCGGGGCGAATTAGTTCCAGTTGCTGTCCTTTAGAAATGCTGGCTTTTCATTGGTGAATACACTTAGTAGTTACTCCTTCTGGAATTGTGTGTCCTCCCATGAAGACTGCCCCTCTTACGTGTGTTCTTGCTGTTCAGGTTATTTACACGGAGAGAGTACTTTTTAAAATTTTTTAGGTGGCCTGCCTCTTTGCTCGTTGACTGTTCTGTGAAAGTTCTGTTGCATCATTTGCTTACCGTTGCTTTGTCTCTCTGCCTCCCCCTCCCACAAAACTGCTTTGGTTGTTTCATATCTCATAATGCCTCCCCTTCACCCTTCCCACATGACTGCTCGTAGGCCCCCACCACAACTCCGAGGCCACTGCAGCTTTGCTATTTTTACAAAAGCTTTTATTTATATATCCTACCTATCCATGGGCTTTGGGAAATTAAACGATCGGCCCATTATCACAGGATGATGAGCCTGACAGCAGACTTCAACCGGAATCCCCAGCTCACAAGTCCGCTGCTCTCACCACTCTGTCTTATCATTTGCCTGGTCATATTGCAGGGTGCAGTTCCATATGTGGCCAAAAGAGGTCCCAAGGGGCCCCCCTAGGGCCAGCTTGTGGTACTGCACCCTCACAGCACTGCTTGTTTTAGTGTGGAGTTGGAACTGCCATTTTCAGCACCATTGCGGGTGTACTACATAAAAAAACACAATAGGGTTTCTTATTTTATTATGGTGGGATGGGCATATCTATTGCATAGGTAAAAAAAATTGGCATTTATAATGCCAAATAGCTCCAGCTCTAACAAATGTGCAACCTATTGCATTTCTAATGCTTGTTGGGACTGCCTGTGGCCCGGCATACCAAATAATGACAAGGTGTCCCCTCTCCACCCTGCCATGATGTATTTACCCAAATGTATCTTAAGAAAGATTCTCTGCTATATATTTTTCCAACAACTGTTGGTATGTAATACTTTCACATGTAAGTGGGAAGCAAGTTAAGGATCCCGTTTGGCACTTGTGAGGTAGCGGAGACCTGAACAAGCTTTCAGAATAAAGCCTTGCCAGGTAGGGTAGTGGATGATGTATTCTGAGTGGAAGCTTTGTTACCATAATGTAAAATATAGAATTAAAATACAATGAAGAGTTGCTCTGATCTTCTCAATAGATTAAGTGCATAGTAATGTGATGAATTCATATGAGAAGAATAAGAACAGCAGGCGCCACAGTCCTGAAGCATTATTTATTTTTGTGTTAAACAGATATTTTTTATGATTGTGACAGGCATTAATACAGTTACCCTCCAATCAAATGTAACAGTATTTGTCCAAAGCTCTGCATCCAAGTGGTAATTCCAGCTTTTGTTGCAGTGGAAAATGTATCAAAAGATAAATACCGAAAAGACAGTTAAGCGGGGGGGGGGGGGCGAGAACGGTGCTGTGGGTGATGCAGATCAGAACATTAGCAGTACTAGCCATCTGTCTACTTCACAACCACAGTACAATAACTATTTATATCTTTCTCCAGGAAATGTAATCTGAAAAGTAAATGTTTCATTCTGAGATTTCCCATAATAAAGTAGGAGGAGGAGCATTGTAATAGTCGCTAACTCTCTGTCAAAGATCAGTTTCTGAAGAAAAAAAAAACTTAGCTAAGAATAATTCCAAAGGAAGTAGAGCTCATAGAAAGGACTATAAATGCAAACCACTGCATCTTCATTTTAAAGTCCATTAATGTATTGCTTGGTCAGATGGAGTGCAAAAATAGTTGTCTAATTGAATTATGAAGGTCAATTGTATGCATGGTAGTGAACTTGTTAGAGGAAACACTTTTAGAACTTAGTGTGGGGAGGTCACAATTTTGAGTGCAGACCAGATTGATAATGGTAACTACTAATGTGAAACATTTAAATCCGCAACAATGTCTTACCAGATTGACTTTTTCAGTGCAAGTCATTGCTTTACAACATAAATGTACTAAATGTGTCTCTTTGATTCGTACAGGGATCCACCGGTTAAGAAGAAGAAGATGGAAGAATTGGCGCAAAATTATAAAACTTCAGACAAACAATCTGAATTCTTCAACCAAAAAGTGTTGCATAGTGATGTGGCTCAGAAATTTGATTCTTCTATGTTCCAGCCCCTGGTAACCTTTTCAGACTTGGGTAGCCCTTGTATCATTGAGCAAGCCCTCGGACAGTCAAAACGTACTCAAAAATTTCTTCTGCCAAAGCCAAATATTGGGCTGGTTCAGCTTCCAGTCATGCAGTTTGCTCTCTTGTCTACTGTACCATCAGCAGATTGCTCTCTTGCAAGTCCTGTTCGTATGGTACCTCACTCAGTGTATTCTTCTCCAAATGCAAAAACATTTGTGTTAAAGGGAGCATTGCCTTTCTCAAAAATAGCCCCTTCTAGTTCAGAAACAGTCATCGGAACCGTACAAACAAACATTGGAAGCACTCTGTCTAGAAGTGTGGTTCAGGGGTTAGGACATACCCGATCGAAAGTTAGATGTGCATCATCAAATGCTCAAACCGATTTATCTTGCATCTCACAGGTGCTTGTGCCAACTGGATCTTGGAATTTCAGTGAATCCTCCTGTTCACAGACTGACTTATCATTTGGTGCTCCAGTGCTTTTACCAGTTAGTGTTGAGATTCAGACTTTGGGCTCTGATTCCAAAGGGAGTTCTTCGATGGCCACTCAGACTGGTCACTTTGGTTGTGATTCCTTTTCACCAAGTAGCATTACAAGGGAGACTCAGACCAGCGGACCTGTAACTTCAGCTGAGAACAGAGAGCAAATGGACCAAGCTGTGATGTGCAATGATCTTTTCAATATTGTCAGTTCATCATATACTGTGTCAACTCAAACAAGCCTTTCAGAAGAGACCTTAAGTGCTGAAACTGTCGACCAACGCTTTCTACAGTCCAATATGTTCAGGGATGTGAGCTCTGGCACGGTAAAATCTGAAACCAGCCTCTCAGAAAACCGTTTAATTGGTGTAAATATGGACCAAACTTTCCTAGAAACAGGTGAAATTAGGGAATTGGGTTCACATAATGTAAAATCGGAACCTTTTATTAACTTCACTGAACAGAGAGATGTCCTGCCACAGCAAAACATGACAGACAGTCAAACACAGACTATGGACCTGTTAAGTGATCTGGAAAATATTTTATCTGGTAATATGTCTAATCAAACATTGGATAACCGGAGTCTTCTATCAGACTCACATGCTGGGGGTGAAATGCATCTGTCTTCTGGCTCTGCACCTCATGCAGGAATTGACTTTGACATTGAAGAGTTTTTTTCAGCTTCCAACATACAGACTCAAACTGATGAAAGTGATCTTGGAAATATCAATGCAGAATCTCTGGACATCGAAACCCAGACAGATTTTTTTTCCTCTGGCTCTACACTAAAGGGAAATGCCAACTTCTTGGCAATGTTTGATACGCAGACCCAGACTGATTTAAAATTCTTTTTGGATCATAGTACTCCTCTCCCAATCGGAAATATCCTGAAAGAGGCCAGCTTTTCTGTGAGCACAGACTCTTCTGATAATGAAACACAGACTGATATGACCTCCGCTGGAAAACTTGCTCCCACTCTTAGCTTAGAAAATCAAGTGCAGCTTAATAGTGCGGAGACACAGACGATTGACAGCTGCTTAGATACTCTTGGTAGCCTTTTCCTGACCAGCAATGAGACTCAGACTGCAATGGATGACTTTCTTCTTGCTGATTTGGCTTGGAACACCATGGAATCTCAGTTTAGTTCTGTAGAAACACAAACCTGTAAGGAGCTGTTGTCATTGTTTCAAACTTCAGATAATTTGGGAGACTGATGTAATCTGAGGGAATAATGCAGTTGTTGACCATATCTTGTGCATGACACCATCCTGCTCTTGCAAAGTGGCTTATCCCCCCCCTTAGCAAAGTGAACCGATAAGTGATGAGCATCTGATTTATTTATATTTTCTACTGTTAAACACCAAAAATAGTTTCTTTGCCTTTTTACTGTGAAGTTTCAAATTCAAATGTATGTTGCAAGTGTTCATAATCTGCTTACGGTTGTAAAATCGAGTCGATCATTTGAACCACAAAACTATGCCAAACTGAGTTCAAGTATTTTCTCAACCCATTCAATGCATGAAATTCATTATTTGGACACAGCTAATAGTGTCTTCTGTATTGGCAAAACTGCCCAAATCTTCAAATCGAATGTGGCATATGATGCTTTGTAGAAACAAATTGGCATATGCTCCATGATCCGGTGCATTAATCGAGTTCATATGTGAAGGTTTATTTTGGTTTTGCAGTTGTTCTAGATCGACACTAATACCAGTAGAGAAGTATGCACACGTTTACAATTGGGTGACATATTTATTCTGCCTTACAGTTCATTATTGACATGCCTATTGCACTTTGGTTGTATTACATAAATATTGTTAAAGTATTTTGTTTTTTTGTTGAATAACCTATTTTGAACATGGAGTGTTTTGACTACTGCTCATTTGCAGATCTGTGAAGAAAATGGATGAACTTACTGGTCATTTATCTGCTTCTTCAATGTATGTTTAATTCCAGTATGTTGAATAAAACTGCAAACGTCTTCTGTTTCTCGGTATGATGAAGTGCACAGAAAGCTCTTTAGCCTTGGTTTAGATTTTTCAATACATAAAACAAATTTGGCTGCTGTCTGTTTTTTAAAGTGCAGTTCTTGCCAGCCATTGCTTTTTAAGCAGTTCTATGGAAAAATTATTGAATTTATAAATAATGGTTTCTGACTCAAATCTGTTACCTTAACGTCTTTCATTTAGAATAAATTGGTGTACTTCCACATGACATGTTTAAGCCGCCAAGGAAGACATACTGGTAGAAAGGAGTTAGTGACTTATTTTGTATGAAAGAACTCTTGGTATGTTGTGATAAGATACAGAGGTAGCTGTATTGCACAACTGTAGCACTTATTGAAAAGAAAAAAAAATGGTGCCAACCAGATCCTTAGTCTTGGTTACTGTAGGAAATCTGCAGTTTCTGTGTGGTCACCCTGGTTGTTTTGGCTTTTGCTGGACCCTACATTTGTACTTTATTTAGAAGTGCACATTACCCCTGCTAACCAGTAGTATAGGTCCTGTGCTCCCCCCATTATGCATGGTTGAATTGGCATATCCCTAACTGGAATATTTAACTTGCGTATAAGTCCCTAGTATTTGCTACGAACTGTACCTAGTGCCTGAAAGTTAAAGCTTACCAGTTGACTGTAGCTCCTTTTGTGCCATTCCCGAACGTGGCAGTGCAAACCTGGCTTCGGGTATGCCGTATGTAGTCTGACTGTATTGGTGTTAAAACTGCAGTTCAGCCTGTCCAAATAAACCGTTTTGACAGGTCAAACCCTCCCTTTTAAATATTAACAAGCCACCCCTATGTAGGCCTTGCAGCCCATAAGGCAGGGTGCATGGTATTTAAAAGTAGGACATGTAGAAATAAAATGATAACATATCTTTACAGTGACTTGCACCCAAAAGCTATTTTTCACTGTGCCAGGCCTAGCTGTCCCATGTAGAAAACGAGAGTACAGATTACAATCCTAATACAGTATCACGGCACTGGGACTAGCCAGACACATTATTAAACAACCATTTTTAGTAGTTATTAAAAATTCAATGAAATTGGAGTTCTAATAAATATCATGTAAAAGTAACTCTTAGAAAGTTGCTTTTCCATGCCTGAAGTTTTTGGAGGCTAATTTGCATTTGTGCTCCAGCTGCTCCCAGCCAGTGGTTAGCATTTACATAGGTGTGAGTGAGGTGTGACATTCTTCTTAGGAGCTACACAATGGATCACTGTGATTGACAGGTCGACCTGAATAGGCAGAGAGGACTCCCGTGAACCTCCCAGAATATGCAGGGTGGTAGCTGCGGGAATTTGTTTTGACATTCATGTGAAATCCTGCTGGAGTGTCAAGCCCTGCATGACAGATGTGCTGAAGTTTACATAGAAGACTTGGAGCGCACTTGAAGAAACAGAATGGGAAGACATATCTTGTGTATCCCATGTCTGGTTTCTGGAAACCTTGCTTTTATCCAACCAAATATCTGGGTTTATTGTGGGGACTGTGGCTGCTCCATACTGGATTTTTGTGTAAGATGTGGAAAGACACTAGGATTAGCATAGTACACTCTCCACTCACACCCCAGCCCTCAAAATCCAAGTATACGGTGGGCGAAGACTTTTGCCATCTTGAAAATGTCCAAAGCGGGTAGGGTTGGCCCTGGAATCTTTTATCCCATTGGTTAGGGCGTGCCCAGGAGTCATTTCCTCCCACTAGCTCATCCCACACATAAATGTGGCATCTCCAGACACCAAGATCAGAACACTGTTGGATCTTAGGAAGAACACAATAGGTCTGAACCTGCTGCAGTTCCTGATCTGAGAGGAACCTTGAAGGACTGGACCGGCTCCCTCTTGTACCAAGGACAAAGAGGTGGCCTCAAAGGTTCAGAAGGCTGAGCTGTTAAAGCTATAGGGATGCAACAAGCTACAAGTGGCATTCTCTGCAGCTGACCAGTGGCAACTGGACCTTTTGGTTGGCCCTTTGCCTGACTCCCTGTGAGTCTCTGAATGCCTCTTGTGGGGGGCTTTAGATGTGTACTCCTGTGGTGGACAGGGACTTAAAGGACTAATTCAGAAAGTCCAATCTTTGACCTGGATGAAGCCGGTTGGTGTATCCGACTCATACTCCATCTTGGCCAGCCTCAAATTGCAACTAGGTCCTGGTCTACCACGACTATAGACTGTCATTGGCACTTTGTGCTTCTTGGCACTATTCCTATTTAAATTCCATATCTCCGGTGGCCTGTGTTGGATTGGTGTTATTTTGTTGATTACATTTTACACTTTTTTTAAATTCAATTTGGGATTGTTATTGTTTTGCATTTTGACGTTATTACTGTGTGAATACTGCATTAGGTTAAGCCTGTTTCTTCTGTGCCAAAGCAACTAAGGGGTTGAGGTCAGATTAATTTAATGAGTGGGATTGCTCACCCTGACAAGAATTGTGTTTATACCTTGATGTGGGTAGTCACCCACCCCAAATAATCGAATTTCTTAGTTACATTTTCAATATTTTCGACTATTAATTTAGTGGTTCTCATTACAAATTCAAGGTTAAAGTCCAATCTCTTTGCTTAAGTATGGAGATTTAAATTTATCAGCTGTGAAAAGGCCAGTAAAAAGACATAATATGGACTTAGGTGTGTATAAAAACCGATTATAAATGTTATGCCTCATCTTAATGTTGATATCCTTGGATAGGAGGTATTTACCACACCTGGACTACAACCTGACGTAATGGTATTTACCAAGAGTGATACACATCCCTATTTCTTAACGTTTAATGATGGCCTAGGTACATGACTGGCTACAATACTCATACAGATGGATGACACTTGGGACTGAAGAATCTAGACGCTCATACGAGAGCTTAGGAGGATTCATTCCCTAATTAAAACAAAATGAACAAGTAAGAACTACAGCAGTAATTGTCTTTCAAAGTATGCTCATGTCTGCTTTCTTTATGCCACTGTTTTTATTCTATATTATTATGGTGAGATACTGTTTTTGCCACTAAGGCAAAAATATTTTATAAGGAGTATTGAGATGAACAATGTGTTTGACTGGGGCATGCATCGGGTTTTGCACTTGTATTCAAAGCTTGCAGCATAACCCTTTCCCTATGGAAACAAATGCGGTGGACTGTTACTCGTGTATGAAGTTTGCTGTTGAAGTTGCAAATATGCTGTGACTCCTGAGTAGCCTCCTTAAAGAAGCCCAGGATTAATCTTGCATCTCCTATTTTATACACCCCCCCCCCCCCCCCCCATCCAGCATGGCAATTTTTTGTTTTTCTGGTGAGTCACCAAAGCTGCCACAGAATAATAATAGAGGGGCAAATCCTAGTGATTAGTGTCTCAGGTTAATATGTCCTTCTCAACCTAATGATTGTTGCAAAAAATCTGATGTTGTATTTCTCCGAACACTTTCCTAGAATTATGACAATTTTTTCTACTTTTGCACAACTTTGAGTAGCAAAGTTGTAGAAGTGGGGGGGGAAATGGCTAGACGTTGAGGGCTCATGCACATAACAGTGGTCTTTATTCTAAAGAAAATGCTTGCCTTCCAAACATTTTCAATGCAGAGAAACATGTTAATTTTGGTCAGTGAAGAAACCATGAAGCTCCGTGTCATGTGGTGCATGATTGGGCAAGCTCAGGACACACTATTCCTTATCACACGCCGTGTGATATCTTTAGCATGCTGTATAAAGACACTGTTGTGCTTGGCGCGGTTTCTGCTTACTGTCCTCCTCCCCACCCGAACTTTCATGCATCTGCAAGGCATGATGGCTTACTTCCTCCCCCCTACCGAACTTTCATGCATCTGCAAGGCATGATTGCTTACTTAATCGCCATAGTACCCCTCAACCGGCTCTGATTCTATTAAAGGGATGTATTTCAGCTTGGTGGTCACAAGTGGAGGATCTGTGGGATGATCTGGAGTTGGTGACAGCCAGTGCCCATTATTCTCTACAGTGGTTGAACAGCAATAATCTGTTGCACAGTAGTCTTTTCTAGACCCTAGTCTGCAAGTCACCATTAATGCATCCTTCACTTCATATCCACCAAATGACCGCACAGGTAGTGTGGACTCCGCATCAGGGGCACCACATCACCTACCTTGAGCTCCTTACTATACGTCTCTCATAGCCTTCCATCCACTCATTCAAGGCAAAGTAGTTTTCATCAGCAGATGTGGCTGCAATGCATCTTCTCTTAAAACATGGCTGCTCTAGTTCTCTCCTGCTTTGATTACTGTCCCAGTCGATCTGGCGTTGGGCACTCATTCATCACACACAGCTCCTGTAGGATTATTTTTTGGGGGGACGGGGGGCAGGGACTTTGCAGACCTGACCGTAAGGATGCATCAACAACTCCATGAGTGGGAACTCCACCCCCACGTTTTACTCTAGTATTTCCAATGCTAGGACGCTCCACAAATTGAACTGATCACCTCTAAAAATGCCCAAATCTTGCTTTGAGATGCCGACAGTCCAAGAGCAATGCACAATGGATGAACTGATCAGGGAGGTTGGCTTGCACTTTCCTCCTTTTCCACTGATGGGGCAGAAGATGGGCCAGATATCTCAACCCCCATATTAGTAGCCCCCCCACATAGGCCAGACATCCCTGGTATTCAACAGGAGATGTTGGTCAGCCCCCAGGAGAAGCTTGCTCATTTGTGTTTCTGAACTGTTCCTCAGGGCAACAGTGGGCGTGGAGGACACTGGAATGTCAAATTTACTATTCTAACTCCATTCCTACAATTAGTTGGGGACAGAGCAACTTTCCCCCAGATATTGCAGGAGGCTTGTTTACTATTCTAACTCCAGTCCTGAAATATTTGGGGAAAGTTATAAATTCCCCAACTATTTTTAGGAAGGTTTGAAAAGGAGTAATTTTGAATGGGAGAAAATGCTGCCCCTGAGGGTGCAGCTCAGGGCAAAAAACTAGGAATACTGAGAAGCTTCCTAATAGGCCGAACCTTCTCACTAGGAATCCAGGCCAGATCAGGCACCCAGACTCCTCAATCTGGCACTTGAGGTCCTAAAGTTCAGCTACCTGCGCCTTACACATGAGTGTATGAATGTTTTATGAGAGTCCTGCATGCCTACCACCTAAGCTTGATATGCAACAAAATAGAAGAGATTAGTCCATTGTTGTGTCCCCAAACATCTGGACCCTTTAAAGCTTCTCCCCAGACATAAACAGTTACCTGCTCCTTCAAGCCTCATGTATACTTCAATACAGCTCCATTTAGCAGCTATAGTTGCTTATATGCAAAAAGGTAACACTTCTCCCTTTTCCGCATCATTGTAGTTAAGACCTTCATGGAGGGCCTCAAAGGGATCATCTTGGTTCCAAAGGCCCTTTCTGAAGTCACAATATAGTCTTTATCAGGCTCATTGCACCCCCACCTTTTAATTCTGCACTTGTGTTCTCTCTAGTTCCTCTCCTGGAAAGTATCTTTCCTCGTAGTCATGACATCTGTCTCATCGTTTAGTTGCACGCCTTCATGCTATGGGGAACTTTCTTTGAGATCCACAATGACAGGGTTGTGCTCAGGACCAACCCGAGGCTGCTGCCCTAAGTGGTTTCTTCTTTTCATCTCTACCAAGTGATACATCTCCCAGCCTTTTTTACTCAATCAGACTTAGTAACAGTAGCCCTTCACACCCTAGAAGTCGTATGGGCTTTAGTGTTCTACATCGATAGACCAACCCCTTCTGTAAGGCTGACCAGTTGTTTGTAGCCTTAGCCAATCACGAAAGCTGCCACTGTATTGCCAAGGACCGTAGGTCAGGTGGATAATCGAGAGCATCCAAACTTACTGTCACAGAGCCAAAAAGGCGTTGGTTACCCACCAGGACACACACTACATGTAAAAAAGCAGCAACCATGGCCTTTCTAGGCAACAACCATCTAGCTGATGTATGTAATGCAGACAATTGGGTAACCCCACACACTTTTACCAAACACTATGTGAAAGTCTAACTTGACAGTCGTTGGCCAAACAGTCCTAAAGACTTTATTTCTAACATCTGCATCATCCACACAGTAGCCACTGTTTGGTGAGTGGGGGCTGGGCACAGCTTTAAAGTCTATGCAGAGCATATGGCTCTACAGCAACACTGTAAGCATCGCTTTATAGCTTATGCTGTAGATTGAAATGCAATCACCCTCCTCTCTAGAAGCGTGTCTCTACTTGCAGTTCTCTTCCTTATTACCTAACTTCCTTACACAATACACATGCCCACCATACTGCTCCATTCGCCACTCCATAATACTCCCACCCACTATACAAAAAAAAAATCTAACATGAAGTCTCTCCCCCTGTGCATTGCCAACTAAGGGTGGAGTCATGGTGCATCCTGTGATTCGAAAGTCTTTCTTCGAAGAAAAACAGCTTGCAAATGTCTGAGCCTAACACTTGATGGGAGCAGTATGCAGAGCATGTGAATCTATGGCATTACATACTACGAACAGATGCTAACAGGGTTACTTTTTCCTTACTTTTATACCTGCTCAAAGACTTAAGGCCTGTCTTCACTATGGTTCTTTTTTCTGACCATCCCAAAGCTATTAGTTCAATATGATTTGAGAGATATTCTGTGATTACACATTACTCTGGCGGGAGAGCTCCCGATTGAGTCTGAAGGGGGCCCCTCCACGTACCTTGTAGGGGGGCCCCCTCAAGTTACATTACGCCGGCGTGCTTTGCCTATGAAATTTCTCCGCTTTCAACAGCGAGTAGGTCAAAAGTCTCTAAATATAGAAGGTTCAAAACTTGTATCAGATGTTTGTCAGACCCACATGATGTGCAGGCTTGGTTTTGGACATGATCCCTCAGCTTGCGATTTCTGTCATTGATGCAAATGGAGGCCACTGCTGAGTGGGATGACAAATTGTTTTTGGTCTAGGCCTGCTGGGATATGCCGAAGCATTCACCTTCAGTAATTCCCTACTTATCAAAGTGCCAGAAGAAAATCATTCCTTTTCTTCCTCAAGGAAACTGATCCGGCTCCCTTGACAGTTCAGAGTCTTTGCACCATTCAATGACGCAGGGCTCTTCCTCGTTTTCTGAGCAGATTCTTCTACAAAAAAAAAAATGAGTCTGAAATTTTCAACTCTATTGGCTGATCTGCATAGAACAAAGCATCCAGCAGGTGAGGCTGGATATTTTCAGGACTCTGTACACTCTGGGTATCTTCAGGGATGAACCTGCTCCTGCATGTTTACCTTTGGGGCCATTATCCCAAGGGTAAGCTCACTCCTGAGGTTTGAGTGATTTTTTAGCGATTTTAATGCTACGCAGCTATGCTTTTCTGCAAGCTTCAGCCTTTGTGTCGCTTCAGAACAAGTCTGCACCCTGCAAGGCACCAGTCTCTTCTCAGCCCATTGTGGCACCACCTTCAAAACTGTTGAAGTCTGTCAAGATTATCACTTTTGAGGACAATCCTTTGGCACAACATCTCCCGGGTCTGACGGATTCTCTAGTCTTGTCTGGCAAATAATATCGTCGTACAGATTGACGATTCAGAGGCAGATAATCGCCTTTCTCTTTACAACACATGCTGGCATCTTTCTGGACTTACAAAATGTAAATGGTCTGGTTACGTCTTGTTAGACCTGGCACCTTTTGGTGTAATGTCGCCTGTCTTTTTGCTTCTGCCTCCTGTTTTTTGACTGTGAGCTGGACTTAGTTTTTGCTGGTTTTATGAATTTGGGCACTTTACCACTGCTCTCCAGTGCTAACATAAAGTGCTCCCTATGTAAAAGGTAATAGTGATTTGGTTTGCCATGATTGGCATATTTAATTTACTTGTAAGTCCACAGTAAATTGCACTATGCATGCCCAGGGCCTGTAAAGTAAATGCTACCATTGGGCCGGCAGCACTGATTGTGTCACCACCCACTTGAGTAGCCCTGTAAACATGTCTCTGGCCTGCCACTGCAGGCCCAAACCTTCCCTTTTATTACATAGAAGTCACTCTTAAGGTAGGCCTCCGGCTGTCCCATGGGCAGGGTGCAATGTATATAAAAGGTAAGACATGCACTGGTGTGTTTTACATGTCCTAATAGTGAAATACTTCTAAATTCATATTTCACTATTGCAAGGTCTATCTCTCCCATAGAGTGACATGGGGATTGCCTTAAAATATCTTTTTAGGTGTAATTTCCCATTAGGAGCAGATCGAGATATGGAGTTTGGTGGTCTCTGAACTCACAATTTAAAAATACATATTTTTGTGGAGTTAGTTTTTAAATTGTGTGTTTGAAAAAGCCACTTCTAGAAATTGAGCCTTTTCTTGATCAACCATTCTGTGCCTTTACCATTCTCTGGAATCCACGTCTGGATTGGTTGACAGTTGGGCTCTTGTGCATTCATTTTAGACAGTCACACAAAGGGAGCTGAGGTGTGCCTTGCATATCCTGTTGGCCCATCACCAGGCTGATGTGGCTTCCTGAGCTACAGTGGTGTGAGGAGTTGTCACGGACACCTGAATAGGGCTCAGCATGTCCTCGCACAAAGCTGTCTCCACCCCCCTGAAGTGTATCTGGGGCCAGGGCAGAGCCTTGTGCACTACAAAGACTCCCTTTGACGTTTGACTACTTCAAAGGCAGAAACTGGTATAAGCACTGGAGCTGTGACACCGTAACTTCAGAACGCTACTTTGTTGTTTGCTTTACTGTGTTGGCATACTGCTTCGGTCCTGGGAGTGAAAAGACTGGAATTTGCTTTCTGTATCCTGCTTTCCCAGGGCCTGAGTTGAGCTTGCCTCCTGTTTAGAAGTCTCAGAGCCATCAAAGCCTTCACTTGCCAGTGCATGAGTTCTTCTGATGAGAGACCTGACTTGTCAGTCGGTGCCAAATCCAGTACCTGGGGCCATGGAAGTAGAATTTGGTGATCTAAGAAGAAAATCCATGCATTGGCTCCCAACGCCTGGTTCATCAATGCGTCAGGGGCCAAGATCGATGCAATGCTTCTGCTTGCCCCAAAGTGTGGTTACCGATTGGCACATCACCCGCGGCTTCACCGCAGGCCCCAGCTTGCTATCGTAGTGCGTCAGAAAAATCCCTGTAGTGCAAGTTCTGAGCCCTGTGTCACTGATGTCCATGGCACCTGTTTTGACGCATCCCATGTTTGCAGCTGTGGAAACAATGCAGCGCCTGCTTCGCTACTGCTGCATCGACGGAGCCAGTCTGGATTTTCAACGCATCTTCCCTGAGTGCTGATATGTCATCGACTCCACACCACAGTTAGGAATTGAGGCTGCGTGTCCGGACCCTGCTGCTTGACCTCCCCTGCCTAGCAGTAAGGAATCAACGTATAACCTCCTCTGTGTAGTAAGGAACTGACACATCACTGTGTTTTCAGGTGCTCACTTCCCCCGAGGCTCATATCGTCTTTGTTTTTGATGCATCTCAGGTACCTTGAGCTAAAACGCCCGCATCCATTGATTTCTATGGATTTAGAATTATTGAACCTTTTAAAAGTGATGACTTGCGTATGTTGCATAGTTGTCGTTTTGGTCTTGTTTTACTCCGATAAATGTTGGCTATTTATTGGTGTGGTCCTTTTGTTGTGTTTTCACTGTGTGCATTTGTGTACAAATACTTTACACATTGCATCTGGGATAAGCCTGACTGTTCTATGCCAGGCTATGGGGGGAGCAGGGGTTACCTTAGCTGTGTAATTTACTTACCCTAACTAGAGTGAGGGTCTGTGGAAGGGGTCAGTCCTTACTCCTTTGGACCTCCTCCAGAGGAAGTCTTTGCGTTCCCTTCAGTGGTACGAACAAAAACTGCAGAAATATTAGAAACAACTTTGCTCACTACTAAAGTCAAATCTAACACTTTGAAAGAGCTTGCACACTTCCTCCACCACCTCGGAGCCGTTGCTACCCTCCAATAAGACACTGTTGGAGACGATATTGGCTGACTGGGGTACAACTCTGCCTCAGCAGTCCACAGAAAAAATTGTTATGTAACAAAGGCTTGCACCCCGTGAACTAAAATTCTTACTGTTGCACTCTTGTCCGTAGAACATGCTGATGAAAGCTTTCTCTGCAAAGCTAAAGTCTTTCTTTTAATTTCTCCAGCATTCTATTAGATTGGACTCTGGGGTAAATATATATATATTTTTTTACTCCTGGAAACCTGGTCCTTTGCCCTACAAACACCATATGGTGTTTGGGCTACTATATCCACTCTCTGGTGAAGCTGAAAAAACTGTGCCCAGTTTAACAGTCCGCATGAAAAAGCCCTTTTCTTATACTGTCAATTGCTTAGACTTTTCCAAACAGATCAGATATGGCGACCTGGATTCTGCAGACACTTAGGCTCAATCCATAGGCCTCAGTGTTACAATGCATTCTCACACTAGGATGCGTTCCACTGGCTTTAAAGGAGATGGCAACCATCAAAGACTAGCCCTTCATTAACAAGCAGCTTTTTGGAGAGAAAGCTGACTTCCTTCGAGCCCCTCATAAGCAGCAGAGCCACAATTGGCTTGCTGGGCCTAACCTTCCTAGTAAAACAGTTCACCAGCAATACAGGTATTTTGAAGCCACCCTAGCGCACAACAGTCCTGGCAGCGTGATTCTTCACTATTGATACGAAGGCCCCAACAAAGGTACCACTCTTTTCTGTGCAGGGGATCTATGTGATGATGTTTTCACTAGCAGCAGCTCCTGTCACTACCATCTTCCACTGGCTCAAACCTCTGTGAGTCTCATCTCCACCCCTCCACCCCCACCCCCCCACACGCTTCTCACTAAGGGGGAGGGTATCCCAGTTCTCCCATTGGGAGACAGGACAGATTGCTGGGTCATTGAGCTAACATGCAAAGGTTAAACCCTGACATTTCAGTCCTTTCTGAAGCACCCTCCTTCCATCAGAAAATGCTGTCTGGTACATACCTGGAGTTTAGAGGCGAAAGGTCTTGCCCTGCCAAACAAAGGTACCCTAGATGTGCCCAATGAGAAAAGGAGCAATCAGATTTTTCTTCGATTACGTCTTGGTCCCTAAGAAGTATGGAGGTCTTAGACTGCTGGGAAGGGAATGTCCCCTGCATAGCATACAGACGTGTTCGGAACTGCAGGTGAAACTGCTATCTAAACTTTTATTTTGGAACTGGCGGGCAAGTTTATCATGTATGCAGAGACCTAGGCCTCGCCTTGACAATGCAAGGTCCTGGACCAGTGTGCACCTGTAGGATTCATCAAGCGTGTCCTCAGGATAGGCAGCTGACTACTATGCATGACCTAGCTGTATCATTTAAACCGGTGGTGGCAGCATAACATATCTGGTGGGTGGGGTGTGTGTGTGTGGGTTTGTGTGTTTGTGTGTGTGTGGATTTGTGTGTGTGTGGGTTTGTGTGTGTTTTGTCGGTCTCCTGACTCATATGTAAAGTTAAGCTGTTATGAAACACCCAAACACATCCTGACATTCTTTGTGCATGTCTAGTGTTTATCTGGTTGTGCCATACATGTGTTACATATTGTATGGTAGTAGGACTTTGTCTTGTGAGTCTGAGTACTGTCGTGAGTGCGATCTATTTCGGACATGGGAACTGTATGGCCTACATTCCTGAGGGGGGAGACACAGACACTGAAGTGAGGAGACCTTTTAGAAAGTATGTGTAACTTGTAAGCAAACGGCTACCAATTGTTTTTTCTTGAGCAATGCCATTTGGTAGTGATAATGGGTGTGACTGCAGTTTGTGTTGTACAGGGTGAGGTACTTTGTAGAATGAGGGAGTAACATTTGTGTAATTACACCTAGTGTAACCATAGGAAAGTGCCCTTTTTGTACGGTCACCCTCCCCCCACACACCTTTTGCTCCAGAACTGGTGTTTATGACTGATAATGTACTAGAATCTGCTGCCCAGACTTTAGTGCCAGGGCTCTCTGCCTAAAAGTGTTATGTGAATTGGCAATCCCAACTGACAAGGACTTTACCGTTATAAGTTATTAGTATATGGTACTAATGGTACACAGGGGATGGGTGGTTAAGGGGTCCCCAGGGCTTGCAGCACTGTTTGTGCCACCCTGAGTAACCTAAGTAAACTATTGACAGCAGGCATGCCATCACCATGTGTGGCAAAGTCAATGCATTATCTCTGATATATTTCAGTCACTCCTAAGAAAGGCCTCCTAAAGCCCAGGAGGCAGGGTGTATTGTATCAAAGGTGTGGAAACTTTCTGCTCTACTTACCTCTGTCAAGGCTTGTTGGTCACCAGTGTTAGTCGCCAGTCTAGCAACCGATCCCATTACCCGATGCTGCACCCAGAGGGAACTCCATCCGACCTCAGTAACCGCCCTATTGTGTTTTTGCATCTTCCCCCACCCTCCCACCCCCCCGCCGCACTGTTTCAGTGGTAAAAGCAGCTCTCCCACGGCTCTCGTTCAGCACCAGGGACAGTCAGGACAACTCTGGACCCATGCTCCACAGGTCATGTAAAATTGAACTGACTGTCGTGGGTTGGTCCTGGGACCCGCATCACCTTTACCCCGCAAGGATACCGGACAACTCGACCTGCAAGTGACCGACTGTCACTAGTGGTTTTTGCCATTAACCCCCAATGATAAAGTTTGCTGAACAAGTTACTTCCCCTCGGTGACGCTTTATCTGGTGGATACAGTATCTGCCTGTGGATTCATCACCTTTTGAATTCCCCCCTGCGCATTCCACGGAAATTCTTTTCACAGCTCTTAAGTCAACGAGGACCTCATAATAGCACGGCTCCGCTCGCGACACCGTATGACGTCCCTGGAGCCATAAGAAGACCTCGTCGGCGTGCCGACGTCCGTTCCACCCATTCGTTCAGTGCCTTCAAGGCGAACGTGTGGACCGACAAAAGTATACATAGTATACAAAAATGTTATATATATATATATATATATACACACACACACACACACACACACAAATACATATAGTATATACATAAGCAGAAAGGAAAAGCCAAGAACCAAAGTGTTTCCTAGCAATAAACTGTATGAATGAAAATGACATTTAGAAATTAAGAGAGTCAGACAGAACATTTTTTTTTTTTTTGGTAAATGCAGGAGGACAACAGGGAGGTGGGTGGGTCAGTGAGTAATCCGCAGGCAGATACTGTATCCACCAGGAAAAAGCGTTACCGAAGGTAAGTGACTTGTTTTTCTGATGGATACATCTGCCTGTAGATTCCTCACCTTTTGAATTGAATCCCCAAGCTGTCCCTCTCCTGGAGGAGGGTGTCCACCTGCCTATACCCAAAAATCTTGCAGTACAGAGCGAGCAAAATGGCCGTCCCTCCTAACCTCTGAATCCAAGCAGTAATGCTTCACAAAGGTGTAGAGGGAGGCCCAAGTTTCTGCCTTACAAATGTCTACAACAGGAACACCTCTAGCCAAAGCAGAAGAAGAAGACTTAGGTCTGGTAGAATGAGCTCGAATACCTTCAGGAGCCTTCTTCTTGGCCAGGGCATAGCAGATTTTGATGCACAAGATGATCCACCTGGAGAGTGTTCGCTTATGTACAGCTCTGCCTTTCATTTGTCCAATGTAGCCCACCAAGAGCTGATCATACAGCCTTAGACCCCTGGTTCTATCCAGTTAGAAGCGGACAGCCCCCTTAGGGTCCAGGCGATTAAGTCTCTCCTTGAAAAGGTGAGGGGGAGGATAGAAGGTAGGTAAAGTAATAGACTGTCCCAAATGGAAAGGAGTAACCACCTTAGGCAGGAAAGCAGCCCTGGTCCAGTGAACCATCTTTTGTGCATGAATGGTTAAAAACTGAGGTTTAGCACGAACAGCTTGAAGCTCACTTACCCTCCTAGCTGAGGTAATAGCTATCAGAAAGACCATGTTAAAAGAAAGAAGCCTCAACGGGCTAGTATGAAGAGGCTCAAAAGGAGAACCCATCAGAAAAGGAAGTACTAAATTCAAATCCCACTTTGGCCTAATGAAGGGAGTGGGAGGAAACCTATTGGTGAGGCCCTTAATGAACCTCATAACCATGGGAGACTTAAAGACAGCTGGTCTGGCAAATAGAGGAAAGCTGACAAGGCCGACAAATAACCCTTTACCGTAACCACAACACAACCCTGCTGGGCCAAGGAAATTGAAAAACCAAGAACGTCAGATAAATGGGCCTTCAAAGTATCAAGGGACCTCTCTCCACGCCATTTCACAAACTTGGACCACCTAGAGGACTGCAGAGACGTTTTGACCCTACTCCTCCCTGTTTCTTTATGTACCACATTGCAGTAGTGTTGTCCGTCAGGACTTCAATCAACTGACGGGGAAGGGAGGGAAGGAAGGCCTTGACAGCCAAACGTATTGCCCACAATTCCAAAAGGTTGATGTGAAGCAACCTTTCCTCTGGAGACCAAAGACCCTTGATCTCCTGATCCCCCATATGAGCATCCCACCCTAGAGTGGAGTCATCCGTGATCACTGTGCCCACCGGTGGAGGAGGTTGAAAGGGCTTTCCTTGAGACAGGTTGCTCTGCACACTCCACCAAGACAGTTCCGCTGCAGTGTCTCTGGAGATTCTGACCTTTTCCCCGAGATCTCCATTGTGTTGATACCACTGCCTGCCGATGCACCACTGGAGTGCCCTCATGTGCTTGCGTGCATGGCTGACCAACAGTATACAGGAAAGGAACAGACCATGCAGGCGTAGGACCTTCAGGATTGGAACACCTCAAGATAATGAACCTCTCAAGATAATGAACCTGATCATCTTCACGAAGTTTAGGAGCCACTTGCTAGACAGTGTCCATTAGAGCATGAATGTACCTCCCTAGCAAACATGTGGCCTTCGTTGACTTTAGAGCCATACTTGCTGAGGAAAACACCCTTTTGGCCGACTACTCTAACTTCCTCAATAGGAGAGGAAGGAGAATTTAGCACTTCAGTCAAAATATTTGACTTTCCTCAGCTGCAGCAACTGAAGGTCCAACAAATCAGCAGCTTTGGTGCCGGCGCAGGTGTGGAGGGCCGTGAGGTACCGTGACTGGCATCTAAGTGATTAGCAGAAATGTCCCACCACAACTACTAAAGCTCAAAACACGAACACTCACCCCAAGATTTGAGGTCTTATTATGACGGGACTATCGAAGTGCTCTGTTGATAATCCCGTCAGAATTAGACCTCAAATCTTGGGGTTTGTGTTCGTGTTTTGAGCTTTAGTAGTTGTGGTGGGACACTTCTGCTAATCACTTAGATGCCTGTCATGGTACCTCACGGCCCTACACACCTGCGCCGGCACCGACAGGCCTTAGCATTGATCTCTGGAAGTAATTATCATATGAATCACACCACCACTGTACACCCAACACCGCGCCGCAAAACAATTTTACGGTGTCCCCTTTTTAACTGTATTTCCGACAATGTGCGTGCTTAGATCTCGGCGCACCGTCCATAAGTCACGGACTATTCCTCGCATGCAGTTCAATCCAAAAACAATCTCGTACTTGTTTTATTGGCACCTACACTGTCACAATACTGAGTATAATTGTGCTCTCAGACAAACCTAATTGTGTACTATGGGCGATCTCCAACCAAGCTGGTTGTTTATCGAGTACTACGTTACGTGCTCTCATTTTGACCGTACTGAGAGCTTAATTTGTCAGTCCCCTTTTCTCATATGCACAAATGAACAGCTGCACGCCTGTACAGGAGTTTGGGTTGGTATGATACTAATGCCAGGTTCCCTCCCTAATTATATTTTGTACTCTACTTTCTTTCATTTTAGGTCTCAACTAGTCCAGGCTATATGTCCTGGTACCTCTTAATCCACGCTGGTGACGCCACGATACCCAGCACTGGCATTGCGGTAGTGTAAGAGTTAGGATCACCTTCTCTTCCTTTTAGACACCGGTCCTGATGAATTGCCGCTAGACCGTTAGGGCCGTAGGCAAGAAACATGTCGACCACGTACACCAATCAGACCCTGTAGGATAATTGTCTCCAGACAGGGCTCACGCATTTTAGTTAGGTTAGTGCACCCTCAGAATAAAAACTTTTTTTACTTAGGGCAGTACTAGACCTATTTTAAATCACAGTGCACTCTCACCTCACTACCCTGACCACATACCCTCACACACCAAATGGCTTCCTCTAAAAGATCTTCGGCAAAGAGCAACTTCATGGGTGCCCGTCGAGCATTACAGCTTCGGCCCGATGTGGAGCATAGCCCTATGATGAAGCATGACATCCTTCAGGGTGTGTGAGGGCAATCCATAAGAGACCTGAACACTCCTTCACCTTAGGAACTGCACACAAAATTTTCCCATATGTGTATGCTATGCCATTCGTTTTGGTGTCTAAATTAAGATAAAAATACAATCTTTTTTCTTTATAAATTGGTGTCTGCTTTCTCTAGAGTCTTGTCAATTGCTTATCATCCATGTTGGTATTCTGAAATGCTTAACACATGTTCCTCTAGTAAAGCCTGGCTCCTCCTTGTTTCACTACCAGGACTGAGCTAGGGATTTATTGGTGTGAATCCAAAGACCATCTTTGAGGTATTGTGATAGTATTATATGGTGAGGCTTACCTAACACCCACAGCACATATTAGTTCACTTTTCTACATTGGTGTTACAGCGGTGGGTTTCCTGAACCTGTGTTTCGCAGTAGCACTTGGTCATAAGTGATTTTGCAAGAAAAATCAACTTATTTAACTTAAGCATCAAAAGTAATTTTTGTTATTTTTTTTTATTTTTCTAGTTGGACTTTTAGGGCCATGTGTAGACCGCCATTCCAATAAGTACATTTAAATGGCTTTGGTGAGTTAGGAAAAGTTTTTAAAGTGTTTTCTCCATTTTTAAAAATGTATCAACTTCAAAGTAAAAATGTTAGGCACAATGGAGGCTGGTAAGGTTCTCGATTTGTCAGTCATCCCAGCCCTGATGATAAGTGATTTGAGGATTTTGTACAAAGCAAGGGGCATTAGCTAAAGAGTGACAGCTACAAAGGAGGGGCTTGAAAAAACCCTCTGCTCTTATGAGAAATAAAAGTTAGTGAAGGGGGGCCATTCCTCAGAAGAAGACCATGAAGAGGGTGAGGACGAGACCCTAGCCCAAATTAATAACTATGGGGAAGAAGGTGAAGACCTCAACTCTCCATCCTTTTCCAGACCCTCTTCACCAGTGGAGAGTGACAGGAGTCACTCTAGTAGACTCCCTCCCTCCCCATGGGAAGCTGTTAGGAACCCTTGAGGATGAACTTGACCTTCACTCCCTGGAGGAGAAAAGGTTTGAACTTGAGAGGAGACTAACCCTTGAAGAAAGAAGGGTTAAGATGGGCTTGAGGCCCAAAGATGGAGGCAGCAATATTTATAATACGAGGGAGAAGGAGGAATCCTTTGACCCTAAAATACCTGAAAGGATTGGCCCCAAGTTTACTTGGTGGTGATGACATTGATAAGTGTTTTGCAGCATTTGAGAGGGCCTGCAAAACGAGAAGAGCAGGCCACCAACACTGGGACGCTCTACTTAGGGAGGTATTCTCAGTAAAGGGCAGGGATAGTCTGGTGACCCTTAATGAGGAGGTAGAGGAGTTCTATCAGCATATGAAGGAGACATAGATAAAAAGATGTGGACTTCCTTGGCAAAGGGCGTCAGGGTAAAGACTGGGATCCAGTAAAGGCTTCTGGGTTGTTTCATGACTGTCATCAAGCTGGTCATAACAAAGGAGATGCAGCATGTTCTAAAAAGTCCCCCAGTGGTGGACAATCCAAGGGATTGGCTAGCATAGAAGTCGGAAAGCTTCTTTAGTTTCCCTGGGCGGGATAGATATTGAAACTCCGACTGTCTTGCCTCAAAGGCTGGAGCAGTATAGACAAAGGCCTAAAATCAATGGGACCATGGTGGCAGCTAGACTGGTTTCACCAGACCAGATGATATCTGGTGTTAGTCACCAGGTGACCAAAGCTGACAATGAGACTAAGAGCCATCCAATGGCCTTGGTAAGCTTAGAATGGGGAGTGTTTACTGGCCCAGAGAAGGGGATTGTGTCCCCTGCCATCTCAGAGGAGTGTCTGTTGGGAAATGATTTGGAAATGTCTGCATGGGCAGACGTGTAAAGAAAGGCTCATGCAGAAATGCTGGGCCTCCCTGAGTGGGTGTGTGTTACCACAAGAGCACAAGCAACACATCAGGGAAGCTTGGATCCTGAAATAGTGGACAAAGCACCCAAAGCCAAGAGAAAGGGCAAGTAGTCTGCTAATGCAACTTCTAAGTGGTCACAGGACAAGGGGAGAGTTCCCCTGAGAGAGAGGGCCTGATGCCTGAGAAAGGGACTGCATGTGATGTGGTCTGGCATAACTTGGCAGAACTCTTAAGTGCATGGGAATACTCAAGGGAGGACCTATGCGAAGGGCAAAAGCAGTGCCGTACTCTTGAAGGCTTCAGGCAGCAACCTGCAAGTCAAGAGGAGGGTGATGTCAGTGGAACCCACAAGGGCTACTGGAAGATGGGTTTCTGTACACTGAGGGCAGGGGCAGCCAGGAGAGTAGTGGTCCCCCAAATGTACAGAGTTCATTCTGACCTTAGCCCATGACATCTCTTTAGCTGGACATCTGAGGCAAGTTGGTTGCCCATTGTTATTGGCCCCAGATATCTGAAAAAGTGAAGGAGTTTTGTTGTTCTTGTGTGACCTGTCAAACCAGTGGCAAGACACTCACCATCAAAGGCTCCCTTAATTCCACTTCCAGTGGTTGGGGCTTCCTTTAAGATGGTAGGGATTGACATTGTCGATCTCATTGACTCTCAAACTCCATCTGGAAACAGGTTATTTCTGGTGGTAGTGGACCATGCCGCTAGATACCCAGAGGCAATTCTCCTCTGGACTGTCACTGCCCCATCAGCGGCAAAGTCCCTCCTTGGTATCTTCATCAGGGTTGGCTGTCTTGAAGAGTTTTGTCTATGATAGAGGGGCAAATTTCATGTCTGCATATCTTAAGGCCAAGTAAGATGAATGTGGAGTGCGCTACAAATGGTTTAGTTGAAAGGTTCAACAAAACCATGAAGGGCATGATAATGGGCCTCCCTGAAAAGCTTGGAAGGAGATGGGGTGCCTTGTGAAACTGCCTGCTATTTTCCTACAGAGATGTGCCACAAGAGCGTGTTGGATTCAGCCCTTTTGAACATTTGTTCAGCCATCTGGTCCTTTGAGTGTAAAGAGGAAAGGCTGGGAGAAACTTCTCAAAGTGCCCAATCAGGACATAGTGGACAATGTACTGGGCATGTGTTCACCTATGGTCGAGAACATGAGCAAGGCAAATAAGCAACTACAGGCAATCCAGGAGCTTATCAAGGAGCTTAACAAGCACTGGCATGATCAGATGTCCACACAGGTTAATACCAACCAGGTGAGCTGGTGTGGGTGTTAGAGCCTGTGGCTCCCAGTGCCCTTCAGGACAAGTGGATTGGACCCTATCCAATTTTGGAAAAGAAAGGAAAAGTCACCTAATTGGTATACTTGGGCAACCCTAAAGAGTTTTCCATGTATAACACCTAAAACACCACTAGGTCAGGGCTGATATGACCATGCTGATGGTCCCTGATGATGGTCAGCGGGAGGAAAGTGAACACTGCCCTGACTTGCTGCCAACTTGTTTATCAGACACGAGCAACATCTACACACATTAATTTTTTTCATAATACTGGGTGACTAACACACCATAATATTAGGTGAATAATACTCAATATACACCGTTACAATTAAGCTTTTCGTATTGAACCTAGTATATGCACAGCATTAATGCAAATTCCAACATGGCCGCCGAAAACATCGACGCAACAACATTTTTTTCTTGTTTTGACTTTACGCTATTTATAGCAAGGTTCGAATACACGCCATTGACTTACACCAAGATAAGAAGAAGCACACACTTATTCTCTACGAACTTGAAGTGTTTCGTTTTTATGTTTTTCCGTATAAACTTACCAAACGCACGTTACACTTAGGTAGTCATTTGCGTAACTTAACATATACTATGAATATCACGTTGTTACAAACGCTTGAAAACTCTGACATTTAGGTGGTTATTCACGTAACTCGGCACATATTGTGAATATCACGTTACAACAAGCGTGTGGAAAATATTTAACATCTTCACCCGACTTCACGCAATGCTAACACACACAGTAGATATCACGTTAAAAACGCAACACCTTTTGAACATTCAATTCTTTCGTAAACTTTATTCCACACGATAACCATACCTCCGCTTTTACAAGATATGGCAAAACATTGACATATTGCGAATTCCTAGTTCCTCCCTTCAAAACAACAATGCATTATGATTTTAGCCTTGTTTATAAACATAAAACAGTTGATAGTACCTTGATTATTTACTGTCATTAGCCTCCTCACTATGATTGCGTATTATCATTGTTTTTACAGATATGTCGCTGATGAAGGGTTCAACGAACCCGAAATGCATTGGACAAATAACAAACATTTGAATTACAAGATGTTTTGTTCAATTTCAAGTCGTTAATGAATGAAAGCATAAATGAGCAAACAAACAGAGAAAAACAATGAATAAAATTGTGGAAACCGCATACAACGTGTAATTGAATCTGTATTGCAAACTAGGTCTCCAACAGGAGATCCAACAGTTTGCCCAGGGGGACACATTCTAGTACGACTGTGCTGCTCTTCGTTACTGTCAAATAACCCATAGGATGAGTCCGTTGAGGGTGTTGTTTTGTCTGACACACTCACTACACAACAGCAATCTGACTGCAGACAAGTCCAAGTAATTTTTCGGAGATCTTCTCGTTGACCCCTGGCCAAAAAACCTGCTGTACTCATAATGTGGATACTGCTCACAAGCTTACTGTCAAAAACAAGATATACAGATTGCAAGACCAAGTCAACGCTTGCATTAAGAGTGAGGTCTGCAAGATACTAGAGCTAGGGGTGATTGAACCATCTGACAGTGCTGGACCCCAAGCCACATTCCATAGGTAGGAAACCTGAAATTAGGTTCTGTGTGGATTACAGGGGCTTAAATGCAGTCAGTAATACTGATGCAAACCCCATTCCAAGAGCAGATGAATTTATCGACTAGCTGTGTGCAGCCAAATTCTTGAGTACTTTTGATTTAACATCAGGGTACTGGCAGATTGGACTCACCCAGGGAGCCAAGGAGAGGTCAGCGTTTTCAACCCCAGAACGCCACTTCCAATTTAAACAGATGGCTTTGCATTAAGAAATGGACCTGCCACCTTCCAAAGGTTGGTAAATCGAGTTATCTCAGGCCTGGACAACTTTAGTGCAGCATACCTAGATAATATAGCTGTCCTTAGTTCCACCTTGGAGGATCATCTGGTACCATTGAAGGAGGTTTTACAGGCCCTGCATCAGGCAGGCCTAACTATCGCGATAGCCTAACTATTAAGGCGAGTAATTGCCAGATAGGGCAGAGATCAATTGTATACTTGGGCCACCTTGTACGTGGAGGCCAAGTCCAATCTCTCCAACCCAAGATCCAGACTATACTGGAGTGTGAGAGGTTCCCAAAACCCAGACTCCAGTCAGGGCCTTCCTTGACTTAACTCAATCCTACAGGAGGTTTCCGAAGGGTTATTAGACCATTGTGGCCCCACTCACTGAACTTTTGTCCAAAAGAGCAGCCTAAGGGAACATGGCGGCCGCGAGATAAATGGTGGTGGATTGCCAGCGATACAAGGAGGGTCGATGTGTAGGTGCACCACTTCCCCCCTCCCCCTCTGCAGCCGCTCCTTGCATGTATATTAATATATCGGAGAAATAACTCACCGAGCATCGGCGGAATTTGATGCATCAAAACTCGGTCTGTGGAGCTGCCTGGAGGCAGGGAGAGCAGCTTTGACGTGGAAGCAAGTGGTGGTGCTGCTGCGACACTCATGGGCGGTGCAAGCTTTCTCGTACAGCGAAAGAGGCAGCACAAGCTGTCCTGAGGTTGGGAAAGATGGAAGAGGCAGCACAAAGGGTGCATTCGATATCAGCTCAAATGTAGCCTAATGCCACCTCAGTAGAGGTTGATATGGCACAAGAGGTTACGGGGGTGTTGAGGTGACCAGTGGAGGCAGAGGAATGGCTGGGGGCACGTTCCAGATACCAACACAGAATAGGCTCAGCATACTAGAGGTAAGGGATAAGGTGGATGGTGAGGGAAGGATAAAACATGAAGACCTCCGTGTAGCAGAGACAAGGGGATTACATTTGCACCCAGAAACCCCGTTGACCTCCATTCTTTAGGACTTAAAAGAGGAGATCAGAAATAGGTTTAAACCATCGGAAGCCAATCAGGCAGACATACAAGCCTCCTGTACTGCTCTGGCGCAGAAACTAGATGATGTCACGGCGCGGACTTTGAAAAGGTCCATCCTATCAGATCTGGATGTGTCTATCCTCTTAAAAAAAGAATAAAGGAGTTTTTTTCTAAATAATGCCAATTCAGCTCCCATTGGAGTAATTTGGGATGCTTTCAAGCATATACAGGAGGGGTTTTACAAAGCCAGGTTACTTATAAGATAAGGCTTGATAGAACTGAATTAAGAAACCTGGAGGATAAACTGGGGATGCTAGAGGTCAAATTACAGCAAACAACATAGTCTACCCCGGATATAGATAATACAACGAAGCAGCTGGAAGAAGCAAGATTAAATTATAAGATTAATCAAGAGGCAAAATGCCGTGAGAGATGAGCATTGAGAGGCATGCAACAATTTGAATATGGGGAAAAGGCTGGAGCATTGTTAGCTTGGAAGGCGAGGGCTGAGAGGTTACGAAATTATATCGGTGAACTGATCATTAACCCTCAGGGCAAGATTTCTAATAAGGAAGAGGGGATGCAGGCTTGCCTGGTCTCGCTTTTCTCTGAATTATATACGGAAGTGCGATCATATGAGGGGGACCCTAAAACTATGGTTCGATAACTTAGGACTCCCAGCGCTTACAATGGAGGGTAGGAAGATGATGGACGCTACAATCACAGAGGGAGAAATAAGAAAGCAGCTTCTGCTCCTAAAGAATGACAAGGCAGCAGGCCCAGACTCACTACCGGTTGAGGTATACAAATTAATCACTGATGAAATAGTCTCGGAAATGAAATTGTTGTTCAATTCAGTTTACAAGGGGGAAGAGCAGATTCCAAGTTCATGGAGAGAAGCCACAATAGCTTTGATTTTAAAACCCGCAAAGGATCCAAGGAGAGCCGACTCATATCGACCTATCTGCCTATTAAATGTAGATTATAAAATCCATACTGGCATTTTGGCAGGGAGAATGGCAAATTAATACACATAGATCAGAAGGGGTTTGTCCCGACAAGACAGATTCAGGAAATAACGCTATCTTTGATTGGGACTATAGATCTGGCAATTGAGAGCACGATTCCCTTGGCAGTTATAACCATCGACGCTGCCAAGACATTCGATCGTGCTGGTTGGTATTCCTCTGGGCAGATTTGAAATCAATGGGCTGTGGCACAACCTATATTACGGCACTTAAAAAATTATATGAATGCCCTACGGCTAAAATCCTTTTAAATGGCTCCCTGACAAAGAGCTTTAATATCCATAGAGGTACGAGGCAGGGTTGTCCTTTGTTTCCCCTTCTGTTTGACATTTATATCGAACCCTTGGCGCATCTTTCGAGGAAAGACGATCAGATAATCCCAATCCACTCTCTCCCCTCTCGTTGTAAAATAGCATTATGTGCTGAGGATCTGATAATTTACACCTCAGATCAAGCCCAAACACTACCAAAGGTGGAGCAGCTAACAAAAGAATTTGGGGAGATATCCAGATATTTAGTGAATATCTCCAAGACAGAGTTGATGAGTTGGAATCTGGAGGTTGGGGAGGTAGAATGTGTGCTGAAATAAAATATATAGCGATTATCATAGTCAACCAAATTGACGAGATTCCATTGCAAAATCTAAAGAGGGTGGCCAAGGAGGTTGATCGGTCATTGTCCAGGTGGAAGAACCTTCCATTAACCATCTATCGGAGGGTTCATTTAGAAAAAATGTCTATCCTACCGAAGCTGACATATCTATTCAATTGTATTCACTTAAATTCCCCAAGGAAACAATCATTAAAATACAGGGAAAAATAATCAACTTTATTTTGGCTTCCCACAAAATAAGGCTTGCTTGGAAAAAACACTAAGTCGTTGTCTTCAGAAGGGTGGTTTGGCTCTTCCAGACTTTAACCTTTACTGTATGGCATTTCAGTTTAAAAATCTTTGAATGCTTATTGTGGAGACTGATTATTCTACTTGGGGAGTTTTATTAGGGGAAATGACTAAGGAGTTTGGGACAGCAACCTTTCTATATAAGTTTGGTGCTCAAAAGTACTTTAAAAAAGTAAGGTTGAAGGTCCTAAAAACAGCATTAACAATGTTGAACATAGGGTACTATTCGGAATTTGCACCAATTTGGGTATCCCCAGGGACACCGGAGTGTCTGAAGGATGGATTGACTCTCCCTTTGCAGCAAGCAGGAATGTCCAAGTGGGGTGATTTGATATCAGCAGGTGAATTGTTGCCTTGTGAGGTGCTGAGTGCGAAAACTGGCAATAGACTGTATGTGTTTAAATATGTCAGGGTTACGTCATGGTTTTCAACAATTCTCCAGGAGACCGGTGGGGTATGGGACTTTGAGGTCACCCTTCAGAATTTAAGTGTAAAAAGTAAAGAAGTTTCAAAGTGGTATTGGCAATTCCTGGAAGCAGAGGAAATGAAATTGGAGACTCCATATGCAATTTGGCGAGATACATTTCAGGATGAAAATTTATATCAGCTTTAGACGGATTCATTAAAATTAGTGTACTCAATAGTTACACCTGCAAACTTTAAGAGACACCACTTTTTTTAGTCCAAATAGGCTGTATTGGACTCCACAAAGAATAGCCAAGTTTGTGTTACAGCCTGTCCCCAGATGTAACAAATGCAATCTTCCAAAAGCTAATGATGTACATCTTTTCTTTACATGCCCCAAAATAAAAGAATACTGGAAGGTTGTAGAAACTACTATAGGAGACATTCTTGGGGAATCCATAACCTTGACAGCGGCATTAGTACTCTTAGGGGTGGACAAGAATCTACATGTCACTTTAAACAGTAAGCAAAGGCGTCTGTTATTTTATTTATTGCTTCTGGCCAGACGTGAGATTTGTAAACACTGGACAGACCCTATGCCTCCACATCCCACAGGATGGCTAAAAGTGGTTAAGTGGACCAGCAGAATGGATATCGATGGTAATCCATGAAGGTCGGGGAAAATCTGGCAGGACTTAATAAAGTGGGCAAGTTAGCACTGTGGTACAAAGTAGGGCTGAGTTGAAACGTAACAAATCTTTCCATAGTCCTATGATTACACCCGATCATGGTAGCTTGGGAGGATATTCCCCCCTGGAAGTGACAAGAGCCTTGGAAGCTCGGGCGAGCAAATGCAATGGACCATGAGATGAATAGGGGTGCCAAAAAATGGTCCAAGACTTGCAGAACGTCATTGAGGTATGAGGACAATAAAAACAATGAAAAAAACAAAACAAAAAGCAGCCTAAGAAGGTCATCTGGACCACATGATGTCAAAAGACCTTTAACACCTTGAAAGAGGCTATGTGCCCAGCTCCTGTCCTGAAGGCACCTGACTGTGAAAAGGAGTTCATTGTCTAAACAGATGCTTCTGAACATAGAATTGGGGTGGTGTAGTCACAGCTAAATAACCAGGGTCAAGATCAACCAGTTGCCTATATCAGCAGGCGACTCCTCCTTAGAGAGCAGCTTTGGAGTGCCATTGAAAAGGGAAGCCTTTACTGTGGTTTGGTCCCTAGAGAATGTGAGACCCAAATATCAGGGGGCAAATTTGCTGTTGCTTCTACTCAACTGTTTGTCATTAATTAAACATAAATACGAGATCTCTGAGATATTGAGAGAAAAAACAGAGACGTGGCTTAACGAGAGCTCCACCCCAGATATTCTGGATGCTCTCCCAGAAGGCTAGTAGATACTGAGACAAGATCGAGTAGGGCAAAGAGAAGGTGGAATTGAGATAATCTATAAATCCTCAATAAGGTGCAGCATAAAGTATGCAAATATAGAGAAATGTGAGGCTCTCCTTTTCACACTTTCTGCAGCGGAAGATAAAACCATAGCAGGCTTTCTAATTTACCGCCCAGCAGCTCAATTTGTGGCGAGTTTGGGGGTGAAAGTGGTCCAACCAGCTCTACGCTATAACAATTTCCTCATCCTAGGCGATCTTAACATGCATTTTGATAATATGGAGATCTAGGAAGTACATTCTGTATGTAGGGACCTTATAACACTTAACCTAGTGCAAAAAGTGAATATGCCTACTTATCAAGCGGGCATATTCTAGATCCAATATTTACCAACTCAATTGAGATAGATGGTTGGGACACCATGGCCAGTACCCTGGTCAGACCACCACTTAGTCCTTTTTACCATACCCTCTCATAGACCCACAGCTGAGAGGCCTGCGCAGAAAATCACACACAAGAAATGGACCAGATTCAACCCGAACTTATTCGCACATCCATTGTTGGAAAATAGTCTTAATCTGGAGAAGGATATAAACATAGCTAATAGGCAAATCGAGACATGGATAACTGACGCACTAGATGAGATAGCGCCCTGGACCACAATGAGCTCCAGGAGAACTAAAGCATCGGCGCCATGGTTTAATGAAGCACTAGTATGAGTCAAAAGAGAGTGTAAACAGCTTGAGCGCAGGTGGCGGAAGGACTAAACTATCAAGATAAAAGAGATATATAAAATAGAACTAAAAAAATACCACACCCTTATTAAGAAAAGACAATGTGATTTTTATACTGAAAAGATTGAAAGGGCCAGCAACTCCTCTAAAGAAATTTTCGCCGTACTGAAATCCCTCAAATCATGCCAAAATGTCAATAACTCAGCAACTTCCTCAATGGAGAATTGCAATAAAGTGGCCGTTTACTCTCCCGAAAAAGTGGCGAAAATATATGTCGCTTTTCAAGCAGAAGCACGTCAGGGCAAGCACCCAGATTGTAGGCCAGATATAACATTCGAGGTGCAGGAGTTAGAAGAGCTGAAGATCACAGCAAGCGGAATTAAATCCGGATCCCCATAAGATCCAGCACGCCCAAAGATCCTAATGCAGGGAGGAAACATAATTATGCCATATATCTCTGAGCTAATAGCACGCTCCTTTCAGCTGAAAGAATTTCCACTAAAATGGAAGCAAGCGATAGTAAGTCCACTAAAGAAAAAGCCGTAAATAGATCACGCTGTCTTAGAAAATTTCTGCCCCTTCTCGCTACTACCATTCTTTGCAAAAATTGCAGAGAAAGTAATGAATAAGCAGCTAACTAACTATATCAACAAGAATGATCTACTGCACCCCTCACAATTGGGTTTCAGAGCTGCACACTCCATGGAGCCGGCACTGCTCTTGGCCACTGAAACAATGAAACAATATGCAGATGAAGGGCAGACCACTGCAGTGATCCTGCTAGATCTCAGTGCGGCCTTTGACACCGTCTCCCATGGCCTTCTCCTCCAAAGATTAGAGGCATGCGGTGTTAGGGAGGCTGCACTGTGCTGGATGACATTTTGTCTCTCCTTGCGGAGTCTTCAAGTCACACAACAGACCCACACATCTAACAGTTTTCCCCTGTCTCAGGGAGTCACACAGGGATCAATTTCCCTGTGGGACCAATTTCATGACCAGACCGGAGGCTATCATTATGCATATTACTTTTATTGCCACCTCCTTGCAGCACTTCAAAGTATTACATCACTAAACATCTAAACTCTAGATCTTAGAATGTCCAACAATATATAAACCACATCACAGCAGCCATCTTCCTCTTTTATGTGCTGATCCTTGCAAGATAAGTATGCTGTTATGTCTTGAAGTTTTGTATATAGAAGAAAAGATTTAATGTAATTTAAGTTGTTAAATGTGTTGGTTTGTTAATAAGTATGAGTGAAATATTATTGCATAACTATAATTTAGTTAATGTATTTGGTATGTTTTGATTTTGGACCCAATTTATCGGTTAATATTGTTTTTTTCATTGTAAGGTAAGTTATGTGGTTATTATTTAGAGGGGTTTTTCGGTAGCGATATTGTAAAAAAAAAAAAAGAAGAAGAAATTTACCGTTTATTCGTTGCGCCGCAAGCATGCAAGTTATTTGCGGCTCGCGGCGTGATTCAAAAGTAAATCTTCGAGTCACGTTGTCAGGAGCAGCTCGGAGCTAATTCTGGTCATTAGATGAAGAGGAATCAAATGGGAATAGAGTTTATGTGAAGAGAGCAAGGAAATTAAAAAATATAGAGGTAGGAGTAAAATTTATGAAAGAAGGGAATGGTGAACCTGGTGCCACAAAAGGAAAAGGTGTCCTTCGCGGCACAAATGAGGGTCTCCAAAGCGTCACAAGAGAAATGGATGAGTCACAAGATGATTACAGGGATAATGAAATTGAGACAAATTAAGATGCATTCATTTTGGATGATTACTATGATGATGGTTGGGACATGGATACAGATAAGGTGGATTAGGAAAGAAAAGAGAAGTAATTGGTTAAGGATCCTCAAGGAGAAGATATGTTTAGTCCCGAGCTAATAAGACATCCAATTAGCGCTGATTGGTGGCCTTTGCCACATGTCGCAGAGTTTATAAAGCTTTGGATTAGAAGGCCATTGGAGAAAGAAGCCAGGGCGGTCATGAAATCAGAATGTTCACATCCTGTTGTTGAGGGAAAATGTTGCAGGACTCCGGAACTTGACCCAGATTTAATACGTTTTCTTTTTAAAATGGGGCCTGATTTTCGGAAGGGTCTTGAGAAAGTGCTCAAACAATGTCAGGATAGGTTATTGGATGTATTGGGGCCTTTGGCCAGAATTGTTAACATGGCAGAGGAGGCTAAAATGAAAAACGTAAATGTGAATAATGAGCTTTTGAGAGGTTGGTCTCAAAGGGAGTCCTGATGAGGGTTAGTCGTAAGTTGGGGGACTTTTCAAAGAAGGAACCTGCGGAGGATCCTAAAGGATACCTTTTCGGAGAAAGATTGGTGAAGGGAGTTGGGAAGTATGTGTCTACCTTCACCAGACTGGATAAAGGACAAACATCCCTTAGAAGAGTGTTTGGTTGGAGTGTTTTTTTTTTACAGGGCCGGGGCAAGGGCCCGTTTACCTGGCTGATCCTTTTCAAGGGCACAGTACCAGTCAAGTCAAATGGATGAGCAGCATTCAGGGGTTTCCAGTCTGCAACTGGATTTTATCCCCAAAGGGGAAGACCAGTAGGCAAGATGCGACAAGCAAGGGGTCAAACGCAGTTTGCTCAAGAATCACAGGGTAAGTATGAAGACTGTTTTTGGTTCTTCGCCAGGCAAGGTAGGGGGACGGTTGAGATTTTTTGGGAAAAATTGGGAAAAGATAACAAAAGACAGTTGGGTTATCCATACCGTTAAGGGTTATATGTTGGAGGTGGTGGAGATGCCAAAACAAATGAAGGAGCCAAGTCAATTGGTTTTCAAAGAAGAAATGCAGGAAATTGTAGGAGTAGAGGTCTTGGAGATGTTGGAGAAAGGGGCAATAGAAGTGGTTTCAGAAGGAGACAGAGGTTTTCTAAGTACCATTTTTTTGGTGGAAAAGAAAGGGAAAGGATGGAGGACGGTAATAAATTTGAGAGGGTTAAATCATTATGTGGGGGGGAGGAGCCTAGCGCGCAACCAAGATGGCCGCGTAGGTGCGAGGCTCCCGAGGACCTCCGCAACCTCCTACGTTTATCCTGTCTTCATCCTGCCTCGGTTGAGGGGACTGTGTCGGTGAGCCTGTGCCGAGGTGGTACCCGTTTCCCGTTCTTGAATCGGACTTTGGGTACCGGAGTGAGCACCGATTGAAGTTTGCGGCCTACTTCTCGCCGGACCCCGGATTTGCGCTGGGGGGTGACCCAGTGGCAAAGTGAACAACAACGGCGGGCTGGGCCTGGCGGGTCGCGTACCCCGCACTTTTGCTTTCGCACCCCCTTGCCATCTCTGCAAGTGAGATCGCGGAGCGCTTCGTGCTGGTGTGGCCTCGCTGGGAGACCCTGCCTGCCTGCCGGCTGTGACCCACCCCGCCTACCTGGGGTGGCCCCCCGGAGCTCGTGGCCTTGATTACCTGCCCTCTACGGCGTAGCTGGTGCGGGTGTGGGACCTGTGGCGATGGCCACGAAACAAGATGGAGATCGGTCGAAGACCAAGTCGACCCGGCGTGGCGCCGTACATCAGGCCAACAGCATGGACCGCTATACCCTCCAGAAGGGATCTCCCGGTGGACCGCACTAGTCCTTTGAGGGCCCCCCTGATGCCCCGGATTTGTCCGCGGATCTGACTCTGCAAGACGTCATGGGCGCCATTGCCGAGATGAAGGCCTCGGTGGGCCAGCGGTTCGACACCTTGGCGCATAAGATCGACGCGGTCCTCGTGGATGTCGGCCTGGTGAGGGCTGATCTCTCCAAGACCAACAACCGGGTTGATTCTTTGGCCCAAACCGCGTCGGGCCTCACGACTGAGGTGGCGGCCCTACAAACGGAGGTGCACCGACTTCGTCAGGCGAGTGCGCTTATGAATCGGCACCTGGAGGATTCCGAGAGTCGGGCCCGGAGGAATAACATCCGCATCATTGGAGTACCCGAGGGACGGGAGGAGGCGGCGTCGGATCTTTTTGTAGAGGACCTGATCGCTACCCATCTCCAGCCTCGGGGACTGAGTAAATTCTTTGCCGTGGAGAGGGCCCACAGAGTTCCCGGGGGAAGGCCGAAGGTCGGAGCCCCTCCGCGGCCTCTCATTGCCCGAATTTTTAACTTTCGGGACAGGGACGCGATCTTGCAAGCCTCCAGACTGCAAGGGCCGATTAAGCTGGACAATATGGAGGTGAACTTTTATCCTGATTTTACCCAAGCGGTCCAGAAGCAGAGACTGAGTTTCCTGGGCGTCAAGCGCCGGCTTCGGGACATGAACTTAAAATACGCCATGCTCTTCCCGGCCAAGCTGAGGGTAGAGGTGGATGGTCGCACGCACTTTTTTGATCATCCCAAGGCGGCCGGGGACTGGCTGGACACTCTGCCTGGGGGTCATGATCGAGATGGCGGGGGGGGGGCGGCGGGAGGAGACGGCCCACTGGATCGGGACTGAGGGGTTGATATTGGGCCTCACTCTGGACGACTATGATGCCACTTTCGACCAAGCTTCTGTCTTTGTTCTTTCCCCTCCCTTGGAGGTTGTGTGGGGTCTAGAAGGGGTACTCTTTCCTCCTCTAGGGGGTCTAGCTAGTTTCATTATATAGGGGCGACAGGCACACTGCAAGTTGGGGGGGCTGTCTGGGCTCATGCAGGGGTGCAGGGAGGGGGGAGTTTTGTTGGGGCGGGTGGGTTGGGGTGGGGTGTTGTTCGTTTACACCACAAGGCAAAAGTATTTTGGTTAAAATCTCCACCCCATATTATGGCTAGTTCCTTGTGGATCTTAATAGATAATTCTTGAAGGCAATGATATATTTCATTCATTACCTTCGTAAGTTCATCCACGGAAAGATTATTATAAAAGTTCACAAGTGCTATAGCTCTATTTCGTTTCAGGTGAAGGATAAGGATTTGGAAGTTTGTGGCCAATTTTACTGATGCTATTGATGAAAATCGCACAGTATTAGATATGAAGATAGACATACCTCCTTTTGCCCTACCAGAGGAAGAAGGTAGTGCTGGAGAAAAGTAAGTCTTAAAGCCTTCAAGATGCAGTTCAGATGTAGCCCATGTTTCCTGGAAACACAGGACATCGAAACTGCGTATGAAAGCAAGCCAGATATCATTAGTGACCTTTGATCGAAGACCGGCCACGTTCCAAAAAAGAATTTTAGTTAGAAAGTCATCCTTATTTAACGGAGATTTCAGAGCTATACCCGATGGATCCTCACAACTAGAAATTGTATCGTTGTGTTATTTCTAAAGTGCTCTCTGGGGGACGAGTGATGGCTTCTGTTTATGATGGGGGGTAGGGGACTGAGTCTGTTGTCCTGGAATGCTAATGGATTGGGGGACAGGATAAAACGAGGTGTGGTCCTGCAGTTCTTGAAGCGAATTTCGCCCGATATAGTTTTTCTGCAGGAGACACACCTCATTGGTAACTCCTTTTGTGCTATGAATCGACGGGGCTACCGCCTTGTGGCCCATTCGGGCTTCACATCTGGTTCAAGGGGTGTGGGCATTATGGTTAAGAACTCGCTCCCGTTGGAGATTGATGAGGTGCTCCATGACAACAGGGGACGTTACACGGTTTTGGTGGGTAGAAAGGAGGGCAGAGTGGTCGTTTTTGTGTCTGTATATGTCCCGCCGGGGCTGCAGACGACCACCTTTGCGGATCTGGGGCGCCTCCTCCTTGGCCTTCCGGAGGGGATTCTAGTAGTGGGGGGGGATTTTAATGCTGTGGTTTCCGGAATTGTGGATCGTCACCCCCCTAGGGATCTCCCCCGTGCCCAAGCGTGGTTGTCTGGCCTCTTGGATACCTTGGGGCTGGTGGATTGTTGGCGTTTGAAACATCCCACGCAGCTACAGAACACCTTCCATTCAGGGGCTCATGGTAGTCTCTCACGGCTAGATTATGTCCTGGTTCCGGCGGCTCATGTGGGGAGGATAGGGGAGGTGCGCCATTTGGCACAGGGTATTTCGGACCACTCCCCGCTCTTGTTGCACTTTGATATTCTTCCGAGGGGAGAGGGCAGGGCGATCCCGATTAATCCCTGGTACCTGCGTGACCCCACCATTCGCGCAGAGCTGGTTAAATCCCTTAAGCGCTACTTTGATGAGAATGTGGGGTCGGTGTCATCGGCGGTCTCACTGTGGGAGGCGTTCAAGACGGTACTCCGGGGAGAGGCCCTGTCCCTTATTTCCCATTCCCGGAGGCGCGAGCGGGAGGAGGTGACCCGTGTTGAAGCTGAGATAACTGAGTTGGAGGGTGATCTAGAATGTGGGGTGACGGATGACAAATTACATGTTCTCCGACTCAAGCAAGCGGCCTATAAGGCCCTCGTCACGGAGGCGGCCAGGGGCCTCAGTAGAGAGCAACAGGGGAGACTGTATGATGTGGGTGATAAGGCTGGTAAATTGATTGCGTGGCTGGACAAAAAGGAGAGAGCGAGTCGAGTTGTCCCGTTGCTTGAGAAACAGAATGGTGTGTGTGTCACTGAACCAGAAGAAATTGTCTCCTGCTTTGCGGACTATTTCTGTGGGGTGTATTCCCCGGTGTCCTCCCGCTCTGAAGAGGATTCCCATGCCCTGCTCAGGGATATCGCACTGCCTTCCCTTTCGGAGGAGGACAGAGTGTCATTGGACGCCGCTCCAACTTCCGAAGAAATTGCCCTTGCCATACGTTCGGTCGCTTCCGGCAAGGCCATGGGTCCTAATGGTCTTCCCATCGAGTTGTATAAACTGCGACCGGATACGCTGGCACCGCATCTCCGTGCCATGTTCCTCGCGGCTCACTCGGCGGGTTCCCTCCCGCTAGACCAGCGTCTAGCTACCATCGTGGTTATCCATAAGGAGGGGAGGCCACGGGCCCGGGTCACATCCTATCGGCCCATTTCGCTATTGAATGCGGAGCCCAAAATTCTCGCCAAGGTGTTGGCCAATCGGCTGGTCGGCGTAGTGTGTGACTTGATTCACCAGGATCAGTCCGGCTTTATCCCCCATCGCAACACAGCGCTTAACCTGCGGCGTTTGCATGGGGTGCTCGCACGTGTCCCGTTCATATGGGAGCCGGCCATCTTGGCGTCCTTGGACGCCACTATGGCGTTTGACACACTTGAATGGCCATATATTTGGGCGACGCTCGCGAAGTTTGGGTTTGGCCCAGGATTCATCGGTTGGGTAAAATTGTTGTACTCTGGCCCGCTGGCGCAGGTGGTTGTGAACGGTAGAGTGTCGGCTCCGTTCGAGCTGGGCAGGGGCACGCGGCTGGGCTGCCCGTTATCGCTGCTCCTTTTCGCGCTCGCCTTGGAGCCCCTGGCGGAGTGGCTGCGGTGGCATCCTTCTATCCGTGGTCTCCGCTGGACCCCCGAGTATGAGGACCGCGTATCTCTATACGCTGATGATATTCTCCTGTACCTGGCTTCCCCACGTAAATCACTGATAGTACTGGTTGATGTATTGCATTCATTTGGCCTTAACTCCGGCCTTGTCATCAACTGGGCGAAATCGTGCGTGTATGTTCTCTCTGGGGAGGATCCTATCCTTCCGCGGGGCTGTCCTATCCAGATCGCCCCGCGGGGATTTAGGTACCTGGGTGTCTTCATTACCCTGGACGCGGAGGCCCGATATAGTCAGAACTTGCTTCCCCCCCTACAGCGCCTGAAGGAGGATGTCGCGCGTTGGAGGCGCTTGCCGCTCTCGCCGCTCGGCCGGGCGGCATTGTTTAAGATGATGTCGCTGCCGCGTTTCCTGTACGCTCTGCAGAACACAATGGACGTCGTCCCGGCGCGCTACTTTCGCGAGGTGGAGAGTTTGCAGCGCCGACTGTTCTGGGAAGGTAGACCGCGTATCGCCCTGGCGAAGCTGACGCTCCCGTGGTATGACGGGGGGATTGCCCTCCCGGATATCAAACGGTATTATTGGGCCTCCCAGCTGGCTGCGATTAATCACGGCCTGTACGGGCCCGCTCTAAACCCGGCCTTTGAAATGGATAAGATGTTACTGCCGGGTGGTGATTATAACCGAGCGCTTTACTCCAGCTCGCTCGACGCACGTCTGACGGGCCCCACGCGTGTCATGGTACGAGTGTGGCACGCGGCTAATGTGGCGATGGGGTGAAAAGATCGTTTGACCCGGGCGTCCCCGCTATATGCATCTGAGCAGTTGGGTTCCCTGTGGACCTCGAAGGGCTTCGAGAAGTGGGACATGATAGGCATCAGCAGGGTGGGTGATCTCTGGACGAGGGGGGGATTCAAAACGTTCGAGATGCTGCAGACAGAATTCCAGTTGCAGGACAGGGAGTACTTTCGGTATATGCAGATCCGTCATGCGCTATGCTCCGTATTCCCGGACGTTGCCTCCATCCCGGAGTATTCCCCTCTGGAGGATAGAGTGCTGGATGGACATGTACCGGACAGCACGATTTCGTTAATCTATAAAAAACTTATCAATGACCGCTCGGGACTGCTGACTAACCTTCGTGAGGCGTGGGTTGCCGATGGATTGGAGCTGGATGACGAGGACTGGGTGTCTGCGGTGGCCTCCCCGAAAGAGGTGGCCATACCGGCCCGCCTTCGCTTCGTCCAGCTCAAGATACTCCATAGGGTCTATGTTACGGGGCCAAGGCTATTGCGTATGGGCTATGCTGTGGACGGGTTGTGTAAGCGTGGGTGTGGTTCTTTGGGGACCTTTCTCCATATTTTGTGGGAATGCCCGGAGGTGGAGCGATTCTGGCGTGGTGTGCATGAGGTCCTGCGGGTGGGTACGCGTGTGTCGCTGCTGCCCGAAGCGAGGAGATGCCTTCTGAATGTGTGGGAGCCAACCGACTACTCGGTGCCGCAGACGTGGTGGGTGACTCTGGGATATATGGTGGCCAAACGCGACATTGCTCAACTGTGGGGTTCCCAGAGGTCGCCGACTGTCTCGGCATGGAAGGATAACATGGATTGGTGCATGTTTCGGGAAAAGGTGGTGTATGTTGCGAGAGGTAAGCCTGGGACATGGGTGAAAGTATGGGGCCCCTGGAACGCCTACCGCGGGGGAATCTGTACCCCGCCGTTATTGCCCGATCCGTCCCCGGCCCCGTCCCCTTAGCCAGTTTATCTCCCCGGTTCCGGGTACTGAGTCCACCTAGTCCCCGTCCTGACCTTTTCCCCCCCTTGATACTCCTATGGATTGGTAGGGTCCCCCTTCTAGGGGAGCACATGCTGCTGTTTCCGATTGTGGGTTGCCTTGTGGATTTGTTTTTTGTTGTTATTTATATTAAAATGAAACCGTTATGTGGGGTCCGGATGGTGTGGCTACCAATGCTGCTAACTCCTGTGCATTTCCCTTTGCCGCAGCATACGCTCTATTGTTTGTATCACATGCTCCTCTTGCTTGCTAGCGGCCGGCCTGAAGGTTGTAGGCCCATCTTTGTATATTTTTTGAATTTTGTAATAAACGGTTTCAAAAAAATAAATAAAAAAAAATCATTATGTGGTTTACAGGCATTTCAAGATGGAGGGTATCCATCGTTTGAGAGATATCCTGCAAGCAGACGATTGGTTAGTGAAGTTAGATCTGAAGGATGCTTACTTCACTATCCCGATAGCAGAAGAAAGTCGCAAATATCTACAGTTCAGATGGATGGGTCAGCTGTACCAATTGACTTCACTTCCATTTGGCTGGCATCAGCACCCTGGTGTTTCACAAAGGTGTTGAGGCCTGTTGCGAAGTTTCTCAGAGAGAGAGGTTTGAGAATGATTATGTATCTGGACGATTTTTTTATACTGTCTGGGTTTTGTGGTAAACAGGGAGAAATCTGTTTTAGTCCCAAGTCAGTGTTTTTAGGTTTTGTAGTGAACACTGTGGAGAAAACATTAAGTTTGCCAGAAAAGAGGGAGAAGAAAATAAAATCGGAAGTGAAAGGTTTGTTGAGAAGGGAAAGAGTCATTCTGAGATTGTTGGCAAGAGTGATTGGTTTTATTTTTCTGTTCTATTCAGGCAGTATTTCCAGGGCCTCTTCATTACAAAGCTTTGCAGAGAATGAAGGCATACGCACTCAGGATATGCTTGTGGTATGGAGATCAGGTCGTTATTACTGCAGAGGCTTGGGAGGAGTTGGTTTGTTGGTTAGAGACTCTGGAAGCTTGGAATGGCCAATTTGAGATATACCCAGATTTTGTGTTGGAGACGGATGCAAGACTTCTTGGCTGGGGAGCATGTCTGGAGAATCAAGAAACAGGTGGTAGATGGTCCTTGGAGGAGAGGTTGGAGCACATAAATGGTTTGGAAATGAAGGCAGGTCTTTATGCCTTAGGGAGTTTTGAAAAACAATTGAGGAGTTTTAATGTTTTGTTGAAAATGGACGTTTCTGCGGTACGGTACATAAACCGCTTAGGTGGAAGCAGGTTGAGGAATCTGACTCAGTTGACGAAGGAGATTTAGACTTTTTGTTTGGAAGAGAACATTGGTTTGCAGGCAGAGAATTTACCAGGTCAATGCAATGTAGTAGCAGACTGGAATTCAATATATCTCAGAGATTACAGCGATTGGAAGCTGAATGTTCAGTATTTTCAGGAGTATATTTCAAGTTTGGGGTCCACTGAAGGTGGAACAGTTTGCGTCAAGGCTGACTTTCCAGTTGAAATGTTTTACAGTTGGAGGCCGGACCCTTTGGCAGAGGAGATGGATGCGTTCCAGCAGGATTTGAGGAAGGTTCGGGGGTATGCTTTTCCCCCATTCACTTTGATTCAGAGAGTGTTATTGATGGTAAGGAGGCAGAGGTGTCAGTTGGTGTTGTTGATGCTGTTTTGGTCCGGTCAGGCATGGTTTCCAGGTCTTTTGGAGTTGGCAATAGAGGAAACGTTGTTGATTCCGGATTCAGAAGACGTGCTTCTGGGAGAGGAAGGAGTTTTTCATCCTTTGGTTACAAAAGGGGCTTTGAGCCTTCTTGTATGGAGGATTTCAGGAGAGCAGTCCGGAGATATTTCGGAGCAGGCTCAGGAGTTGCTCAGAGAGTCTTGGGCACCTGGTACCAGGAAAAGGTATTTGGGAGCATGGAGGAAATGGTTTGGTTGGTGCATGGAAAGGGGTTTGGATCCCGTGGAGGCATCTGTCATAGAATTGGTAAATTTGTTATCTTCTTTGTATGTATTTGAGTTACATGACAATAAATGTTATAGGTCTGCAGTTGCTGCAGGTCATAAACTGGTAGGAGGTTGTTCTATTGCTAGAGAACCTTTGGTATGTAGAGTGATGAAAAGAGTAAAGTTGAGGAGGCCTCCTAAGCCAAAATATAGTGGTTTGTGGGATGTTAACAAGATTTAAATTTTGTTGGAAGGTTGGCCAGCTATCTGGGAAGCTGGCAAGTCTTTTGTGTCTTATTTCTTTAGGAGAGCTTCTGATGTAAGAGCTTTAGATATTAGTAACAGGTGTTTTAATCCAGACGTGGTGATTTGTACTATTACAAAGAAGACTAAATGCATGTCTTCATCAATTTATTATCCTAGGTTTAATGAGCATCCTAAATTGTGTGTGGTAAGATACTTGAGAGAGTACGAGTGAAGGATGAGTGAATACAGGAAGCATGGTGAGGATCAGGTGTTGATTTCTTATATGAGACCTTTTAGGCCAGTTACTACGGCTATTGACTGAAAAGGTTACCCACACCCAGATGTGGTCAACTCAGGGGTGGACTAGCTGTAGGGACTAGTAGCCCATTGGCTACTTGCTCCCACACCCCTAACTCCTCTAAATCTAGGATGTAAGGGACACCCCTGACACCAGAACCTCAGTTCTGGAGAACCTGCATCAAAGAGGACTGAAGAGAACTGTGTCTGTGACAACAGGACTTGCCCAAAGCAAAACAGGGATACCCTGCACCTGTGGCAATGCTCCTGGAACTGCCTGAGCAAGACTTGTTCTAGGCCATCTCTCATTTCACCCAGATGGAGGGACCCCTGTGGAAGCCTGAAGCTCCCCTAGACTAGTGACACTAGTCCCCTTCAAACTGCGAGTAAAACAACACTCCTGATTCAAAGAATTACTGTCCATCGTGCCCTCCAAGGGAACGCCCAAATCCAGATAGTCTAGTGCATTGTGAGAACTGTAGTCCTACCTTCCACGAAGTTACTGGCAGCTCTAGCATTCCCTGGGAACACCGGACATTGAATTTACTTTCTGCTCTACATACCATTGCCAAAGCTTGTTGGTTGCCAGTCTGGCAACCAACCCTTTCCGTCAATGCTGCACTTAGAGGGAACTCCATCTGACCTTCGACCAATGTTTTTGCATCTTTTCCCCTGCAGCACAGTTTCAGTGGTCAAAGCATCTTTCCTGCAGCTCCTGTTCAGCACAGGGACAGCCAGGACAACTCTGCACCTGGGCTCCACGGGCCAGGTAAAATAAAACTGGCTCGGTGCTGGGACCCATATCATCCTCACCCTGCAAAGGTTCCACGCAACTCGACCTGCAAGTGACCGACTATCATTGCGGTCAATGGGAAAAAACACTAGTGGCAAAGTTTCACTGCATTATGTTGCACTGATTTTATATTGCTTACAAAATCATAGACGCCATTTGAGGCTAGTTAGGGGTCGCAGTTGTGATCTCTAATTTGCTCCCTGGCACTCCTGGCACTTCCTTTCTGACCACTGGCCTAAGAGGAGGCAAGTGTTTTGCCCCCCTCTGAGGCAAGGGGTCACAAAGGAAACACCAGGAGTAGCAGGGAGCAAGTTAGAGGTTGCAGCTTCAACCCCTAACTAATCTCAAATGGCGTCCATGTCTATAATTACCGTTATATGTATGCTCTTCTGTTCGTTTTGGTGTCTAAATTAAGATAAAAATTCACTCTTTTTATAAATTGGTGTAGGATTTCTCTTGAGGTGTGTCAATTACTTATCGTCCATGTTGGTACTCTGAAATGCTTAACACATGTTCTTCTAGTAAAGTCAGGCTGCTCTTTGCCACACTATAAGGACTGAGCTCAGTGTTTATTAGTGTGAATTCAAGGACCCTCTTTTGGATATTACATGGTGAGGCCTACGCACCACAACACAGAATACTCCCCTTTCCTACAGTAATTACTCAAAATTCTCCCAAAATTGCAAATAATTACTCAAATCAAAACAAACTTTATTCGGCTGAAGGCAGACAACCATAAAAGTACAAAGAAATACAGTCTGTAAAAAAATGGATAAAAACAAAGTAGCAATACATATTAAATACAGCCAAAAAATAAACAAAGAAAAAACTAACCAAAGTACAAAAGCACCTTTAGTAAGCCTTTCCTTTATTGAAGAATTTTTTTTTTTTTTTTTAAATAATAATCGTCAACAGAGTTTCAGTTGTTGGGGTAAATAAGATAGATGAAAACTACAAATTCTGCCTATGCCTCAGGACTAATTTCAAAAAAGTGGCTACCAATTTGGCAGATAGCTCAGTATCCAAAAATTGGAGAGCCAAAAAAGCGGGGCGACATCTGCGGAGACCACAGATCTTCAAAATCGGGCCAAGCCAACATTTCCGGAAATCATGATAAAATTTACAGAACAATACTGTATGAATCGTAGATTGAGAGGAACTCTCATCACAAGGGCAAAGTTGGAGTGAGTTTTCCCATGTACTGGACTTTGGGAAAGTGACCAAGTGATGAAAGATGTTAAGTCTAAATTTTATTAAAAGGAGTCTCTCAAAATCCGTGCATTTGAAAGTTAAATAGGGCTGGATTGACAGGGTCGTTTGGACCAAAAGCGCGTGTTGTACAGTCGGCTTGACGAACTCATTAGTCATTCTCAGGGATTCTAAATGAGCCATACACATCTTTTTAAGTTGTTTCCTCGGTAATTCGGCTTTTGTCAAAGGGGAGTGAAAAAAGCGAGCCATACCCAAGTCATCGAGGAATCTCTTTATATAGGAGATCCAACCAATCTTATGTGCATGGTCTAAGGCTATGCAATCCTTAATGAACCCCTGAGAAAAGGTAGTAGCTTTCGATGTCCAGATACGATGCCATAAGAGAAGGGGTTGAATCCTAATCAGGTCTGTAAGATAGGGCATACCCAGCTCTAAATGGCAAGCGTAGGTCGATGTAGCCCGCGGGACAGCCAGGAGAAATCTCAAAAAACTATTCTTCACCCTTTGAACTTCCTCGACTTTTGCATAACCCCAAAGGCCAGCCCCATAGATAACACTAGCTATACATTTTGCCCTGTAAATCTCCAGGAGTTCAACCGTTGGCCTCCTGCCTAACGTGTTAGCAAAGTTAACCAATGCAGCTGTGGTTCTTATAAAGGTGAGTTTCCTAGACTCAATGGCACGTTTCCATGAGCATTTGTCATCAAATACTATGCCCAAATATGGATATTGAGGAGTGCTCTCTACTTTTTGGTTATCGACAATAAAGGTCTTTTTCTTCATTTTCCTTGACCCTATGGATATTACAAAGGTTTTTTTGGTATTAATCCTTAGGTCAAGGTTAGCCATAAAAGTATGATATTTCGTGAGAGCACGCTGTAGTTCATTGGGAGTGCGTGCTAGGATAACGGCATCGTCGGCGTAGAGTAGTGCTGGTATAGGACGGTTGTTTATGCAGGGAATGTCCTGAGATCCCATTAACATGGCTTTTTCCAAGCCGTTGGTGTATAAGTTAAATAAGAAAGGGGCCAGGACACAGCCCTGCCTTACTCCACACTCAACTCTAAAAGACTTTGTCACCTCACCCCCCAGTCCGTATCTCACACGAGCTGTGGCATCCGAGTATAGTTCGCGTAAAAAGCTTATAAGAGGCGACTCTATACCCATGCTTTCTAAAATATCCCACAACTTAGAATGGTTAACGCAGTCAAATGCTGCAGAAAGGTCCACATATGCTAAATAGAGTGCACCCCCTTTTGCAGTAACATATTTGCCTATTGTTAAAGATAGATTGAGGGCTTGCTCAGTGGTACCCAAACCCTCACGGAACCCAAACTGCAGATCAGAGAGGGCTTTGTCATCAAAAGCCCAAAGCTGGAGCCGCTCCAGAATGACGCGCCTAGCGACTTTCCCAAGTGAGTCTAATAGGGAAATCGGTCGGTAGCAAGATGGCAGATGGCGGTCCCCCTTTTTAAAAATAGGGACAAGAGTTGATTGGGACCAAGAATCTATAGGCCCCAATACACAGGATGCTTGAAGGACCCTGGTTAATATTGGTGACCACAGGTCCATAGTAAATTTAAAGAAATCAACTGGGACCCCATCGGGGCCCGAGACTTTACCATTTTTACTGGCCGTTAGGGCGTGCTCCACCTCCTCATGAGAAATATTAATTAACAGAGGAAAGGCAGCTTTGTTTGGCCTAGGGGAAGTTGAGAGTGTGGTGGTTGGAGAAAATAGCCAAGCCATGTTTGTTCATCAATCGCCACCTCAACACTAGGTTTTACAGATGGTTCCGTAAGAAAAGTGGACTTCACGACCTTCCAAAAGGCAGCGCTATCTCTGAAAACACATGATTTGTGCAATTGGGCCCAGAGATCATTTTTCAAATCGTCCTTCCGTCGCTTTAGAGCCTGCTTATAATCATTTCTAAGGGCTGCAATCTCCTTTCTATCTCTTGGCTTATTATGGAGGGCTACTTTCAGGGTCTGATAAGCTTTGTGCAGGAAGAGTCAAACCAGCCCGTCGGGTTGGTCTTACTGTTCTTAAGCTCTACGAACAGAGTTTCCTTTATAGCTACCAGCAACAGTGCAACATTTTCCAAAATCCCTCATGAGAAGTAGTAGGATCAAGGCAATTATTAATCGCTGAAGTCATTCTAGTAACTATGGATGCTGTAATTCCCTTAGGATCCACTTTTTCCCACCTTAGAGAATATCCGTTTAGTCTGTCTATTGTTAGTTTGTTTTTAGTTAAAGCTAACTCAATGTCAAGCCTCTCGTGTTTCTTAGACAATTTTAGTGTAAGACTAATTGGGTAATGATCGCTAATGGCGATATCGTGGGTTTTACAAGTGAATAGCTTTTTAGCCCATGCAGTAGAAGAGAAAATAAAATCAATTGTAGTTGGCCTGCCTCTGCCAACAAAAGTTGGGGCTACAGGGATGGGAGGATTCACCATATCATTTACAAGGGCGAGATCTAAACCACACAAAATCTCGTTTAAACAATGGCCAGGTAAGGTGTGAGAAAAGTGGGTTATTGGATCGCCGTTTTCATCCTCAATTCCGCAAACTAATTTCTCACCCTGAGTACATAAATTTTGGTTAAAATCTCCACCCCATATTATGGCTAGTTCCTTGTGGATCTTAATAGATAATTCTTGAAGGCAATGATATATTTCATTCATTACCTTCGTAAGTTCATCCACGGAAAGATTATTATAAAAGTTCACAAGTGCTATAGCTCTATTTCGTTTCAGGTGAAGGATAAGGATTTGGAAGTTTGTGGCCAATTTTACTGATGCTATTGATGAAAATCGCACAGTATTAGATATGAAGATAGACATACCTCCTTTTGCCCTACCAGAGGAAGAAGGTAGTGCTGGAGAAAAGTAAGTCTTAAAGCCTTCAAGATGCAGTTCAGATGTAGCCCATGTTTCCTGGAAACACAGGACATCGAAACTGCGTATGAAAGCAAGCCAGATATCATTAGTGACCTTTGATCGAAGACCGGCCACGTTCCAAAAAAGAATTTTAGTTAGAAAGTCATCCTTATTTAACGGAGATTTCAGAGCTATACCTTATGGATCCTCACAACTAGAAATTGTATGACTTGTAGGGAGGTATCTTCAATCACAACACCACCCCGGGGCAAGTCATCTGGGTGCACAGCAGGGGTTGGTAGAATACTGCCAGTGTTTACTTTCGAATCCTCCAGGTGGAGTCAATCCACTCTCTCCAATTCAGAGAGGTGCTCAAAGTGGTTAAAAGTCGGAATATTATATCGTGAATCAATCCCTTTCTCCCAGTTTCCAGTTGGTAGGCCCCTAGGAATAGTGGATGGCCGGCAGGACAATAATTGGGGATAGAAAAAAGTCAAATCCCTGACTTGGATGTCAGTGTTAGCGCAATATGGAGAACAGTTACATATATGTCGAACAACTCGCCTGTCCCTGAAGTTTACTACAATACAATCCCCCAAGATGTCCTTTCTCGTACAACCCAGCCAGCTTATCCTTCTAGAAAACAATATCTCGCCAGAAATATTTAACGGAAGTGGCCTGTTTTTATTTAGCCAGAATGGGACTTTGTTTCTTAGCTCGGGGAAGGTCTCAATTTTCCCTATTGGTAACTCTGGGACCCCAGCTAGCACTATTGTATATGGTAGTGATTGTGGTGGTAAATCGATGTGTGATAATGACTTCTTGGAGGCAGCTGAAATAGAGGGATCCTTACGGGGGGTTGGAATATCTATCATTTGATGTACAAGTTCAGAGCCCCCATGTATGGGATCCCCCACTATGTCCGAGGGTTTAAACACCTCTGGTGTCTTCAAAGAAGGCTTAGCGCTAGTATCAATAATCGCTGGTGCGATGGATAATACAGAGCTGGGGGGAGTTGGCGACTTTATATTGTTATCGGATAGGATGGTTTTGGGCCTGATATTTGGGGATATGAGAAGGCATTTTGAATGTACTCTATTTAACACGTCTCCTTGGGTAGCAAAAGAGTCTTTGATAGTTGTTTCCATTTTGTCAACTTTTTCTCCTATACATCTTAACCTTTCTTGTAATGGGGCCAGTAGAGACTTCAAAAGGTGTTCGATTTTCTGGAAAAGCCCGTCAGTGGATAAAGCAGCGGGCAAGAGACTAGATGGTTGCTCTGCAGGTAAATCGGGGGAATCATTTTCACAAGTTAAGGTAAGAACTGGCTTGTGTAGGTTATTATCAACGTTTTTCCTCATTGGAAGAGGAGGTTTAGAGACAGGTTTCTTATAAGTGCAACCACCATGGGGGCGTTTTGATTTTTTTGCATTTTCAACATTTTCTCCATCATTATTAATTTGTTTAAAACTGCTCCTAGCCTTCTGCCCTCTTGTTGTCACCCTCGGAATGTGCGTATCCGAGTTTAACGACAAAGGGGAGACCGAAATAGGAGATGTAAGTGTCTGACGAGTAAAATTGTCAGAAAAATCCCCTAGCTGAGCTAAAGAATCAGGGGGAGGTACTGTCGCAAGAATAGTAGGAGTTAACGACAGCCTAGATGGAACTGATAAGGGTTGGGGGGATACGTTATCTAAAATAGGGGCTGTTCCCTGAGTCGAAAAAATAGGATAAGAACCTGGGAGTGCAACAAAAGATGGGACCAGGATCGAGTCCTGCGAATTAATAGTGACAGATGAAGTATTGACCGGGAGTAGAGGGGGCAACATGCCAACAGGAAGAGTAAGTCGGCGTTCAGTATTTTCTATGGCAGTCGCCACCACTCCAATAGTTTTCTGCAACATGCGGTCAATTGCTGTCAAACTAGGTAATGAATGATTTGATATGGCTCTATGTTCTAAAGGATGAGGAGATATTGCAGGAATTACTTTGCCCGTCTTGCCCATTTACAAATCAAGCGTTAGGGGCACGAAGTCTCAAACAGACAGGATGCACAAAGCGAAAAATAGTCAAACAATGGAGGTAGCCCGTCCCGTCCTCTCCCGGCCACTAACGGCTACAAACGGTCCCGCCCTTGTCCCGGGCTTCTCCCGGTGCGCGACCGCGCGCGACCGCTTAGCGGGTTGCTTACTTGGTTTTATACAAGGAAGAGCGGGAAGAGGGCACAGCTGAACAAGGTCACGGGGCTGCTGGTCCTCGCAGTCCCATCGGAAATGTTCTTCCACAGTATGTATTCAGGGCCAAAGTTCCGCTTTCTTCATAGCAGCATGTGGAACAAAAGGATATTGGCACAATCCAAAAGTACACCAGACTCCTCTGACTGCGACCGGCTCCCGCGTAGCGGGGGCCGGGAGTCGTTAAGAGTGCTCTGGCAGCAGGGGCGGGAAGAGGGCACAGCTGAGCAAGGTCACGGGGCTGCTGGTCCTCGCAGTCCCGTCGGAAATGTTCTTCCACAGTATGTATTCAGGGCCAAAGTTCCACTTTCTACACAGCAGCATGTGGAGCAAAAGGATATTGGCACAATCCAAAAGTACACCAGACTCCTCTGACTGCGACCGGCACCCGCGAAGCGGGGACCGGGAGTCGTTAAGAGTGCTCTGGCAGCAGGGGCGGGAAGAGGGCACAGCTGAACAAGGTCACGGGGCTGCTGGTCCTCGCAGTCCCGTCGGAAATGTTCTTCCACAGTATGTATTCAGGGCCAAAGTTCCGCTTTCTTCACAGCAGCATGTGGAACAAAAGGATATTGGCACAATCCAAAAGTACACCAGACTCCTCTGACTGCGACCGGCTCCCGCGAAGCGGGGGCCGGGAGTCGTTAAGAGTGCTCTGGCAGCAGGGGCGGGAAGAGGGCACAGCTGAGCAAGGTCACGGGGCTGCTGGTTCTCGCAGTCCCGTCGGAAATGTTCTTCCACAGTATGTATTCAGGGCCAAAGTTCCGCTTTCTTCACAGCAGCATGTGGAACAAAAGGCTATTGGCACAATCCAAAAGTACACCAGACTCCTCTGACTGCGACAATTACTCAAAATGTGGCTTCCTGCGTCTCACGCGCACACATAACACAAAACAGCATGACGTGATGTATGCATGTGTTCCCTCATGTTCCCCATATAAAAAGTAGGAAACAACCATCTTTTGCTTGGTGTACCTCCAGATTTGTTCCTTAATGCTTTTTGCTGATTGTATAACTCTGTGCACTTTACTCCTCTTAATCAGTGGTAAAGTGCCTGTGCTCCTCCTTTCAACATTATGCAATTGGTATACCCCCAATTTGTGTCTATAAATTACCTACAATTTTATAGTATATGGTACAAAGTGTACCCAGAGCCTGCAAGTTAAATGTGGACTGCAGCGCCCATTGTGCCATCCACTACAGTGACAGTCTAAACCATGGCTTCAGTCCTACCATTGTAGTCTGACTAAAGCAGCTTTTAAACTGTAATTTAACCTGTCAATATTAACCTTTTTTGACAGGTTAATACCTTCCTTTCAAGTATTAGTCACCCCTAAGTAGGCCTCACTGCCCATAAGAAAGGGTTCATGGTATTTACAAGTAGGACATGAAGAAATGTAAACGTAAACGTCTCCAATAAAGTGAAAACACTCCTAAAGCTATTCTCATTGTAGAAAGGCTGACTGTTCCATAAGAAAACACAGGGATGCAATATTAAACATAATGTTATCTCTGGCTAGTGAACAGCTGGAAATGTCATTGTTGCATGCTTTCAATATTTTTTAAAAGCCCAATTCACTGGTGAAGTAGGATGCTTAATAAATATTATAGAAAATATACTTTTATTAAGTTACCTTTTACCTACTTAAAGCCTTTGCAGACTAATATGCAGTGACCTCCAGCTGTAGTCTGTGCTTAACTCTGAATAAGGTGTGAAAACTGCACCCAGAGCAGTAGACAGAGGGGAATATTTACAATAAATTGGTGGAGCGCTGTATTACGCCAAAATTTGTAATGCCGCACTCCGACAGTTTCAAAACACAGGGATTGCACTGTATTCACAAGAATGTGTCACACCCCTGTGCTACCCTCAGCACTGGTGCTAAAAATGCTGCCTATCACCAGCGCAGGCACCCTAGCGCCATTTTGCTAGGGTGCCTGAACTGCAGGTGTAATTGTTTATGTGCAGGAAGGGACCACAGAGGAGGGGTTTCTCATTTTCTCGGCCAAAACTGTGGGGGCTAGGCACATAGGCTCTGCATAAAGGAAGAAGGGGTTCACCATCTTAGATTTAGGTAGCGAGGGGCACTGTGGATTGTTTGCTATAGGGCACACAGGAAATGCTGAAAAATTGGTAGGGTTACCCCCATGAACTTTTACCCTGTTGGGAAGGGAGGAGTCAGAAATCATCTCCAACCACAAACTGGTGCCAAGCAAAGTGTGGCATTCCCAGTACCCTCCTCAGAACGCTACTGGATCTGAGGAAGATCAGAAGAGTGCCCAACATGCTGTCTGAGACCTGGGAAGAGCCCTGAAGGACTGGACCGCTCGCCCCTTTGTACCAGGTCAATGAAGTGAACTCCAAGGATCATATGGCCCACCTGTTTAAGCTATAGGGATAAAACTAGTTACAAGAAGCCTTTCCTGCAACTGTCCAGCTGACCAGTTCCAACTGGACCTGACCCTACTGGTGGTTTCTGCTGGAGTGAGTCTTGACCCCCAAATGCTGTTCCTAAGGTCTGTAAACTCTAGGTTGTGTATACGTGTATGTGGTCGCGTGGTCATATAGAACAGAGAGTCAGGGATGGTTATTTAGGGGTGTTTAATAGTTAAATAAAAAAAATGTGGAAGTGAAACAAAAGGTCCATGAAAGTCAAGGATTCAAATAAACTGGAGGACTCCTTGTCCTTAGTCTCTAGGTTCCTGGGTCAGTCTCTCCCTCCATCTGTCTTGCTAGGAGACGTCCTCACGTTCTCTTCTTCCGGCCCCACTGAATGTAGGGAGAGGGGTCAGTAGGCAGGGCCCTCAGAGGAAAAAGACAGACAGTGTTCAAATATGTAAGGGTGGAGGTAGTCAGAGTGCCGTCACCTGGGGTTGGTTGTGTTAAAAAGGGCTGTGTTGTGTAGGCTGTCAGGGAAACCACGTGGAGGGAATAGGTGGCTGGGTGCACATGCACATACAGGTGTCCTTCACCGCCCCGACCTCCACCAGCCCATGGAAAAGTACGAAAAGAAAGGTGCTTGCCTGTGGCCACGACCCTCCAGGGCCGTGGCAGGGGGAGCCTCGCCGTCCTTCTCCTCAGACTGGCTTGACTCTAGGACCTTGACTCTAGACGGTTCTTCAGTCGCCGTGTCCTCCTCCTCCTGGACTCCTTCTCCCAGCGCTTCTCTCTCCCGCCGCAGCTCCTCGGGGTTCTCCTCCTCCAACCGGCGTAGAGCAACGATCGCCTCCGTGGCGTTCTTTTTTCCCTCCTCTCGCCCCTCCTCTTCCTGAGCCGGCATTCCTGTGTAGTCCGGGGCTAGACTGCCGAACTCCTTTTCCTGGCGCCCGATCGCATGCGCCATGTTGGAATTCTCGGCCGCGGGAGGCACTGCGTTACACTGCCTTCCCTCCAAGCATGGACGATTGGGCCATGTAGTCGTTGGATACCGAGACAAAAAGTCCACATTCCCTTGGGCTCGTCTGGGTGCATGGATAGTCTGAAAAGAAAAGGGCTGTAAGGAAAGGAACCAACGGAGTATCTTGGGGTTTGTGTCTTTGTGAGTGGCGAGCCATGTGACAGGTGCATTGTCAGTGACTAGAAAGAAAGAACGTCCCAATAGATAATACTGTAGGGCTTCCATAGCCCACTTACTGGCTAAACACTCTTTCTCCATGGTAGCGTAGTGGGTTTCTCGGGGAAACAGCTTACGGCTGAGATACAGAACGGGTCGTAAATCTCCCTGTTGGTCGGGTTGTGATAGGATGGCTCCCAGGCCTCGGTCAGAAGCGTCTGTAAGACAAATGGTTTCTCAAAATTGGGACACATTAACACAGGGCCCTGACATAGTAGGGATTTCAGGGACTGGAAGCTTTGTTCCTGGTTAGCAGTCCATTCTACCTGTTCCTTAATGTATCGGTGGGATAACAAGTCCGTGAGAGGGCATGCTAGGGCTGAGAAGTTCAGGATAAAACGTCTGTAATAACCTACTAAGCCAAGGAATGCCCGTACATCCTTCTTGGTGGTTGGTCTGGCGATATTTTGTATGGCTTCCACCTTGGTATACTGCGGTCTTAATGTCCCTGCTTGTACGGAGTAACCCAAATACTCTATCTGGTCAGTTCCTAGAGTGGTCTTTTTGGGGTTGAGCTTAAGTCCCGCTTGGTGTAGATAGGAGAAGACACCTTGTAGGTGTTGTAGGTGCATCTCCCAATCGGGGCTGTATACCACAATATCGTCCGGATAAGCTACGGCATATGTTTGATGGGCTCGTAGAATGACATCCATCAGTCTCTGGAACGTTGTGGGGCTCCATGTAAACCAAAGGGCATGACCTTAAAGTGATACAGGCCAGAGGGAGTGGAAAATGCCGTTTTCTCTTTGACAGTCGGACTGAGAGGAATCTGCCAGTATCCCTTTGTCAAATCGATGGTAGACATCACATGGGCCCCTCCCAGTCTTTCTACGAGCTCATCAACTCTCAGCATGGGATAGCTGTCGAATTTGGAGTGGGCATTGAGTTGGCGGAAGTCGATACAAAAGCGGAGGCTTCCGTCAGGTTTGGGTTCTAACACTACTGGGGAGTACCAGTTACTCTGTTAGGGCTCTATGATTTCCGCCCGTAGCATTGCGTCTACTTCCTTCTCTACCGCCTGGCGTCTGGCTGCTGGTATACGATATGGCCTTAGTTTTATCACTTTCCCTGCTTCTGTTTTTATGTCATAGGTTACCAGGGTGGTTCTTCCCGGATGGCTGGAACTAAGCCCCGGAAAACAGTCTAACAGGGAGTATAACTGTCCCCTCTGTCAACTGCTAAGTGTTTCTCCTGTTTCTGGCAGTTCCTGAGACAATAAACCTGAAGGCTGGAGAGGTATTTCTATGGTCTTTGAACAGGTAATGCTGTTAACAGATGTAACACCGTAATTACTTTGAGGGGATGGTTCTTCCCATTTTTTTAATAGATTGATGTGGAACACTTGTCCTTTGGACCCTGTTCTGGGAACCGCAACTCTGTAGGGAACAGGTGTTACCTGTTTCATCACAGTGTAAGGTCCTTGCCAGGTCGCCAGTAGCTTTTTGTCCGAGGAGGGCAAAAGTATGAGGACCCTATCTCCCACTATTAATTGTGTTAACCAGCTGTTTTTGTCATAATATATCTTCTGTCTTTGTTGGGCCTTCTCCATATTTTGGTGAACCTCCTCCCATAGAGTAGCAAGGTTTTTTTTTAAGGTAGCAGAGTACGCTAATAATGGTTTCCCCTCATCTTCCTCCTCCGTCCACTGCTCAGCTGCCATGTCTAAATGGGTGCGTGGTTTATGTCCAAACAGTAACTCAAAGGGGCTGAACCCTGTGGATATTTGCGCATGTGTTCGTATGGCGAACAGCGCTAGAGGGAGTTTACTGTCCCAGTCTTTTCCCGTGTCGGTGATACATTTCCTCAGTATAGTCTTTATAGTCCGGTTATAGTGTTCCACTAAACCGTCTGTCTGGGGATGATATACTGCTGTGCGGATTTGCCGGATACCCAGAAGGTTACAGACTTCCTTCATCAATCGAGATATGAAGGGGGTTCCCTGGTCGGTCAGGATTTCGGATGGAAATTCGACCCTAGAGAAGAATGAGATAAGGGCTTGAGCAACCGATAGGGTGGTCATGCTTGTCAGGTTTATTGCTTTGGGGTACCGTGTGGCATAATCTACCAGCACTAATATATATTGGTGGCCCCTGACTGAGGGTATAAGGGGGCCCACTAGGTCCATTCCTACGCGTTTGAAAGGGACATCTATAATAGGTAGGGGTCGTAACGGGGTCTTTTTTTCTGTTGAGGGGTTGACTAATTGACACCTGGGGCACGAGGCACAGAACCGGGCTACTTCCTTATATACCCCTGGCCAATAGAATTTCTCCAGTAAGTACCAGAGGGTATGTTCCTGACCATAGTGTCCACCCCCAACCTGGCTATGGGCTATGTGTAATGCTTGCTCTCTGAATGCTAGGGGAACGATTAACTGCTCCTTTTTTCTAACTTATCCCCGCTAATCCTATAGAAAAGCCCTTTCTTAACGCAAAAGTACGGGCCTATCTTCTGGGGTTCTTCTTCTCAGGCTTGGTTCCAGGCATGAGTCAGGGTGCTGTCCTCCCGTTGCGCTGTCCTAAAACTCCGGAATGGCCACTCTCTCTTGTCTGGTGAGGAAAGAAGACAGGTGACAGGGGAAGACAAAGCCATTGAATATGCTATGCGCTTTTTTCTTTTTTCCGATCTGGTCTTTGGTGTTTTAGTCGCCTTTTGGGGTATCTCAGCTGTATAGAAGGGGGCTTCCTTCAAGCAGTTGGCTTCCTGCTTTTCCTGTGCTATGTCTGTCAAATACTCATGGAAACGGGGTAGGTCCGTTCCAAGGAGAACTTTTTCTTGAAGGGCTGGTACTACCCCATCTCAATATACCTTTGGGTCCCCATCTATCTCCATCAGGACATTGGCCACTGGATAAAAACGGATATCTCCATGTACACAGGACACCTGTATTTGGGTTTCGTCTGTGATATGATTGATAGGGACCAGTTCCCTGGAGACCACCGTATGGTGGCATCCGGTGTCCAGCAGGGCGTCAATGGTCTTTCCGTTAAGGCGGATGGTCTTCCTATATCGTGGCTGGACACCCCCTGTGGCGAGTACTCGACCCCGGGTTAATCCGACCCCCATGGGCTCAATTCTCTCCCTCTTAACCGGGCAATTTCTAGCAATATGCCCCCACTCTAGACACTTAAATCACTGAGGGCCTGCCGAGGTAGGGACGGGGTGTATGGGCGTTCTCGTTATTCCTTTTCCCTGTGCTGTAACCCTGTTCTCGTTCTGTCTGGGGACAGTCCCCTGGGTTGTCGAGGTCGGAGTTCTTACGGGTTGGGACCTGAAGTCGGGGAACCTATGATAGGCACAGGCTAGCTCCACAGCGGTCTGTACCGTCAAGTGAGGGTGTTGTTTTAGCCATGTGCGGGTGTTGGGGGGAGGGCCTCCAAGTACTGCTCTAAGTACACCTTCTCCATGTTTTCCTCAACAGGGGGACTTACAAGGTTGTAACCACCTTTCTCCTAAGTCCCTGATACGGTAGTATAGTGCTCTGGGGTTGACGCCCGCCACCCACTTTTCCCTACGGAACTTTGCCCTATTATACTCTGAATCAAACCCTAACCTCTCGAGAATGGTCTTCTTAATCTCAGGGTAGGGTGTAAGGCCAGAGGGATTGGCGGCCTGATAGGCGGCCTGGAGCTCACCGTATAGGAGGGGGGCTATATACTGGCCCCATCGCTCAGGAGGCCAAGCGGCTGTGGTGACTACTCTTTCAAAATTAACGAAGAAGTAATCTGGGTCCTCCCCCTCCTGATATTTTTGTAACACTGAACTGGATATGTTGGGGTGGACCTGGGCTGTGTTTATAGCGTCAGTGAGGCGTAAGATGGCGGTGTCTTGGACCTGCTGGTTGGACGTGAGAAGAGCTGCCTGCTCTTTTAGGGGTGTTTGAAAGGCTTCCCTTTTTTTTGTGCTTCTTGATTCTGGCGTTCGATGACTAGCTGCAAGCGCCTCTGACCTTCGGCCAACTGAGCGACCATTGCTTCCATGGTGATGGGTTGGGTCATGGTAATCTTGATTCACCTAATCCCACTTCTGACACCACTGTGGTCGCGTGGTCATATAGAACAGAGAGTCAGGGATGGTTACAATGGGGTGTTTAATGGTTAAATAAAAGAAATTTGGAAGTGAAACAAAAGGTCCATGAAAGTCAACGATTCAAATAAACTGGAGGACTCCTTGTCCTTAGTCTCTAGGTTCCTGGGTCAGTGTCTCCCTCCCTCTGTCTTGCTAGGAGACGTCCTCGCGTTCTCTTTTTGTGGCCCCACTGAATGTAGGAAGAAGGGTCAGTAGGCAGGGCCCTCGGAGGAAAAAGACAGACAGTGTCCAAACATGTAAGGGCGGAGGTAGTCAGTGTGCCGTCACCTGGGGTTGGTTGTGTTAAAAAGGGCTGTGTTGTGTAGGCTGTCAGGGAAACCACGTGGAGGGAATAGGTGGCTGGGTGCACATGCACATACAGGTGTCCTTCACCGCCCCGACCTCCACCAGCCCATGGAAAAGTACGAAAAGAAAGGTGCTTGCCTGTGGCCACGACCCTCCAGGGCCGTGGCAGGGGGAGCCTCGCCGTCCTTCTCCTCAGACTGGCTTGACTCTGGGACCTTGACTCTAGGCGGTTCTTCAGTCGCCGTGTCCTCCTCCTCCTGGACTCCTTCTCCCAGCGCTTCTTTCTCCCTCTGCAGCTCCTCGGGGTTCTCCTCCTCCAACCGGCGTAGAGCAACAATCGCCTCTGTGGCATCCTTTTCTCCTTCATCTCGCCCCTCCTCTTCCTGAGCCGGCATTCCTGTGTAGTCTGGGGCTAGACTGCCGACCTCCTTTTCCTGGCGCCTGATCGCATGCGCCATGTTGGAATTCTCGGCCGCGGGAGGCACCGCGTTACAGTGTACACATAACATTCTGAGAAACCTGGGACTTTGAAACTTTTTGCTCCAAAAGCCTCCAGAGCACGGGGCAAACCTGCCAAGTTATCCGACGAAGGTATGTTGCTGCTGGGCTGAGATTCAGGTTTGCCCCCTGTTAGACCTGTCAGCCCTTTGGGTGGTCCCTCCTCATCATTATTTATTTTGTCCCACTTTTGCCTCAACCCCTGTTTGAATTTTTCCTTTTTGGGAACCACCAGACTTTTTAGTGTTGCTGCAGATTCAGGGAGCCATTTTAGCTACCCCTGAAACTTCTGTCTGAGGGCCTGGAGCACAAAATGGTGGCCACCTGTGACATCACCAGCATCCACTGGAACCTACCAGCACCTTCCAGAACATTCCAGGAGATTCCAGAACTCTGTGACAGTTGGAGACCGTTTAGAATGTTGGGAGGATAAGAGAGGCAGTTGGAGCTGGCAGTTGGCACCTGACTGGTGAAGAGAGAGGAGCACAACAGTGAAGGAGGAAGGAGTGAAGCAGCAGGGGTGGAAACTTGTGCCTGGAGTGGGGTCCATAAACCCACCCTTGATACTTGTCCCTACTGATGGATCCCAGCCTATAGCCCTGTGTGGGAAGAAGACAGAAGAAACTTATCCTAAGGACCTGGACAGCAGGAACAGGCCTTAGAACCAAGAAAACAGCAAGATTCTGACCTGAGAACTGGTTTCCCTGGAGTCCGGCGTCGAGTAGCCTGAAGACCTGGAGCCCGAGGTGGAGAAGCGGCGCTGACTGAAGTAGCAGACGTCGTACCCGGAGCCGCCTGAGGTCGTGAGAGGGCGCCGACGGAGGTCGTGAGGAATACCAGAGGTCGAGGAGGAAGTGAACCGAGGTCGAGCGAGCGGCGTCATCGGAGGAGTGAAGTCCGCCCTCCGGAGTCGTCGGAGACCGAGGTAGAGGAGCACCGGAGGTCGGGAGTGAGGATCGCCCTCCGGAGTCGCCCGGAGCCTGTGAGGAGGAGCACCGGAGGTCGGGGGTGAGGATCACACCCCGGAGTCGCCGGAAGTCGACATCGAGGCCAGGCCGGCCGACGTCATCGGAGCCGAGAGCGCCATCGGACCGGAGCCGCCCGAAGTCGACATCGTGAAGAGACTGCCCGACGCCGTCGAATCGGAGGTCGAGATCGAACCGAGGCCACCGACATCGGACCGGAACCGCCTGCCGGCGTCGTCAAAGAACTGACATTGTGCCGAGGCCGCCGAGACCGAACCGGAACCGCCTCACGGCGTCGACACGACTCCAGCGGCGTCGGAACATCAGAAAAAAGGCAGTAAGTGGAGTAGAGGGCGCCTAAGGCCCTGTGGAGACCTGAGAGACTGCTCTAAGGGGCTAGGGAGGTGCTGAAACCCACCTGACTGTGCCTGGGGTGAACTGGGACTAACCTAGAGAGGTTGTGTGGAGAGAGAAAGCCAGGGCACTGGTATACCCCCCTTGGATCTACCTCAGATTAGGCCTCAGCCTTGTCCCAGCCAGGGAGTAGCCCCCCTCAAGCCTTCCACAACCCTACAAGCTGTGCCTGGGCCATATCAGCCCTTAAGAATTGAAGTGTCATCTGATTATATGAGGGTTGCGGTATACTTTTAATTATTTATTGGGGGTACTGTATTTATTGAATTTTTACCTATTTATTGCTGCACTATATTTATAGGTCCACAGGACTTGTTGGTGTACAATATTTATTGGTACAGTATTTATTGCCTCAAAGTATTTAATTGTCTGTATATATTGCACTTGTATTTATGCCCTGTTATTTATGATCACCCCTATTTATTTCATCAAACAGCCAATATTTATTTGACCTGCACTAATTGAAACTTGTATATTGTGATTGACCTATTTATTTTTCCAATCAGCAACTAAGAGAAAAAGATAAAGAAAGAATATTTTCATAATTTTTACGGTGTAGAGTCGTTTTTGGAACGGATGCACGCATGGTTATTGTATGGGTATATTGTATGCTTAGCACTGCGCCTGTTTCCTGACCACTCGAGCCAAGCTACCACAGTGTGTCCGGAAGACCACCACCACCTTTTCTAGTGTGGGAGTGGTTTTCCAACATAAATTGGTGTTCAGTGGTGGGATAGAGCTGTGCCTACATATACTCAACAATAACTGTGGGTAGTCCATAGGCCTACACCGGGAGTTTTCTCAAGAGCGGCCTTCCTAATTGTGGGTTTTTGTTTTTTCCAAATTTACTCTGGTGGTGGGAGGAGGTATTACTAAAGGTACCACCCTACATTGTTACTGCACAAAACCTGTCCTCTAACCTGAGTGGGCAAGATGGAGTTTGTACTGGAAGATTTAGAAATGTACACTGTGGCCCAACTCAGGGAGTTTTGCCAGCGGGAGGGGGTGTACTGTCCCCCAGGAGCAAAGAAGGGTGCACTCCAAACCAGCTTAAGGGCTTGGGGGGAGGCACGCCGAGAAAGCAAGGCTGAGGAGGAAGACAGGGATGGAGAGCCTGACCCCGAGGGGGCTGAGATGTACCAACCTGAGGTGGGGAACCTGTCAGCAGGGCCCAGGACACTTTCTAGGAAGGGCAGCACTGTCTCTAGCGGGGGCTTATCCAGCGTGGAGTTAGCAGATCGGAGAGAGAAAAGACAGCTCACATGGGATTTAGCAAAGCTGGAGAAGGAGAAGGAGGAACAGAGGTTGGCTCATGAGACGGAGAAAGAGAGGATGGCTCATGAGATAAGACTGAAAGAGATAGAGCTTCAGATCCTAAGAATTGGAGCACCAACTGTTCCTAATGGTGGCAGCCAAATCCAAGAGTCCACCAGGGAACCCAAACCTTACCTGCCAAAGGACATAGTAGCTAGCTATGGGGCGGGTGACGACATCGCCAAGTGGCTAGCAGCCTATGAGGTCTCGTTGAGGGCCCATGGGGTTCCGGTGAAGTACTGGGGAGGGGGATTGTATAAGTACATGCCTCCAGCTGGTAGGGATGCTTTATTGGCCCTCGAAGAGGATGAGCAGACCCACTACCCCACCATGAAACTGGCGCTCATCAGAAAGTTCGGACTAACACCTGAAAAGTACAGACAGAAGTTCAGGGGTAGTCACAAGCTGGGCACACAGAATTGGGTGGACTTCCTGGACTATGCAAAGAAGGCACTAGAAGGTTGGATTCAGGGCAGTGAAGTAAGGAACTACGAGGAGCTGTTTGACCTAGTACTGAAGGAACACCTACTCGAGAAATGTTTCCCTGAACTGCGGCAACACCTGGTGGATAGCAAGCTGACCAGTCCCCGGAAGCTTGCTGAAGAGGCGGACATTTGGGCTAGTACCCGGGTGTCCACAAGGGGGACTGGAGGGGATACTCAAAAGGCCGGACAGGGCGCCCCCCAGAAGAAAGAGGGAGGGGAAAAGAAAAAGGAGTTCTCCAAAGGCCCCCAAAATAACTTCCAAGGGAAGGGAACAGGATTCACCTCTAAGGCTAACCCACCCAGAAACCCTAATCCTGGCCAGAGTCAGCAGCCAAGGGTTGTCCATTGCTATGAGTGCGGTGGCGTTGGACACTATAAAGGAGACCCGAAGTGTCAGAAACGATCACCCCCTCCCACTGGAGGAAAGCCCCCCGGAGTAGCTAGTGTAGTGCTCGGGGAGGAGATGCCCTTAACTAAGGGAAGGGAGTGGGCGGGTGTCACTTTAGTGTCCCTGGGAGAACGGGAGATGGTTCCTAAGATCCAGGTGCCCGCAAATACCGCAAAGTATGGGCAGTGGATCACCATCAACGGCCAAAGAGGGGAGGCTCTGAGAGACACAGGAGCCAGTATGACTATGGTGCGTAGCCAGCTGGTGTCTCCAGAGCAGGTAATTCCCGATGTACTCCACCCAGCCGCGATGGCTGACGGCAGAACAGGCCACTATCCCGTGGCCGAGGTTCCCTTTGAATGGGGGGGGGTTGCAGGTTCACTTCGAGTTGCCGTAAGCCCTGCCGTGCCAGTCGATTGTCTGCTGGGCAATGACATGGAGCACAACGCTTGGAAGGAGGTGGAATACCGGACTCACACCGAGATGCTGGGTACACCTGACTGGGCCTGTGTTAGCACAAGGTCCGAGACTACCCGAAGAGGGAGTTCATTCCGGCTGGAGCCTGGAACAAAGGCCCAGCCAGCTGCCAGTCAAGGGAAGAACCGAGGACAGGAGGAGCCTGCCTCGGCGTCTCCACCCCGTAGGACGGATAGGCCACCGGAGGTGGTGGACCAGGAGTCTGCGGAGGGGGACGTTACCAACCTGGAGGACCTACCCATCCCGGCCGAGTGGCACGTGGAGGGAGGCCCGTCCAGGGAGGAATTCTGCCAGGGCCAGAGGGAGTGCCCTACCCTTGAGGGGCTGAGGCGACAGGCCGAAGCCCAGGCAGCAGGGAACGTTGAAGGGAACTACAGTGTTTACTGGGAGGATGGCCTCCTCTACAGTGAACCCAAGGCACCCCTACATGGATCGTCACGAGCCTTGGTAGTTCCTCAACGTTATCGAGCCTTCCTTTTAGAGTTGGCTCACGAGATACCATTGGCAGGACACCTGGGGCAAGACAAGACCTTCGCCCGTCTTGTCCCACACTTTTATTGGCCTCAGATGAAAGTGTCGTCCGATACCTACTGCCGGACATGTGTGTCTTGCCAAGCCAGTGGGAAAACAGGGGTGAAGCTGAAAGCTCCCCTGGAACCACTTCCTGTCGTTAGCACCCCCTTTGAAAGGGTGGGCATCGACATTGTGGGTCCATTAGATCCACCGACTACAGCTGGTCACAGGTTTATCCTGGTTCTGGTGGATCATGCCACACGGTACCCAGAGGCAATACCTCTGAGGACCATAACAGCACCTGTTGTGGCTAGGGCCCTGATGGGAATCTTTACCCGAGTGGGTTTTCCCAAGGAAGTTGTGTCCGACAGGGGGACCAACTTCATGTCAGCATATATGCGGGCAATGTGGAAGGAGTGTGGAGTGACCTACCGGTTCACAACTCCTTACCACCCCCAGACCAATGGTCTAGTGGAAAGGTTTAACAAAACCTTAAAAGGCATGATCAGAAGTCTGCCTGAAAGCCTGCGGAGGAAATGGGACGTCCTCCTACCCTGTTTACTTTTTTCCTACAGGGAAGTGCCACAGAAGGGAGTGGGCTTCAGCCCCTTCGAGCTTCTGTATGGGCACCCTGTACGTGGACCTCTTAACCTGGTGAGAGACGGATGGGAAAGAACTCCCAGAAAGCTCCCCCAGGATGTGGTGAGCTACATGCTGGCCTTCCGGAGCCAAATGGCTAAGTTGTGGAAGCAAGCTTCTGACAACTTGGAAGCCAGCCAAGCAGTGATGAAGGCGTGGTATGACCACAACGCTCACCCGGTGGAGTTGGAGCCTGGCCAGAAGGTGTGGGTGATCGAACCAGGAGAGCTTAGTGCCCTCCAGGATCGCTGGTCAGGACCCTTTGAGGTGTTGGAGAAGAAGGGTAAGGCTACCTACTTGGTGGACCTGAAGACCCCTCGTCAGCCCCTGCGGGTGCTGCATGCCAACCGCCTCAAACCCCACCACGAGAGGCCCGAAGTCATCTTGATGATGGTGACTGACGGAGGAGAGGACGTGGAAAGCGAGCCTCTCCCGGATCTGTTTGCGTCTCAAGAAAAGGATGGGTCGGTGGAGGGAGTGATTCTCTCCCCATCTCTAACTCCTGAACAGCAGGAGGACTGTCGCCAGGTCCTGGGGCAGTACTCTTCGTTGTTCTCCCTTGTCCCGGGTAGGACTCACCTGTGCGTCCATGACGTGGACACAGGAGACAGCCCACCTGTGAAGTCCAAGATCTACCGGATGTCAGACAAGGTGAAGGCCAGCATTCATAGTGAGGTCACTAAGATGCTGGAGCTAGGAGTGATTGAACCTTCTAGCAGCCCCTGGTCCAGTCCGGTGGTGTTAGTACCAAAAGCTGCACCACCGGGTGCCCAACCAGAACTGAGGTTCTGTGTGGACTACCGGGGACTGAATTCAGTGACAAAAACTGATGCTCATCCGATCCCTAGGGCGGATGAATTGATTGACCGGCTGGGAGCTGCCCAATATCTAAGTACCTTTGACCTTTCTTCGGGGTACTGGCAGATCTCTTTGACTGATGGAGCAAGGGAAAGGTCAGCCTTCTCCACGCCCAATGGCCACTACCAGTTCTGTGTGATGCCCTTTGGGCTCAAGAACGCACCTGCCACGTTTCAGCGCCTGGTAAACCAGATCCTCACCGGAATGGAGAGTTTCTCTGCTGCTTATCTGGATGACATAGCCGTCTTCAGTAACAGCTGGGAGGATCACTTGCGTCACCTGCAAGCTGTTCTCCAGGCCCTGAGACAAGCTGGATTGACGATCAAGGCCAGCAAGTGCCAGATCGGGCAGGGGTCGGTAGTGTACCTTGGACACTTGGTGGGTAGGGGAACGGTGCAACCCCTCCAGGCGAAGATCGAGGCCATCATGGCCTGGGAACCCCCCAAGACACAGACTGAGGTCCGAGCATTTTTGGGCCTCACGGGATACTATCGCCGCTTCGTGAAGGGGTACGGTACCATCGTAGCCCCTCTCACGGAGCTCACGTCCAAGAAACAACCTCGACGGGTAGTCTGGACGGAGGCTTGTCAGCAAGCCTTTGAGAAATTGAAGAAAGCCATGTGCGAGGCCCCGGTCTTAAGGGCCCCAGACTTTTCCAAGAAGTTCATTGTCCAGACAGATGCATCAGAACATGGCATTGGGGCAGTGTTATCGCAACTCAACGAAGAGGGTCTGGATCAACCCGTGGTCTTCCTATCCAGGAGACTACTTCCCAGGGAACAGAAGTGGAGTGCAATAGAGCGTGAAGCCTTTGCAGTGGTATGGGCTCTGAAGAAGCTGCGGCCATACCTGTTTGGCTCGCACTTCCTTGTTCAGACCGACCACAGACCCCTTCGTTGGCTGATGCAAATGAAGGGGGAGAATCCCAAGTTGTTGAGGTGGTCTATTTCCCTACAGGGGATGGACTTTCAGGTGGAACATCGGCCTGGAGTGGACCACGCCAATGCAGACGGTCTCTCAAGGTATTTCCGCCTTAGTGATGAGAACTCCCAAGGGGTTGGGTAGCTCTCCCCACTTTCAGCTGGGGGGGACGCGTGTTAGACCTGTCAGCCCTTTGGGTGGTCCCTCCTCATCATTATTTATTTTGTCCCACTTTTGCCTCAACCCCTGTTTGAATTTTTCCTTTTTGGGAACCACCAGACTTTTTAGTGTTGCTGCAGATTCAGGGAGCCATTTTAGCTACCCCTGAAACTTCTGTCTGAGGGCCTGGAGCACAAAATGGTGGCCACCTGTGACATCACCAGCATCCACTGGAACCTACCAGCACCTTCCAGAACATTCCAGGAGATTCCAGAACTCTGTGACAGTTGGAGACCGTTTAGAATGTTGGGAGGATAAGAGAGGCAGTTGGAGCTGGCAGTTGGCACCTGACTGGTGAAGAGAGAGGAGCACAACAGTGAAGGAGGAAGGAGTGAAGCAGCAGGGGTGGAAACTTGTGCCTGGAGTGGGGTCCATAAACCCACCCTTGATACTTGTCCCTACTGATGGATCCCAGCCTATAGCCCTGTGTGGGAAGAAGACAGAAGAAACTTATCCTAAGGACCTGGACAGCAGGAACAGGCCTTAGAACCAAGAAAACAGCAAGATTCTGACCTGAGAACTGGTTTCCCTGGAGTCCGGCGTCGAGTAGCCTGAAGACCTGGAGCCCGAGGTGGAGAAGCGGCGCTGACTGAAGTAGCAGACGTCGTACCCGGAGCCGCCTGAGGTCGTGAGAGGGCGCCGACGGAGGTCGTGAGGAATACCAGAGGTCGAGGAGGAAGTGAACCGAGGTCGAGCGAGCGGCGTCATCGGAGGAGTGAAGTCCGCCCTCCGGAGTCGTCGGAGACCGAGGTAGAGGAGCACCGGAGGTCGGGAGTGAGGATCGCCCTCCGGAGTCGCCCGGAGCCTGTGAGGAGGAGCACCGGAGGTCGGGGGTGAGGATCGCACCCCGGAGTCGCCGGAAGTCGACATCGAGGCCAGGCCGGCCGACGTCATCGGAGCCGAGAGCGCCATCGGACCGGAGCCGCCCGAAGTCGACATCGTGAAGAGACTGCCCGACGCCGTCGAATCGGAGGTCGAGATCGAACCGAGGCCACCGACATCGGACCGGAACCGCCTGCCGGCGTCGTCAAAGAACTGACATTGTGCCGAGGCCGCCGAGACCGAACCGGAACCGCCTCACGGCGTCGACACGACTCCAGCGGCGTCGGAACATCAGAAAAAGGGCAGTAAGTGGAGTAGAGGGCGCCTAAGGCCCTGTGGAGACCTGAGAGACTGCTCTAAGGGGCTAGGGAGGTGCTGAAACCCACCTGACTGTGCCTGGGGTGAACTGGGACTAACCTAGAGAGGTTGTGTGGAGAGAGAAAGCCAGGGCACTGGTATACCCCCCTTGGATCTACCTCAGATTAGGCCTCAGCCTTGTCCCAGCCAGGGAGTAGCCCCCCTCAAGCCTTCCACAACCCTACAAGCTGTGCCTGGGCCATATCAGCCCTTAAGAATTGAAGTGTCATCTGATTATATGAGGGTTGCGGTATACTTTTAATTATTTATTGGGGGTACTGTATTTATTGAATTTTTACCTATTTATTGCTGCACTATATTTATAGGTCCACAGGACTTGTTGGTGTACAATATTTATTGGTACAGTATTTATTGCCTCAAAGTATTTAATTGTCTGTATATATTGCACTTGTATTTATGCCCTGTTATTTATGATCACCCCTATTTATTTCATCAAACAGCCAATATTTATTTGACCTGCACTAATTGAAACTTGTATATTGTGATTGACCTATTTATTTTTCCAATCAGCAACTAAGAGAAAAAGATAAAGAAAGAATATTTTCATAATTTTTACGGTGTAGAGTCGTTTTTGGAACGGATGCACGCATGGTTATTGTATGGGTATATTGTATGCTTAGCACTGCGCCTGTTTCCTGACCACTCGAGCCAAGCTACCACAGTGTGTCCGGAAGACCACCACCACCTTTTCTAGTGTGGGAGTGGTTTTCCAACACCCCCACTCTGAGCTTTTCAGCAGCATTAAATCCAATTCAGCGGGAATTTCCAGAGAAGGTATCTGGCACTGTGGAGCCCTCTTTGGGTACAGCCTGCAGCCTTGACACACTTAAGGGATCTGAGCTTCAAAAATGTGATTGAATGCCGCTTAGTCATTGTCACCTGATGAACGCCAAAAGTATTCGGCCGGCGAGTGGGTGCAAAATTCAAATTTCTTTTGCACTGAGCTTTCACACCAAAAGTTCACAGCTTCACTGGGACTTCGTCTGAGAGCTTTTGGCCCTCATGAAATCCTTTCTGCAACAAAAGTGGTTACTCTTAATGCATTTTGGAGCTATTTTTTTTACCTTAAACAAAAACAAATAATAATATCTCTGGTTTGCCTAATTTCATTTTGGTTTCATTTTATGTATTCACATGTATACTATTTTTCTAAATTACTTGGGGGGGGGGGGGAGGTGGTTGTGTTGTGTTTTGACTTTATTACTGTTTTCCTGCTACATAAATACTTTACACATTGTTTCTAATTTAAGCCTGCCTGCTCTGTTCTATTGCTACCAGGGGGTTGAGCTCACGTTAATTTACTTACTTTAGTAGTTCACCCTGGCAAGGATTGTGGTTATTGCTTAAGGTGGGTCATCATCCCAGTTAACTAATACTTTCTTACACTATCTAACTTCATCCCATCATTTCCTGTCCGCCTCTCCCATTTTCAAACTTTATTTTCACTTTTGGTCTAGTGTCCCTACTCCTGTGCTTTTGTTTTTAATTTTTCCCACACCAGTCAGCTTTGTTTTTGTTGTCTCACAGCTGAGAGAAAGGTTTCCAAAGAAGTGAAACACATTGGGGTTTCTGTCCTACTGTGATGAACTATTCACTTTAAATAGAGCACTAGATCCTTAGCGTGTGTTTTGGGCTTTTGTTCTACCACAAATGTGTGTGGGTGTGTGGGTGTGTGTGTTTATATATGTATATATCTATTTGCATTTACACAAACTATATACACAATAAATAAGAGTTAGCACTGTAGAAAACATAAATATCCCCTTCTGCAGAGCTAAACCATGTTTAATGTTTAACTATTGTTGTATATAATTCTATGCAAATACATATTTTTAAAGTATATAAATTAGTTTATACACCAAGACAAATGATATATTATTGTTTCTTTAGATTTTGTAGGTGGTGACTGGGGTATGCTTGATCCAGACTGGGACTGTTGTGGTGTGTCGGGGGGGGTGGGGGGGGACTATGGGGCGAGGACTAGGACTGGATTGGGTATTAAGTCATAAAATCTGATATTGGGATAAAAAACAAATCTGTCCTATGAATTACTGTTAAGTGGAGGGCACCTAAAATGCCAGCAGGCAGCATGAAAGCCAATTATACTTATACTTGCCTTAATGGTTAGAAAGGGAAGTGGGCATAGGGGAGATCCCAAGTGTGGTAGGGCTCCATCGGCAAAGTCACCATGTCTTTGAGGTGCAGCACAAAACGGTTGTTTCTTAAATTGTGAATTGCTTTAGAGTGAAAATGTGTTAGGGTAGCCGTGGAGCAATATTTGTAGTTAAAACTAATTTGTGCATCTGGGAACTGTTTTTATGATTAAGGTTAAAGGAGGAAAACGGAAGGGGGGGTTATTCAACCAGTGCATTTGTTTGCCTGTAAATTATCACATGCTTTAATATTATTTCTGATAGCACACCTAATATTCAATGTCTTTTTCTTTCCTCCATTCAGGGACACCAAAGAGCAATCCCACGAGAGTGAAGTCATCCTCTGCCAACACCATTCGTGAAGGCATACCCTTTGGTGCTGGTAAATCATGTAAATGTATTTATTTACTCATATATTTCATTTAACAATCTCATGAATACTAGTATGCAGCATGGCCTTCTGACAAACTGTATTTTCCTTTTTCCTAACTTCCCTTTTTATCTACTTTAGTGTCCGTACATCCCACACACATGTATGTTTTTCATTTACATTCCTTTCTGTTTCTGCAGCCTACTTCCTCCTAACCTCTGTGTTTTTCTATTAGTTCTCCATTTTTGTTGCTATGGCATCGACTGCTTACTTAACCCTCATTAATTTCTCTCTCCATTCCTTTCTTTCTTTAATCAGTTGGCTGGTAGTCTTTTCCCCCTAGAATCCAAAGCCATATTTTTGACATTCGTCAAACATTCTTTGTGCTTAAGCCATCATAACTTGCTTTTTCAAAGAAGGTATCCAGGCCAAATCTTTTTCCACGTCTTTGGGATTAGAAGTGTATTCAGGAGTTTGTGGATTCTCCAGGAGGCAACTGAGGACATAACAAAACTAAAGCAAATTATTTTGGGAAAATGGGGAAAATTATGTGCAACAAAGCATGTTTTTCGCCTCTAAAAATGGCATCAAATAAGGAACGCTGTGCTAGGATCACCATCTAGGCACTAGGATCAACATCTTATCAGCTTATCTTCCCAGCTTCAAGGAACAAGTGGAGTTGTGTGGAAAAAAAACATTTTCTACACTTTTTGCATTTTCTAAGTGATAGACTATTTTTATCTATTTTAGTTGTTTCAACCTACTTGCAGTTTGTGGTGGAAACAGGTGTGAAAACCCTCGGTGATACTGGAAAGCTATGCATTTCTGAAAACTAGTCAAGATTATGAACGTTATTTGTGGAGATTTCTCATGGTTTTTTCTAAGAAATAAATTAAATTTTAAAAAAATTTAAATAAGCAGGAAAAAATAGCAAAAGTTGGGCAATTGTATTTTTAGTTCCAATGAAGATATAGATATTGTTAGTTTTTGAGAAGAAAAAGGCCGCAGATAAAAATGTAGCTGCCGACATAAAACCAACACCAGAAGCAGGTTGGTCCCTCTGAAGTTTGAGATTGCTTCAAGAATTTTTGTAACGTCTTAATGCAGAAAAATCCTTCCTGAGTGGGCCTCTGTTGAAATTTTAGATTTCGCTGTCGAACAAAGGTTGGATACTTAAAGCAGGTAGTTCCTTATGGAGCTCTTGTGCTTTGGAGGATTCTGGCAGAAAAAGTTTCAAGTGGAGAAAGGAATTTTCCTATTTTTAAATTAAAAAATGTTGAAATTTATTCCAAGTCCCAAAGCAGGAAGGGGCAGTCACTTTTTTTTTAGAGTAAAAATCCTCCTTGAGCACCAACACTGAAACTGTAGCCACAGCCATGGAACCAAAGGATGGACATTTGAAGCAGGTTAGTCCCTAAGGAGCTCAGAATCTTTGGAGACAGACTTTGTCACTTCTCTGAACAAAAAGGTTGAAATTTCTTTTACATCCCAACATGTCAAAGGAACTTTGTCACTTTTCTGAAGAAAGCAATGAAATTTGTTCTCAGTGTAAACGCAGAAGAGAAAGTTTTCACTATTTGACAAGAAAAATCCTCCGTGAGTGGGCCACTGTCAAAATAGTCGCCGCTACCAATATTGGATCTGCCCATACCATAGAGTTTATAGAAGTTTTGTCCCTTTAAAGAGTTCTTGCTGAAAAATGCCTTATTCCCTAACACAGAATGGGACTGTGACTTTTCTGAAGAAAAACGTTGAAATTTCTTCTAAGTTCCAACACAAAAATAGTGATTGTCACTTTTCTTTAAAAATAAATTTAAATGTATTTTATTTCCCAATGCACAAAGGTACTTTGCAAATTTTATGAAGGAAAACATTGACATTTCTACTAAGGTGCAAAGTGAAAGGGACTTTGTCACTTTTCCGAAGAAAAACATTGTCATTTTTCCTTTTTCCCAATGCACAGTGGGGCGTTGTTGCTTTTAGGAAACAAAGCATTGAAATGTCTTCTAAGTTCCAACATAGAAAAGTACTTTGCCACATTAAGGAAACGTTGACATTTCTTCTATTTCCCAACACAAAATGAGACTTTGTCACTTCACTGTGAAAAACATTGAAATTTCTCTTTTCCGATGTGCAAAGGTACTTTCCTACTTTTCTGAAGAAAAGAATTGAAATTAATTCCAAGTTTCCGCGCAAAATGGACTTTGTTACTTTTCTAAATAAAAAGTTGAAATTTGTATTCTGTTCCAATGCAGAATGGAACTTCACCATTTTTCTCAAGGAAACGTCGACATTTCCTCTACGGTGCACCGCTGAAAAGGACTTTGTTACTTTTCTGAAGAAAAACACTGACTTCTATTGTAAGTTTCAATGCAAAAAGGGGCCCTGTCACTTTTCTTTAAAAAAAATCAATTTCTTCTGTTTCCCTATGCACAAAGGTACTTTGCCGCTTTTCTGACGAAAACATTGACATTTCTTCTACTTCCAATTCAGAATGGGACATTGTTACTTTTTTTAATTTCTTATTATGACTGAATAAACGAAATATAGACATTCTAATGGTAAACCCAACTTTATAAAATGATCTCCAAATAACGAAAACAAGAAATGTGGCACTTTATCAGACATGAACATCTAACAATAAATTTATAAACATAAAATAAACATGACAGTTTCAAAGTCCCACAACCCTGTTGCTTTGGATCTATCAGTAAAAGCGTATACAAACATGGTGTTGTCTAGTGGCTAAGTTGCTTCTGTTGTAACTCAGAGCAGCCTTGGTATTTGTTTGAGGCTGGGTCAAATACTTCCTCTATATCCTGAAATTGTAAATATGTGTAATGTAAACCAAATACACAATGTAAAAAGTTATCACTGGCTTAGTGGACTGTCGAAATTACTTGTTCATTTCTCAATCACATCTGGATTTCTGTAATCTCGTTTCAACCAGATCCCACACACACCATACTGTTCCACGTAAATTATGTTTGAAATACTGAATTTCCAATAATAAATGTTCTGTGTAGGGCACTGATTTTGCTGCTTACTGGAGTTGAGCCTGTGATGTATCTAATATCCAAATTATATTCTTTTTACAAAACAAATAACTCAGTTACGGAATCAAGTACACGTTTATAATAAGAAAACTGTTACATACTTAACAAAATACTATTTTAATTTACAGGCATGTGAGTTTAAAAAATGCTGCGTACAATGACATATTATGGCCCAGCCCCACATTAAATTATCTAATCACATGATTGTCTAATCTCAATTTAATATTAGGTTATTGCATTTGGTGTATTTCAGAAACGAATTTTGTCGATGGAAAACGTTGTCAAGATTCTGTAAATAGAATCTACATGGTGTTAGACTTCCTCTACATTTCCTTCTTCTGGGTACAATTAAGAAGGTTTTGGAAAGCCAAATACAAAATCAGGTTGAAATCAATGAATACCTTAAAGAAAAATAAATCTATTTTAAACCAATATATGTTTTCAGAAAAAAGCAAACTAGCATCAATAAAATACATGCCAACTTACAAAATCACTTCACTGAGTGAAGAGGGGCGGGGCCTTGGAGGGGGCGGGACTGGTGCTGAGAGCTTTCTAGGAGGCACTCTGCCCCTCACCAAGCCCCCACCCCCTCCCAAAATACCAAAGGGACATCAAGGCTGTCACCGATGTCCTGGAATATTTTCACACCTTTTAATGGTCATTGGCTGCTTACAGCCTCTGAAAACGAGCTGGAATTCCACTGTTTACGGTGGTTTTCACCTTGTTTTCCCTGCCACCTTGTGATTTCGGCTCCTCACCGGGTGACTATGTGAAGGGAGCCGAAACTGTGTGATACAATGTGGCACCGTGTGAGTTGGCAGGTATGCATGAACCTTGAATTAGGAAGAATATTTGTTTAAGTAAAAGAAGGAGATTCTAAGCATTCACGGTGAAAAAAACATTTGGCACTGTAGATTCCATACTGTGGTTTTCTCTTTCTGTGCCATAAATTCTATTACATTTTCAGACAGGATAGGATGGAAGGATGTTTTGCATACTGTGGTTTGAATTTGCATTTAATCCTTTGGTTAGCACCTAAGAAATAAATTATGTGCAATACGTACTAGAAAAATAGTAATAGCAAAGGAACTTGTGACTGGTTAAAGAAACTCAGATTTCAGGAGCGTGAGTGGCGAATTTAAACCAAAGTTGCATCAAACATTATCCATTAAAGTATACAATCTTCATGTTATGATATTTCACAACAGGATGACCGTTTTGAATGGTGGAGATGGCTTAAAAGACGTTATTTGTGAGTGTTACTTAATAGTGCTTGAGGGGAAGGCTACTCTTGTAACAAAAAACTAGGAACTCACCTTAATTTGTGCAGGCACTGTGGTTTGTGGGTGGACAGGCGATTTGTATTTTAAAATAAGAAACTTTTATGGGGACAGGCAATATATAAAAACAACCCACTGAAATATGCAGGGGTAAGTGGAGATGGATAGGGGTAGATTAAACATCGTTTGACAGCCAAAGATAAGGCCTTTTTTTTCTAAAGATTTGGGAGGACGAATCTGGAAAGTCTGAGAGGCTTTTGAAGTGGTCTTGCTTGTTGAGCACTTGTGTTAATCATGGTAATGGTAGGCATCAGTTTTGTATAGGTAACTATTTGATTACAAGACTAAATCCGAAAGGATTCTACTTTCATGTGGAGTAGACTGAATAAAATTATAAATTTGATTTTACCTCAGCAGGGAACCTGACAACAAACCCAAATCTGTTTGGCCTAGCTCTAGAGATTTGACAAACTCCTCTATAATGAATGGTAAATTCTCACCAGATTTGAAAAGGCCAATTTTCAACCCACTGCAGAAAAATATATTCCTACATCCAAAAGAAGCCTTATGCTACTGACCATTAATGAAAGACACACAATTGATGGACGGAATGCAGAACAAATCAAAACATTCAACCCCAGTCAAGAGATCTGAGTTTAATCCATCATTCTTTTGCTCACCATGCCACCCCAGATTAGACCTGGCCACATGCAAATCAGTCTTGTGCCTCATGGGAACAGTCCAGCCCGAAATGCCAAGCCAGGTTCTCCCTGGACCGGAAACAAGCATCCCAGGACCGGTTTCGGGGTTTCACCCCTCTTCAGCCAGGATAGCTTGATTCCAGTGGCACAGTGAGCCCTGGACACACGTCTTGGCATACCTGGTGCACTTAGGGCCTCCCCATACGAAGTAAAATCCTGGAAAAGGTGGTCACCGAGTAATAACAAGCACTTAGAGGCCCATGGTCTCCTGGATATACCGCGGTCTGGCATCCATTAGGATGTGGGAAAGTCTCTGGTAATAGATAAACTTGATTCTACTAGATTGATTGCTCAGATCTTGTCCTTCTGGTCCTCATAACAGCCTTTGACAATGTGGATCACCTTATATTCCTATCCACCCAAAGCAGCTGAGGTGAATTTGCCCTTACTTGTCAATCTCATGTAACTGCAAAGATCAGCTGGGGACATTATGTGTGACTCTCAGGAATCAGTGTTATGGGATTCACAAGAGATCACTCATATCCCATAATAATAACAACAGAACAAAGTGGGAGAAGGCCCAAGGGAAAAGTTTTTAAAGACCAGCAGGTTGTAAATCCCCTTAACCAAATCACTATAACACAAAACAATCCGGGTCTAGTGCTGAGTCAACAGGGATAAGCAAAAAGCATATCTACTGGTTTCGACATCTCTAGTTAGATAAGAACCCTTCTGGGAACAGAACCCATCAATCACCGAGGAGTCAGTGTGTTGTCATCATCTGGGTCTGTCTCTCTTGATACACCGCAACAAGTCTGGATGGAACGACCTGTTTGCGAGTAAAGAGAAATGGCATACGAGGGTTGCAGTCAGATCTCCACTAGAGATGACAAAGACCAAGAATTGAACTCTCGCTCAGGTGAAAGGGGTTCTAAAAGTGCAGCACTAAATCAAAAAATGTGAATAAAACTGGCTAGGGGAACTCAAAAGTGCTTTAATTGGTAGAGTGCCTCTGCCAGAATTAAAAAGCAAAATGGCAACCTGGCATAAATACGTTGTCATTATGCTCGTTGTCCATAGTATATGGTCGACATGTTTCTGCCCGCTGCGATCTAAATAGTATCAAGGGCATTCATCAGGACCTAATTTGCTGCTACTATGTAAAAAGTGTGAAATTATAAAAATATAACAGACATTCCTACCACCGGTTGAACTCTACGGATGTCAAAACCGGATACCTAGGAGAGTAAAGAGACAAGAAAAAAGAAAATGCGAGGAGTTATCAATGTCGACTAGCAAACAACAGTATATGTATACCGTCTTAGATAGCACAAATAATGTGTCATATACATCCACTTATTTATTAGATTGTACTTACCCCAGAATTCTGGGTAATACCCTCACCTCAACCTGGTTTCTACTCAGGGAAGGGGGCCCCGCTCTGATAGGGAGGAGAAGAAAAAGAAAGAAGGCTGTTAAAAAACATGCCCAAATCTTTATATTCCCCATCTAAATGGCTAAAAAAGTATAGAATTTTGTCCATGTATAGGTTTAAAAGTAGGTGGAGGCAAAAGTAAATGGCAGTGAAGTCTTAACAAGGCTCTAGCCAATTGCTTGAGAGCAAAGAGAAAACTCTAACACTACAGCGTGAGGAGTAGTTGGGAAAACAATGTAAACTAAAGACTCAGGGTGTTCTTCTACAAAGCGCCAGTGTTAGAGGCTACTGTATTAACTAAAATAGATTCTGACTATAAAAGGCAAATTCGCGATGTGAGTCATGCTTACCTCTCCGTCGGTACCCCGGGGCGGTCTATGAGTAAAGACCGGAGGTACCGACGTGAGCGAGAGGAAGATGTTTTATAGCAAGCTAGAACACGAAACAGGTGGGTCTGTTGCCTAGGTGACTCCGGCACTGCCTGTTGTATTCAGAACGGCGTGAGGACCCAGCTCACGTCGTATAGTAATGCGCATGTGTAGTAAGTGCAATGTTACTCTGCCTGAGCGTGCGCATATATTGTATTGAAGACACTACTCTAGAGCAGCTCCCAGGCTGAATGGTGCTTGCAGATTGTCTTTCACATTTGCACGAGATTAATTATCGAACAAAGGAAAGGTTCTCATATATAATAACTAAAGTGAGTAACCCGATGTAATCATTTTGGAAATTTTTTTTTTTTACGTGTGGAAATAACGCGAGAGCATTATAGGGACATCATACGAGTAAAGCCTACTTTGCATGGAAAAATGTATGTTGTCTGTGCCCCTCGCCTGTGCGCATAACAGGTCTATGTGTATACCATCTCACCCAGCTCAGCCAAAACAGGAAATGTAGGGCCTGGCTAGAACGAACAGAAACCCTAGGGGTTAATGACGAGACCCGATACTACTAAGAAACAGCGTGTGGGCAGAGGTAAAAAGGTTCTCGGATAAATTCAAATATGTATGTGTTGACTCGTTGGAGAGACCCTTAAATAAACATATCAAACGCTATGCACAAATCTCACAAATGGAGAGGAGGGACTGGACCCATCAAACAGGATGAGATCCGCAGAACAAAGTGTTGACTAAGGTGAAGTAAATTAAGGACACACTACTGACTACCCACACAACTCATAGCAAAAGCCAGGGAATATCGTCATTGAGTCCTGTCACATCTGAATGTAGACGATAAACCCATTTCTGTTCTCTACAAAGGAGAAAACGTTGGATGTCCATAATGTGTTGGGGAATATAAGGTTGTTCGAGTATCACCCAACGTAGATCTGTTTCTCTATGGCCTGCCGAAATAAAGTGGTTGGTGAGTTTGGTGGCACTCTTCTTGCACCGAATAGTGCTCTTATGCTCTGCAATCCTAAGTTTAATTTTTCGTGAGGTCATCCCCACATAATTCATTTCACAGGGGCACTTTATGAGATAGATAACTCTCTCACTGTTGCAATTGGTGTGTTTATCAAGCCGCCAGGGTCTATTTGTCCCAATGTTAACCTCTATGGTGTGTGATGTCTGGTGGCACACCGAACAGTTCCCACAGGGAAAATGGCCTTTCACTGGAGGTAAGCCCCACAAGGGCACCACCTCAGATCTCTGGGGTGCTCGGGGGCGTGTATGTATCAATTGATCCTTGATGTTCTGACTCCTTTTGTAGGCAAATAGAGGAGGAGGCAGAGTCTGCCCTTCAATCTTGACTACTCTCCAATTCTTGAGGATGCTCTTCTTCAGAGCATTGGAGTAGCTGGAAAAAGTGTTAACACAAGTAATCCTATTTTCCTCAGTGTTAGGATTACAAATTCGTGTCTCCAGGAGAGCCTCCCTGTGATTATTGAAGGCTCTCTTCATAGATGTTCTTACGGCTCTCTTGGGATATTGTCTATCCAGTAGTTGAGAAGATAGTTGGTTGGCATGCTCAAAGTATTTTGAAGTTGTAGAACAGTTGCGCCGAATACGGAGAAATTGCCCAAAGGGCAAGTTCTCTCGTAGAGATCTCGGATGAAAACTCTGAAAGTGTAACAGCGAGTTCCGAGCCATCGGTTTCCTATATAGTTCTGTGATCAGGATGCCATCCTGAGAACTGATCGAAAGATCTAAGAATGGAAGGTTCTCTTTCGACGCCACACAGGTAAATTTCAGAAAATTGTTTCTGTTGTTTAACCATGAGTGGAAGTTCTCGATTGTTTCCATAGGGCCTCTCCAAATGACTAAAATATCGTCTATGTACCGTTTCCAGGACAAGATATGGCCTAGAAACGGATTGGTGATAGACAATACCTCAGCCTGTTCAAATTGATGAACATAAAGATTGGCTAGGGAAGGGGCAAAAATACTCCCCATAGATGTTCCGGAGATCTGTAGGAATAACTGATCCTCAAACTGGAAGAAATTCTCCTTCATCGCCAGTGTCGCGCAGAACATGATGAATTCGACTGGCGTGGGACTCTGCAGATCTGTAGTTTCCAGAAGTGTTCGTATAACAGCTAGAGTCTCATCCTGTGGGATGCAGGTGTATAGTGACTCCACATCAAAGCTCACGAGGAAGTCTTGTGTGGAGTCAAATGGCATTCCCTCCAGGATGCGCAAAAGGTCCTTCGTGTCCTCAACATATGTGGGCATTATTTTCACTAACGGTTTCAGAAAAAAGTCCACAAAGGTGGACAGGGGTTCAAGGAGTGACCCTATCCCCGAGATTATAGGTCTACCTGGAGGGGGTAACACTCCTTTATGTATTTTCGGTAATACATAAAAGTAGGGAACCACTGGAAAAGTGGTTTTCAAAAATAATGCCTCATGGTTCGTAATCCAGCCTTGTTCCAAGGCATCATCTACTCTCTCTTTAATGGTAGCCAAAAGCCTCTTGGTGGGATCTAGTTTGAGAGGCTGGTAAAAAGTACCGTTGGTAAGTTGTCTCATGCACTCACTCCGATATGTTGCTGTGTTCATGATAACTGTAGCGCCCCCTTTGTCCGCGGGTTTGATGGTAATTGACTTATCTGATGATAAAGTCTTGAGAGCGAAGTTTTCATTCTTGGACAGGTTCATAAAATGTCTATTCTCAAGCTGGAACAGTGCTTCAGCATCCCTTAAGACAGCCCTCTCGAAGGTGAGTATTTCCGGAGGAATTAGATGTGTCGGTGGGTTGAAGGTGGACTTGGGGCGCAAACCAGTGTTAGTGATGTTCTCATCATCGGCCTCTTGTGGTTTGTTGCCGAAGAAAGCACGTAGTCTCACCTTTCTAAAGAAAACCGCTAGCTCTTGTCGGGTTTGAAATGAGTCTCCTTTATATGTTGGGACGTACCCAAGACCCTTCTCCAGGACGGTAGTCTCATCCACAGTAAGAAGGCGGTCGCTTAGATTCACAATCAAGCTGTCGTGTTGCTCGGGCCTGGTGCTGTTGGATCTCTCAGGTTGCTCCGAGTCCGGGACGATGGAGGGCTCCAATGGACAGTCGTTTGGGCGGGTCTTCTTTTGCCTCTGGAACGGCGTTGGCCTTGTCCTAAAAAAGGCGGTTGTTGGAAACTGTCAGGATGTAATGGACCCGGATACATTGGTTGTTGGAAGTAAGGTTGTTGAAAATTGTAGGGGCCAGGCGGCCACCATTGTGGCTGAGGGGGACCTCCAAAGAAATTACCTCTCCTGGGCCCTCTTCTCCTCCAGTTGCGGCCACTAGAAGATTGGTGCATGCCTGGATCTGAGTCAGATGAGTTGCCATCACTCCCAGATGTGGAGTAGTTCGAACCAGTCCTACCACTCTGTTGGTTATATGTGGGAGGAACATAGGAGTCACTCGTGTAGGGGTACACTTTGGTCATAGAGAATTTAGCCAAATCCTTCTTGAATTTTATGATTTTGTTGGCCAGAATGTTGTCTCTAAACTCTTTGCTGGTTTTGTCAGTTTCTTTAGACTGTTTATTAAAGGTAGCCGTGACTAGTACTGATTTTATCTGAGACTCTAGATGTTGTATCTCGACTAGAATGTTATCCGCAATCCTCTTAGCTGTTGTGATTATCAGGATTAGCCAGTCACGTGTGCACCGCCATGCCACCAAAGACCAATCCTTGAGGAATGTCTTGTCCTCTAGGAACAGTCTCGGTGCATTGTTTACTATGAGGCCAGTCGGGGCACAGTCAGCCCGTAAATATTCAGTCATAATGGCCCCATGTACCTGTGTCCGTGCATGTGAGCGTTTAAGAAAAAGGACTTTACTCCAATCATCATTATTGATAATGGTAGTATTAGGAGGTAAATCAATAATAGATGGTGTTTGGAGAATGTCTAATGCTACTGCATCATCAAAAGCGAGGCCCTGTCTCTCTGGCCGCAACTGGAGGAGAAGAGGGCCCAGGAGAGGTAATTTCTTTGGAGGTCCCCCTCAGCCACAATGGTGGCCGCCTGGCCCCTACAATTTTCAACAACCTTACTTCCAACAACCAATGTATCCGGGTCCATTACATCCTGACAGTTTCCAACAACCGCCTTTTTTAGGACAAGGCCAACGCCGTTCCAGAGGCAAAAGAAGACCCGCCCAAACGACTGTCCATTGGAGCCCTCCATCGTCCCGGACTCGGAGCAACCTGAGAGATCCAACAGCACCAGGCCCGAGCAACACGACAGCTTGATTGTGAATCTAAGCGACCGCCTTCTTACTGTGGATGAGACTACCGTCCTGGAGAAGGGTCTTGGGTACGTCCCAACATATAAAGGAGACTCATTTCAAACCCGACAAGAGCTAGCGGTTTTCTTTAGAAAGGTGAGACTACGTGCTTTCTTCGGCAACAAACCACAAGAGGCCGATGATGAGAACATCACTAACACTGGTTTGCGCCCCAAGTCCACCTTCAACCCACCGACACATCTAATTCCTCCGGAAATACTCACCTTCGAGAGGGCTGTCTTAAGGGATGCTGAAGCACTGTTCCAGCTTGAGAATAGACATTTTATGAACCTGTCCAAGAATGAAAACTTCGCTCTCAAGACTTTATCATCAGATAAGTCAATTACCATCAAACCCGCGGACAAAGGGGGCGCTACAGTTATCATGAACACAGCAACATATCGGAGTGAGTGCATGAGACAACTTACCAACGGTACTTTTTACCAGCCTCTCAAACTAGATCCCACCAAGAGGCTTTTGGCTACCATTAAAGAGAGAGTAGATGATGCCTTGGAACAAGGCTGGATTACGAACCATGAGGCATTATTTTTGAAAACCACTTTTCCAGTGGTTCCCTACTTTTATGTATTACCGAAAATACATAAAGGAGTGTTACCCCCTCCAGGTAGACCTATAATCTCGGGGATAGGGTCACTCCTTGAACCCCTGTCCACCTTTGTGGACTTTTTTCTGAAACCGTTAGTGAAAATAATGCCCACATATGTTGAGGACACGAAGGACCTTTTGCGCATCCTGGAGGGAATGCCATTTAACTCCACACAAGACTTCCTCGTGAGCTTTGATGTGGAGTCACTATACACCTGCATCCCACAGGATGAGACTCTAGCTGTTATACGAACACTTCTGGAAACTACAGATCTGCAGAGTCCCACGCCAGTCGAATTCATCATGTTCTGCGCGACACTGGCGATGAAGGAGAATTTCTTCCAGTTTGAGGATCAGTTATTCCTACAGATCTCCGGAACATCTATGGGGAGTATTTTTGCCCCTTCCCTAGCCAATCTTTATGTTCATCAATTTGAACAGGCTGAGGTATTGTCTATCACCAATCCGTTTCTAGGCCATATCTTGTCCTGGAAACGGTACATAGACGATATTTTAGTCATTTGGAGAGGCCCTATGGAAACAATCGAGAACTTCCACTCATGGTTAAACAACAGAAACAATTTTCTGAAATTTACCTGTGTGGCGTCGAAAGAGAACCTTCCATTCTTAGATCTTTCGATCAGTTCTCAGGATGGCATCCTGATCACAGAACTATATAGGAAACCGATGGCTCGGAACTCGCTGTTACACTTTCAGAGTTTTCATCCGAGATCTCTACGAGAGAACTTGCCCTTTGGGCAATTTCTCCGTATTCGGCGCAACTGTTCTACAACTTCAAAATACTTTGAGCATGCCAACCAACTATCTTCTCAACTACTGGATAGACAATATCCCAAGAGAGCCGTAAGAACATCTATGAAGAGAGCCTTCAATAATCACAGGGAGGCTCTCCTGGAGACACGAATTTGTAATCCTAACACTGAGGAAAATAGGATTACTTGTGTTAACACTTTTTCCAGCTACTCCAATGCTCTGAAGAAGAGCATCCTCAAGAATTGGAGAGTAGTCAAGATTGAAGGGCAGACTCTGCCTCCTCCTCTATTTGCCTACAAAAGGAGTCAGAACATCAAGGATCAATTGATACATACACGCCCCCGAGCACCCCAGAGATCTGAGGTGGTGCCCTTGTGGGGCTTACCTCCAGTGAAAGGCCATTTTCCCTGTGGGAACTGTTCGGTGTGCCCCCAGACATCACACACCATAGAGGTTAACATTGGGACAAATAGACCCTGGCGGCTTGATAAACACACCAATTGCAACAGTGAGAGAGTTATCTATCTCATAAAGTGCCCCTGTGAAATGAATTATGTGGGGATGACCTCACGAAAAATTAAACTTAGGATTGCAGAGCATAAGAGCACTATTCGGTGCAAGAAGAGTGCCACCAAACTCACCAACCACTTTATTTCGGCAGGCCATAGAGAAACAGATCTACGTTGGGTGATACTCGAACAACCTTATATTCCCCAACACATTATGGACATCCAACGTTTTCTCCTTTGTAGAGAACAGAAATGGGTTTATCGTCTACATTCAGATGTGACAGGACTCAATGACGATATTCCCTGGCTTTTGCTATGAGTTGTGTGGGTAGTCAGTAGTGTGTCCTTAATTTACTTCACCTTAGTCAACACTTTGTTCTGCGGATCTCATCCTGTTTGATGGGTCCAGTCCCTCCTCTCCATTTGTGAGATTTGTGCATAGCGTTTGATATGTTTATTTAAGGGTCTCTCCAACGAGTCAACACATACATATTTGAATTTATCCGAGAACCTTTTTACCTCTGCCCACACGCTGTTTCTTAGTAGTATCGGGTCTCGTCATTAACCCCTAGGGTTTCTGTTCGTTCTAGCCAGGCCCTACATTTCCTGTTTTGGCTGAGCTGGGTGAGATGGTATACACATAGACCTGTTATGCGCACAGGCGAGGGGCACAGACAACATACATTTTTCCATGCAAAGTAGGCTTTACTCGTATGATGTCCCTATAATGCTCTCGCGTTATTTCCACACGTAAAAAAAAAAAAATTTCCAAAATGATTACATCGGGTTACTCACTTTAGTTAATATATATGAGAACCTTTCCTTTGTTCGATAATTAATCTCGTGCAAATGTGAAAGACAATCTGCAAGCACCATTCAGCCTGGGAGCTGCTCTAGAGTAGTGTCTTCAATACAATATATGCGCACGCTCAGGCAGAGTAACATTGCACTTACTACACATGCGCATTACTATACGACGTGAGCTGGGTCCTCACGCCGTTCTGAATACAACAGGCAGTGCCGGAGTCACCTAGGCAACAGACCCACCTGTTTCGTGTTCTAGCTTGCTATAAAACATCTTCCTCTCGCTCACGTCGGTACCTCCGGTCTTTACTCATAGACCGCCCCGGGGTACCGACGGAGAGGTAAGCATGACTCACATCGCGAATTTGCCTTTTATAGTCAGAATCTATTTTAGTTAATACAGTAGCCTCTAACACTGGCGCTTTGTAGAAGAACACCCTGAGTCTTTAGTTTACATTGTTTTCCCAACTACTCCTCACGCTGTAGTGTTAGAGTTTTCTCTTTGCTCTCAAGCAATTGGCTAGAGCCTTGTTAAGACTTCACTGCCATTTACTTTTGCCTCCACCTACTTTTAAACCTATACATGGACAAAATTCTATACTTTTTTAGCCATTTAGATGGGGAATATAAAGATTTGGGCATGTTTTTTAACAGCCTTCTTTCTTTTTCTTCTCCTCCCTATCAGAGCGGGGCCCCCTTCCCTGAGTAGAAACCAGGTTGAGGTGAGGGTATTACCCAGAATTCTGGGGTAAGTACAATCTAATAAATAAGTGGATGTATATGACACATTATTTGTGCTATCTAAGACGGTATACATATACTGTTGTTTGCTAGTCGACATTGATAACTCCTCGCATTTTCTTTTTTCTTGTCTCTTTACTTTCCTAGGTATCCGGTTTTGACATCCGTAGAGTTCAACCGGTGGTAGGAATGTCTGTTATATTTTTATAATTTCACACTTTTTACATAGTAGCAGCAAATTAGGTCCTGATGAATGCCCTTGATACTATTTAGATCGCAGCGGGCAGAAACATGTCGACCATATACTATGGACAACGAGCATAATGACAACGTATTTATGCCAGGTTGCCATTTTGCTTTTTAATTCTGGCAGAGGCACTCTACCAATTAAAGCACTTTTGAGTTCCCCTAGCCAGTTTTATTCACATTTTTTGATTTAGTGCTGCACTTTTAGAACCCCTTTCACCTGAGCGAGAGTTCAATTCTTGGTCTTTGTCATCTCTAGTGGAGATCTGACTGCAACCCTCGTATGCCATTTCTCTTTACTCGCGAACAGGTCGTTCCATCCAGACTTGTTGCGGTGTATCAAGAGAGACAGACCCAGATGATGACAACACACTGACTCCTCGGTGATTGATGGGTTCTGTTCCCAGAAGGGTTCTTATCTAACTAGAGATGTCGAAACCAGTAGATATGCTTTTTGCTTATCCCTGTTGACTCAGCACTAGACCCGGATTGTTTTGTGTTATAGTATATCACTCATATCCCTCCATAATTCATGTGTTACTTAGGGTAATGTTAATGTTAGTGGTATTTGTAGAGCGCAACTGCTACCCGAAGGTGTCCTGGCGCTATGTGAAAGCCTGCTCTGGGCTGGTAGGAGTGTGAAAGTTTTAGAAAAGCCAAGTTTTTAATGCTTTCCTGAAGGCCATGAGATTGGACATTTTCCTCATGGATAACGGGAGAGAATTCCTGGATTTAGCCGCAATAACCACAAAGCTTCTGCCGCCCCAGTTGGCTTTTTTTTACCCTAGGTACCCTCACTAGTTTTGCGTCCGAAGAGCGCAAGGCTCTTTTTGGTGTGTACCAGCAGAGACGATGTTTTAGGAATTAAGGTCCGGTTCCGTGTAGAGCCTTGAAAACCAGACAGAGAGACTTAAATAGAGTCCGTTTCCTGACAGGCAACCAGTGGAGCTTTTTAATTTTGGCTGAGATAGACTCATACTTTGGTGTGTCAGTAAGCAGCCTGGCCGCTGCGTTCTGCAAAATCTGTAGTTTGTTCACTGATCCCTTGTGGATCGTGAGATAAAGGCTGTTGCAGTAGTCCAATCTGGACATTATAAGTACAGTGACCACTGTTTGTTGTGTGTCTTTTGGAAGAAGTGGCATAATTTGTTTGCAAGATTTCAGGATATAAGATGTTGATGATATAACTGTGTTGACCTAGTCCTTGAAACTTAATTTGTCATCTATCCAGACTCTAAGATTTGTCACCTTCCTATTGGCAGTCAGTAGGGGATCCATATCTTCAGGCCAGCATTTAGGAGTCCAGAAGGTAGGTTCGTTGCCAAACAACACTACCTCTGTTTTCCCAAAGTTAAGTTTCAAGCAGTTTTGGGCCATCCAACTCCCTACGGCTTGCATACAGTCCCACAACCTTGACGTTGTTTCCTGAACATCGTCTGGTAGTAAGGTCACCACAAGTTGGGTATCATCCGCGTAGGAAGTCAGGGTGAACCCAAAGGACTCAATTATCTTTCTGTAATTCATATATTACTGAGAGTAAACAAACAGATGATACCCAGCTCTTACCTGAAATCAATGGAGAGAGCATGCAGTCGGATAAGCTGCTGTGAAATTGAATTCAAATATGCACCTGGATCAGTTCTAATTTGTTCCAATCAGTCAGGAGGAAACAGAAATCATGTTCTTTGAGGTTAATGTCAAACTAATGGCTCAATAAAAAAAAATGGCATGCGCACGACCACACCCTGGAATTCCATCAAACACAAGCTCCATTTAGATCGGGGAGTTCAGAATCATTCATTGAGTGAATACAGTCATGAGAAGTACCTTTTATTTTAATTATTCCTTAGAGAGGATTCATTTTATCCCTTAACAAGATTGGTATACTGTAGTGGGCTTGATTGTGAACTCTCATTTGGTTTATGTCAATAGTGTCTATGCTAGCTTTGTTATTCACTGGCTGAATAAATTATAGATGGCTCAAAATGCAAGTGTTCGATTGACATAAGGCCTGCGTAAATATAACCATATTTCAGAAGAACATAGCTCCCTCCATTGGCGAAAAGTAGGGCATCATTAATTTCAACAAATAACTGCATATCTCACTGAGCCTTACATGGGACAGGGCTATGAAGATATGATTCACTTGTGATCACTATGATCTATCGGGTAAACGTTTTTGACTATCGGATGCAATCAAAGAGAACGGTGTAGGAGGAGCTTCTTAATCCTAAAACAAAGGTTCTGGAATGCATTACTGTAAGAAATTAGGCAGCAAAATCGATGTCTAAGGTTTCAGAGCTCAGTAAAAATATACTATTTCAAATAACATCAACACACCCAATCCTTGAACTAGTCTCTTTATGTCTATCCAACAAGGCATTCTGATAGAGACTTCTAATCACAGATTCCTCACCTTTTGAATATACCCAGGCATCAGATTGGAACCAAAAACTTGTACATAACAGTTCACTCCAGTGCAGACTGGTGGCATCGTATGGCATTGTTCTGGGTTGTGCCACTCCGTCCTATGCAGGTATGAGCTCGGAACCAATACGAATAGTCCATCTGCAAGCTCTGGCATCAGTTCCTCTCTTTCCATCTCAACCGGCGTGGATCTGGAGCTTCAACTGTCATTTGACCAATTTTTGACACTTTTCTCACAAAATCACCTAAACATACAAGTTACTCACCTTCGGTAACGCATCCTCTGGTAGAGATAATATCCGACTGAAGATTCCTTACCTTTGAATTTCCCAGGCATCAGACTGAATCCAGAACGTTTCGCGTGAGCAGTTCCCCTGCGCGCCATTAGGTGGCTCAGTTCGTTTACACGCGTCGTTGAAGGTGACGTTGCCGTCACTTACATAGGCGCCACCCAGCCGCATGGACTTCAGTTACTTTTCAGGACTTTCCACGCTAGAAGCGCAGAGCCATGAAGTGAACTAACTAGCGTGTGTCCAAACTAGGGGCATGAAAAGGCAGTAACCCATACCCCATAAATGTGTCCTCAGAGTGGGGAGGCTTGGGTGGGTCTGTTAGGAATCTGCAGCTAGATATTTTCTCTATTAGATAATGCTTTACTAAAGGTAAGTCACTTGTTCCTCTGACAGTGTCTTCTAGCTGCAGTTTCCTTACCTTTAAATAGATACCAAACCATAGCATCCAGGTGGAGGGCTGTGGACAAACTGACTAATCTAAGAAGTCCTGCGGACAGAAAGGGCGAAATGCCTATCCCTGAGGAATTTACTGTCCAGGCATTAGTGCTTGGCAAACGTGTGCAGGGATGCCCCCGTTGCTGCCTGTTAGAGGTCCAGGACTGGAACACCACGAGCTAACGCTGTGGTCGCAGTTTTTCTTCTGGTGGAATGGGCCCTTAAGCCCTCAGGAGGCTGCTTTTTAGCCCAGGCATAGCAGATCTTGATATAGAGAATGACCCAGCGTGAATTGGTATGTGTCTGAACTGCCCGACCTTTTTGTAGCTCCTACATAGCCTACAAAGAGTTGGTCGTCCACCCGGAACTCTTTTGTGCAGTCAAGGTAGAACAACAACGCTCTTTTTGGGTCCAGACGATGTAGTCATTCCTCCTCCTTAGAGGGATGCAGAGGAGCATAAAAGGTGGGTAGGGTGACAGATTGTCCCAAATGGAATGGGGACCCACTTTAGGCAGCAAAGAAGCACCACCTTATCCAGGAATACCATAAGACAGGGAGGGTTGGATGATAAAGCCTTCAGCTCACTCACCCTCCTGGCAGATGTTATTGCCACTAGAAAGGCTATCTTCATGGTAAGTGGCCATAAGGGACAAGTGTGAAGTGGCTCAAAAGGAGCACACGTGAGATAAGTGAGAACCAGGTTCAGATCCCACGGAAGCATTATGAAGGGAGAAGGGGGAAACATATGTACAAGCCCTTTCAGGAACCTATTTACAATAGGGTACTTAAATAAAGAGCGTTGGTCAATCAGCCGCATGAAAGCGGTCAGAGCAGAGAGATAACCCTTGAGAGTGCCCAAAGCAGAGCCCTGCTGGGCAACGGTAGGAATTAAGAGAAGAATATCACAAAGAGAGGCAGGAGGAGGGTCAATAGACTATTCTGTACAATATATTCCAAACTTTTGCCAACATCAGGCGCATACCGCTTTGGTAGAGGCAGCCTGGTCACCATAATAACTTTGCAAACTTAGGGAGGAAGGTCAAAAGATCTCAACTATAGCCACTCAATCTCTACGCAAGGAGGCAGAGAGTTGATCGGTTCAGGTGGAGGACCCTCCCCTGCTGCTGTGACAAAAGATCCTCCCATAGGGGCAGCCTGATTGGAGGATCGACGCTCATTATCAGAAGCTCGGGATACCAAACTCTCCGTGCCCATTGGGGAGCCACAAGAATGACTTGGACCTGGTTGTTCCTGATCTTCTCGAAACTCTGGGCAGAATTGGTATAGGCGGAAAGACATACAGTAGGCCTGAGCTCCACGCGCGACAAAAAGCGTAGATGAGCGATAGGAAAACTCCAATGTGCAGAACTGCTGACATTGCACATTTTCTTCGGTAGCAAACAGATCTAACCAAGGCTCTCCCCACTTCTGAAAGATACCTTGCACCACCTCTATATGGAGATGCCATTTGTGATCTTTTATGCATGGACGACTGAGTTTGTCAGCCCTGGCATTCAGAGAACCTGCCAGGTGTTCAACCACCATGGTTATTCCCTGCTGTTCTAGCCATGTCCAGAGACGCAGGGCCTCTTGGCAAAGGGTCACGAAACCACCACGCCCTGCATTTTGCAGTACCACATGGCGGTGGTGTTGTCTGTGAACAGTTGCACAAACTTCCTCTTGACCGAGGGAAGAAATGCTTTTGATGCTAGTCAGTTTGCTCAGAGCTCCAACAGGGTGATGTGGAGTCCGGATTCTGCTGGAGACCAGAGTCCTCTGATCTTCACATCTCCCAGATGGCCGCCCCATCCCAGGAGTGGTGCATCTGTCACTTCTGCGAGATATGGTTGAGGAAGGGAGAGGGGTCTACCTCTGACCCATTCGTGGTTCGCTAGCCACCACTGCAGGTCCTTTGCAGTTCCCTTCCAGATCTGGACCATGTCGGAGAGATTCTCCTGAGGCTGTACCCACTGGGACTTTATGTCCCACTGCAGAGCCAGCATATGCCATTTGGCATGATTTACCAACAGGATGCAGGAGGCCATGAGGCCCAGCAGCCTCAGAGTCATTATCAGCGAAATCCTGGCTAGAGGCTGAAACATCATATCATAACCTGAATATCCTGGACTCCCTATTTGGGTGGATAAGCCCAAACCTGCACTGAGTCCAGAGCAGCATTGATGAAAGGGAGCATCTGAGGAGTCAGGTGTGACTGTGGCACGTTTATAGTGCACCCCAGCGAATGCAGGAGGTCTGCCGTAGTCTGGATGAGAGACGACAGTCTGGGACGAGGTCGCCTTCAACAGCCAGTCGTCAAAGTAGGGAAAGACTGAAACACTCATCCTGCGCAGATGAGCTACTACCACCGCCATCACATTGGTAAATACCCAAGGGGTGCTGGTAAGGCCAAAGGGAAGCACGATGAACTGAAAGTGCTTATGGCCTACCTGAACCGCAGGTAACGCCTGTGGGCAGGCAGGATGGGGATGTAAAAATACGCATCCTGCAAGTCCAACGCCACCAGCCAGTCTCCTTGGTTTAGTGCAGACAAGACCTGAGCCAAAGTGAGCATCTTAAATTTCTCCCTTTTGAGGAAAAGATTGGCGGTTTGGAGGTCTAGAATAGGACAGAGACCCTTGTTCTTCTTGGGTATCAGAGAGTAGCGGGAACAACCACTGCCTACTTCTGATATTGGAACCCTTTCTATAGCCCCTCGGCCAGCAGAACTGTAACTTCCTCTCGAAGCAAGATAAGATGATCCTATGCCAGCCGTTCTTGAGTTGGTGGTAAAGGGGGAGGGAAAAATTTCAAAGGAAGGGAGTGACCCCTCTAAATGATCTGTAAGACCCATTTATCAGATGATATGGACTGCCAATGGAGGAAATGATGTTGGATTTTCCCTCCAACTGGGCAACCATTGTCTTGCAGAACCAAACTAAGCAGGCTTTGAGGCTGTAGCTGCCAAGGAGTTGGTGGCGGATTACTTCTGGCCACCATTCACACATCATCCTGCTGCACAGCATCCTCCCACGACTTGGGAATCTTGCACAGGATGGTAGCTGGGGTATGGCTGGAGTGGTTGACAGCCCCTTCCATAGCCACGAAAGGAGCAAAAGGCAGACTGGGGGCGAAGTGCCACTGAGAGGCCAAAGGACTTGGCTGTAGCCCGCAAGTCCTTGAAGTGCTGCAGCGCTTTATCTGCCTTCTTTCCGAAGAGACAAGCCTCATTGAAGGTCATGTCCAAAGGGTTGGCCTGGACATCCCCCAAAAAGCCAGATGTTCGCAGCCTGGCATGGCGGGCGTAAGGTCACTATATACAAAACTGCTCTGTTCAGTGAGCCAGTTGTATCTAGACCTCACCTAATGGTGACCTTGCTGCATCTCTCCCATCTTTCACTGCATGAGAGAGGATGGCCTGGGCCTCCTCCGGGACCTGTGTCAGCACTTGCTCAACCGTTTCCCATAGGGTATGGGAGTAACTGCCCAAAAGGCATGCGGTGTTCACCGACCACAATGCGAGGCTGGCGGAAGAAAACATCTTCTCAAGTGTGTCTAACCTCTTGAATTCCCTGTATGGGGGAACAGCAGGGAACGTGCCATGGAAAGTCGATGCTTGGACTACCAAGCTTTCAAGGGTGGTGTGTTGAATGAGAAAACCTAGATCAACCAGGGCAGTGCAATGGCGGCGGGCAATTGGCCTGTTTACAAGAGCCCCTGTGCTAGGCTTTGACAAAGTTCCTAGAAGGACATCGGTCAGTGCTTCGTTAAAGGGCAATAGTGGTTCGGATGAGGAAGCACCAGGCTGAAGCACTTCGGTCAAGTCTTGACCGCCAGTAGAAGATCTGATCATTTTGCCAGACTCCGAACATACTCCACCACCCAGGCCATGAGTTTATGTCCAATCAGGGCCAGATACAGACAAAGAGGGATTCGTCATTGATGAAGAAAATCGACAGTTTTGTTCCAAACATAATATTTTGGATGACTTAAGAGATGCTAGTGGGTTAGGTACCTCACCTGATATGGGATTGGCATCACCTAACCCTGCAGTGGCAACTGGGGATACTACTTCTTTTGCCACAGTGTTACAGAGGGCGGCAGAGGTCTTGGAGCATTTCCTATCTGCTCAAAAGGTAAAATCAACACCATTGACAGAAGTTTTAAACCTGGCTCTGTCCTCTCAGGAGCCACGGTTGCTCTTTGATGAGGCATTAACGGATGTTCTAGTGAGCACCTGGGTAAAACAAGAATCTTACCCATCTTCTAATAGGCAGGTTGCAAGACGTCATAGGCCAGCTCCCTGAGATCAGGATTTTTGTTTCAAAATCCAAACCCGGAAAGCCTTGTGGTACAAGCTTCTACGAGTCGTACCAACCCAAATGCATTTCCAACTACTCCTCCTGATAGGGATTAAAAGAGAATGAAAGGGTATGCAAAGAGTCTTTTCATCAACCAGCCGTAGGACGGTTAGCACATTGTGCCTTCTAGGGAGAAACTTCCATGCTTTATGGAGTAGAGTGGCTGATGCTCTACTAGCGGTTTCTGAAGGAGTCAAGCAGGCGTTGCTGCATGTGGTCTATGATTGACAGGCTACTGCAACATATTCCAACAGATAAAGCCTAAACACCAGTGATTGTCATCATAGAGCAATTGGTACAGTATGGTGCTGAGACGCCTTGCGTGGATTCACTGTATCGGCTTTTCCACAGACATACAACAGTCATTGATGGATATGCCTTTTGGCACTAAGCTTTGCGAAGCGAAGGCAGCCATGGCCCTTGACAGGTTCAAGAACAGTAAAGCAAGTGCCTGCTCATTGGGCTTAGCTACACAAACATGGCAGTTTTCCCGACAACAGCGCCCTTTTTGAGACTTTGGAAGCGGCGTCATGCAGAGACAGAGGCTATATATTCCTCAGCAAAAATAGACCCCCAATTCTCTAGAGGAAAAGGTCAGAGAGCAGGCTGTCAATGTTTAGGCCCCAAAGGAAATTGTTTCAGCTAGTATTTAGCTCCTCCTGCTGCAACAAATCCCGTTTTAATTTGATCTTGGTGACCCACGAACAGCCGGTTGAAGGTCGAATCATTTTTTACGTCACTAGATAGAGGCGCATCACTTCAGATCATTGGGTGCTATAGATTGAGGAACTAGGTTACTTCCTACCTTTCCTACCTTCCAGTCATACCACCCACACAACAACATCTCTCGGAGGGCCACTTATTTATACTCCAAGGAAATGTTTTTTAGTTTTCTGGACTAAGGGAGCAATAGGGAGGGTGCCAGCTTCAGAAATAAGGACTGTTTGTTACTCCTGTTACTTTCTGATTCTGACAAAGAACGGAGATCTTCGTCCAATCCTGTATCTATGCTCTCTGAACTTTTTCTTAAGGAAAGACAAGTACATGATTCTCACCCTGGCCCAAGTTCTCTCGCCCTTGACCCGGGAGAGTGGATGGTAGTGTTGGATTTGGGGGAATGCATACGTCCACATTACCAGCCCACAGGTGCTCCCTGGAGTTTCAGGTGGGCCAGGAGCACTTTCAGTACTTCATGCTCTCCTTTGTCCTGACTACTGTACTTCAGGTGTTTACAAAGGTGATGGTGGTGGATACAGCTCATCTGAGGAGGTTGGGAATACCAGTCTTCCTCACCTCAAATGTTTGCAAACCATCTCCAGGTGACAGCCAACCTGTGGACATCGTTGGGTTTCTCCATCAATGTGCCAAAGTCACCTGACTCCTTCATGTGCTTCCTATTCATTGGAGCTAATCTGGTGTTGCAGGATCTGGAACACCCACCTGGCCTGGCACAATATAAGTACTCTTCCGAGCTACCCTCAATGAGTCCAGGACATTTGGGGAATGATCTCAGTGTTTGAACTTGCAGCCTGAGTCTCCCTGAGAGTGACCGTAAGGCTTCTGGGCCTTTTGCTGCCTGCATCCTACTTGTGGACCACACTAGGTGATATATGCAGGCACTTCAGTGGGGACTGAAGTCTCAGTAGGCTTAATATCAAGGAAATCCCTCAGACTCCAGCCAGGTGTCAGAGGAAAGATCTGCAGTGGTGGCTGCTCCACCGCAATTGGAACAGCGGAAGACCTCTCTCCCTTACCCACCCAGAAACAACAGTTGTGACTTATGCATCGTTAATAGGTTGGGAAGGTCATCTGGGAGAGGTGGAGATCAGAGGACTCCGGTCTCCAACAGAGTCTCACCTCCACATCAACTTGTTGGAGTTGCGAGAGATTCACTTTGAACCAAAGGTGTTTCTCCCATCTTTCAAACAGGAAATGCCCTGTGGTATTGCAAAGGAGTGAGGTCGTAGACCCTATGCCAGGGAGCTCTATGCCTCTGGAGGTGGCTTAATGCTCCAGGCAACTTCCTGGCTTCACAACACCTGGCAGGATCTTTAAACGCCAGGGCAGACAAACTCAACCATTGTTGCCTAGTGGATCATGAACGGCGATTACACTCTGTGGTGGCACAGGGGGGTCTTCCAGGGAAGGGAGAACTCTGTGTTGATGTATTCATCACCGCAGAGAAAGTGCAGTCTCACAACCTTTGCACATTGGCGTTCCCAAGGCAGACTCCATTAGGAGACGTTTTTGCGTTCAAATAGGGTATGCAACTCCTGTATGCTTTTCCACCTCTCCCTCCTCCTCAGGGTGTTAAAAAAGAACAATAAAGATTGAGCCTACATCATCCTAGTGGTGCCGGACTGGGTGTAGAGGGTATGGTACACAGAACTTCTGGCCATAAGCATCTGTCCTGCAGTCCGACAGCCCCTTCAAGAAGACTTCCTGTTGGAGCAAGGGGGTTGGGTTCAGTACCCGAACCTGCAAAGCCTACACCTTTATGCATGGAGACAGTTGATGGCTTTCGATCTCCCCCAGAAGTTGCTGGGCTTATCTTGACAGCCAGGCGTCTTTTCACCAAAAGTGTTTATGCTGGGCGCTGCAAGCAGTTTATGCTGTGATGATGTTCCGGTACTAGCTTATCATTCTGACATTCTCTTGTTTAGTTTATCATTGGCCCAACGAGGCCTTGCTGTGACCAAAGTTAAGGGTTACTTATTGGCTCTTTCAGGCTATCTCCTTTTACTAGATCAACTGTCTTTCCTCAAATCACTGGTTGTGATGTGTTATTGAAGGGGTTGAGACACATTTTCCCACCTGTGCCTTTTGTAATTCCACAATGGGATCTGACCCTGGTCTTGACCTACCCGATGTGCTTGCCTTTCATGCGTATGCACAGCTGTTCTTTGCGGTTGCTTACTCCTAAAACGGTGTTCCTCATTGCCATAACATCTGCAAGGCAAATGAGTAAACTTCAGGCTTTATCAGCAGTGCCTCGTTATGTCTCCTTTAAGAACAAGTTAGTCTTTCGCATGAAGACAGCAGTCATTTCCAAGGTAGTCTTGCCCCTTCTTATAGGCCAATCCATCACTTTTTCATCCTTTATGGATACACATCCCCACTCCTCAAAGGAAGAAGAGCAACTACATTGCCTTGAGCATAAAAGGGCTCTCAGTGTTTATATCAAGAGAACCAGCAAAGTCTAACAAGATGAACAGCTGTTTATCAGTTTCTCTGAAGCAGAAAAGGACAAGGCAGAGTAGAAGAGGAACATCTCTAGATGGATTGTACTGTGTATTCGGATATGCTACGCGGAAGCCAAGAGGCAACCTCCAGAAGGTTTGCATGCTCATTCTACCACAGCAATGGCTGAAACCACAACACTAGCGCGTGGTGTCCTAGTCTTGGACATCTGTCAGGCTGCTATGTGGGCATCCCTCCACACGTTCACAAAGCATTACTGCCTGGATAGTCAGATTAGGTGGGATGGTCATTTTGCCCATTAAATCCTGCAGGATTTCCTAGTCTGAGCCATTCCACAGACCCACCACCTGAAGAGTACTGCTTTGGTATCTATTGAAAAGGTGAGGAATATACCATTAGAATGCTCTATCAGAAGAACAAATTAGCTTGGGTAGCATCTTTTCTGGTAGAGACTCTATCTAAACAGAGTTTCCTCACCCACCCTCCCCCTTCCTCGTTCGGAAGAATGGACTCTTACAAGACAAGGGTAATGAGATGCCAATAGTTAATTTCTACACACTATCACCGATTTCTTGAGGCTCAATGTCTGTTGGCACAGACAGAGTACAGAAAGAAAGTTATGCCAGCATGTGCATGTGTTTTATTTGTACTGGTCCTGATATCATACCTGCATGGGACGGAGCGGCCTGAAGCAACCTACCATTTGATACTCCCTGCCGGCACTGGAGGGAATTGCTATGTAAACATTTCCAGTTCGAGTCTGACGCCTGGCGATATACAAAAGGTGAAGAAACTGTGGTTAGATGGTCTCTACCAGAAAAGACGTCAGAGAAGGTAAGTCACTTGTTCTTTAAGCTTCAAGGGTAACCTTTTTTAGTGTGCATGATATTAATGTTATCAAGTAATTAACTCAACAGTGTTTCTCGTGAAGTAGAGAAGATTTTGCACATGAGCAGAGTTAGCAACTTAAATGATTAAAATGGATACTTATTTTGCTGAAGAAACGACACAGAGGTTAAAACGTTGTTAGGCAGAAAGAATGGAATCTGGGAGGAAGGAAATGTTCTGTTGTCGGGAGCAATGTGTGAGGAGAAATAGGGGGCACGTTTCTGTGGGGTTTGAGCATTAACAATTTTGCAGCTATTCACTTCGGATGCAAGGGAAGCATGATATGTTTATTGAGTTTATTATGAGAAATAGGAATTATTCCTCATCAAAGGCTAAATATTTGAACACAGAGTATTTTAAAAACATAGTTTCCTAATAATTACAATGTATAACTGTGTAAAGGCATTATTGGAACTCAAGGGCACAACTTCAGGTTCTTAAAAAATGCATAGTGGAGTACAGTAGCTATGCGTTTGCTGCCAAGCGTGCCCGCCCGCCTTCACACATTTTTCAAGATGTTTTGTTCAGTAGGCTCTTAAGCAGCATTGTTCTGTGACCTCCTTTCACAAGGGTCACATAAGTCTGTGGGAACAGATTGGTATTTCAACTCTGGTGACTGTCAGCGAGGGCAGTATTGGTGCTGAAAGCAGGGACGCGGGAGCCATCTTGGATCGGGTTCGTCGCTTAGCGTCACTGGGATTTCTGGCCTGTTGAGCCACGGGTGCTCTCACGTCATCCAGCCTCACATTTCGCTTATTTTGAGGGATGTGTGCAAGTCCCAGGCTGCTGAGACGAGAGTGATGTTTTGAAGACATACCACTTACAGTGGCATTGTTTTTACCAGGCAGGAAAGAGTACTGCCAGTACAGACGTTCAGCTTCTTGCAGAAGAGGACCCTTTGGGACATTGGGCGCAACGAGGGATGCGGCCTCCTGCGTTCTTATCTGCTGATTGGCCAGATACGGCATTTTATCAAGAGCGTCTTTGTGCTCCGTCTTTTTTGCAGCATAGCCACACAAATGGTCCTCTATGAGAGCATGGCTTGGCACTTTCACTTGTGGCGGCATCAATACGCCTTTGACCTTCCTGCCAGCAGAAAAAGAGCGGTCATTTAAAACTGCAGCTTTGACTGGTGGGAGAACGGCAAAGGTGTTTAAAGTCAAATATTCTTTCTGGCCGCTCTCAGAAATCGGAATTGTAGACTTGAGGCTCAAGTTGTCAAATTCTCGGAATAAATTGGCTTCCGGGCTTTTAGGTTTTTCCTTGTACCAGGATGAGAGAATGTATGTTTGTTGTGGTTCTCGTTGGTGTTTCTGGACAGTAGCCCATCTGTCACTGTCCACATCTTTAGACGCTTCAAGAAGAGAATTATTAGAGGCACTGCACACAGATGGGAATTCCTCTGCAGGGCACAGATCCGGCTCCAGTGAGACTGCACAAGAGACAACTGATCTGCTGTACACTGACGGCTGATCCAGTGCAGGTTTGTTGTCTGGGGTCGGTACTCTATCTGGGACTTTCTGCATTTCTGAACAAAGCACGCAGCTGCTGTCCTCTCTGAGCTTTGGTTTCCTTGAATTTTTCCTGGGCCGAAGACACACGTATGGAGAAACTCGACCCCAGCTTTGCACCTGTGAAGCATGAAGCAAATGACATATCCATTAATAATTATTTCATCATGGAGACATAAGAAAACAGAGCAATTTATATTCATTAGACACATTTTCATTGTTAAACAGCAAGGTTGTAATTAGAGAGCTGAGGCTGTATTATGAACTCAGTAAAATAGTGATGTAGGTATGGTACAGAAGGGGCCAGATATATCAAGCCTTTGCACTGGTGCAGAGTCACAAGAATTGATGCAAACCAGTGCAAAGGCTTGAAGTGGGAAGTACTTTCTAGCGCAAATCCTGACTTGTGTTGGAAAGTAGTCCCAAAATAAAGCAAAGTATTACTTTGCAGTACTTTGCGTCAAGGTGCATCGCAACCACCCATGGGTTCTGATGCAAATTCCTATCTATTGAAATTGGTACACAGGGATTTGCGTCAAAATGAAACCTCCTCAAGGCAGGTGTAGTGCCTGAGAAAAGTTTTTTCCCTTAATCTTCAAACTTGAGATGTTTGTTGAACCGTGAACACACATACAAACTAAGCACAGTATTGTGTGCTAGAAGGGTACCCTTGAAGTTTAATGCATCAAAAATATGAATAAACGAAATGTAATTTTCTAGTAAACAAACCAACTTCACATTGCTAAAACGGAGCAATAATCTGATGTCCGTAAGAATATGCTTAAAAGTCTATCAAACCAAAGCCAGTGCAGAACAAGTCAACATATCCAAATTTCTTGACTTGTAAAATGTTCTTGTGGCATTAGAATCTTGAGGTCGAAACAGACACGCCATTGAAGATAAGACATTTTAGTATATTCAGTACACTAGTCCACATACATTTTAAATACTTCACCTATATAAAACCTCAAACGAATTTTAAGAATGCCCAGAACACTTTTATTTATTTCAAAACTCTGTTTACGTGCCTGGAATAAGAGTGTAAAGTATACAGCAATGGTGAGGCACATGCGCCCCATCTTCAGCTCCTGAAGTCAATTTCCACCTGGTCACTGATTGGGTCTGGGGAATCTGCCTTCTACATTTGACCAGGTGCTTATGAGATATGTAATTCAAACAGTCCAGACTCTATGTTCGGGGACCAAGCCCAAGGAACCATGGGTAATTACCCACAAAAGTGATGTTAACTCACCACTGCCACAGGTAGACTGCACACCGTTTATAGCTGTGTCAAGAATTCCTGTCCTACGAGGGGAGGAAAACGGTAACCATCGAAAACGGACTACATCTCCCAGGATGCTTAGCGGTTGAGAGGTTATGTAAACAGGAGAGCTGTTACATAACTCAAGGGAAACACGCCCTTATGTAAACAGGAGAGCTGTTACATAACTCAAGGAAAACACGCCCTATAAAGGGAGGAACCGGGAGGTACAAGGCTGTCGGATATTGTGTTTACACCGACGTACCTGCTTCGTGAAGAGCAGTGTTCCGGAGTGGTGCTCCAGTAAGGCAAGAACGGAGGTAGGTCGAGTCGTTACTCCCTGGGCCGTGTCTTGCCCCATCGTCACCTGTGAAGGACCCGGAAGCTCTACCGGTCAACCATTGAGCTTCGCTTTTTGACTCGGCTGAGTCCAAGCGCAGTGGCGCTTTTGCTGGTTGGAGTCGTAACTCCCAGCCCGACCAGAGACACAGGGACTGCCAGCTGTAACGCACACCAGGAGGTGTTTGCCGCGTTACAGACTCGGAAGTCCACAGGATCGATCGAGCGGCTGCTCTCGGTTCAGTCTTCTTGCTTGTGATTGGGGTATCGGTGACGCATCACCAGGAGGTGACTCCGCGTCCCGGTGCAGTCTGAGGAAGAGGTTGAGCGGCTGCTCCCTTCAGGTAGAGACCCCGGCTGGGTGTTTCCCTGACTCCTCGATTCTCCCCAACACTCTTCGTGCCCCTCACAGCCTACCGATTGGCATTGTCGGCCATTTCATTTCTGCCCTCTGTTGGCATACGCCGGGATCGGCGTATATGCAGAGGACGGTTAGGACCATCCGTGCTGTGGGCTGGTAACGTACTTAGCCTGGAGGATTCCAGTGACTATAACTTTTGTTTGTTCTTTGTATTTTATTTGCCTTCATTAAAAGAACTAACCCTTCACAAGTGGTTGCGTCCTCATTGTCGTGACTGTTAAACGATCCTGAGACGTTCAGGGCGTTACAAAATATCCGACCTTAATAACACTAACTGTCTCCCGGTCGATAACAGACATGGCAACACTTGATGATGTGCTGGCTGCTTTAGCGGCCATGCAAGTTGAAGTGGCTGCCTCTAGGCAAGAAACAGCCGATGTAAAAGCCAGACTGGATGCTATCCAATTGGACCCGCTCACGCCCAGCACCTCCCTCACGAACCAGACCCCTGCGGTAGTAGTGGAAATGCCGGTAGCCATCCCCTTGGCAACACCAGAGAGGTACAGTGGGGATCCTAACACAGTGCAGGTATTCCTCACACAAGTGGCGCTACATTTATCGTGCAAACCAAAGGCGGTCCCCACGAGTCAGGCTCGTGTGGCTTTCCTTATATCCTATTTGGCTGGAAACGCGGCACAATGGGCCGTACCTCTGGTGAGCAGGGACGACCCCCTCTTATGTGATTGGGGTGCTTTTCGCGAGGAATTCCTGAAGGTATTCGACAGAAGGGCTGACTCGTACACGGCGGACCGTGAAATGCTTGAGTTGAGACAGGGATCCAACGACCTGGTGCAGTATCTCAACGCGTTCCGAAGGCTGGTTGCGGAAACCAAGTGGCCTGTTGCTAAACAGACGGCGCTCTTCCATCAAGGGCTGTGCGATGAGCTCAAGGACGCCGTGGCTCATATTGACCCTCAACCCAAGACATGTGAGGGCCTTATCAACCTGGTATTACGGCTGGAACATAGGCTAAGTGAAAGAAAGGGGGATCATGGGAGAAAAGGAAAATCCCTTCCATCCTATGTGACGGTGGGAAGTCCTGAAACTTCCACCGCATCCAAGGGAGAACCCATGGACATCAGCGCAATACGAGCGAGCCTCACAGCCACGGAGAAAGAGTCACGCCGTAAACAAGGATTGTGCCTATATTGTGGCAAAAAAGGCCACTACGTACATGAATGCCCTGCCAAACCGAAGACGTCACGTTATCGGGCCAACCGGTCGGTAACAGCCGTGGTGGACATACCGGCGGAAAACTAGAGGACTCCAAGACCAGAGAAGGGGCATCTCGGAGTCACTCATCCATCCCTTCACTTTCCAACTCGGTCACTAAGGGACCACGACACCTGTTTATCACGGTGCACGTGGGAGTGCATGACCAGTGGATACCCGTTGTGGCCATGGTGGATTCAGGGGCCACTGGCATGTTTATGGACCACAACGAGGCGTGCAGGCTAGGGCTAGTGCTTCTTCCCAAAGCAGTACCCGAAGACGTCTATGCGGTAGACGGAAGGCGATTGGTGACGGGGCCCATCGGACAGCACACGGGGGTCCTTCCGATGAGATATGGGAGGAACCATTTGGAACAAATCGATTTTAACATCATCCGAGCGCCCCAATATGGCGTCATATTGGGATTGCCGTGGCTACAGAAACACAACCCCTTTGTGGATTGGCCAACACATCGCATCGAAATGACGTCACCGTATTGCATCCTGCATTGTGGAATAAGAACGGAATCCCTTGACGCAGATGAGAGCGGGAGTCAGACGGTGGCTACAGCGGCAGAAAAAGATGTGGCTCTCCCCCAGGCTTATCACAGTTTTGAGGATGTATTTGATGAGGTGAAGGCGGAAGTGCTACCACCACATAGACAGTTTGACTGCCAGATCGACCTGGTGCCAGGGGCCAGCGTTCCCAGCGGCAGGCTGTATGCCCTGACGGAGCCTGAAAACGTGCATCTCAGGGGGTACCTGGATAAACTCCTCAAGCTAAGATTCATCCGCCCGTCCAAGTCTCCGGCCGCCTCGCCACTCTTCTTCATCCCGAAGGCTAATGGGGAGCTGAGAGCCTGTGTGGACTTTAGGGCATTGAATGCGATAACCATAAAAAATCGGTACCCCTTGCCTCTCATCAGTGTACTTCTGGAACAGGTCAAGAAAGCTCGTATCTACACCAAGTTGGATTTGAAAGGGGCATACCATCTGGTGCGCATGAGGGACGGAGACGAGTGGAAGACCGCCTTTAAGACCAGGTTCGGCCTTTTTGAGTACCTCGTCATGCCGTTCGGTCTGTGCAACGCCCCGGCAGCCTTTCAGTACTTTTTGAATGAGGTATTCAGAGAGGAGTTGGATATCTACGTGGTCGTATATATCGACGACATCCTCATCTATTCGTCCAGTGTGGAGGAGCACGTACACCACGTCAAAGCTGTGCTCCAAAAACTGAGGGAAAACATGCTGTTTTGTAAACTCAGCAAGTGTGACTTCCACGTCACATCCGTGGAATTCCTCGGAGTGATGCTGAGTCCAGAGGGACAGGAGATGGCAGAACGAAAGATCAAGGCGGTGAAAGAATGGCCGGTGCCCCAAAGCGTGAAGGACGTCCAAAGTTTCATTGGCTTCGCCAACTTTTACAGGCGGTTTATAGATGGATTTTCAGGAGTGGTGGCCCCAATCACACAGCTACTGAGGAAGTCCAAGGAGTTTGTCTGGTCCCCTGAAGCGAACAAAGCCTTTGAGGCCCTGAAAAGCGCCTTTGGTAAGGCGCCGGTGTTGGCTCACCCCGATCCGGATCTCCCCTACGTGGTGGAAGCGGACGCGTCGGATGTGGCGCTGGGGGCTATCTTGTCCCAACGCAACCACGACACAGGGGTGCTTCATCCCGTTGCGTACATGTCCCGCAAACTCAACGACGCCGAACGCAACTACCATATTGCGGAGAAGGAGCTTCTCGCAATCAAGGACGCCTTCACCGAATGGAGGCATTGGTTGATGGGGGCAAGACATGTGGTATCGGTGTACACGGACCATCGGAACCTACAGTTCATGACGGCCACTAGACACCTTTCTCCCAGGCAGCTGCGGTGGATGATCTTCTTTGCGGGGTTCAACTTCCGCATCACATATCGGCCGGGGACGGAAAACCGGAAGGCGGACGCCCTGTCCCGTCAATCTGCAGTTAAGGAACCATTGCCTGCAACCGAGCGTTCCATCATTTCCCCGAGGATGGTATTGGGGGTTATCCAACCGGATACTTTCCTGAGGGGAATAAAGAGAGGGATCAGGTCATTCGCATGGCGGAGGTGGCTCCTCAGTCACAGAGAATGGCAGCTGAAGGACGGGATACCCCTGAAGGGCAGGTGCCTATTGATACCCACGCCTAGGCTAAGGAAACAAGCATTCATCTGGTGCCATGACTCTCCATGCGCAGGTCATTTGGGCTTTGAAAAAACGGTGGCTAGCATGGGACGGCATTTCTGGTGGCCAACCATGAGAGTGGATGTCAGGAGGTGGGGACAGGAGTGTCCTACGTGTGCTACCATGAAGGCCGACCATGGCCGAACCCAAGGGCTCTTACATCCACTTCCGACCCCGGATAGACCATGGGATAGCATATCACTGGACTTCGTGGTGGGCCTACCGGTAGACCAGGGGATGACGGCAATACTGGTGGTGGTGGATTACTTGACGAAAATGGGGCACTTCATCCCCTGCAAGAGAGTCCCTACGGCCGGGGAATTGGCGTCACTACTCCTAAAGAATGTGGTACGACTGCATGGATTACCTGGGGTGATCGTGTCGGACCGGGGGTCGCAGTTTACTGCGCAATTCTGGAAGACTTGGTGCACTGCGCTGCATGTTAAGTCCGCCCTGTCCACCAGCTACCACCCTCAAACGGACGGCCAAACCGAGCGCCTGAACCAAACGCTCAAACAGTATCTGCGATGTTTTGTGGACCAGGGCAGGGAAGAATGGGTCGACTTGCTATGGGTTGCAGAGATAGCCTATAACAACGCCACTCACAGCTCCACACAGTCATCTCCGTTCTATAGCAACTATGGCAAACATCCCCGGTTCTTGCCATTTCTACATCCGTTCAGAGAGGACAGGATTCCCGCCACAGCGGACAGGGTGGCACACATAAAAGACACGTTGATGCGCTCAAGGGCTGTCCTAATAGAGGCCAAGAGAAGATACAAGGCTGCGGCAGATAGGAAGAGAAGGCCCGGGCCACTGTACCGCACTGGAGACTACGTCTGGATATCCACAAGAAACATGAGGTTTCGAAAGAACAGTGTGTTCCATCCCAAGTACATGGGCCCCTATCGAATTACCAAGTGTATGGGTCCCGTGAACGTGAAGGTGTGCTTGCCCCAGTCATTGCGGATACACCCTGTCTTTCATGTATCATTGCTCAAACCAGCACCCTCCAAGCCGTCTGGGACACCTAGGCCGGTATGCGTGGAGTCGGAGGTGGAGTATGAAGTGTCGGGCATACGGGCGTCCAAATGGCGCAGGGGGAAGCTGTGGTACCTGGTTGCGTGGAAAGGCTATGGCCCGGAGGAGCATTCATGGGAACCGGCTGAAGGGGTTCATGCTCCGCGCTTGGTCTCCTTGTTCCATCGGCGTTTTCCTGCCAGCGCTGGACCCGTGGGGAGCCGCTGAGAGGGAGGATGTACTGTCAAGAATTCCTGTCCTACGAGGGGAGGAAAACGGTAACCAGCGAAAACGGACTACATCTCCCAGGATGCTTAGCGGTTGAGAGGTTATGTAAACAGGAGAGCTGTTACATAACTCAAGGGAAACACGCCCTTATGTAAACAGGAGAGCTGTTACATAACTCAAGGAAAACACGCCCTATAAAGGGAGGAACCGGGAGGTACAAGGCTGTCGGATATTGTGTTTACACCGACGTACCTGCTTCGTGAAGAGCAGTGTTCCGGAGTGGTGCTCCAGTAAGGCAAGAACGGAGGTAGGTCGAGTCGTTACTCCCTGGGCCGTGTCTTGCCCCATCGTCACCTGTGAAGGACCCGGAAGCTCTACCGGTCAACCATTGAGCTTCGCTTTTTGACTCGGCTGAGTCCAAGCGCAGTGGCGCTTTTGCTGGTTGGAGTCGTAACTCCCAGCCCGACCAGAGACACAGGGACTGCCAGCTGTAACGCACACCAGGAGGTGTTTGCCGCGTTACAGACTCGGAAGTCCACAGGATCGATCGAGCGGCTGCTCTCGGTTCAGTCTTCTTGCTTGTGATTGGGGTATCGGTGACGCATCACCAGGAGGTGACTCCGCGTCCCGGTGCAGTCTGAGGAAGAGGTTGAGCGGCTGCTCCCTTCAGGTAGAGACCCCGGCTGGGTGTTTCCCTGACTCCTCGATTCTCCCCAACACTCTTCGTGCCCCTCACAGCCTACCGATTGGCATTGTCGGCCATTTCATTTCTGCCCTCTGTTGGCATACGCCGGGATCGGCGTATATGCAGAGGACGGTTAGGACCATCCGTGCTGTGGGCTGGTAACGTACTTAGCCTGGAGGATTCCAGTGACTATAACTTTTGTTTGTTCTTTGTATTTTATTTGCCTTCATTAAAAGAACTAACCCTTCACAAGTGGTTGCGTCCTCATTGTCGTGACTGTTAAACGATCCTGAGACGTTCAGGGCGTTACAAGCTGATTCCCCTTCCCGCCAAAGACGCTGATTGTATTATTCACACAAAAAGTATCGACGTAGAACGGCTAACCATCGTGCTAACCATCGTAACAACTAAGCCGTTGTATCAATCTTAGAATTTTCATTACCTATGCAAGGAGTCGAGCATTATTCAGTTTTTTTTTTTTATAACCTAGGTTGACCAGAGCCCTTTGTCATCAAACATTTCAGAGTCCTTTAATAAAACTATGTTCCTGACTTGGGGGGAACGGGGCGCGCTTAGTGATGCCTCCATGAAGACCATGAGACGAACCCGCAGAGATGAAACACCTCAGTGTTCCTGTGGGTAATAGCTTACCCTCTACTTGTTTTGATTTGGGCGCTACTTTATTATGCTCCCAGATCATTAACAAATGCAGATTGGCCATATTCTTGCACGTCAGATAGACATGGTGGATCAGGTTCCATTATTGTTGTTATATTGCCTCCGTCCTCAAAGTCTGATATTGTGCAACACAAAAGGGACTGATCATCTCACGTCAATAACCTCAATGTCCTTCATGCATTAATTATAACAACAGTGGCTAACCGACTCAAGTTCTGATGTGTCGGTGCTGTTTCCTTATCCTGTTGTAGGAAATTCGACTGGAAGGCTAAAGGAAGATAGTGAGGTTACAGTCTCGATGCGAGTCGTGAAAGACCGACAAAGGAAACTTGTTTTCCATAAGGGTAGCTTTGACGCTTGGCTGCTTGATATGGGCAGCAAAGCAATGCATAGACAAATGTGTGTTGGGGATACCAATTCAATCTAACTAAAAAAACGATAAAATAATGAAGTATATCAAAGTTTAAACTAAGTTTACTTAAATCTGTGTATAGGAAAACTGAAAGAATTAAGAAGATAATGCAATGAAAAACAGGAAGTGAAAAAGACTAATCATTATAGGGATAATGCAAAACTACAAAATGTAGTATACAGTAGTCTGCTTTAAAAAAATGTTAACTAGTGGAAAATTGCAGAAAGAAAAATGGTACAGGGCAACAGAAAGGGCATAGGAGTGGGGTGAAACCAGCTACCAATTTCTGTCTATTGATGTTGCAGACTTTGTGTAAGCAGTCAGTTCAGCAACACCTCACTTACAGACAGATGAAGAGAGACCACACAATATGCAACAGGTCCAAAATGTCGGCCCAATGCCCCGTTATTTTATGGTAGTCGTCCTGGGAAGCAGGGTATCCCTGTTTCAGCCCCAAGCACATCAGGGAGCACATTCCCAAACGTTGCAAGCTGTCCAAAAGCAGACCACATATCCAGTGTCCATGGTGGTCTATTCTGGGTACTGTCTCACACAGTTATGAAGCAAATTCTTGGAACAGAGATGTAGGGGAGAGTCTGAGGCAAAGGTCTCAAATCAAGACATTTTTCCTACAGTGAAAGCAGTGGTAGTTCCTTCTTTGTGTTTTTCTGCGTTGGCTCTGTAAGGGGTTTAAAAGAATCATGTTTGTTGGTCAATGGTAGACACCCACTGCACCTAATTATCACAAAATTATCCTACATCAACTTTTTCAAGATTGTGAAGTATTTCTTACCTTAGGAAAGTTACTTTATGGCCAAGTTATTTTCTATAAAGTTTACGATGCTGAAAGACTCTTGTGGCAAAACAGTGCTCACCTTAAATTGTAGACTAACCTATTTGTTTACCAAGCTAGCTTCCCCTACATAAGAAGGACATTTCAGCCTCGCCCAGCAGCGAATGTATGACATTACAACGCAAACATTTACAACGCATGCCTTTTCAACGCAGTTTTTACATCGCAACAACCATTACAACGCATGTTTTTACAACGCATGCCAGAACACCGCATCTTTAGAGACTACATTTACAGCGCATTCCATTAAAACGCATACCATTACAACGCATACCATTACATCGCATATTACTTTTAGGGCAACAGTAGGGTAAGTGTTGGATAGTGTAGGTATAACATTTACAATTCCCACTCCAGTGAGTGCAACAGTAGGGTGTGTTGGATAGTGTAGGGGTAAAAATTACTATTCCCAATCCAGTGAGTGCAACAGTAGGGTAAGAGTTGGATAGTGTAGGGGTAAAATTTACTATTCCCACTCCAGTCAGTGCAACAGTTGGGTAAGTGTTGGATAGTGTAGGGGTAAAAAGGACCATTCCCCATTACTTACCTTATAATGCGTTGTAGTGGCATGCGTTGTAGTGACATGCGTTGTAATGACATGCATTGTAGTGACATACGTTGTAGTGACATGCGATGTAATGGCTGCGTTGTAATGGCATGCAATGTAAAGGATGTTGCGTTGTAATGACTGTGTTGTAAAGATAGTGCGTTGTAATGACTGCTTTGTAAAGGTTGTTTACCCCCAGCAGCACTTCAGGCAAGGTCTCCCTCAAGGAGGAGAACCCGAGAAACTGAGTTGGGAAAAAGATAAACAGAAGCTGCTGTGTAAATTGCTTGTGGGGTAGAAAAAATTCCCACCTTGCAAATATCTGTGTTATCCTGCCATATTTTTACTTTTTTGGTTGATGCTTGATTTCCCCAGGCGGTTACAGGTGGTCACAATAGCTTTGATGTCACTGGAAGTGAGCCACCTTGCTTCTCTAGCAACACACACAGCTCTGCTGAACTTGAGATACACCCAAAGTGTACAGTCCACCTCCACTCATAGTATATGTTGACCACTGGCCAGTCACTTGGCCCTCGGATAACTGGGTGCGGTGCAACCGATTGGTAGGTACGATATAGGCCTGTTACTGACACGACATTGAAATGTGTCTACCGAGCCTAACTAAAGCTCTTGACTTCACTTTGAGTGTGTGCTCACAGGGACCTCAAGAGAATTTGTGAAAGACGTGCCTTTGGGATACTATGCCATTAGATTATTGTGGAACCAATATAATAAGCGTTAGAATTAAAGTGAGGGGTTATTTCCTTACATCTTCCAAGATGTTGGAGGCAGAGAATGAGGCATTTAACAAAGGGACAGCAAAATAGACATGGGCCAAAGAGAAAAAGTGAGCGAGGAGACCTAAGACGTAACAAAATAAACTGACTTGTCACTAACTGCCTTGTGGCTTAACAGAATGCTAATTTTATTTAACATAGCTCCTAAAAGTGTTCTAGCCACTTCTAAGCGCTTTTTAAGTTTTGTTAAGTGGGAGGTGGTCCAAGATGATGGGCCCGATGGAACTAAAATTCAGTTCTCTTTGTTCCCAAGACAAAAAAAAATAGAGTGCAAAAGGACTGGGAGCAAAAGAAAAAGAGAAACAGCGCGAGACACGACCAGAGAATGGCACAGAAATATAATATGTTTATTGCTGGAGTCTTTCAATAAAGGTTTTCTGTTGCACATTGGAATTCATTTCTATCAACTTCAGAAGGGAGAAAGGCACCGTTAGGATTCAAACATTGGTCTTGCACACACATATATGCAGCATATGCATTATCCCATTGATCATCACAATGGCTAGAAAACAAAAATCACTGAAGAAACCGAGAAAAGATGGGGAAACAGATTTGATGGGAAAGAGATAAACAAACAGGCCAAAGGAGAAGACAAAGGGCAGCGGAACAAGGAAGGGGTGGATGCATTGAAAGAAATAGATATAGTAGAAAAGATCACTAGAAAAGAGTGAGATATCTAGGATAAGTCTGGAATAACGAATTCAGTGGAGCAGCAAAGAAGCAATAAAATAGAAACGAGAAACAGCAAAAGAGTTGAGATCAACGCCTAGCAAGATTCACTGGGGAAAAATCTGCAAACCATGACCAGCACATAATCACTGGAAATGGCACCAAAAAGGGAAAGTGACATAATGCGAGACATAAGGATAGAAAAATATAGGGAGAACATTGAGGGAAGTTACGGGCAAAAGCTAGGAATCGCTGGGACACACAACGTTATGACAAATAGAAAATGAGATACACAATGACCCAGAACACAGAAACGGACAATAGGAGAGAACATGATAAAAAACAGTATGTAGGCATGCAGCAGATATTTGTAAAGAGAAAAGATGGTGCTGTCTCAATCCTACATCAAGAAGTATGCGTACACCTGGAGGCCAAGAAAGAGCTGACACACAAGAGCGAGGCCTCAAGGTTTGAAGTTACATGCCGCACTTCTACAGAAGAAAATCCTTCTAGAAGCTCTTATAGCACTGTACCATACACTCTCTTCCACAGGGAAGAGCGGGAAGATAGGCATTTTCTAAAACAGAACTTTAGGGTATGTTGAGCAGCAAAGCCATGAGTGAATCTGGAAGGAGCTGATCTAGGAGAGAATCTCTGTATTTTATCAAATAGCTCGGATTTATAAAGCATGGCTAGTCACCCATGAGGGTATCAAGGCACTTGCCAGAACCAGTCGAAGAGCCAGGTCTTGAGTGCCTTTCTGAATTCCAGGAGGGAGGATGGTGTTCGGAGGTGAAGGGGAAGGTCCTTCAGGACTAGGCAGCGAGGTAGGAGAAGGAACGTCCTCCACTGTAGCTCAGGCGAATGCGGGGAGTTTGTGCGAGGGAAGCGGAGTGCAGGTATCTGGAGGGTTGGCAAAAGTTTAGGCGATGGTTGATGTATGCTGGACCCTGGTCATGGAGGGCCCTGTATGTGTGTATCAGCATCTTAAATTGGCATTTTTTATGGATGGGGAGCCAGTGGAGGTTCCTGAGGTGGGGAGGTCAAGGAAGAGCCTGGCAGCTGAGTTTTCATTTGTCTGGAGTCTCTTCAGGAGTTGGGTGGTGATTCCTGTTTACAGCGCAGTGCTGTAGTCGGATTGGCTGGTGACATGGGCTTAAGTGACGGTGTTCCTGGTGCTGACTGGGAGCCATCTGAAGATCTTTCGGAGCATGTGGAGGGTGTTGAAGCAGGCGGAGGAGACTGCGCTGATCTGGCATTTCATGGTGAGTTTGCTGTCTAGGATGATGCCAAGGTTGCGTTGTCTGTCAGCGTTGGTGTGGATCCTTATTTGGAGGGCCACCAGGTGTCATTCCAGGGGAAGGTGTTATTCCCCAAAATCAGCACTTCAGTCTGGTCTCAGTTGAGCTTCAGGAAGTTAATCTTCATCCAGTTGGTGATACTGGTCATGCAGTTGTGGAAGTTGGTCCTGGTGGTGTAGGGGGCTTCTGTGAGGGAGAGGATGAGCTGGGTGTTGTCTGCGTAGGATATGATGTTGAGGTCAGGGGTTCTGAGGATGTTGGCGAAGGGCGTCATGTAAGTGTTGAACAGGGTGGGGCTGAGGGATGAACTTTGAGGGACGCCGCAGATGGTACTCTTTGATTCTGAAGTGAGGGGTGGTCGGCAGATTCTCTGGGTTTGTCCTGTAGGGAAGGATGAGATCCACTTGAGGGCATCTTCTTGGATCCCATCGTGGTGAAGTCGTGTGATGAATGTGTGGTGGGATACGGTGTTTAATGCTGCTGAGAGGTCGAGGTTGATCAGGGCTGCTGTTTCCCCCTGGTGATGGTGGGTTCTGATGTTGTCTGTGGTAACGATCAGGGAGGTCTTGGTGCTGTGGTTGGCGTGGAAACTGGATTGGGAGGTGTCCAGCAGGTTGTTTCTCTCTAGGTGTTTGGCAAGTTGGCAGTTAATGGCCTTCTAGAGGACTTTGGCGGGGAAGGGGAGCAGAGAGATGGGGCGGTAGTTCTCGAGTTCGCTGGGGTCAGCAGAGTTTCTTAAGAAGGGGTATGACCTCTGCGTGTTTCCAATCATCAGGGAAGGTGGCCGTGGTGATGGATGCATTGAGAATGGAGGTGAGTTCGCTGCTGATGTCCTTGCTACCGAGGTTGAAGAAGTGTTGGGGGTAAGGCTCCATTGGTGGTCCAGAGTAGGTGAAGTTCATGATGGCTGTGGTGCTCTGACCTGTAAGCTGTTCCCATACGGTGAGTGGGTGGTTGTGGGTGACGTCAGTCGGTGTGATGAGGTTGTAGAGGTTGGTGAGTTGGGGTTCGAAGTTACTGTAGATGGTGGATATCTTGTTGTGGAAGTAGTCAGCCAGGTTGTTGCAGAGTTCCTGGAAAGGGGGATCTCGGTGACTGACAGGCTCGAGAACTCTGATGATATTGAAGGGTTCCTTCTTGTGGTTGGCACTTACTTCAATGCAGTCCACCAGGGTGCCTCTTTTCATGTTTTAAGCAGGACTATTCAGAGTTTTGTGTTTAGGTAATTATCAAATATTTTAAGGAAGAATCTAAAAAATACATTGTCTGTGTCTGTATTTTCATACCTTTCGCTAAAAGCAACATCTGAATGTTGGCAGCGAGTTAGGGTTGCTGGAATTCTGTATAATCCATACTGATAATGCATGAAACTCTTTCCACCTATATTACGGATGCCTCTGAAATGCATAACGTGAGTGCGCATGGAATCAAATTTCCCTGCTTGAAGATGGATTGGCATTCCCTCTTCTCTAACCCCTGAATTCCCCTCTTTATTGGAAACTGCAACTTATACCACCACGGCTACTGAAAGATATTCAGGCACCGTATTGTAACACACTGGTCACAGTCAAATTACGGCTGGACCAGGCAGTTTCTAAATGCATCTACACAATGAGAGGACAACCAAGTGTTTGCTTAAGTACCCCTGCCCTCCCTAACAGCCTTTGTACTGATGGCACAGTGCCAGGCTCTTGCAGGACAGGCCAATGCAGCTGCTCCAAGAGACAGATGATGCTGTTATGTTAGATCCCATTAGGGATGGTGTTTAGAGAGCTCTATCAGCATTGTCCAGCCACAATCGAGAGAACAAGTTAGAAGTGAACATCAATAATACCTAAATCGTCAAACCAAAATTTGACTGATTTACCAGTTTAAAATAAAATAAACTCCTTCATCATTGTCCACTAAAAGGGGAGTCCCTGTCCCAATTTAACTACATGCAAACAATTTAATAATAATGGATTACACTCCAATTGGTATTCAAAGAAATTTGATGGCCCTTCATTAGTATTTTATTTAGAACTATTTTGAGGTAACCACTAAAAAAACAAAGATTCTTATTTTTGGGAAGAAATATAGCAAGTCTTCCTGACAGCATGGAGGAAATTAGATCCAGAGAATACATTCCTACAAACATTTTGGCATAAACGATTGTATCTCCTTTAACTGGGCATAGGATTTAGAGTAGGTATCAACCTCCGGTGGCTTGGCAAAGTTCAGTCACGAGCAGAGGGGACTATGTTTTACTGCCCTTTTATTAACTTTTGAAAGTAAGGTAACCCCACAGGCTTTGTATGATGCAGAACTGCTGGCCTGTTATCATAGTCTCCTGGAAAATCATCAAGAACCATACTTTGAAATGCATAATAAATTGTTCGCCCAACTCGATGACCCAGGCGCTCAGGCGTGAGATTGGATATATATCATGGCATGACTTGGCAGAGGCAATCCTAATTAGATCTACACATTCTTTGCCTTTGTAGGGATCAAATTAAAATCTCTCTACTGTGTTGCAATGATATATTAATGAGTGAAACAGCAAGGACCAGATTAGTTTTAAGACAAGGTAAACTTAAATGAAGGTCTGCATATTGACTTTGGTCGCATACATCAGTGGGATTTTTCCCCTCCAACCAGGCGTTCATCCAGGCAGACTTGTAGAAATAAGATAATGTATTTACCAAGAAGTTAAATCCTCTATTGCCCTTAATTCTTTGTGTGATGATGAGGTGTTCCTTTACATGGATCAGTTGCCAGACTGATAGTTAAGGTTAGAGGTTCTTAAATTTCAGTTAGGGATTAATTGTGTGTTTCTATCCCTACCATGGAGTCACTCATTAGGGCTAATGAAGGGAAATGTATATGCACTTTAAATTGCAAATGTACTAATACTCCTATTTTGCTGCTCAGTACTATTTCTTATCTTTGCAGCAGCAAATTTGTAAACTTTTATTTACCAAATAAGCGGAAATGTCCCATTAATCAGCAATGAAACTCTCAGCTAATCTGCGCTTTTTAGACATGGCAGTGCACCTTGGTGGTTTTATTAGTTTCTTTCAAAACCTTTAGTTTTACTTCATGGATCGTGTTTGTCATTTATACATAATATTTGTAATTGTTAGAAAGACATTAGTGTCTACATCAAATGAATGATTTTTGATTGAACGAAAAGTCGTCATCTACAGGAAATTGTTTTGGAACTACAGAAAACGGCATCTCGGAAGTGAAGAAAACTGAATCCACCCATTTTCACAACAATTTAGGGATATGGATTTGTTACACGTTGGCTCAAATATAAAGCGAAGCCACTGGAATAAATGCACCTCTCTGGATTTTACTTCGGGGAGCTTTACTTCACACTGATTTACGGCAAGGTTGTTTGTCCAAGGAGTAAGTTGAAAGCACTTGATTTGGAACAATGTGCAAAGTTCAGAAGGATTTTTGGGCTGTCAAGTTCGACCAGTCAAGCCCAAAATGGATAAGTTATTCAATTATTGCTGCATGATTTTATCCATGCTGCCAAGTTTCTTGAATAGGCTTATAAGCTGAGAGAACTTCTTGAGATACTTTAAAAAGCTTTTCTGCCCATATATATCCAGGGAAGCGAGAGTGGGATCAGCGCCTTGGTTAGCCCAGCTACCTTATGCTTTGTTATTATTAGAAATTCATGTAAAATGGGAAGACAGAGTACCTCTTCTGTCAGTCAGCAGCAAACCATTTTATCTAAAGTATCAGATTTTGAAACGTTTGTTACATTTAAGATTGACATATAGTGTGTTAACTCCTTTCATGATGGATCTGTGCAAGGGTATTTATAAGCAGGGGCCGCTCCTCCGCTATGGCGGAAGTGCGTCACCCCACTGCTGAAACACAACAGGCAGAAGAAAAATAAAATGATGATAAAACTATTTTATTGTCATTTTATTTTTGACTTCCAATCCTGTGAGTCTAGGGTGGGGCAGGGCCATGCCGTGACAACAGCAGGGGGCGGATGGGGGTAGGCACTGAAAGTGTGCATGTCGGTTTGGCCGACCGTCCACAGCTGGCTAAACCTACATGCACATTTGGATATCTTCAGGCTCTTCCTTGGAGATATCCCCAGTGGTCAGGGCACGGGCTCCCACTCCCTGCTGGAGCGTGAGACTAGCCCGCTCTGTCCAATCCCTACGCTGCTCACACGCTGGGAGTAATAGCATGAAAGCAGCATTGGGATTGCGAGGGGAGTCTGGGAGCCTGTGGTCCTGGGTAATGGGTGCAGAGGAGCAGTGAGGAGAGGCGCAAGAGCAGAAGATCGCAGCAACCAGCAGCGAAAGGTAAGTGTATTTTTATTCCTCCGAGCTGTCCCCTAAGGTTGGACTGGCAGCAGCCGCCACTAACTATTAGAAACAAGATTATCAGGATGAGATAGTTACAGTTCACTCTTTGGGAGTTGCCGATCATATTTTAATAAGAGCGGGAATTTCAAGCTTTGCACTGCCCTGGAAAAACTGGTTTTCATATAGTATGTATTTGTTGCATCCTTAAGGTTGAGAGGTTGCTATTGGCTTCTTTATTTTTTTTTCATAACCAGCATTTGAGATTGTTACAGTGCAGTTTAAAATACTTTCTACAGTTTGAGATGCTGCAGCAAAACTGTGTTGCCAAGTAATATGATTATTCTGTCTTTTTGAATGAGTTTTAAACTCTGAAGACTGTTTAATTTAATGCTGTTATGTTTATGTTTTTTTGTTTAATTAGACTGAAGTATAAATCAGTTTGTTATGACTTTGTGATCAGCCTGTGGTAGCAACTTTTTTAGCTTCTGTAACACGGGGCACTACGGATTTTGTCTCAAAGCTATTGTAACAATTTTAATTAAGCTACAATAAATGATCCAATCTGACCTATTTTCTGTGATCTGTATTGGCATGGCCACCAGTACAGCCTATATTACACGTTTTACATGGTCTAATCTTTAAACTAGCTCACCACTAAGTGTAGCACTTCCAGATACTCTAAGTTGTTTCAGTATCCTCTATGAGCATGCCCTTCCTACTGCAAAATACAAAGGTTCCTAACATTAATATTAAGATCATTATGGCTTCTCTGTCTTTGAAAGGGTCCGGGAGGGAGGGGGGGGGGGTGGGGGGAGGCTGCGTCTTTTGAGACTGTGTAGTAGTTTCATCTGCCTTGTTGCCGAACAGCAGTCCACAATCCACCCAGAATTATGTCCTGAAATAGGTCCTGACTAAAACCGGTTTGACTGTCTGAGCAGAGCAAGCCTCAGACCTGGCCAGCAAAAGCTTGATACCAGATGGGATGTTTGGTCTGTGACTTCCCAATCCACATCCGTAGAAATATTTGCTAATTCCTTAAATATTGAAAGCTCCGAAATGATGGCCCCTGTTACTGTTTCACTGGGCTTTGCTTCTTGATTCCCATAATTGCTGAATTTTTAGACGATTGAAATGGTTCTTCAAGGGAAACTGTATAAGCTAAGCTTAACTGAATGTCTTAGACAACATCTTGACTCTGGAGGCATGGCTGCTCTCATTCTGCTTAACTTGAGCGCTGCTTTTGACAGAGTGTCACATTCTATCCTGACTGGCAGACTTGAGTCTTTGGGTATAAAAGGCTTGGCATAAAAGGATTGGCCTTGAAGTGTGTGATCTCCTTTTTAAAGGATCACACCTTCCAGGTATCTTTGGCCAATGCAAGATCTAAGACACTAGCCCTGGCGTCACTCAGGGATCCATTTTGAGATCCTTGCTCTTTACCAACTATGTTCATCCTTTAGCAGATGTAATCGAGAAGTGTGGGCTTACCCTCTTTTCATATGTTGATGACACTCAGATCATCTTTTCGTTATCAGCCGCCCAACATCATGACCACTTGTTGCTTCAATTGGGCCAGAGGAATATCTCTTTATGGATCAACAAAAATGCGCTGAAGCTCAACTGTGATAAAACAGAGGTCCTGGTTTTGGGAAACAACCCCAATCTCTGGGGTCCCAGCCACTGGCCGGACTGGCCAGACTCCCTTGGGCCCCTATCCCCCCCGGCTACTAAGGTCAAGAATCTCAGCTTTATTATTGATGATACATTTTCCTTGAAGCCACAGGTGTCTAAGTTTACTGCTACCTGTTTTTTCTGTCCTCAAGCAGCTGAAAAAGATCCTTTGGTTAATTCTCAGGATCTGGTCATATCCAGTTGGATCATGGCAATGTGCTGTACCTGGGCGCAGAAAAGACCTTGATTCGTCGCCTACAGATTATTCAGAATGTGGCGGGCCGGTTACTCTTTCGGCTACTAAGGCACTCCTCAGTCTCTCCTCTGCTTCAGTAACTGCACTGGCTTAAGATTTCGTAGCGCATCAAATTTAAGGCATTGTGCTATATGTTTAATGCCAAATATGGCCTAGTTCCCTTATCCATCCAAAGACAGGTGACTCCCTATGTGCCTACGCGTTTGCTGAGATCCTCCAGCCTATCGCTGTTCACTACACCCAGGTTTTGACTAACCTGCATGAAGGGACACTCCTTTGCCTACCTAGGTCCTAAGTTGTGGAATTCTCTGAAAGTGACTCTTAGGAATTGCAACTCCTTACTTGCTCTGCGTAAAAATCTGAAGACTTGGCTTTTTTAGCTGTCTGTTAAGTCTGTTAAATAAATAAAGCTTTTTGGATGGCGAGCCAGCGGGAGAAAATTTCTATTGCTGCTTTATCTGAGGTTGGGGCTAATACCAGTTCAATTGATCCGGAGTGAACCCAAAGCACATCTGTAACAAGAGAAGGTTGAGGACATGACAATGACACTGAGGCAGTGTACCTCCTGTCAGGACTATGTAGCCCAAGTCATCTGCCCGCATGTATCGATGTCGTACCCAATGGTGGTCTTGAAGTTGTTATAACATACTTTCCTTTGTGTGCTACATCTATCTTTTTTGTTTGGATTCAGGGGGAGAACTAGGGAATCCCCATACCCCAAACCTTTGAGTATCTTTTAGTGTGTAGTAGTTGAGCTGAGCTGAATTTGAAGTCAGTGAATTAATCCTCTACGACTTGTGGTTCCTGAGTTATCGCTGTTACAGGTAGGTTTCAGTATCACTAACACTAATGAGCCTGCCCTGCTCAGGAGAGCCCATCCTTGTTCTGTGGGTGCCCCTGACATTGAAATCTTGAATATAATTGGCTAAGTCCAAGACATTGACCTCAAAGGTTTTGGAACACCCTTGGGAGCCACTGGATTCCTAATGTGAGGAACCATTCAGTCTGCTGATTCACCCATTTGCATCCTGAAGTTGCTGGAGGCCAGTTTGAGTTCAACTGGTTCCTAGTATAATGTCCAGTAATCCTGCTCCTTTTGCCATTCCCCCCACTGTAAATTATATTGAATTCCCTGTGTTGTTGGACACTTAAGTGACTAGACACCTTCTGTTTTTTGTGTGTGGAATCTCTTACTTTACTTCCTCTACATTTACCCACTATAAATAAAAAATCTATTGACTGGACATTGATTCAACTGTGTGTGCTTACTATAGCACACTGTACCACAGTTCTTAGCCTACTACAAAATCCCGACATACTTTTTAATTGTCCGCCTGAGCTACCTTTTTGGGGGGATTTTTAACAAATTGATTTTTCTTTCAGAGGAAGGCCCCATAACTTTCCCTTAAAGTTGTTTTGGTGAAAATGGATACACATGGTAGAATGTTTAGTTCAAAACCACAGTGCCAAACAGCAGCTGAGGATGGCACCAAGAAGGCAGGAAGGGGCTGGTGCCTTCAAACAATCCAGCGAAAGAAGGAATCCAAGGAATTTGCGGACAAGTACTGCGCAGGTCTGCACCAACAGGCACAGAAACCACCAATCAGGCAAGGCAGGAAAAAAGAAGCAAAGCTACGGTAAGGTCAAAACTTCCCCAAATCTAGAAGAAACACAGAAGAACAAAACCAAACACCTAAGTTACGATGGATGCTTCTTAAGTAACCATGCCTCCTTGTCTGAAGACGTTTCTATCACTTGATCCCGCCCCCACACTCCTGTGTGGCTGCGGCACCCTTGCCTCCAATGAGACCGGGAGGAAACACAGAAGTTCGAGGACTCACTGAATAGCAGCAGTGAGTCCCCGATAGTACAAATCACAGGTGGATGAATGACATGACCTGTTTGTCTCATGAAGAAGCACACACCAGACACACTCCTCTCCCAAGCTGGCCAATATATCCTAACGTGGGGAGCGCTGATGTCCATAAGTACGAGACGTAACAAGTTGGAGTGTTCTCCAGAGTGCAAGTGCGACCCATTTGCTGGAGTTTCTTTTCTGCATGCTGTTGCGGCTGTTTCATAGTCTATGACCTGGAGCATTTGTGGGTGTCTTTGGCCTTTTTTGGGCTGCTTCTTACATGAGCATGCCCAGGCTCGCGTGCATTGCTTCAGCCTGTGGCTTGGTTATGGGCATTAGCTCATGTCTCTGCATTTGTCATCCAGCTTTGTGGGACTCTTTGACATGCTGGACCAATGTTCATTGTTTTTTGCCTGCTCGTCAATGATCCTAATCACATCCCTCTTACTCCGCCAACCCTTGTTTCCTGGCTCGCCCTGGCAGAGTGAGGCCTGGGGGCTTTGGGCCAGGAGCCACTGATGTGAGGACCACACTGCCTGGGCCCGGCCACCGCCTGTGAGCCTAAAGGGACCTCAGTGGTAGAGGAAGGTGGACTGTCTGTGAGCCTGGAAGATGCAGCATTCCTGACTGGCAGTTGGGAGTGGCTGAGAAGTGAGTGCCCCAGTGAGGGAACAGGAGGTGTGCCTTCTTGCTCGGGGACACCTTCTGACCGCAGGACCGTTTATGCCCAGCTGGTGCCTGGACCGTCTGTGAACCGAGAGGGGCCTAGGTGCTGGAGAAAGGGTGGACTCACTCGGCACCCGAAGACATGCAGTTTCTGACTGGCAGTTGGGCGCAGCCGGGAAGTGAGTCCCTAGGCAGGGAGCTGGAGGTGTGCCTGCTTTCTGGGGGGTGTTACAGCAAACAAATGATGGACGGAATGCTGACAATGCAAACATTCTTCCCCAGTCAAAAGATCTGGGTTAAATCCATTGTTCTTCTGCCCACTACGCCACCCCAGTTTGGACCCAGCCATATGCAAATCAGTCTTGACCCTGTGCCCCATGGGAACAGTTCAGACCGAACTGCCAGGCCAGGTCCTCCCTGGACCGGAAACAAGCATCCTCAGACCGGTTTCAGGGTATGTCACCCTTCTCCAGCCAGGCTAGCTTGAATCCAGTGGCACAATGAGTAAGGGACCCACGTCTAGGCATACCCATTCCACTTAGGGCGAAAAGTGTTACAGCAAACAAATGATGAATGGAATGCTGACAATGCAAACATTCTCCCCCAGTCAAAGATCTGGGTTAAATCCATCGTTCTTCTGCCCACTACGCCACCCCAGTTTGGACCCAGCCATTTTCAAATCAGTCTAGACCCTGTGCCCCATGGGAACAGTCCAGACCAAACTGCCAGGCCCTCCCTGGACCGGAAACAAGCATCCTGGGACCGGTTTCATGGTATGTCACCCTTCTTCAGCCAGGCTAGCTTGAATCCAGTGGCACAGTAAGCAAGGGACCACCTGCCTGGAACCTATTGCAAGGGGTTCAGTGGAGATTAACTTTTCTCAGCCCATGACTGCGTCGTAGGCCTGGGCTGCTCCACCACTGCAACTGACCGGAGGCCTGCCTACCTCCCTGGATACATTGGGCCCACCATCCTGGTGCATGCATTGCCTGTGCACCCAGAGACACTCACTACCAGCAGTGGGCTTGCATTTGGAAGCTGGTGTTTTGGGCCCGTCACAGTGAGGGGGGCTCTGGACCTTGCTTGCTTAGGGGTCCTTACTTGCTTGGACACTGGGTACGTTGTCTTCGGATCCTTAGACTTTGAGAGGGGCCCGCTTTGCCCCCTTCTTGGTTGAGACTTGAACTTATTGGTGGCACTCTCGCTTCTTCAGTGGCCACCCTTTTTACTCACCCGATTGTTTTCTGGTGCTAACAAAGGCCCTTCATTGACCACGGTCAAGGACAAATAGCCCAAACTCCCCCCACCGCAGGCAAGATCGATGAGTTAGTAAAACTCAATTCCACCTTTGATAAGTGGAAGGGCTGTGAGGTTGGTCCCCAAGGGCTGGTGGCCCTCTTGACTCTTTGGTGTCCATGGTGTAGGCCATTAAGTATTAGAGGATCGCTCTAGAGGGCAAGATTGATGTGCTGAGCCTCGACCTTTCAGAGCTCTGTCAAGATCTTTGCAACGTAATTAAAAGGTAGAGGGTTGCTTGTCGAAAGTGGAGGACTCTACCTGCACGCTCCAGACCACTGTGTCGGCCCTTCAGTGCAGGATCATCCAGTTGAAGGCGAGGCCCAGAGATGTGGACAGCAGATCTAGAAGGAATAAAATCCGATAGTGGGAATCCCAGAGGAGGCAGAGTACGCCTGCCTCACGCAGTTCATTGCAGAGAGGTTTAAGTTGTGGCTCCCGACTGGGAAGCTATCAACTTGCGTTGAGGTGGATAGCGCGCACAGATCACTGGCAGCTCGTCTGCCACCAGAGGGGTGATGATTGGCAGGTTCCTAAGCTTTGCGTTACATGATGCCATCCTTCATGAGGCCCGCAAGCTGGGAAAACTTTAGTGTGGGCTGGACTCTGTTATACTTTTCCTGGATTACACCCGCAGGGTGCAGCAACAACAGCGCTCATTCTGGCTGTCAAGGAGATGCATAGGCTCACTCAAATACAATACATGCTGCAGTTACCAACGCGTATAACAGTGATTTACAAGGATAAAACTCTCATCTTTGATACGGCAAAGGGTGCCTGGTCCTCTGTGGAGGAGCGTCCTGACATCAGCTGCCACTGGTCCTCGTCTTCGCCTTTGAGCATGGCGACCGGGGGAAGGAGGCCGGCATGTGGATACAACCACAGGACCTCACATGAAGAAAAAGGGGTAGCCATTGCTCAGATAATTCAGTCTCCCAGGACTCGAAATATCCATGCCCAATATTGGCCAGGGCTCTCTCTGTAGACATGGCTGGGGTCATACAAAATGTCTGGGGCAATTCTTGATCATGATGATGCATACTGTAATTTCTTTTGGCTGCTGTGTATCACAAACTACTGCACCACCGGGTTGTTCTTGCTCCTCCCTAGCTAGCATTGTTTACTCAGTTCTGTTGGGACTTTTCTGTTAGACTTTCCTGTTAGGGTGACAGGTGCTTCAACGGGAGAGGTGTAGGATGGTGGGAGGTGCTGCACCTTCTGGTTTTTTTAGTTTATATATTTTTGTTGTTGTTTCCTTTTACCTTTTTCAAGTTGTATTGCCTGGCTCTCAGAGCCACTCCATACCACTCCATACCACCTCCCCTACACTACAACCACCCTAGATGACCTCAGGTTTCAATATTAGGACCTCGAAGGGTTATACAATATTATCAAGTAACATTAACAGGGTGAGTGATAAACTCAAAAGGGAAGCAGGTCTGCTGTATGTCAAGCAGTTTGAGCCTGCTGTCCTGTAGTTCCAAGAAACACACCTGCTGGGTACAAACTATTCCTTCTTGGGCAGACATGGCTACACCGGAGGGTACCACTCTGGCTATATGCAAGGTTCCCCAGGGGTGGCCATCCTACTGAAGAAAACTTTCCCCATCGTAGTTGAAAAGGTATCAACGGACCCACTGGGCTGCTATTTCATGCTCTCTGGAGTCCTTGGCGGCAATGTATGGACGCTACTTAGCGTGTATGATTCTTTCTGATTAATAGATTCCATGCAGGAGGATGTTTTGCATCTCTTGGCTGCCTCTGCCCCAGGATTTACCTTCATAGGTGGCGACTTTAATGGCTTAATGCATTCTTGACATGCCACAGACTGTCAGTTGAAGACTGGTAGATCACTGCGCCTCTCTGACCCATCGTGGTTTGGCAGCTACACCGCCACAGCACTAGGCAATATAGGTACTACACCCACAGCACATCCTCCCATATTGACTATTTGTTTTACTCCTGCTGCCGATACTGGCAAAGTTTCCTGAATACATATACTGTCTAGGTGGCTCGCTGACCCCTCTCCCATAATGCTGACGGTTGATCGATTGACGGGGAAGAACGTGGCCACTTGAGGTGAATGCCTGGTGGACAATTCTTTCAGTGACTTTCTCTGTGGCACTATAACGGAGTATTTTGACCATATTGTGGTGTCTCGGTCTCACCCACACGGTGCTCTGAGAGGCCTGCAAGATATTGGCTAGAAGGAAGCTCTTGTATCAAAGGTAGGGACTAGGGGTGTTGTTATTTAGAGAGGTCCAGTGTACATACCCCATGTGACTAGTTACAAAAGAAGGGTACAAAGTTCCTCATGAACAGTGACGGAGAAGAGCAGGTAGGTGAATATCACAAATGGTCAATACTATAAAAGACCAACCAGATGAAAGCAGGGGAAATTCCTTTAATTTGAACTAATGCTCTCACACACCCAGCAAGCTAGGTGTCATGCTTCATCATATGAGCACTGCCCCTCGTCAAGTCGGCGCTGCAATCCTTGACGGGCTCCCGAAATCGGGGCTCTTTGTCGGGGATCTTTTGTTCCTGCCGAGGGTGCTTGGGGGTGAGGGGCCTAGTAAAAGAAGATGTAGCAGAAAAGTGGAATTTAAAACGGGTCAGTTGGTCCTACTTCAATTTTATTCCAAAGGTCAACTACCCTAATAAAAATGTGTAGAGTGGCTAATAGCTAGGAGTAAGGTATCTAGGCAAGAGCTCTACTCTATGTGATCAACATGTTTCTTGCCACTGGAGTCAGGAGGATCAGGGCAATTCTTCAGGATCAAAATACTACTGTCTACAAAATTGTTTGTGGTAAGGTGATTACTACATACCACTACTTAGGGTTTGTTCCTGTTAGGAGAAAAAAGAGAATTTTTATAACAAATAAAATCAGATATTCATACTGTACAACGCTATTGATATAGTGTCAAGAGTGATCACCGTGCTCGGTCGTGCAACACGCAGTATCATTGTCTGGTGGTGTTTCGAACGCCATTCGGGAGTGCGGGGTAGTCAGGATAAATTAATATCCAAGGATTGGAAGAAATATCTATGGAAAGAAAGCGGGACTCACCTACAAAGGTTGCTACTCATGTTAGCAACGGTGCTGGCGGTTAAAAGGAACCCAGTTGGGTCCTAAAGGAGGGGACAAGAAGTTGCCAAAACACCATTATATTAGTATCTGAGTGTTGGAAGGAATAAAAATAAAAATAAAAATAAAAATAATAATAAAAATCACACCATCCGTATTAAACAGAAGAGAGAGCCACCAATGAAGAAGGTTAAATTTGAAAAGGCAGCCAGGCCGAGCCTCAGTTACCAGGCCCCGGCCTGATCCATCCGGAGCGGATCCAAGGTCGAGTCAAGTGGCAATAGCCACGGTACAACGAGTCCGTAGGGATAGACCCGGAGGGCTCCGGTAGACAATGGGCAGATGTGGCTCCTTGAAAGGAGCAAGGCAAAGCAATATAGGGAATTAAATCTGTACTCACCGACGTGAATGCACGTTCAGGAAAGCGACCTACCCAAACCGCCAGGAACCGGGGTGGTAGGTTCCGACGGGGAGTGTGAGGAGATATGCATCAATTCCGGGTACGTCATCGCGTGTGAGGCGCGTCATGACGGTGCGCGTACGGGGAAATGCAATCAAATGATTGGTCCCAGGTCAACGGGAGCGTTATCGTTGCTAGGAAGCCCGGTGACGTTATTTCTGGGCCAATAGAAGTGCCTCGCTATCGGGTATTGAGGCGTAAAACTTAAAGTATGCTGCCCACTTAGGTGTGACGTGTTAATTAAAAGAGCGAATGTCTATTCACAGGTATAGTGATGCGTCGTTGTTACTAAGTGACTACATGACGTCGTTTCTCGAACTAATGATGTATCTCGATGATGGTGTGGCCATGCGTCTAGTAATATGTAACGCGACTGGCTTAACAGTTAAGAGGACAAGAGACCAGATTAATGATTGTGATGGGAGTGCACATAAACGGGAAAGGGGCGTCTCAACGGTGATAATCATGCACTATGAGGTTGCCCCCGGTCAATACATCACTCCCGAATGGCGTCAGAAGTGAAACGCAAATTGTACTTTATAAGATTCATGACAGTCGTATATCGATCATGACGGTGGTGGCTCATGACATAAGGTTAGCACTTGGCTTGTGGGCCAGAGTTCACAATGAAATGGGTTCAGGCAAAAGGAGTGCACAGTTCCCAGTTACGATAAAGTGCTCCAAGGTATCTCATCATTGAGGCCATCAATATGACTAGAAAGTCTATGTACCCATCTTTGTTCAAGTCTGAATAGAGAGGATTTGGATATCTGGGCATGGGATTCTAATATGACCCAATGTAGTGAGTCAGAAGTGTGTTGTGTCTCCATGAAATGTCTGTACAGTTTTGTCGTTGTTCGTTGGCAACGTATGTTGCTCCTGTGTTCAGTTATGCGAGTTTCATTTGTTCCCGACGAGGAAGACCGTGCCACGCACATCCGAGCAAGTAGAGATTGAGTGACCCTTCGGCACCGTCTCTGGACACAACCTATCTTCTTTTCTATATATCAGACGTTGGCACGGTTACCGACCACAGATACAAAATTTAAGGTCTCATGAAAACCTATGTTCAGAATACATAGACACTATGGCATGTCTGTGAGCCAGGCAAGAAGTGCTAAGCTCTGTTCCATTAAGACTGGATGTAAACAAACACCAGGTGTGTGATACTAAAGAATCGTCTAAGAATATAAAAATAAGCTCAGAAGTGCTGGCAGGATCCGTATGGACATTGCTTACTAAAGGACTCATGAAAGTATCTATGATTTTAACTGTTGGGACTGTACTATATTATTCCTGAAGAAGGTGCCGGCTGTGATTCTTGGCCCACCGAAACGCGTCGATGCTTTTATAAAGGAAAACCACTCAAAATCCAGTAACACTGATTTGTGTGACATATCATTGAAAAGGACACTGATTCTGGTCACAATTTATGCAATTTTCTGATTTGGTGTTTTCCTTATGTGAACAAGACTATAAGTTGAATTTGTTCCTCCCATGCTGTTCCCAATTTTAATGTTGTGTTTTTCATTATTGTATAGGTCGTGTTTTAATTTTGAGTACATTACATGTTTTTTACATGTTTTTTAATATTCATATATTGATACAAAGAATTTGTCTCTTTGTTGCATCAGTAACTTTATTGATTGTGTACACCATTTTTATTATATCCAATAAATTTGTCTGATTTATTTCTTCTTATTGATTTTTTATACTGCTGCTGTCCATCCTCATCCCCTTGGTATGAATGGAGTATAGGTTTGAATGGTTTGTTGACAAGGAGGTTTTTTCTTGACTGATGAATCTTATAAAGTACAATTTGCGTTTCACTTCTGACGCCATTCGGGAGTGATGTATTGACCGGGGGCAACCTCATAGTGCATGATTATCACCGTTGAGACGCCCATTTCCCGTTTATGTGCACTCCCATCACAATCATTAATCTGGTCTCTTGTCCTCTTAACTGTTAAGCCAGTCGCGTTACATATTACTAGACGCATGGCCACACCATCATCGAGATACATCATTAGTTCGAGAAACGACGTCATGTAGTCACTTAGTAACAACAACGCATCACTATACCTGTGAATAGACATTCGCTCTTTTAATTAACACGTCACACCTAAGTGGGCAGCATACTTTAAGTTTTACGCCTCAATACCCGATAGCGAGGCACTTCCATTGGCCCAGAAATAACGTCACCGGGCTTCCTAGCAACGATAACGCTCCCGTTGACCTGGGACCAATCATTTGATTGCATTTCCCCGTACGCGCACCGTCATGACGCGCCTCACACGCGATGACGTACCCGGAATTGATGCATATCTCCTCACACTCCCCGTCGGAACCTACCACCCCGGTTCCTGGCGGTTTGGGTAGGTCGCTTTCCTGAACGTGCATTCACGTCGGTGAGTACAGATTTAATTCCCTATATTGCTTTGCCTTGCTCCTTTCAAGGAGCCACATCTGCCCATTGTCTACCGGAGCCCTCCGGGTCTATCCCTACGGACTCGTTGTACCGTGGCTATTGCCACTTGACTCGACCTTGGATCCGCTCCGGATGGATCAGGCCGGGGCCTGGTAACTGAGGCTCGGCCTGGCTGCCTTTTCAAATTTAACCTTCTTCATTGGTGGCTCTTTCTTCTGTTTAATACGGATGGTGTGATTTTTATTATTATTTTTATTTTTATTTTTATTCCTTCCAACACTCAGATACTAATATAATGGTGTTTTGGCAACTTCTTGTCCCCTCCTTTAGGACCCAACTGGGTTCCTTTTAACCGCCAGCACCGTTGCTAACATGAGTAGCAACCTTTGTAGGTGAGTCCCGCTTTCTTTCCATAGATATTTCTTCCAATCCTTGGATATTAATTTATCCTGACTACCCCGCACTCCCGAATGGCGTTCGAAACACCACCAGACAATGATACTGCGTGTTGCACGACCGAGCACGGTGATCACTCTTGACACTATATCAATAGCGTTGTACAGTATGAATATCTGATTTTATTTGTTATAAAAATTCTCTTTTTTCTCCTAACAGGAACAAACCCTAAGTAGTGGTATGTAGTAATCACCTTACCACAAACAATTTTGTAGACAGTAGTATTTTGATCCTGAAGAATTGCCCTGATCCTCCTGACTCCAGTGGCAAGAAACATGTTGATCACATAGAGTAGAGCTCTTGCCTAGATACCTTACTCCTAGCTATTAGCCACTCTACACATTTTTATTAGGGTAGTTGACCTTTGGAATAAAATTGAAGTAGGACCAACTGACCCGTTTTAAATTCCACTTTTCTGCTACATCTTCTTTTACTAGGCCCCTCACCCCCAAGCACCCTCGGCAGGAACAAAAGTTCCCGACAAAGAGCCCCGATTTCGGGAGCCCGTCAAGGATTGCAGCGCCGACTTGACGAGGGGCAGTGCTCATATGATGAAGCATGACACCTAGCTTGCTGGGTGTGTGAGAGCATTAGTTCAAATTAAAGGAATTTCCCCTGCTTTCATCTGGTTGGTCTTTTATAGTATTGACCATTTGTGATATTCACCTACCTGCTCTTCTCCGTCACTGTACATGAGGAACTTTGTACCCTTCTTTTGTAACTAGAAGGAAGCTCTATCATATATTTGAATCTAAACCATGGATATAGAGCGTGAGCTCCTGCATCTTGAGCAGATGTCAACCGCTTTGAGCATGCTTGCGAATTGGACCAACGTTTCCTAGACTAAGCCCATATTGTCTTCCACCAGAATTTCCTTGATTCAGCTCATCTCGGCTGGTTCCACTAACAGGGGAAGGTGTATGGTATGGGAGACCAGGCAAGGACAGTGCTTTATTTGTTCACAAACGCGCACAGTGTCAGTGGGATTGTTTCTGAGCTTCGAAGTTTTCAGTGGAGACGAAGTCTTGAGGACAAAATCTCCATCTATGCTGATGATCTTTTACTCTGTGTCCAGCAGAATCAGGACACGGTTCTCGGTCTCCTGGAAATCCTATCCATTTACAGAGATCCTTTGGGGCTCAAAGTGAACTGGGGAAAACATAATAGTCTCAAAAAAGGGAGGTGTACAAATGGCATCGATGGATGCCAGACTTCTAGTGGCAGGTGATAGTCTTTACCCAACAGAGATATTTGGAATTAAAAGTATTACGGCTACTTTATAACATGAAGCAGGATTTCAAGGTGTGGACCTCCTCGCCACTTACTATAACAGGCTAAGGGGTGCTGTTTAAGATGGTCTCTGTTCCTCGTTTCCTCTATGTCCTCCAACATTATCCTTACATATTGCATAACCCATGTTTTTTGCGAATTTGCAAGCCCAGATTGGCTCATTCGTGTGGACGAGCAAGGCTCTCCGAGTTTCATTCACCAATGTTGTTTGTTACCATATAACGTGGGGTTGGGCGGACGTTAAATTGTAGTATTGGGCCTCCCAACTGCTTCTTATTAATGACTGGGTGTATGGCGACAGAGATGACCCAACAAACCGCCTGGAACTTGAGATCATTGACCCACACAGAGCTCTTAATTTGCTCTATGGTGGGGCCTTGCCCCACTCATTGCCCTCTGTCATGCACTTTTCCATCCTCTTCTTCCACCTTATCCAGTTTAAATATTTCCATCAATTTTATTAACCTCACGCTCAGATTTGGCGACTGGGGAGAGCTGCCAGACCTGATAGTCTCCGATGAATTCCTTGCCTGGTACCACCTTCAACAATGTCTGGGAAAGCCCTGTAATCCACAGTTACTGAAGGGCTGTCAATGAGATCCTAAGTGATCTAGCGGGCAGTTGGAACTTGATCCAAGTTTATCCAGCTGGGCATCATTAAACCCTTGGGGGGGTCCCCATAGCACCCGAGCATTGGTGGCCATGGGTTACCTGGTGGAGAATAGAAGCATTGCTCACCATTGGCGAGCCACCTGCACTGAGTGGACTAGTAGGATGAACCACTGCGCTGCACTAGAATAACTGGTCTACAAGACCCATGAAGTACATTAATACTTTTAAAAAATGGTCTCCTTGGTACCAGGCCATGGGATAGGATCGGACTGCCGGATGGCAGTACTCTATGTGGGGGCTGATGGTAATTTTGATTTTATACTGTATGATTGCTTCTACAGCATTTATCAAATGGACATTTTGGTGGCGATCCTGAGAGAAACTGGCACTTTTTGTTGTATATAGTCTACTTATTTGAAAAAGCAATAAAAAAGAGCTTCTAAACAAAACAAAAAAACCCTGCTGAGGGCCAGATACCACCGATTTACTCCATGAAGGGGATGTCCCTGCATGGGCATTAATGCTCTTCCCTGTCGCCAAACTTTTGTAGCATGCAGGCACCCTGTATTGTATTCGTAGTGGCCAACATCCGCATGGTGCCTTGATGTCATGGCCATAATGTGTATAGAGGCAACACTTGCAACTGGTTGGAAACATTGTCTCCAGTGTGTGGTGTGTCTCAGGAGCATATGAAATAACCAAATTAACTGTGGTATGCCTAAGAGCCTATGAATTAACTGTAAAATGTTACAATCTAATTTTTTGAAATTACTATTTCCTCAAATACAGTTTAGGGTTAAACACAACGAGGATCGCCTAGTAATACCATAATTTAAAGGTCCTTGACTTGACCTTAGTATACTGTTTCTGTGGTATTTGTACATTTTTGATCCCATTGTAGCAAGCTCTACTCAAAAGCTATTTCGGTAATGATCATATAATGGGTCTAGCAGGAGTTCATCTGCCATTTACGTATTTTTAGTTATGATTTAAAACAATATATATATACTGTTATTAAAAGTGACGAATGTCACTTAATGAATATGATTTATTACCAGTCAGAACCTACTGTATTTCCTGAGTTCTTGCTGGAATGCGTCTCTGTATGATAGGATACAATGATAAATATACAATATGTAGGTGAAATTCTGAAAGAGAGACTCAAGCAGGTGGGACACACTGAAAAGATCTTGGATGTGGCGTGTTCCTGTCCGGAGTTGGAAATTCTAAAAATGCAGAAGTGTAAATATCTCCCACCAGGAACAACTATCGAGTTAGGCATAAGATAGGCTTTGGAACCTCTATCAAAGTTGTCAGACGATTTCTTGAGACCCCTTATTTCAAGAATGCTGCCATATGTCAGAGACCCTAAAGTTATCCTTAACACTCTTGAGGGTGCTGAATTCAATTTACATAATGGCAATACTCATGACTATGGATGTAAAGGTTCTGCATAGAAGCATTCCCCAAGAGGAGTCACTAAAGGCACTTGAACAATTTTTAAAGGGACAGAGTGGGACTGAATCACTTCAGTGGAATTTGTATTAGATTGCACAGATATAGCCCTGACTAGGAATTATTTCAGATTTGAGAATGAGTTTTATCTACAGGTGCATGGCACTTGAATGGGCAGTAAATTTGTCCTCAGCTTAGCCTATTTATATGTTCACGATTTTGAATTACACACCTCTTAAGCCATTCAAATCCATTCTCTAATATCATAAGAGGATCGCAACATTACATTGATCATTTTCGCTTATGTGGAGGGGCAGCAAGACAGGCGTACTAGACTTCATGGACTGATTTAATACCAGGAACAAATTCTTAAGATTCACAATGACAATAAGTAAAAAAGAGATTTTGTTCCTAGACCTACTTATACAAGTGCATGAATTCAGAGGTCTTCAATAAGCCAACAACTGGAACAACCTCCTGATGTATTAAAATTTCCATCCAGAACAACTTACTAATTGTCCGGTTTCTCATACTTAGGAGGAACTGCACTGAAAAAAACCGTTAAAGATTATTTAGGCCTGCTAGCAAACAAACTTAGGGAGAATGAGTATCGTGACAAGATAATCAATAAAATGATTAAAAAAACAGCCCTAAATAACTCTCACAATCAGCTTCTTCAATCACTTCAACAACCTAAGACAGACTGATTTGTGCCACTACATATGGCATACACTCTAATTACTTGAGTTAAATAATCAATAAACATTGCAGAATCCTCACATCCGGCCAACTAAAGCTTGAGAAACCAATGTTTTCATGTACATGAGGGAGATCACTAAAAGACTCATTAGTCCATACCAGGCCTAGAACAGTTTCACGACAAAACACATTGACAATAGCATGAAACGTTCCCCTGTTTTTTGGACATTACCCTTGTGGGCATTGTAATATCTGTCCAATAACCACAAAAGTAAAAGAACTTGATCTAGGCCTAAATACCCCTTGGTCCCTGTTAGACCCGTCAGCCTTAGGGTGGTCTTCCCCAAACATTTTGCCTTACTCTGTGCACTTTACCACTGCTAAAGTGTGTGTGCTCACTCCCTAAAGTATGGTAACATTGGCTTACAACCAATTGGCCTGTAAATTAAACATGGTAACATTGGCTTACACCCAATTGGCCTGTAAATTAAACATTGGCTTCCACCCAATTAGTCTGTAAATTAAACATGATTACACTGGCTTACACCCAATCGGCCTGTAAATTAAATGCTACTAGAGAGCCTGCAGCGATTATTGTGCCACCCACTCAAGTAGCCCTATAAACATGTCTTGCTACTACATCCTGTGTGTGAAGTTTTGAAATACCATTTAGACCTAGCAAAATAAACCTTTTCCAGGCCAAAACCTTCATTTTTAATACATATGTCACTCCTAGGGTAGGTCCTAAACAGCTCATAGTGCAGGGCACTGTGTATTGAAATTTTGGACATGCACTTTTAACTTTTACATGTCCTGGTAGTGAAAAACTCTTACATTTGTTGTTCACTACTGCAAGGCCTACCTATCCCACAGGAAAACATTGTGTTCCCTTATTACATTTTATAAGTGATAAGTTTTAATTGGGAGCAGGAGGAATGTTGAGTTTAGTGTCTAAAGAATTATAATTTAGAACCCTCCTTTTTTTAAATTATTCTATTTATGATTAGTTGGAAGTATACAAAACATCAGCATATCATCAAATAACAAGAGTCATGCATTGTGAGCAGATTTACCTATCTCGTATGTGCGGTGCAATTTGATGCAGTGGACCATGCCTATTATATTCTTGTAACATACAATGTGTTCTGCGGGCTAACATTTGGTATGTTGGCCTATGTCATATTAAACATTAATATTCAGATTACCATCAGACCCTGATATGCATCTCTATTAGTTATAAGGAAATGATTCACAAAGCAGCATTCTTGGCAATTGAAGAATGCTCTGCCACAGTGGGGGAGGCTGAGTTTCTCTGCAAAAGGTAGGAGGTAAAGGGTCCCCAAATGTCCTTGGGATGAGATCTCGGTGGCATAAGTTCCAAGAACACAGAGAGTTGTTCATGGCAGTATGAAATATCAGTTAGCCATGCTTTGATCGTTGGGGCCTTCGGTCTGCCACAGTGCTCTGCAACCCTGTGCCTGGCCAGTAAGAAGCATCATAGCGACTAGTCTGCGAGAATCGTGTGGCACTTCCTTCACATACCCAAGAAGCCCGGTTACTGGAGATAAGGGAATGAGGGTGTCAGTGACGTCCTTCAACACGTGGAAGATCTCTGTCCAGAAGGCTGCAACCCTGGGGCAGTACAAAGCTAGAAGTATGAAATCAGCATGAGGTGCGTGGCAGTGCTGACAGTGAGAATCAGAGATGAGCCCCATCTGCAATAATTGTGTGGGTGTACGGTATAGACGATGTAGGAATTAAAAATGTATGAAACTGAGCCAATAGTTGGGGGATAGCATTTCGAGCTGGCTGCAACAAAAGGTCTTCTAGGCATCAGACAAAGGAGCATCGAGATCAAAGTTCCAGGCTTCATGAACCTTCGGAACCAGTACTGAAAAGTACTGTTGCATGTGAAAGTAGAGGCGTGTTATCAGCTTGCGCTGTGATGATGATGGAGGAGACATATTCTAGCGCAGTGAGCGTCTGCGGAGGAGCAGGGAAGGTTTCATGAATCATGCGGCAGGTGGCTCGTAGCTGAAAATATAATAAAGTGTCTAGCAGTGTGGAGGCAAATTAAGTTGTGACTGCCGGGGGAGGGAGAAAGTGGTCGTCGGGGGAGAGATCTGCAAATGTATAAATATGTGTGCCTGAGCGACCTATCGCTTCTTTGTCATGTTGTGGCGGGCGTAAGGGATGGTTAGCTACAGGAGCGGAAGGGGCATGCACCATTGGAATACCGCCAAGTTTCTTGAGCCCAGCCCATGCCAACGTGCACTCTGTGTAGTGTCAACCTCAGACCCAGGTGGCTTGTATGGGAGGAACAAAGCTGTGGTAAGCGGCCAAGGGGAAGCCCAGTCTAGTTCAATTGTCACATGCGGTTGAAGTGGTGTGGGGTGGACCCAATATAGTAGATACTGGACTTACGTGTATAGGGCATAAAGGCGCCTATCCGGGGTTTCCATGCCACCTTGCAATTGCGGTAGTGTGAGTAGCTCATATGGGGACCGGCGTTGTGGTCCAGCCCATATCAGCGAAATCAGGTTGGACCGTAGGCGTTTAAAAAAACTGATGGTAAGGGGTTCTGGGATATTTACGAATAGATAAAGGAATTTGGGGAGTATGACAAAATTTTAGCCAAGGAGATACGGCCAGCTATAGACAATGGTAGCCTAGACCACACTGGAACATGATCCTCCACCCAGTCCATCGCTCGCCTGTAGTTAGCCTGCCACAGTTCTTTAGGGTTGGGCTCAACATTCAATGTTAAAGCAGCATTTCAAATTTTTTGGCACACAATTTTACAACATCCTGCATGGACATAACACGTCAGTTGTACCAGTAACCCATACAATAAAGTCTGGTTATTTACCTACCCCATGAGTGCTGTCTCTTCTTTGGAAGTATCCGAGCTACATATTTATTGCGGTCCCACCACCCCGTATCCAGACAGGCACCCACTCCCGAGTGCTAAGCGTTTTGGTGGACTTGAAGCGAGAATATATATATTACCTACTGGCGGTCGCCAGTAGGTATTTATAGTTAGGACCCTGTTTCCATAGGAAAACCGCAACATTCTATTTTGAATAACTTTGGCGCCGGTCGACGAATCCTCGCGAAATTTTCAAAACTAATGGGGCGCTACGCTCCGCTCCTGCCCTGTAAGTCTCAGGGGGATTCGTCAAGCGGGGGCTGAGATAAAAGGGGGGTCCCAAAACACGTTTTTCCCATGCATTTTTCCATAGGCCCGAACGGCTGAACAGAGTTCCTTGAAATTTGGCAGAGAGGTAGTCTACAGGTCAAGGAAGTGCCTTTTGTAGGTTTGGTGTAAATCTGTTCAGTAGATTCCGAGAAAATAGCCTTTAAATCAATATATATATCTGAGCCAGCTTACGGTGCGCTTACGGTAAGCTTACCGTACGCGTACGGTGACGTGCGCGAGCGCGATTCTGATTGGCTGTTAGATCTTAGTAAACATTCGAATCGTTCGAAACCAGGAAGCGGCGGCCGCCATTTTCTCTCTCGCACTCTTAATGGATGAGGAAAAACAAAGGCAAAAAACATGAAACGGGACTGTTAAGACAACTCTTTACCACCTAGCCTTGATTAATGGGTCCCCACAGTTCCCCCATGGGCAAAGAATTTTTTAAATTTTTTTTTGAAAAATCGCCGATTACGCTTACCGTACGCGTACAGTAAAAACAATAAAAAAAAAAAAAATTATTATCCCCCCTTTCCCTACCACGTGTGTAATTGGTGCCCGGAGGGCAACATTTGTGCATCGCATATTATTTGTAGAAAATGTAAAAGCTTACCTTTCACAGCGAAGCGCATAATATGTCCTCCATGTGCGCACGGTGCGCGAAGCGCATCGTGCGTACATGGCCCATCCTCGGCACTAACTGCGTAAAGTGTGCGCGCGGTGCGCGAAGCGCACCGTGCGCTCACGGAACGAACTGCGTTAAGTGGGCGCCACCCCGTGTGCAAAAGGTGCCCGAAGGGCATCATTTGTGCATGGCATATCAATTTTATGTAGAAAATGTAAAAGCTTACCTTTCACAGCGAAGCGCATAATATGTCCTCCATGTGCGCACGGTGCGCGAAGCGCATCGTGCGTACATGGCCCATCCACGGCACTAACTGCGTAAAGTGGGAGCGCGCTGCGCGAAGCGCACCGCGTGCTCACTGTGCGCGCACGGAACGAACTGCGTTAAGTGGGCGCGCACGCCACGAATGGCGTAAAGTAACTTAGCATTTAAAAAACCGTACAAATTCACTGAAAAAACCATAGGTTTCACACACGTTATAGTTAGGAATTAGCATTTAAAAAACCTTGCAAATTCAGTGAAAAAACCATAGGTTTCACACATGTTATAGTTAGCTGGACATTTCACTCGTAAAAAACCAATGAAATTCCCCCGTTATAGTTAGTGCAGGCAACTATAACTCACGTGACCGCAATCCTCTGCTGATGACATATGTGTCTTTATGAAAAAAAAATATTTGTAATATATGTATAGCTAAAATTTAATGGAAGAAGACATGGGCAAATAAGTGTCTAAATACAGTATTAGCATCAGCAGAGGATTGCGGTCACGTGAGTTATAGTTGCCTGCACTAACTATAACGGGGGAATTTCATTGGTTTTTTACGAGTGAAATGTCCAGCTAACTATAACATGTGTGAAACCTATGGTTTTTTCACTGAATATATATATATATGTGACCAAGAGCCTGTGTGCTCGAAACGCGTCTGTTTTTGCCCGTAAAAGAATAAATAACTTTACTCTACTGGTTTCGTGTGGCTCGTGTTTGCAGAAGGAGAGAAGGCTGCAAGCTGATAGTGGATTTATGCGAGCAGCGGCGCCTGCTCAGTTGCGAGCCCCGACCCGAGTGGATGGGAAGAGACGAGGCGCCAAAAGACGAGAAAGTGAAGTAATTCAATTTGTCTCTGCCCGCCGGTACGAAGCGCACCTCGTAATTCAGCACAAACGGAGCGGATCTTAAAGTGAAAGACATTCAGGTATTGTCTCACCGAACCGAGAGGTGAAGCTCGAAGCGTACCAGGGTTTGTTGGGCAGTTGCCCGTAAGACAGAATCCAGTGGAATTTAGGTCGGATGACCGCACAGCATTCTGGACAATGGAGTTTTTGGAGGGTCGAGAGGCTTCAGCTGCATTAATTTTCAAAAAAAACAACGAATGAAGGTAGCACTGATGCTACAATTACCAACCAGTTTTCAACATCCAATTTGAAACAAAAAGGTAACCTTTTGGAAAGATTACGCAAAAAAGAATTGAGCAGATGGTGGGAAGCCACCTCGCTTCAAAACTATTTGGATGTTGATCGCATCCCAAGGGGTTTAAGAATTTTCATTGTACCGACTTTAAACAAACCCAAACATGAGGTCCTTAAGGCATGGCTAGATAACACCACCGCGTGTTCCAAAATGATGCTACAAATTTTAATTAAAAACGCGTGGGAGGAGCATAAAGATCTCGTGGATGAAATACAGAAATTGTTGGATGATTTAACTAAAGAGACTGACCAGAACGAAGTGAGTAAAATTCTGTTAACTGTCAATGATAGGATCAAGATTTTCGAAAAAGACCTAATTGAAAGAAAACAAAGAAAGTTCGAGAGAGATGAAAGGGACTATAGATCTGGGAGAATTCTAACTTTCGCCAGAAAATTCGATAAATTACGCACTAATTTATCCAAAGACCGAGCATTGGGAGCAGTAGATAGAGAAAGATGGGAATCTGGCACCAGCCTAAGCTCCGACGTGGGATCGATGGATAGTACTAATTCAATTCCAACAGAAATAACGTCTTTTTCCGAGGAACTTCGCCTCATGCAAGAGGCAAACGAACACTCAATGAGAGGAAGAACGAGATTCCAAGCAAGAGGAAGAGGAAAAACTCAAGCAAAAGGAGGAGAAAGCGGCGCAAAGAAGAACAATACTGGCGTGGGAACCAAGGGCCAGAACCAAAGAGGAAAATAATGGATGCACAAGAATTAACGGTAATGAACTTATCTACAAGATCTCTGACCTCAATAGAAGAACAGGTTTTAAAACTTGGGTTAAGTTTCTGTCCTGACTTTCCACTTGATTACTCACAAACACGTATTGATTTGTATTGCTTTGTACGTAAATTGAAACTGTTTAAGATTCACCAACACAAAGACAGCAGTATTCAGTTACCAGTTCTTGCACCCACCCCCTCCCCCACATTGGGTGACACCGAGATTCTGAGAACACTGATCAGTCTGAGTGAGGAACAGTCGCTATTGAATTCCCAGACCTCTAATCTTTCTGGTGTAAGTAGCATTGATCCTGACAGAGGGAGTAGAACTATGTCTATAGGGCCGCATGTCAGAGATGATATATCTAGCACTCAGACAACCACCACTATTGATCTTACTACTGAAGGTATTGAGTCTACCAAAGGTTTAGGGGCAGATACGGGGATCATTACACCCTTTAGGGGGAAATCCAAATATAGACCCCAGACCCCCAAAGATAATATCGATATCTTTCATGAATTGGTAAACCATGACATTCTACAACTCCTCAATAAACCGACCTCTAATTCCAACTTGAGTAAAGCACAGAGAGATGCATTGAGGGACCTTCAAAATGATAACAGTATTGTAATTAAGCCATCCGATAAAGGGGGCAATATTGTCCTTTGGGACAGGAATAATTATGTGCAGGAGGCCATGAGGCAGCTGAGCAATGTAACATGCTATACCAGAGTTGACAAATCATACATCAACACATTACAGGGCAGGCTCTTTAACCTCATTGACAATTGGACTGATGAGAAACTTTTAAACTGGGACGAATCTAAATTTTTGAAAAATTAGACACCAACTATACCGACCTTTTATCTCCTCCCCAAAGTCCATAAGAATCCCACACAACCACCGGGCAGACCAATAGTCTCCTCCAAAAACAGTTTGTTGGAGAATGTCTCAATGTATGTTGATTTCTTTCTATCTGAATATGTCAAAGACTTAACATCTTATATAAGAGACACAAAAGATTTTTTACAGAAAATTGAAAACATACATTGGGATAGTAACTTCTGGTTGGTCTGCCTAGATGTGGAGAGTCTTTACACAAGTATTAGGCACATTGACGGACTCAGGGCATGTGAACATTTCCTAAGCTCTAGGAGTATACATTTGACCAAACATACTATGATGCTACTACAAATGATCGAGTTATGCCTTGTGGAGAATGTATTTACCTTTAATGGTATCTTATACAAACAAATACAAGGGACTTCCATGGGCACCTGCTTTGCTCCTAGCTATGCCAATCTACTGGTTGGCTGGTGGGAGAGGCAGGTGCTCTGGGGGGACTCAATGGAACATTGGACAAACAAAGTCAGTATTTGGCTAAGATTCATTGATGATATATTCTTTGTTTGGGAGGGTGGTGAAGAAGAATTATTGATGTTTTTGTCAGAATTGAATGAAAATACACTCAACCTTAAATTCACGATGCAACATAGCCAAATAACGGTTGATTTCCTTGATATCAGGGTGACAGTGAGAGATAACAAACTTGAGACTGATGTATTCAGGAAAAGTACTGCGGGTAACTCAGTACTTCACGCCACCAGTTGCCACCCTCAGAATTTCAGATGGAGCATACCCTTTGGTGAGTTCCTCCGTGCTAAAAGGAATTGCAGCACAGAGGAATCATATGACAGGAACAAAAGAGATATGTCAGAGAGATTTCTTGCGAGAGGGTACCCCTACACGATGCTCAAAAAAGGTGAGAAAAGAGCAGATGCAATCATGAGGAATGAGGCACTTTATAAGGCACCCAGGAACAAACAGACTGAAACAGATTCACCTATCAGGTTGATTACAACATTCAATTCACAATCCAACTTCTTCCACCAGATTGTCAGAAAGAGATGGGACATTCTCACTCAAGATAGAGTATTGAAACAGAAGTTAGGTCCACACCCTGCCATCACCTATAGAAAAGGCACCTCGATAAAAGACATGATTGTCAAGAGTCATTTCAGTAACATCAAAACTACGTGGCTAGATAAAATAGGTGGGTTCCATCGTTGCGGGAAATGTAAAGCGTGTAGCCATAGCGTCAATATCAAAGAAGTAGTCCTTGAGAGAACTAAGAGAAAATGGTATATCCGTAAAAATATACAGTGTAGTACAGACTTTGTTGTCTATGTGATCACTTGCCCTTGTGGCAAGTGGTACATAGGCTCTACCACCTTTCCTGTAAAGAAGAGAATATTGGAACACTGGCGTGCCATAACCAATAAGGACTTCAGTTACAGTACAGCCAGACACTTCCACACTGAACATAATGGAGATTGGACGAAGGCACAATTTTTTGCCCTCGACACAATAACCAAAGATCCAAGAGGAGGGAACAGGATTCAGGCTCTGCGGAGAGCAGAATCAAAGTTGATCCTACAAGCAGGAAGTGTAGCCCCCTTTGGGATGAATAACGATGAAGAGATGCATGTTCATCTATAGATTTATCTTTGGTTTTTAGATGTAGCTCTAGCTTCCCAGCACTAGAAACTCCAGTTCCTTGTCACATTAGTCCAGTCTTTTTTCAAAATTTTTTTGCATTTTGGCTGCGTGTTGTGATTTAAATGATCTGCTCTCTTTAATATGTTAATTACCCTAGGGAGATATATATTTATTTCATATGCTTTTCATTTGAGATGCTCTTTTGAGGCATCCTTCGATGTTATCTATTTATGATATCCATTTGGTCATCATTTTTTGACATGAGTCCCGTCCTGTTTTTCTACGTATTGGAATTATAAGATATAGCCCCACTCTCTGCCACACGAATTAATACTTGTTTCCTTTTTGTTTCTGCATCTAGATGGGACCTGGAAGCTCACAAGCACTATTGTTACCGTTAACTGATACGAGCACGGAGTTACTGGTGGTTTGTGTTCATCCACCATCTCCTTTGTTGTTGCCTTATTAGGCTATGTGGGTCATTTCCATCTTTATGATATTTTTTCGTTTATTTCACTTTCTTGCTGTGTGGGAATTAGAGTGGGGAAATTAGATAAATACATGACTATCTCAATTTTAATTCCTTTTCTTCTTAATGATAGGGTACTATACCTTGATTGCTGTGTGGGACTTATGAATTGTTAAACTTATCCTCTTCTGATTTATTGGAAGGTTTATCTCTTTAGTGGGAAGCCCTTGTGATTGCACTTACTATAAGTCGATTATTTTTGATGTATAAAATGGTACAATGTAGATTGTCAAAGGTATGCAATTGAAATCCAGTATAATATTAATTAGAGCAGACTTTTGTACAGACTTTACAGACTGTCCTTATTTTCAATCTTATTTTCACTATTTACGCAGCGATTGCAATGAATTCTACTTACATATTCTTTTTTTGTCTCGTTTAGACAGCAGAATGTATGCATTTACGAGTCCTTTGTTTATGTTTTGTATTTCCTTTAAAATTACTGGAACCGGAACCTATGGTCATGTGACCAAGAGCCTGTGTGCTCGAAACGCGTCTGTTTTTGCCCGTAAAAGAATAAATAACTTTACTCTACTGGTTTCGTGTGGCTCGTGTTTGCAGAAGGAGAGAAGGCTGCAAGCTGATAGTGGATATATATATATATATATATATATATATATATATATATATATATATATATATATATATATATATATATATATTACCTACTGGCGGTCGCCAGTAGGTAGTTATAGTTAGGACCACGTTTCCATAGGAAATCCGCAACATTCTATTTTGAATAACTTTGGCGCCGGTTGACGAATCCTCGCGAATTTTTCAAAATAGGTGGGGCGCTACTCTCCGCTCCTACCCTGAAAGTCTCGGGGGGATTCGTCAAGCGGGGGCTGAGATAAAAGGGGGGTCCCAAAACGCGTTTTTCCCATGCATTTTTCCATAGGACCTTTAGACACAGCTACAGCCCGAACGGCTGAACAGAATTACTTGAAATTTGGCAGAGAGGTAGTCCTCAGGTCAAGGAAGTGCCTTTTGTAGGTTTGGTGTAAATCTGTTCAGTAGATTCTGAGAAAATAGCCTTTAAATCAATATATATATCTGAGCCAGCTTACGGTGCGCTTACCGTACGCGTACGGTGGCGTGCGCGAGCGCGATTCTGATTGGCCCTTAGATCTTAGTAAACATTCGAATCGGTCGAAACCAGGAAGCGGCGGCCGCCATTTTCTCTCTCGCACTCTGACAGGGGGTTTAAACACGTAAGGGGACACAGCTCCCAAGCACCTTGCCATGTCGAGGGAGTCCCCAACGACCCCCCAAGTGAAAAAAGGCAATTTTAATTTTTTCGAAAATTTCGCCGATTACGCTTACCGTACGCGTACGGTAAGAAATTATAAAAAAAAATAAAAAAATATCCACATTCTCCCCACCCCGTGTGCAAAAGGTGACCGCAGGGCACCTTTTGTGCATGGCTTATCAAAGCTAATCAAAACATATATTTTACCTGTCACAACGATGCTCATCATATGTCCTCCATGTGCGCACGGTGCGCGAAGCGCATCGTGCGTTCATGGCCCATCTAGCGTAATGTGGGCACCGCGTGCTCACTGTGCGCGCATGGTGCGCGAAGCGCACAGTGAGCGCATGGAACGAACTGCGTTAAGTGGGCGCGCACCCCACAAATGGCGTAAAGTAACTTAGCATTTAAAAAACCGTACAAATTCACTGAAAAAACCATAGGTTTCACACATGTTATAGTTAGCTGGACATTTTACTGATAAAAAACCAATTAAATTCCCCCGTTATAGTTACTGTAGGCAACTATAACTCACGCGACCGTAATCCTCTGCTGATGACATATGTGTCTTTATGAAAAAAAAATATTTGTAATATATGTATAGCTAAAATTTAATGGAAGAAGACATGGGCAAATAAGTGTCTAAATACAGTATTAGCATCAGCAGAGGATTGCGGTCGCGTGAGTTATAGTTGCCTACAGTAACTATAACGGGGGAATTTCATTGGTTTTTTATCAGTAAAATGTCCAGCTAACTATAACATGTGTGAAACCTATGGTTTTTTCAGTGAATATATATATATATATATATATATATATATATATATATATATATATATATATATATATATATATATATATATATATATTCACAGAAAAAACCATAGGTTTCAGGCACGTTATAGTTAGGAATTTGCATTTACAAAACCTCAGAAATTCACTGAAAAAACCATAGGTTTCAGGGGTGTTATAGTTAGCTGGACTTTTCACTTGTACAAAACCATTGAAATTCCCCCGTTATAGTTAGTTCAGCTAACTATAACTCGCGCGCCCGCAATGCACTGCTGATGACGTCACATATTACATCACTCATGACATGGTCAGTGACATCACTCATGACATCTCAAATGACATCACGGATGACATCACTGATGACATCATCCAGTGAATGTGTGTTTTTCTGAAAATTAAATATGTTTTATATATGTATATCTCAAGGTCGATGGAAGACCTATTCAGCTACCTCCTGAGGCGGAAAGCCGGGAGTTTTTTACTGCAGATTTATTTTAAAAATTGTTTGTTTGTTCTATGCTTGCCTGAATCTCGCTCCCCCCCTGGGCATTCCACATCAGTTTCGCCTACCTGCTGTCCCCGCACAGCGTCTCGATCGCTGCCTCGGGTCTGCAGTCGCTTCTACCATCACTTCCTGGAACTCCCCGGGAAATCCCCAGGACACGCCCACGAGCGCTGGGCACGCCCCCTGTAATCGTCAATTGCCTATATTAACGCGCGCTTCGCACTCGCGCTGCATTATTCAGCTACCTCCTGAGGCGGAAAGCCGGGAGTTTTTTACTGCAGATTTATTTTAAAAATTGTTTGTTTGTTCTATGCTTGCCTGAATCTCGCTCCCCCCCTGGGCATTCCACATCAGTTTCGCCTACCTGCTGTCCCCGCACAGCGTCTCCATCGCTGCCTCGGGTCTGCAGTCGCTTCTACCATCACTTCCTGGAACTCCCCGGGAACTCCCCAGGACACGCCCACGAGCGCTGGGCACGCCCTCTCCCTTCCTCTCTCTGCCTATAAATTATGTGCCTCCATCGGACGCGCAGCGGACGAGCGCAGCGGGTGCGCCGTTGGCGTGCCGAAGGCGCGCCTAAGGCAAGCCCGTCTGCGCCCGTCCGCGCCCGACTGGGGCCCGGGGCCAGTTACTCTGCCCGTCCTGTCATTGTAACTCAATACTCTTCGGCAGACATTCTTAAGCTGCATGCAGTATGGCCGCTGGCCCCCTCTACATATTTACAACTCAACCATTTGGGTTTAGCCTGTACGCGTCGCTCTTTTCCTGAGATAGTTGCTCGTACACACGTCACTGCCCTTCCCACCTCTCCCCTTTCTCCCTCCCGTCGCCTGCCCCACAACCTGGAACTCAAAGTATGCTACCTTAATACTCGCTCATTAGCAAAGCATCAAACAGAAATCTTTCACCTCCTTGACACTGACAGTCCCGATATTTTATTTCTCACTGAAACATGGCTGCACGACGGCTCTTCCCCTGACATTCTGGCCGCCATTCCTCCTGGCTATTATATCGTTCAATGCAACCGGGCCTCAGGTAAATCTGGAGGTGGCGTAGCAGCCATTATCAAACATCCTCTCAGGTTCTCCGCCGTCTCCACTTCTTGTATCCCCCAGGTTGATTGTCTTGTTATCAGATTGAACTCTTCTGTATCTCCCCTCATTTGTGTCTTAGTCTACCGTCCTCCACAACATATGCCAGACTTTCCATCCTTGTTTGGAGATCTCCTCTCCCAGATTACCATCAACAACTCCAAAATTCTTGTCCTTGGGGACTTCAATTATTGGCCTCTGGATGAGAAGGAAAACGCTTGCTCGGTAGCCTTCTCTGAGCTATTGCGTAGCCTAAACTGCCGCCAACTTGTCAATACTGCCACTCACACCAAAGGACATATCTTGGACCAGGTCTGGACCTCCAATCTTGTGTCTTCGGCCCTTCTCATCTCGCCATGTGCCTGGTCCGACCACTTTTCTATCTCTTTTTCTCTCAAAATCCCCTCTCCCCCAAACAATTCTCTTGACTCCAACCATTCCGCACGCAACTGGAACAAAGCCAACAAAGATCACTTTTTTCACCTACTCAGGACCACCATCCCTCTGGAATCTGATTCCCTGGATATCTTCGCCCAAAACCTAAATCTTTGGCTCGAGTCTGCCAGCGACGTGGTCGCCCCCCTCAGGCGGATCAAACTTAGACGTCTCCACGACGCACAGAAATGGTTCTCTGAGGATCTTAAAGCTTTAAAACTCAGCCTTAGGCAAGCAGAGCGCCAGTGGCGTAAAAACTATTCACCTGCAGCCAGGGCAGAGTTTCTGTCCCTTCTCAAAGGCTACAAATCCGCCATCACGTCTGCTAAAATCTCACATTTTTCCAATAAAATCAAGGAGTCAGCCAATAAAGCCAAAAACATCTTCGCGATTGTTGAGGAACTATCCCACCCCGACAGAGTATCCATCAAACCTTCTCCTTCTCAGACACTCTGCGATTCCCTCAATCTCTTCTTTATTGAGAAAATTGCAAAAATCAAAAACAGCATCCAGGCTCCGCTCCTCCTGCCCCCCCCTCTGTCTCTAGTCTCTCCTTGTGTAGACCCCTTCTCCTTCCCGTCCCTCTCACGGATTCCTGTCATTACGGAATCGGAGTTTCCCGCTCTCCTTAGTAAAGTCTCCTCAGGATCCCCCACTGACTGTTGCCCCCCCAAGATCCTATGCAAGGCCTTTTTGGCCTGCCCGCCCCCCCTTTGGCTCTCTTGAACTCTTCTCTTACCTCCGGTCAAGTTCCCCGTATCTTCAAGACAGCAGAAGTGGTACCTATTTTTAAAAAAACGACCGCCGATCCAACAGTTATGAGTAATTTTCGTCCCATCTCTCTCCTTCCCTACCTTGGGAAGGTACTCGAGACCCATGTTACCAACATTTTGAGCTCCCATGTCGAGCGCTCTCATTTTCTCGACTCCCAACAGGCCGGATTTAGGCCTGCTCATTCCACCGAGATGGTCATACTCTCCGTCATGGAAAAACTTCGAAGAGGAGCTGACTCTAACATCCACCAGGCTCTGGTTCTCCTGGATTTGTCGGCCGCCTTTGACACGGTCGACCACGCGATTCTGGTCGACCGTGTCAGACAGGCTGGGATCGGGGGCACTGCCCTTGATTGGGTTCGCTCGTTTCTCTCCTGCCGCCAACAAGCGGTCCGTTTGTCACAGTTCACCGCAGATAAGGTCACTTTGACCTGTGGTGTGCCTCAGGGATCGTCCCTGTCCCCCCTACTTTTCAATCTTTATCTCACTCCTCTGATTAGCTCTCTCCGAGATAGAAATGTCTCCGCATTTAATTATGCGGATGACATTCAATTAGTCTTTAACATCGACTCCTCGGACCAGTCAGTTGCTGACTTTCAATCCACCCTTTGTCACATCAGCAATTGGATGGGGGCAAATCATTTGAAACTGAATCCCGACAAGACCGAACTGGTCCTCGTCGGAGGCCCTTCCAATCCTTGGAATTCCAACTTCTGGCCCGTCAGTCTGGGCCTGCCTCCCTGTCCTTCTAACTCGGCTAAAAGTCTGGGAGTCATCATCAGTAAAGATCTCTCAATGAAACCCCAAATAAATGCCACTGTCTCTGTCTGTTTCTTTCAGCTGCGAAAAATCCGTAAAATTGCCCGCTTCCTTACTACTGAAGCCCTTACTCTGGCCCTCTCTGTTCTTAGTCATTTCCAGAATTGATTATGCTAATGCCTTATATGTTGGCATCCCCGACTATCAGCTAAAACGCTTGCAACTTGTCCAGAATCAGGCAGCCCGCCTCATATTCCATCAACCTAGGCATGGCCATACTCGCCCTTTGTTAAAATCTTTGCATTGGCTCCCTGTTTCTGAACGCTGCAATTTCAAGATGGGGTGCCTTATTTTCAAATCTTTGGCTGGTCTTAGTCCTGTGTTTATTTCTTGTCTGATTCACCCTTATGTTCCTACCCGTAATCTACGTTCGGCCCACTTGGCCCTCCTCAAAGTTCCCAGAGTTAAGCGCAAGAAATGGGGTGGTCTTAGATTCTCGTTTCTTGCCCCTTCCTTTTGGAACACTCTTCCCTTGGATATAAGACTGGCCCCGTCTTATACTCAATTCAGATCCCTTCTTAAGACTCACCTTTTCCGTCTTGCATACAACTAACTTTTCCCTCTTCCTTTCGCTCCTTTCCCTTCTCCCTCTCTCTTCCCTTTCCACCTCTTCCCCCCCTCTCCCTCCCTTCCTCCCCAGGTTTAGCTGCTTATTTTTTAGCGCCAAGAAACCGCACGGTGAATGTCGCGCTTTACAAATTTCTTTTACATTACATTACATTACAAGAATAAATGGGTATATAAGTGTCTAAATGGATGATTTGATTTTGAAAAATTGATTGTGTAACTGACTGATTAAGTGTATCATAGTGAATACATGGCTTAGTGAGTAATGTTTAAATATGTAAATATTGTATCAGTCTCTCACTTTGTGTATGAGTGGCTGCATGGGTTGGTGAGTAGCTACATGGGTGTCTATATAGGTTATTAGTTGGTTTTTTTGAGTATCAGTCTGAGTGTCTGCATGGTTCGGTGGGGGGTATTACGTAGTGCATAGTTGCATGAATGAGTGACTCACTGTATGTGTTGAAGACAGCATGTGTGCAGGACTGTATGGGTGGATGAGTGTGTGTATGGGTGTGTTAGTGAGTGAATGACTGTCTCAATAGTGTCTTTATGAGTAACTACATATGTTTTAAACTAGTATATGTGACTATTGGTGTATATAAGTGAGTATATGTGAGAGTGAGAGATTGAAAGAGTTCCTGTATGAATAAGTATGTGTTTCTATAAGTGATTGTTTAAAAGACTAAGTATCTGTAAGTTTCCGTAGAAGTAAGTGTGGTGGTGTGTGTATAACTGTATATGCAAGTAAATGTATGTTTGATTCTTTATTGGCATGAGTGACTATGTGTGTGAGTAACTTTATGGATGAGTGGCATTGTGTAACAAGATGTATAGGTGTATGAGTACATATGATGAGTGAGTACACGTATGAGTGACTGTATAGGACTGTTGGTGAATGAGTGGATGTGTATGTGGATCTTAGAATTACTGAAGAGGTTGTTATAACTGGTATTGGTATGTCCATTGTTTTGAAAATTGTAGTCTCTATTTTTGAATGTGTGTATCAAAGGTTATATTAGGGTGAGAGGAGGTCTGCCACTCTATCACAAGGATGATGTCATCAGTGATGTCATCAGTGATGTCATTTGAGATGTCATCAGTGATGTCATGAGTGATGTCACTGACCATGTCATGAGTGATGTAATATGTGACGTCATCAGCAGTGCATTGCGGGCGCGCGAGTTATAGTTAGCTGAACTAACTATAACGGGGGAATTTCAATGGTTTTGTACAAGTGAAAAGTCCAGCTAACTATAACACCCCTGAAACCTATGGTTTTTTCAGTGAATTTCTGAGGTTTTGTAAATGCAAATTCCTAACTATAACGTGCCTGAAACCTATGGTTTTTTTCTGTGAATTTCAAAGGTTTTTTTAAATGCTAATTTCTAACTATGCCTACAGAGATAGGACATGTGAAGAAAGAAGAAAAAATGCACAGAAAGAAAAAAAAGAAGTGCAGAAAGAAGCAACAGAAGACCTCAAAGACGAAGAAAAGTGCAGGAAGAAGGATAACGTGCAGAAAGCACAAAAAGAAGAGCAGAAAGAAGCCTTGTTGCAAAATCATCCTGTACCCTCAACTTTTTCAGACGGATACTGGTGGTAACTGAGTCTGACTAACCAGTCCTAGAGCCAGTGCTATGTTAAAAGACACTTAGAATACAGTGAAAAAACCTACATACACTAGGGAACATTATGCGTCGGGGTCCCCCTGTGATTAGCATGACCTCCTCTGTAAGCCCCTAGTATATAATAGGGCAGGGGGATTAAAACTACCTCTTAAAACAGGCCACAGGGCGTTTATGCACATGTTAACTCAGGCCCCGTCCCCTCTCTTCACCACTGTGTAAACACGCCCTGTGTCCGTTTTTAGTTGGGAGATTAAGTTCATTTGAATCCTGAGGGTCCCTAGGGTCCAACTAGCCCACTAGGTACCTCCAGTAAGTGCCACAGAGCTGCGTTGCAGAGAGGTGTAAAAAGTGGCACGGCCTGGACCACCTCTCTGCAATGCAGCTCAGTGGCGCTTACTGGAAGCACTTGGTGGGCTAGTTAGCCCCCAGGGGCCCTCAGTATTGAAGGGAACTTATATCCCCAATTTAAAACGTGCCATAGTGCGTGTTTGCACACGTCACCTCAGGCCCCGTCCCCTCCCTTCACCACTGTGTAAACGCGCCCTGTGGCTGTTCTAAGTTGAGATATTAAGTCCCCTTGAATCCTAAGGGTCCCTAGGGTCAAACTAGACCACTAGGTACCTCCAGTAAGCGCCACAGAGCTGCGTTGCAGAGAGGTGTAAAAAGGGGCTTGGCCTCAGAACACCTGTCTGCAGCGCAGCTCCCTGGCGCATACTGGAGATGTCTGTTGGGCTAGTTGGCCCTCAGGGACCCTCAGTATTGAAGAGGAATTAATTCCCCAACTTACAACTCGCCAGGGGGCGCGTTTGCAGAGTGCTGCAAGGAGGGGGCGTAGCCTCCGGCACGATGCCAGTCTTTTATTTATTTTAATTTTTTAAGAAGGGGGGCTGTGTGGTTCCCCTTCTTATTCTAATTTATTGGCCCTGATGACCCCATCCCCCAGGGCCTGTCTCCTAATTATATTTTTTTGACCCCAATCCCCAGGGCCGGCCACTGTTTTTTATTATTTTAAAAAAATATATATTTATAGACACACCTAGGACATGCTGGACAAACCGTACGTACCTATCACCATGACGATTTGCGTGATATTCATTAAAAGGCGACTATGCATACAATAAATCCACGTGGAATGTATTTACACCACTAGTGAAGCTCTGACATGTCTGATGCCCTACCGTGCCTAATCCCGGTAGACACCCTTGTCGTTTATTTATACAAACATGGGTAGCTATTGACGGGCACATTTAATACACATGCACACCAAGCCATTCAAAGGGGATTCGACACAAATTCGACCAAACTATGCAAGAAACCCCCTCACGATTAATAAAACACACATCCACTGCCGGATGTGTAATACTTTTTATTTTACTCTCTGGAAAGGGGACGAACATCACTTGAGAGTCACAGCGCGCTCCTGGCAGAGCCCAATGCTGTGTTACACCCACCATTGCCTGCTGAGTGCCACACACCTCTGTGTTGTATTCCACTAGCTAGTGCATATGCTATGACACTCTCTAGCCCATGTGCACTGTAACACCACCCCGTGAATATGTCATGCCACACTTGTCTTCGCACGGGTGATATTGCCCCATCTAACGTGCCTTCCTCGATGTCTATTTTATAACGCACAGTGCTATGCCATACATATTACAATCTGGGATCCATATCTTTGTCACAGTGCATATGCAACGTTACACTCCCCAGCACATATTTTATATTACAACTTTAGAGACTAGTTAGGTTACACAACACTGCCCTGTGCATATTACACTCCAAGGCGCATATCGCATAGCACACGCTAGTGCCTGTGCTATCTCGCGCTCTCCAATGAATCTGTCATTGCGCACAATGTATTGCATATTATATTTCACGCCCGGTTCATCTTATATCACACTTTTTGGTGCATAGTTTATACCTTACACTATATTTAGTTTTCATTTTCAATCGTGCTCTCAGGACTATGTTCTATATAACACTGTGTTCACCTACCCTTTTCACGGCCATTACATTTTGCGATAGGGGGTGGAGGGTCAGGGGGTGTTTCTGCCAAGTGAGCCCGGAGTCACAGTCACAAACGTCCTCTTCTTCCTGAATAAAAATGAGATTATGCTGCATACTTGTTCATATTTTAAGTAGTTCGCACAGACACACGTTTTAAAAACAATAATGCTCCTAATACCCGCCTTCTCTGAACAGTTAGCTTGCTGCCCCATCCCCCTCCTCCCTATCCTCTATTGTGTGAATCCATGGACTAGCCTCCTCCCTCCTGCCATGCATGGTCTGATGTGCTGCCACTGCCCTCAATTTAGTATGATGTACCAGTCCACTTCTCCTGCCCTCCATTGCCCAATTCTATGTCCCATCATTGACCTCCTGCTTAAACTCTGTGCTTAGCTTGCTGCCCCTATTCTCCTTCCCCCTGCCCTCCGATGTCTTTGTGCATGCCCCTGCTCCATCCTTTTTGCCCACCATGTTCCATGGACTGCCACTCCTATCTACTCTGAGTGTTCTGTTGAGCTGCCACTCCCCTCCCACCTGCCTAGCATTGTCAGATGACTGTAACCTGTCCCTGCCACCTCCACCCTGCCTGTCCACATGCCATGCCCCTATCCTCTTCCTCCTGTCCACATGGTCCATTGTACTGCCACACCCTTCTGCCCTCCCTGGTCTGTTGTGCTGCAACTGCTCCTCCTGCCTGCCCCGTGCGGTCTGTTGTGAGGCCCCTTCCCCTGAACTTTCTTGTCTGTGCACAGGTCCTGACCCTCCCTTCTATCCTCCATCGTCCTTTGTGCATGCCCCTGCACCCTCCTTCTTGCCCATCATAGCCATTGTGCTGCCACTAACCCTCCCACTTGCCATGCATGGTCTTCTGTGCTGCCATGGCCCCTCCCACCTTCCCTGTGTGGTCAGTTAGCTGCCCCTGACCCCCTCCCACCTTCCCTCCATGGTCTGTGTGTATGCCATCACAGTCTCACTGTTGCTCTTCATGGTGTGTCTTGCTTCTAGTGCCCATCCTGCCTGACCTCCATGGCTATCTTGCTGCCCCTGCCCTGCCCCCTTGCCCCCAGCCCTCTGTTTACATGTGCAGACCCCTACTCCCTCCCTCCTGGCTTGTCTGTTCCATTGTAATGCCCCTGATCCGTCCCTCCTGCCCATTATGGTCTGTTATGCTGCAGCTTTCTCTCCTGTCTGTCCATCATGGTCAGCTAGCTACCATTGCCTCTTGCCCCTCTGTTCTCTGTTGTCCATGTGCATGGTCCTGTCCCCTCCCTCTTGCTTTCTATGGATTATTGTGCTGCACTCCCGTCCCGCATGCCCTGTGTGGTGTATTGTGCTGCTGCAAACCCTGATGCCTGCCCTACAGGGTCAGTTTGGTGCACCTCTCCATGTCCCTCCTGTCCTCTGTTATCCAAGTCCATGTCCCTACCCCATTTCCTTCCATGATCCAATGTACCATACTTGCGAACATTTTGAACTTGGTAAGAGGGAGATTTTGAAAAAAAGCTGGGGTATTGATTTTCCCCTTTGAGTTACATTGAAAAAGAGGAGATTGTAGACAGGAGACAGATCAAATAAAGCCCATTTGAGCTTAAAAACATTGGACGTTTCCTTGCTGAATCGAGTCTGTTGGCATGTATGGTTGTACTACCATTGCCTCTTCCTTCTGCCCACAATGGTCTATTACATTGCCACAGCCTCTCTTGCAAGTCCTGTATTGTTGGTTTGTTGCCCCTGCCCCCCTTTCCACTGCCCTCCATAGTCTGTTGTGCTGCCACGGCCCTTCCTGCCTGCTCAGTGTGGTTAAATTGTTGCCTTTGCACCCTCCTACCTGCCTTCAATTTTCAGAGTCCGTGCCCCTGGCCTCTGCCTCCCAACAGTATCCTAATGAACAACTAGATTGCTAACATTCTATATTTATTACAAAAGTGTGGAACGCCTGACGTCATCTTGATGTAATCAAAACTGTAATACCTAGAGCATTTCCTTTAGAAATTACATATATGAGAGGGTCTTATTGGCATCAAAATTATGGTTAGTGCTCTAAAAGACTAAAATAAGGACATATTTTCTGAGTTTTCAAATAGCGACAAAGCACTTTTAAATTATTTGTTATCTTTATGTTTTTTTATCCAGTTGACCACTTGATTAAATGTTGCACTTAGGGGAGAGGATGTGGTGTTACTTCCAGAACTGCAGACTTTGAAACTGGGGACCAGGTTGGAGTTTTTGCTTCAGCTCGACATTCTGTGATTCTGGTCAAATCACTTAGTCTCCCCATGTCTACAACCAAAATGAATTTGTTCTTGTGTGATGTAACCAATGTTCATGTAAAGCACTCCAAAACCTGACAAGTCTGCACTATATAACACTGCAAAAACACAAACTAATAAGTGTTTTGCACACTTCTGTCATTGGGCTATATTTGGGCTACATCTGGGTGATTTTGGGCTTCATTTGGGCTCTTTTGTCTCCGGTGGCCATTTTGGGAGATTTATTTGTTATGAAGTTTCCTAATTTCCTCATGTACTGCAGTCTCCTCAGTAGGAAATGCTTTCAGTTTTTTACTTTGATTCCATCATGAAGGTATTCAGATATGTCACACATTTGCCATAAATTCTGAATGTTAGCACTCTTTTTGCTCATTAGATCACTGTAGTAAAGCTACTGCTCACCAGGGAAAACTGCTGCTGGTATTGAAAGTGCATGTTTCAGTCTGCATGTCAGAATTGTTTAATGAAATAGAAGAGGATTTGAGAAGTCACTCAAAATGTGCCCTAATATTTCTTTCTGCAGCACTAATCATACTTTTTATGGAAAAATGAACCCCCTCATGTTGTTCCTTTTTAAATTAAATGTTTTAAGAGTTACCACTTTAATCCAAGCAAGATGGCTTCAGGTGTGCCATACGTTTATCATAAGAAGGACTGTTAGCGCTCTAGTTGTTCTTTGGAACACTCTGGGAAGCTGCAGTAGAACACAAAGGAATCAACTGACGGTCTCTGCCCTTGTTGGATGTACATGTTTTACTGAGAATGTCAGACTTCATTCTCACATGACTGAGAAAGATAATGTGAATTTACAGAAAATATGCTCTCAGTTTAGCTTATAGATCACCTTCCAAACCTCTGTGGGAAAAGCATGAGAAAATATTTTTCTCTCAATCATGATATCCCAGCAGAAGGCTTTTTCACATGGTGAAATCACCTTAGAACGTACCACAATTCCTAAAATGAGTATGGTACCATCAACAAATGATTTATAATGTAACTAAAGTCTTAAAACCTTCTATTAACTGCAATGATTTTTAATGAGGTGCTATCATGTATATTGGTCCCAAGATGGCTGCCAACACTTCTTGGATGAAGTGCTGACAGCCAATCAGATCTCAGGATGAGATGTGTGGTTAGGCTCCGCCCACATATATATATGATTTTACTTTTGATTTTCTCAGGAACTACTGAACAGATTGACACCAGACCTGCAAAAGGCACTTCGCTGACCTGAGGACTACCTCTCTGCCAAATTTCAAGTAATTCTGTTCAGCCGTTCGGGCTGTACCTTGGACTAAAGGTCCCTATGGAAAAATGCATGGGGAAAACGTGTTTTGGGACCCCCCTTTTTTCTCGGCCCCCGCTTGACGAATCACCCCGAGACTTTCAGGGTAGGAGCGGAGCGGAGCGCCCCACCTATTTTGAAAATTTTGCGAGGATTCGTCAACCGGCGCCAAAGTTATTCCAAATAGAATGTTGCGGATTTCCTATGGAAACACGGTCCTAACTATAACTATCTACTGGCGACCGCCAGTAGATAATATATATATCTCAAAGAGACTGCTCCTTTATTTTGACCATTCGCATGACGCGTTTCGTCTTTAAAATTATTTCTTCAGATGCGGTCAAATTACAATTGATTTACCAGTCCACATTTTTAAAAAGCAACATGCCCCTCTACGATTGGCTGGAGCACAGCTGATAGGTTTGCGGGAAGACCCGGACTCTGCAAGTACTAGCCCCAGTGGGCGGTGTCTGCTCCTTTCACCATGCCTGTCAAGATCTGAATGTGGTGGTGAGCAGCTCTCTGGGACCCTCACCCCACTGCTGGAATCCCAGTCTACACCCGCAGGCACCACTTTAGTAAGTAGCGACCCCCTGCGTAGTCGCAGTCCACACAATGATGGCAGGGCACAATCACAGGTATGTGGCGGTTCAACGTTTCCAAAGAGCTTTTGCAACCTCCAAATATACATATATGGATGTGTAGGAGAGGAAACAAACAAGCATGTTCACAAGTGGAGTGTTTTAGTGCAGTGAAGTCTGGCACATTGTTGACTATCTCACAGTGTTAACAAACTGAGATGTGGAGTTTGACTCAGGGCTTGTGATCATGCAACAAGTGCACCTGAAAATATGCAGTTTCCATGCATCTGGGGTGAGTGCTTTTTAATCTTAATGGATTAACTAATTCTCATGACTTTTTTCTTTAATATAACTAATCTTGTAGGTGACTATCAAAGAGGAACAAAAGGAAAGGTGTGAGAGCAATAGGCCTAATGGTGGCGCACTGCACATGTGTTAAGGGATTTTTTTTTATTTTTTATTATTACCGAGTCTGGTGGCTTAGTGGACTAATGTGTCCACTGTAGGGCTCTATGTGCCCGATGGGTCCACTCAGCCTTTCATCCTTCTGAGGTCAATAAAATGATTACCATTGAGTTGGGTAAGAATAAACATCTGTTATTCAGCGCCAAGATACCCTTCTGGGTAAATGTGCGAGTTAGGGATTATAGGATCCCTGACGAAGGCCGGAGGCCCTTATGGGCTTTTAACACAGTTGAAGCATATTGGCATGACTTTCTGGGAAGATGAGTCATTGTATTTCATCAGAGCCGATGTATATGGATTTTTAATCATATCTGGGGTACCAGATAGTATAGGAGATTCTCTTGGGTATACTGCAAGATATTTTTATGACATATCTAGATTCCTACTATAATCCAGTCTGTATTTATTGAAGAACTCTCATCACTGGTTGAGTCCACTCAGGTGATATTTACCTACAGAGGTGTGGCAAATCCTCCATAATGAAGCATGTCACAATAAGTTGTGGGTGAAGCGATTTCTCCAAAAGCTTTAGGATTCCTGCAGGTTTCAACAGAACCTCTTAATTAAGGCCTTGGCATCTGCTGTGTGGATATTCTGATGTAAGGAGGTTATGCCTTGGTTTAACGCCTCCTTCTCTCCAAATGTGGGTCCATCTGTCGTCCACCCACCACTCTTTGTGCCTTCCTTTACCTCCCCAACAGAAGCCTGCTTGCCAGCGCTGCTCTGTCAGGCTCTCACGGTTAGAACATCATAGCAGATAATTACTGAGTTTAGACTCCAGTTACCCACCTTAATGGCAAGAGCTAAAGATAACACTACAATAAATAAACCTACAAGCCCCAGAATGCAATGAAAACCATGAACTGCACCAGCTTGTCACGCATGGACCAGGGAAACATGGAAAGGTTGTCTACATGTCTGCAAGATGTTGAGAAAATGTAAAAAATGTAAGCAATATAAATGCATAACATACCGCTTCTTCCCATCCTGTTGGAATAGAATGCTCCACTGCCTTGTCATCTTCTTCCATATGTTTCTCGCTAACATCTAGAAGAGCATAAACAAGATTCTCTTCCCTTTCATTCCAGTTTGGGTAATAATCCTGCCACTGGATTTCTTGAGTCTCTTCCGTTTCTATATCACTGTCCGGATCCGATTCTCCTTCAATGGTGGATAACATTATGGCTCCTTCTCCTTACCGCTGATCACTTACATTCTACAATTAAAATCCTACAAAGATAAAAAAGGAGCAATGAAGTTGGATTGTACTGAAAGCAAGTTCGGTAATGCGAGATAAAACTTTAGATGCAGGTACAAAAATAAGGGTCTTCTAGAATCCTGAAAGAGCAGCAGTCATATTTACTATTTCTTAGTATATAAATGTGTCTTCTTTCAGAGATAAAAATATTCATACCGCTCAAAATGTAATATACATTCTCAAAAATACATTAACCTCTTCAGTCATTTTTTTCCAAAGTGTTAAATTGCCTTCTTGACACCTAATATAAAGTTTGATTATGGCTGTTGATAGTTACACGTTTACATTCAAGATTTGTTTCCTACATCGCATAACATAAACTTAATAAATGTGAACTGAAACTTATTGGATTGTGCATAGTCAGTGTCAAATTGTAGCAGATAAGGTTTTGCTGGGTTGCTTAACACGTCTGTGTGCTTTAGGTTATTGGAGCTCGGTTACACAGTGTCACAAGGCCGCTAACGAGGAGGGTCGGGATGGAGACATTAACGATTCTTCGTTTCCACCCCGACCACAGGACGTTGCCAACTCTGTTATCCAGGACTGGAGCTTTAAGGAGGCGGGGAGGGCAGGTCCGGCGTCAGCGGCCATGGACCAATCAGAAGACCAGCTCGGCTGTAAAGCTCACCCGGAAGAGGACCGCAGGGCGAAAGCCGGAGGAAGGAGCGGAGGAGGAGAGCGAGAGCGTGTGGGTCAGTGGAGCAGCAGAGTTGAAGAGAGGAGAGCGAGGAATATTGGAGAGGCGGAGGACGTGGAAGAGAGGAGAGCGAGGAGTATTGGAGAGGCGGAGGACGTGGAAGAGAGGAGAGCGAGGAGTTTTGGAGCGGCGGAGGACGTGGAAGAGAGGAGAGCGAGGAGTGTTGGAGCGGCGGAGGACGTGGAAGAGAGGAGAGCGAAGGACGGGGACCGGACTGACGAGAGTCGAGTCGGAGGGAGGAACCGAGAGCCAGGAGGCCAACGGCAACGCGAGTCGCCCCGCCACGTTCCCGGAGGAGCGTGGCTGGGAAAGGTACGGGACCGAGTCCTGGGGTTTGCCTTTACACGGGGAGGTACTAACTAGTGGGAGACGGGGAGGTCACGGGGGTGTGAGTGTATAGTACTTGAGGAAGCTCTTATTTTTCGTCTTTCTCCCCTCACACTCCTCTACGAGTATTCATTGTTTTTTGGTGAATATGACGCGGTGACGGTCCCGGTGTTCCCCCACTCCCTTAGTCCTTCTCCCTTCTGGTTCCACGCCCCTCATCTCACCTGTGTGTCTCTTTGTTGTTTTATTCCCATTTACCCGTAAACAACCCTGAGAGAAGTGGAGAGAGAGTCGGAAGTCGGAAAGAGACGTCGTGGGAGAGGAGGGAGACCGAGAAGACACTATCGTGGATGACTTCGCAGGGTTATACCTCTCACCTAAATAAAAGCTCGAACCTATCCAGAACCTTGTGTATGGTGGCTCATTCTCCATAGGGGGGGGGGTCACATTACGACAATTGGCGAGCCAGATAGGAGTATCGAACCCCGTCCGATACAGGATGGAGGCCCTGATCCACCAAATGAAGGAAGGCCAGGCGAAACTGGAGTGGGCCGTAGAAAAGACATCCAGCCAGGCGGAGGCAGATCGCGCGGTGTTCACGTCCGCCCTACAAAATCAAGCCGACACCATGATAAAACTGGCTGAAGGACATGCACAACTGCTAGCCACGTTGGGTCAGGGTAGGGCGAGCAACCCACCTGGGACCGTAGTCCCGTTACAAAAACTCGTACCCGGAGACGACCCCTTGGCATTTTTTCTGAATTTTGAGCGAGCCGCAAGGGCGAGTGCTTGGCCCGGAGAACGATGGCCCTTCTACCTAGCACCTCTCTTGACCGGTGAAGCCCAAGCGGCCTATCAAACGATAAACAAAGACGGGACTTCCACGTATACCTTAGTGAAGCAGTACGTTCTAGACCGGCTGGGAGTGGATGATGAAACGCATCGCTTGCGCTTTCGTCAGGAGAGGGGAGTACCGGGAGAATTACCAAAAATCTTGTTTTACAAACTAAAAGGGGCAGCAGACCTATGGCTTAAACCCCAAGAAGGCAATTTAGAGGAGGTGATGAACAAAGTGTACCTGGAGCAGTTTTTGGAAGCCCTCCCATATGCAACCCAGCGCTGGCTTCGACAACATGCCGGGCTAACCCTAGAACAGGCCATCGAGATGGCAACCTCCTTTGCCCGGGCTCAAGGACGACCCCCCGTCAGGGAACCAGAGAAGAACAACCGGAGTGGGGTCTCTGGAAAATCCGACAGGAAGCTCTTGAAACCCTTGCCTCCCCCTCCCCGTGTGGCTCGTGTGGACAGCCCGGCTTACTCCGGACCCCGATGTTACGATTGTGGGGAATGGGGCCAAATAGCTTGGTATTGTCGGAAGAAACGTGAGAGAGAAGAAGAACCGATGGATGTGAGCTATGTGCCCCGGTCTATTCTCTTCGCCCAAGAAACCGGGCCTGTCTTCTACGTAAGTGTCCACCTTAACGGGAGAAGAATAAGAGCTCTCCTGGACTCAGGCTGCAAGCACTCCGTCGTAAAACAGGAATTGATCAGTCCTTCGTGCCTTATACCCGGTAGATCAGTCCATATTAGATGTATCCACGGGGATGTGAAGGAGTACCCGATAGCCAAACTGACCCTGGGGACCGACTTCGGAGTACAGCCCGAAGTGATAGTGGGGGTATTAGAATTTCTTCCCGAGCAACTGATCATAGGGGTAGACAATCCCTGCTTCGCTCCCTTATTACAAGACGCTCTGAGATCCCCCAACCATGATGTTTTCCTTACCCCGGAACCCTGGGCAAGAGACAATCATTTCCGAACCGCCCAACTGAATGATGCCAGTCTCACTCAAGCCTGGCAGAAAGCTCGAGAGACCCGAGACCCTCAAGACCGGGTCTATCCCACGTTTATTGAACAGAACGGTTTACTTTATCGAGTAGCTAAACAGGAAGCGGTACCCCAACTGTTGGTCCCCACAGGGTTCCGGGACCAAATCCTTTTCTTCGCACACGCCCATCTGCTGGCGGGTCATTCAGGGGCAGAGAAAACAGGGCAGTCTATATTACAGCATTTCTTCTGGCCAGGGGTTTATGCCCAAATACAAAAATACTGCCAAGAATGTCAGGTGTGTCAACGTCGCAATCCTTACATCCTTCCTCCCGTCCCCTTGCAACCTCTACCCATTATAGGTACTCCCTTCGATAGGCTGGGTATGGACATAATAGGGCCCTTACCCAAATCAGGGAGGGGACACCAATACGCCTTAGTAGTCCTAGATTATGCTACCCGATATCCGGAAGCCTTCCCCCTTAGGGCTGCTACCTCCAGTGCTATCGCCCAAAAGTTAGTAGAGGTGTTTTCCCGAATGGGGTTCCCTCGTGAAATCATCACTGATCAGGGAACCCCTTTCGTATCGAGGTTAATGAAGCAAGTATGCGACCAATTGAACATCAAACACATAAAAACATCAGTTTATCATCCTCAGACAGACGGGTTGGTGGAGCGTTACAACGGCAGCCTTAAGCTTACGCTAAAGAAACTCCTGTCTGGGGATGGTAAACATTGGGACCAACTACTTCCCCTGGCCCTGTTTGTCTTACGTAGCCAAAACCAAGCCAGCCTAGGGGCCTCTCCCTTTGAACTACTCTTTGGCCGTAAACCGAGGACCTTATTGGAAATAACTAAGGACAGTTGGGAAAAGGAGGGACTACAAGAAGCCGAAGCCCTCCTCGACTATACCCAACAACTGCAAACCAGGTTACATAAGCTACGCTCGTTGGCTCAGAATCAGTTGGCAGTGAGCCAAGTCAGACAGAAAACCTTCTACGACAAGGGTACTAAGTGGAGAGTATTAGACGTAGGGGATTGGGCACTGGTATTATTACCTACCTCTTCCCACAAGCTAAAAAAAGAATGGCAAGGTCCATTTCAGGTTCTTCGGAAGGTAGGAAAAACCACCTACATCCTACAACTCTCAGAGAAAAAAACCCAAATGTATCATATTAACATCTTGAAAAAATGGTTAGGGCCCCCTCCTAATACAACCCATATGGTGTCGGTGGCCTCTTCCATACCCCACACCATCAATGAGACTCCCATAAATCCTGATCTCACGGCCTCACAAAGGGAACAGGTTCAGACTCTCTTGTTGAAGTACTCGGATATCTTCTCTGATCAACCTGGGAGAACCCATCTTGCAGAACACACGATCTCCACTCCTCCAGGAGTTGTAGTAAAACAAAAGCCCTATCGAATTCCCGAAGCCCGAAGGGTGGCTTTTCAAGAGGAAGTATCCCGCATGTTAAAAGCTTGGGTATCGTCCCTTCCCATAGCAACTGGTGCTCTCCCGTGGTCCTCGTGCCAAAACCGGATGGCAGCATCCGGTTTTGTATAGACTTCAGAGCAGTAAACCGAGTGTCCAAACAGGATGCTTACCCCCTCCCTCGAGTGGGCGAATTAGTTGAACGCCTTGGTGAGGCCCGTTACATAACGACCATTGACCTCACTAAGGGGTACTGGCAGATTCCCCTGTCCCCCAAGGATCAAGAGAAAACCGCATTCTCCACCCCTTCGGGTCGCTACCATTTCACGGTACTCCCTTTTGGCTTACATGAAGCCCCCGCCACGTTTCAGAGAGCCATGGATACTCTCTTGACCCCCCATCTCCAATATGCCGCAGCGTATTTGGACGATATCGTGGTCTTTAGCAATACCTGGGAAGATCATTTAAAACACCTAGGAGATATCTGTAACAGCCTTAGACATGCCTCTCTTCATGTTAACGCGAAGAAATCGAGAATAGCTTTCCGGAAGGTCCGGTACCTTGGGTATCTCTTAGGAGACGGTCACATCGCCCCACAATCAGAGAAGGTAGCCGCTATATTAGCCGTCCCGTATCCACAGACTAAACGGGATCTACGAGCCTTTTTGGGGTTGGTAGGGTACTACCGTAGGTTCATCGCTCAGTTTGCTGACTTAGCTTGTCCTCTTACCGATCTCCTGAAGAAAACGCATCCCTCACCCCGGTTACGGGCCCCCACAGAGCAGGAAGAAAGGGCCTTTCGAGCCCTCCAGACCGCCCTTACCACCGCCCCGGTCCTAATGACCCCGGACTTTTCCAAACCGTTCGTGCTCCAAACGGATGCCTCGGGGGTGGGGATTGGAGCGGTGCTCTCACAGATAGATGAGGAGGGAGAAGAGCGACCACTTCTTTATCTAAGCCGTAAACTCTTCCCAAGGGAACAGGCATACTCCACGGTTGAAAAAGAATGTCTGGCGGTGAAGTGGGGAGTGGAGAAGCTAAGGTATTATCTGGAAGGTATATCTTTCAAATAACAACAAAAATATCCTACACCTATATACTTGAATTTTAAGGCTATAAGTCCATATGAATAAAGTAATACCCACAGACTAGGTGTACAAAAATATATATGACAAAGTCATTTAATAAATTTTTTTCATTTTTTCTGAAAGACTGTTATTTATCCATTTTACATAAAAAATGAATTACAACATTTAGACAAAATCATTGTGTCAACAACAAAACACCATGTCAACAGAAGTATAAATACAAGACAGAAATGGTAAACATCAGAACATCATACAAAACTAACAAAGGTACAAAAAAGGTACATATAAAGCAATACAATTTTTATATAAAAACAGTTCATCATAAAAAGTGCAACCAAGTGTAACCGCCAAGACAAGCGCCAACGCGCGTTTCGGAGCTAAACAGTATATAGGCTCCTTCCTCAGGGCGTGTAAGGTAGGTCTTTCAGGCGACAGCACAAACTACGCACATATCCTTGACAAACGTCTGATGGTGTAGAAGTTGACAAAATTTCAAAGTTTGTAACCATAAGTTTTTAGCGTACTGAGTTACTGGGAAAACATCCAGACTAAGATAGCTAATCTAGTGAGCTATCTAGTGAGCTATCTGTTGTTGTGATATCGACATGTTTAAGTTCCGCCGTTTAAGGTGCTTCCACCGGTTAGGAGGCTCATTGTGAGATGGTATAACCAATCAGCTTCAATAAAAAAGAATGAAAAAATAGAACCAGTGGAATCTGTAGTTACTCCGACCCGTAGAGAGATCTCTACCAATTGCATGGACACCGCCGTACCCGTTAGACGTGTTAATCTGCTTATCCAGATACTTCACCGATTTACCCAATTAGGATGCTTATGATACGGGGATAATTCTACGGGTCGGAGTAACTACAGATTCCACTGGTTCTATTTTTTCATTCTTTTTTATTGAAGCTGATTGGTTATACCATCTAACAATGAGCCTCCTAACCGGTGGAAGCACCTTAAACGGCGGAACTTAAACATGTCGATATCACAACAACAGATAGCTCACTAGATTAGCTATCTTAGTCTGGATGTTTTCCCAGTAACTCAGTACGCTAAAAACTTATGGTTACAAACTTTGAAATTTTGTCAACTTCTACACCATCAGACGTTTGTCAAGGATATGTGCGTAGTTTGTGCTGTCGCCTGAAAGACCTTCCTTACACGCCCTGAGGAAGGAGCCTATAAACTGTTTAGCTCCGAAACGCGCGTTGGCGCTTGTCTTGGCGGTTACACTTGGTTGCACTTTTTATGATGAACTGTTTTTATATAAAAATTGTATTGCTTTATATGTACCTTTTTTGTACCTTTGTTAGTTTTGTATGATGTTCTGATGTTTACCATTTCTGTCTTGTATTTATACTTCTGTTGACATGGTGTTTTGTTGTTGACACAATGATTTTGTCTAAATGTTGTAATTCATTTTTTATGTAAAATGGATAAATAACAGTCTTTCAGAAAAAATGAAAAACATTTATTAAATGACTTTGTCATATATATTTTTGTACACCTAGTCTGTGGGTATTACTTTATTCATATGGACTTATAGCCTTAAAATTCAAGTATATAGGTGTAGGATATTTTTGTTGTTATTTGATTATATTTCCCTGACACTTCCTACACACATTCCGTAAGTTCAGGGTCCCTCTGCTGTAGCCCATAGGTATATCTTTCATCCTTTACACCGACCATGCCCCCCTCACCTGGTTACAACGCAACCGGGGTCACAATGACCGTATCCTGCGTTGGTTTCTGGCTCTACAGCCCTTTCAAATTGAAGTCCGTCATCGGAAGGGGACTTTGCAAGGGAATGCTGACTACCTCTCCCGTTATCCTTATTCCCCCGATCGGGGTATTCCTAGGGGTGGGATTTGTCACAAGGCCGCTAACGAGGAGGGTCGGGGTGGAGACATTAACGATTCTTCGTTTCCACCCCGACCACAGGACTTTGCCGACTCTGTTATCCAGGACTGGAGCTTTAAGGAGGCGGGGAGGGCAGGTCCGGCGTCAGCAGCCATGGACCAATCAGAAGACCAGCTCGGCTGTAAAGCTCACCCGGAAGAGGACAGCAGGGCGAAAGCCGGAGGAAGGAGCGGAGGAGGAGAGCGAGAGCGTGTGGGTCAGTGGAGCAGCGGAGTTGAAGAGAGGAGAGCGAGGAGTATTGGAGAGGCGGGGGACGTGGAAGAGAGGAGAGCGAGGAGTATTGGAGAGGCGGAGGACGTGGAAGAGAGGAGAGCGAGGAGTGTTGGAGCGGCGGAGGACGTGGAAGAGAGGAGAGCGAGGAGTGTTGGAGCGGCGGAGGACGTGGAAGAGAGGAGAGCGAGGAGTGTTGGAGCGGCGGAGGACGTGGAAGAGAGGAGAGCGAAGGACGGGGACCGGATTGACGAGAGTCGAGTCGGAGGGAGGAACCGAGAGCCAGGAGGCCAACGGCAACGCGAGTCGCCCCGCCACGTTCCCGGAGGAGCGTGGCTGGGAAAGGTACGGGACCGAGTCCTGGGGTTTGCCTTTACACGGGGAGGGACTAACTAGTGGGAGACGGGGAGGTCACGGGGGTGTGAGTGTATAGTCCTTGAGGAATCTCTTATTTTTCGTCTTTCTCCCCTCACACTACTCTACGAGTATTCATTGTTTTTTGGTGAATATGACGCGGTGACGGTCCCGGTGTTCCCCCACTCCCTTAGTCCTTCTCCCTTCTGGTTCCATGCCCCTCATCTCACCCGTGTGTCTCTTTGTTGTTTTATTCCCATTTACCCGTAAACAACCCTGAGAGAAGTGGAGAGAGAGTCGGAAGTCGGAAAGAGACGTCGTGGGAGAGGAGGGAGACCGAGAAGACACTATCGTGGATGACTTTGCAGGGTTATACCTCTCACCTAAATAAAAGCTCAAACCTATCCAGAACCTTGTGTATGGTGGCTCATTCTCCATAGGGGGGGGGTCACATTACGACACACAGCCTATGTCAAGTGTGTGTTTGGCACCATTGTTGCATCTTGAATGTAGGCCTACTTGATCACCCTCACAATATGTCGACCTAGTGTGTTCCATCATGCATGTCGGTCATCATTTTTCTTACTCAGATTTAAAAGTATCAGATCCAACTATGTCCTGGTCACTTCCTTCTGGTGTGATTGTGTGTAGAGATGGCTGAACTTTCAGCTTATACATATTTGGTCAACTTCATTTTGCATGGAGCCACTGAGCTGAATGTGAAGCATTCTTCATCTCCCATATCAAGGCGATTTGCCTTTTGGGAAGTAGTAGTACCAGGTCGACAAATATGTTTTTTGTTTTCTGTTTGGGTCTACCCACTGGTCCCAGTAAGCAGACTCTTAGTGTACAGAACACTGTATTGCCCATTAGGTGTTCAATATATCCTGATACCTCAGTCCAGTAGTTCACCATGGATGGATAAGGCATGAGCATTGAATATTTGTTGTAAGCCAACATCTCGGGTATCTGGCCTTGACCACTGAGAAGATCTTCAACCGTAATGACCCATTCTTTAACACCCTTAGGCTAGGAACACATTAACATAACATTTTAACATCACACCGAATGCATTAGTGTTGTAAACTTAGAAAACTGATTCTGCATTCCAGGTTCTAAAAACTTCCTTTGCCACATGACCAAAAATTGTTTGATTCTTGCCAAATCACTTTATCTCTCTGTGAATTAAACTGTAAACATGTGTAATGCTATAAACCAGCTGTACATTTGTGTTTGCAACATACATCCTGCTTTCAGTGATTTGATTGCTACCTGATCCCACATACACAATACTGTAGTATGTAGAGCGAAGATACTCCTGCTGCATTAAGTATGTTTGCTGTAAGGCCCTCCACTGCTCTTGGGAGGTGGAAAGCTCTGTTACCAGACACAAGATAATGTTGTATATTTTGCGGAAGGAATGTTTGAAGGATCATGCAGCTCTCATGGTAAATAAAGAAGCAGGGTTGATATTTTGTAAAATTACCTTCTGTAAGTAAAAATGGCACACTGCTGTTAAGGAAGGGGAAGATTGACGGTAGCATCAGGAATTTTAGTGAAGCTTGCACATGACATTGGGCAGGATGTGTGCCAATACTGGAATGAGATATGATGGGTTGGATACCAGTGTCACTAAATTTGCCCACGCTTGGAAATTCACCATCCATTTATCCAATGGCCCCATTTAATCGTTGCATGCTCAGGGCGAAAATCAAGACTCTGAAAACAGATGTAGCTAGGATTTCTGCACAGGGTGGGCGGGCCAAAACCTTACTTCTGGTACCAGATGAATGAAGCGTGAGCATATCAGTTTCAGCGTTCTCGCTGGTGATCTCCATGCAATGAATTGCCTGCAATGCACACATAACCATTTGTATCTGCACAGCAAGGTTACAAAGTCATTTAATCATTCCCACCAAAACTCTTTTCCTCCATGCAATTTCCATAGAGAAAATTTGACAACAATACAACAAAAATAGGTGAATGGAATTACATCAAATTTGGCAGAAAGCTAGATCTTTACCTGGAAAGTGTGGTATTTGTTATTTAGTGTAAATCTGGTCAGTAGTGTTTGAGAAATTAAGTTTACAAATGTATAAATATATCTTGCTGTGGAACCCAACGGCTGATCAAAAGATAGGATCTGATTGGCTGCTGTCAACATCAGCAGAGATGCTGTGGAGCCATTTTATATCTTGACACTCGGTCCCGTGTCATTAACCCCTTCGCTGCTGCGGGAATTCCGCCGCAGCGCTGGGAGGTGCGGGGGGGAAGCGCGGTGGCGCTGTGCTCATGACGGAGCCACTCCGTCATGAGCCACGGTTGAGCTGTGCTCATGACGGAGCGGTTCCGTCATGACTCCGCCCAGTTGCGTTGTCCCCCCGCACAGGCGGGGAAACAGCGCCGCGTAGGCGGAGCGGCCGCCAACGGTCGTGGCATGACGGAACCGCTCCGTCATGAGCACACGGCAACCGTGGCTCATGACGGAGCGGTTCCGTCATGAGCGGGGAAGGGGTTAAAACTAAAACAACAAAACAGGCAAAGGGGACAGGGTAGGGATACCCTGACCCTTAGCCCTTATAGATTTACTGTCCGGAGTTGTGGTACGGCTGCAGTACCTCAGTACTGTGGGGGGAAAAAGTGGGGTTCTCCTAAGCATAATTGGGGGGGGGGGGGAGGCACTGCCACGCACCCCTTGCATGGCCATGTACTACTTGCGCGTCCCATGAATGGGGAAGCGCACACCGCAGATGCCGGGAGAGGTAAACTGTCAGCTCCGACACCAGGTCAGCAGCACAGGAGTTGGCTCCCCATCCTGCCATTAAAAACGGCTAATGGTGCCTCGGTGGGACGGGGGCACCCGCAACATCGAACAAAAAAGCTAAAGAAAAAAATTCAAGGCCTTCCTACTTCAGTAAAGAAAGCAGCAGTACGTCTCTTTAAATATTCACTGCACTCAGCTGGAGCGCCCCATAATGCTCTGCGGGTGCTTTGTTTTAAATAATATAAAGACACTTGTGTGCTGATCGAGACAAAGGCATTGTGCACTATATATTGTACCTGACAACACTGGATGTTGGATGCAGGTTCCCCAAACATACCACCCTCTTGGTCACTTCCCCCAAAAAGGACTCACAAGTTTTATACAGACTATTTGATAAAGCTGTCCTCACCACACAGTGCGAAAGCTCAGGGGCTATTTGTGCCTGATTATGGAACTCTATCCTACAGGATTGAGTTCTTGATTTACTGTATTCCTCACGATCATGTGAAGTGCTCTGGTACCTTATGGTTTAGCTAGCGCTTTATAAAACTTCATTGCATCTCCATCGTGCACGTCTTCATACCCATGCTTGAGATGCGTGGCACTGTATTTTTGATCACACACTTCCGCCTTAAACGCCAGTAGGAAGTTTGTCGACACGCTGATTCGTGTTCCTGTTTTGTTGCTACAGTTATTTCATACTCCCCCAGGTTCTGCTTCGCAGCTGACCCAGCTAAAGGAATACGAATTCCTGACACTCATCATAGCATCTCTAAGGACAAAGCAGTGCAGAACACGATGCGACCCTGCACTGCGTGTACAATGGCGTTCAGAATATCCAAAAGTAGGGCTCTGCTGCTGAGCACGAGCGCCCCCTCCAGGAGATGCAAGGGAATGTCCACAACTCGATGTTTTGCAGTTAAATTGAGTCGCAATCGAAAAAGCAAAGCGGAAGCTTGAAGAGGGGATAATATGTGATCGGAGACGGTGGTGTTTATCTAGAATTAATAAGTGGAGAGTATATTTAAAGTGTTGTTTATGTTATCCGATTCATCACGGCACTAGAAAACATGGTAACGCGAGTGCGTTTCCGTTGATCTCTTTTTCAAAGTGTGGCCTTACAAGAGCCCCCTACCCTCTCGCTGAACGTTTTCAACATTGTTTCAATATGTTGCTCTGCACTGTGAGAATGAGGAGATTGCACCTAACTTGAAAGCGTGGCTCCCAACTGAGCTTATTTTTCCACAAGATCTAAAAATGGGGAGCGGTATTGGGCACAAAGCATAGTCCCGTGTTAACCATTATGCATTGTGCCCGGTGGGCACAGCTATATCTTCTAGGCGCTATGCACATGGTGTGGCACTTTTGTTGTTTCTTCTGTACAATCTCGTAAGCACATGCCTAGAATCAGTTTCTGTCTTACTCACCTTTAACTTCATAGAATTGAAATATTTTCTAAGCGACCGTAACGTGCTCGTAATTGTCTGTTTTTGGTCTTTATTTGTGGCGATAAACTGTCACCTGCTATTCGGGGAAACAGACACTCTTGCACTGTCACCGCGCATAATAATTTTGATCCTAAGTGTTCCAGTGGCAGATTGCGTCTCCAGAGCAATCACATTGAGCCTTGAATAGATACAGTTTGAACACTGAAATACAATCAGGGTTCCTGTTCAGCCTGTTGGCTACCTGGCAGCTCCAATCAATCTCCCTGAGGCCTACAATATGCACATGGCTACTGTTAGGAAATCGACGCATGGATACATGTTTTGTAAAGTACATTTGTAATCATTCAGTGTCACCCTGCTCCCGGGGTGCCTGGTTTGGACCGGGGGGTTTGGAGGGCAGTTCTTTCAGTTGCTGTATTGGAACTTCGCGCCCGGTGCTCTGTGGCCCCTCTGGTCTCCTCTGCAAACGGACTGAATAAAGGTATGGCTTCGGCCTTTCATTATCTTCTGCACAAAGACTGTGCATACAAGCATAGAATATGCACCTCCCTAGTATGTTTATTGTAAGACCTTGCTTCACGCACCAGCATTTACATCACCTGCAAGTATGCCTGAAGCGTCTTTGAAACCATAACAACGGGCAGTGGCATTTGTTTCCGGGACATGTCCTTAAAAAGATTAAGTGGATTAATTTGAAAATAACATGGAAAGTGACTTCACTTTAGTCTTATTTTACTTCTTCCACTCCTTTCTCTGCTAATTGAAAATCCCCCATGTTGGCTACAAGTTATATCAAGTGTGCACTTTGTTTTCGGAGGAGTCCGGCAATAAAGATCTGGCCCATGTGAAAACACTGCATCTGCTTCTATTATTCATAAGGAGCCGTCCCTCGTTCGTTTCCTTTCCGCAATCCAAAATGAAAACACATTTTCAATGTTTAAAATTCATTATTTATTATGTGGATAAGTCAAGATCAATGCACAATTGATTTTTTAAATGACAGGGGTTCTAGACTATAGCGGGTCCGAAACTAACGTACATTAGTATCACGTCATTTATTAAACTTGAAATGGCTGGCTGAACACCTGTGACACTCACTTTATATTAGTATTTTATTACTTTATCCATCTTGGCATATCCATCTTCACTCCCTCCCTCAATAACCTAACACCCTTTCGCATTCTATAACTGATAGACCTTTCCTGTAGTACCTACTAGTCCCTTCTCACCTATTTCAACTGACCGCTCATCTTGCCCCTCCCCTTCCAGATAACCTCCTGACCCATTGGTCCCCCCTGCCCACTGATCCTTACAATTTACTCACCTGCTCCCACATCCCAGAACCCCTCCGCTAATATACCCAGACCCCACTGGCGTAATGAAAAGTGAGGGGGGCTCCCTGCACGGTACGTAGAGGGGCCCCCTCCGGGCTCAATCAGGAGCTCTCCAGCCAGAGTGAAGTGCCGAGGGGGCCCCTTGGAGCTTGGGGCCCCCCCTCACCGCGGTGGTTGCGGGGGCCTGTGTTATGCCCCTGCCAGACCCATCGTGCAACCCCTCCTTGTCTTTCATTGCCACCTCCCCCTACCCAAAAACACACCTGCCATCTCAATATTATGCAGTATTTATTTTACAGATTATTTATTTCTGGTGCTTACTATACAAGTTATTTCCAAGTTGTCAGACGGTGTCTTCCAGAACAGCAATGCCACAGCACATGCCTCACACAAAATACGACCCAAGCCAGCATGCCACAAGCTCAATAAAAGACATTGTGATTTTTAACGCTAGTAGCTCAAACTCATGCAAATGCGAGATCAATTTGCATTGCAAATGCTTGTTTTTGTAAGCGATGCTGTGCAGCAGGACTAAAAATCATGGACCCCAAAGCCAAGATTTATTCGCATTGCCAGTGCTTGCTTTTAACTGCCACGGTGTTTATGAACAATAGAATCAGAAACGCTCGGGGTTTACACCCTTATCCGGATTTTTGAAACGTCAAAAAACAAACGCGATCTTGAAACTCAAAGTTCAAACTTCACAAGTACCACACATCACCCCAAGGGGTTAATTTACTTTCTGAAACTGCACGTTGGAAACACCATGCCTTTCACAAAAGACATGCTGGCCTGGGTTTTGTTGTGCACAAGGTGATGAAACACGAGCACGTCTCTGGCATGTGTACCTGATCAGCTGGACATGAAACACCAGGTGACGCGGCTATTTAGGCCTTTTAGATAAGATAGCACCAGTTCCAATTGCAGCATTTAAAGCACTAAAATACTTTTGGCAGTCCTTGCTGCCTCCCCCCCCCTTTACATATTGTAAACGGTGTGCACAACATTTTAAAGACTTGCTTTTTGCTACACAATCAAAAGCTCTGTTATTCAAATACTGGCTGGTATTTCATGCAATCAGTGTCAGCCGAATGATCTGTTTACCTGTCCTAAACAAGCATTAAAAATGCAATAGGTCTTGCCTTTTATGAAGTTAAAGCTATTTGCTTTGCTATATAATACCATTAGCAAAGCAAATGGCTTTAACTTAGTCAAAGACGAGACCTATTGCATTTTCAATGCTTGTTATTTGTAGGTATCATCTACACATAGCTTTTGCTGGAGACCTCTTGTGGACCATATCAAAAACTTACATAGCCCGTCCACTGTATATCCTTGGTCGGCTTAATTGTCATTCTTATTTTCTTGTTTCTTACTCGATGGCTATCCTTTATTTTATTGTGCTTGTCCTGCCCCTAGAGTAAAATATGACTGGATAACCCTGTATTCATCAGAACCTGGGTGTTGAAACTGTATGAAGGAACAATGGTTCTGTCAGACCAATTCCTATAAATTTGATATGTATTTAGACAGGCAGACAACGTGCCTTCGCGCCGTGATAAATCATTAAAAAACGAGTGCGCTTTAGTTAGTCTGTGTCTTGCTAGGTTTCACCGGTAACGGCCACTGGATCATTCACTTTCACATGGAATACCTGTGGAGGGATAATGGTTCTGTTGGATCGTTTCCTACGAATTCAATATGTATTTAGGTCGAGGCCAACAACATGTTCTGATGGATACATCTGCCAGTGGATTCCTCACCTTGTGATGATCTTTCGCCAGTGCCAGAAGGTGAACCTGCGGCTCCAGTAGAGGATACTTCAGCTCCGGCTCCAGCTACTCCTCGGCCGGAATCAGGTTTGAACCCATACCCGCATTTCCCAACTCCGGGTGCGGATCCGACGCATTTCCTTAATGCTATGTATGGTGATTTCCAAAGAGCAGCCTTCCAATCCGGTGCACCTTCAGGTCCCGTGGGTCCAATGGCGTTCAGTTTGGGCGTGCCGCAACACTATGCTCAGGCAACTTTTATGCCCTCCTTGCCAATGGCTCCTTCATGGAAGTTCCCGGCGCCGTCTGGAGAGCATTCCTCCCGGCCTCGACTGGATCGCTTGCCTTCATCAGAGCTTCCCTCGACGCCGACTCCAGCTGCACCGCGTCTGGCGCCACCGACTCCTCCGGCGCCGCCGACTCCACGTTCGGTGCCACCGACTCCGCGTACGGCGATGCCGTGTCCTCGGATCCGCTCTCGAAGAGAGGCTCAGAGGATTATAGAGGAAGAGCACTATCAGGCAGAGGAAGTGGAGGAAGGTGAAGTGGGTGACTCCACTGACGAATTTGAGGGCATTCAGGAGGCAAGTGGATTGGACACTACTCCTTAATAGGAGCATTCTTCTTCCAGGTCTTCTCCTCCTCAAGAGTTGGCTCCTTATCATTTGGTCATCAGGAAGGCTGCGGAGTTGTTGGACTTACAGTTACCTTCTGCGGAATACAAGCCAAACCTTTTGACTGAAGTCCTTCATTCACCTTCTTCCATTGCTGAGTCTTTGTTGCCCTTTAATGAGTCTATCTTAGAGCCTGTTATGGACGTTTGGCGCATGCCACTTTCTTCACCTGCGGTTTCTAGAACTGTGGCGAGGAGATATAGAGTGGCTCCAGGGGATCCGAGCTTCCTTTCCTCGCACCCCTCTCCAGAGAGTCTTGTAGTGCAGGCATCCTGTTCGAAACAATCTTCAGGTGCTTTTCCACAGGCTCCAGCTGACAGGGACTTAAAGAAGATCGAGCAGTCAGCTAAAAAGGTCTTCTCTTCTGGAAATATGGCGCTTAAATCAACGAATGCCACTTGCTTATTGGGACACTACGTTCATGCTTTGATGGACTCTGTGAAGCAGTTAGCTCCTAAACTGCCTGATGAGGAGAAAGGCTCTTTTATGGAGGTTGTTGCAGATACTCAAGCTGCCGCTAGGCAAGTTATTCAGTCGGGCCTAGATACGGCTGATTCCGTGGCGAGAAATATAGCCACTAGAAGGCAGGCTTGGCTTCGTTCTTCCGGCTTCTCTGCTGATGTTCAGGCCACTTTGGTTGACTTACCCTTTGATGGGGAAAAGCTTTTTGGGGAAAAAGCGGATTCCGCCCTGCAAAGATTTAAGGATAGCAGAGCTACTGCAAAATCTTTAGGTTTGCAGACGCATTCAAAAGGGTTTGGCTTCAGGAAGTATAGAGGATTTGGGAGGTCATCCTTTCAATCTTTCCGTCAACCTCAGCAACAGCAGCAACAGCAGCAGCAAAATACTCTCTACAAATCCTATAGAGGAAGACAAAGGGGTCGGCGTGGTTCTGGTCGCTATCCCTCCTCCTCTTCAGCCTCCTCTGCTCCCAATGAGGCTACAGGGAAGCAGCCCTAGATCCTCCATCCTGGATCACGTGAGACCTGTTGGGGGTCGGGTGTCCCACTTTCTGCGAGGTTGGAAATCCGTCACGGCGGACCTTTGGGTTTTAAACCTTGTGGAGAATGGGTACGCCCTTCCCTTTCGGGAATTTCCTTCCCCTTACCCTCCTTGCCAAGGTTTTTGCTCAGAGGACCATCTGCTTCTTCTGCAAAAGGAGGTTCTTGCATTGCTTCAAAAAGGTGCGATAGAGGTGATTCCAGAGCAGGAAAGGGGTCAGGGATGCTACTCCCGGTATTTCCTGATTCCCAAAAAGGACGGCAGATTGCGTCCGATCCTGGACCTCAGAGTCTTGAATTTTTATCTGAAACAGGAGAAATTCAAGATGCTAACCCTTGCTCAGGTTCTTCAGGCATTGCAGCAAGAAGACTGGATGGTGTCGATAGACTTGCAGGAAGCGTATTTCCACATCCCCATACTGAAGTCGCACAGGAATTATCCGTATTACGGTTGGGTCGCAACACTACCAGTTTGCGGTTCTCCCGTTTGGTCTTACTACTGCACCCCGATTCTTCACCAAGGTGATGGCGGTGGTGGCTGCCCATCTCAGGAGGTCGGGGATTCTGGTTTTCCCCTACTTGGACGACTGGCTTCTGAAAGCAGAGTCCCCAGGGATGGTGCAGCACATCTGCAGGTAACATCTCAGCTGTTATTCAACTTGGGTTTTTCGATCAATGTGCCCAAATCTCACCTGGTGCCCTCTCAGCGCAACCTGTTCATAGGGGCGGTACTGGACACTACTGTGTGTCGAGCATTTCCTCCTCCACAAAGAATTCTCGACATTCAGGAGATGATCCCTTTATTCCAAAATGGAGCGGTTGTTCCAGTTCTGAAGGTCCTTCGCCTGCTCAGTCTGTTCGCCTCCTGCATTCTGTTGGTCAACCATGCACGCTGGCACATGAGGGCACTCCAGTGGTGTCTCCGCAAGCAGTGGTATCAGCACAACTGAGATCTCAGGGAGTCAGTCAGAATCTCCAGAGAAGCTGCAGCGGATCTATCTTGGTGGAGCGTGGAGGGCAATCTGTCTCAAGGAAAGCCCTTTTATCTTCCTCCTACCGTGGCCACAGTGATAACGGATGCCTCCACCCTGGGGTGGGGTGCTCAACTGGGGGATCTGGAGATCAAGGGTCTTTGATCTCCAGAGGAGAGATTGTCTCATATCAATCTTCTAGAATTGCGGGCGATACATTTGGCGCTCAAGGCCTTCCTCCCGTCCTTTCGCGGTCAGTCGGTACAAGTCCTGACGGACAACACTACCGCGATGTGGTATGTCAACAAGCAGGGAGGAGTAGAATCGTACCGTCTCTGCGGAGAGGAGTTGCGACTCTGGTCTTGGACTCAGGGCCATCGGCGTTTGCTTGATGGTGAATCATCTGGCCGGGGTGCTGAACATACGTGCAGACAGTCTCAGTCGACAGTTTTCCGCCAACCACGAGTGGAGGCTTCATCCAGAGGTAGTTCAGCATGTCTTCCAGACGTTGGGGACTCCTCGGGTGGACCTGTTTGCCACTCTTGAGAACGCGCATTGCCCGTCATTCTGCAGTCTCCAGTTTCCGATGCAGGGGGCGTTGGGGGACGCGTTTCAGTTGAGTTGGGGCTCACAACTCCTTTACGCGTTTCCTCCCATACCCTTGATACCTCGGGTTCTGAGGAAGATTCGCCAAGACCGGGCCCAAGTTATATTGATTGTCCCGGATTGGCCAAGAAGGGTGTGGTACACAGATCTACTTCACCTCTCATCGCACCCTCCGCTCCTTCTCCCTCTCAGGGCAGACCTCCTCTCGCAGTCGGAGGGGCAGATTCTTCACCCCCACCTCCAGAGCCTGCACCTTCATGCCTGGAGACTGAACGGGGCAACCTGAGTTCTTTCTTCTCCCGCCTGATGTGGTGGATGTTATTTTATCGGCCAGGCGACATCCACCAAGTCTATCTACTCCTACAGGTGGTCTAAGTTTGTAAAATGGTGTGGAGAGAGATCCATTGACCCTTTAAAAGCCCATCTTTCTAATATGCTTCAGTTTGCTCTTTCATTGGCTCAGCAAGGTTGTGCTGTGGCCACAGTTAAGGGCTATTTGTCAGCCTTGCCGGCTTTTCTGTGTCTTCCGGATCAGCCGTCGTAGTTTAAATCTCCTATTGTTTTAAGATTTCTCAAAGGTCTTACTAACAGGTTTCCACCTACTCCCATTGTAATGCCACAGTGGGACCTTAATCTTGTTTTAACTTTTTTTATGGGGTCCCCTTTTGAACCCCTTCATAGCTGCCCTTTGAGGCTGTTGTCTTTTAAAACGGTCTTTCTTGTAGCCATAACCTCGGCAAGGAGGGTAAGTGAGCTTCAAGCTCTTAGTTCAAAACCCCCGTTTTTATCCTTGCATGCTGAAAGGATGGTCCTCAGGACCAGGGCTGCTTTCCTACCTAAGGTAGTTACTCCCTTTCATCTGGGGCAGTCCATTACTCTCCCTGTGTTTTATCCTCCCCCTCACCCTTCCAAGGAGGAGGCAAGACTTCACCGATTGGACCCTAAAAAAGCTGTGAGCTTTGATTTGGACAGAACGAACAAATTACTTACCTTCGGTAATGCTTTTTCTGGTGGGTACAGTATCTGCCTGTGGATTCCTCACCTTGTAAATATCCCCTGCGCCAGCATTCCACGGAATTTTTTCCCCAGCTCTCCACGCCGACGTGGACGTCATAATACCACGGCTCCGCTCGCGACTCCGTATGACGTCACCGGAGCCATAAGAGAGCCACGTCGGCGTGATGACGTCTGTTCCACCCATTTTTTCCGTGCCTCCGAGGCGAACAGGTGGACCGACAACAGATTCAAAGTATACACAGTATACAACATTCGAACAAATATACATAGTACAAATGCAAAAGGAAAGCTAAAGAACATAAGCATTTCCTACAAGTGTACCAAATAGAAAGAAGATACAATGTAAAACAACATGTTAAACAAGGCATCCTTTAAGGTATACAAAGGTGGACAACGGGGAGGCAGGTGGGCCAGTGAGGAATCCACAGGCAGATACTGTATCCACCAGAAAAAGCGTTACCGAAGGTAAGTAACTTGTTTTTCTGATGCATACATCTGCCAGTGGATTCCTCACCTTGTGAATAGATTCCCACAGCAGTCCCACTCCCGGAGGAGGGTGTCCACCTTCCTATACCAAAAAGTCCTGCAAGACAGTGCACACAAAATGGCCCTCTCTCCTCATCTCAGAGTCTACAAATGTCTGCAACTGGCATAAACAGTCTTCATGGGGGTCAGTGATGAACATGTGACCCCCCCATCCCCTACACGACTTGAATCCTGACTTCCTCGATGAAGACATGATTAATCCAGAAAAAGTAAAAAACAAGGAGACTACAAAGTAACAGGAGAGTGCTGGAAAACCGTTACGCGTCAACGGCGCGGAAAAAAGGGAACTGACGTCATCACAAGGTGAGGAATCCACTGGCAGATGTATCCATCAGAACATGTTGTTGGCCTCCACCTAAATACATATTGAATTCATAGGAAACGATCCGACAGAACCATTATCCCTCCCCTGGAGTATATCCTCTTTTCGACCATTTTGATTAGCTGACTTGTATCCTTTTACTGCTCACATTTTATGGAACTGCTCTTTTTCAGCAGTCCAAGTCTCCTTACTCTCCCCACTCATATTCCCCCTAATTTTGAAAGAGCACCTCTATGTATTAAATAAATTAACTTTTGTTCCTTGCTGCTTGTAGTCTGTGAAGCTTTAACATTCGCCACTTTCAAATGTTAATGTTGAGAACACGCAATGATGACCAAATTGTTTGGAGCACCCCCAGATGTACTCGGGTGTTTCTTCTATTGAAGGAGCCCTTGTGACTGAAGCTCTAAACTTTGTTGATATTAACATGCATGTGAGCAAGTGGTTTATTAAGTGAGGTAGATTGGTGTCCACCACAAATAATAAAGTCAGTGTCTTGCTAGGTTCAGTCAAAGGTTTCAGTAATTTAAATCGGAGTTCAGCACCTGATAGCTGTGTCACACAGCAGACAGGTCTCTCTTAGAGAAAATGTGCAAAGAATGTAGAAGTACTAATGTAGTTAAAAAGTCCAAAACACAGAGAACCAGAGATAAGTATATGTTTACAAATTGAGAGATAATAGTGCCAAAAAGTGCAAAGCAGCAACTGTGACCAATGGATGTGGTAGACCAGGATTATTTGAAGCTGACCACGATGAAGATTGGTCGCATACACCAAGTAGATTGGCCCTGCAAGGGCCTGGAAGTAGGGAATTTTGAAAGAGGTTCTAAGTCTCAGGCTGAAAACGGGCTTTTCTGAGGAAAAAATCTTCTCTGCAAGGACACACCTGAAATTAAAACCTATGTCGTGGCCTTTGTGGTTGGTTACGTTTCGCTGTCAGTCCTCACAAAGCTCTGGTGCTCTAAAGCAAAAGTTTATAAAAAGATCCCAAACTTCTTTTGTTGCCCAAACAACCACAGGAGTACACTTTGAAGGCCCTCAGGGGTCAAAGACTCTCAGGGGGTCACACAGATGGCAACAGCAAAGTCCAGTCCAAGTCCAGTTGCCACTGCTCAGTTGGGATCCGTAACAGGAAGGTTCTCTTCAGCTTTTTTTTTAATAATCTTGGGCCATATTTGGAGACCTTGGAGATATTTCTATTGTCGGATTTCAAGTGGATGGGGGTTAAAACTCCACAGGTCCTTCTCACAGGTTGCAGGTGCCAAGTGCAGTAGGTACTCTCCACCTGGTAGCCTTCTGCAAGTCGTGTTCTGAGGAAGGCTGGGAGAGGGTCCAGCTTTGTAGGGTTCATCATCCCGAGGTTGTGGAATACCCTAAGACACTCCTAGTTTCTCTCTGATCAAAGGACTAAAGGTTTACTTTTGCAGTAGTGCCAGTTATCTTTACTGCAAATAGGTCCAAAATTACACGCGTCAGGTCATTTTCATGATGGAGTATGTCTTCGACCACACTAATCTTGGGCTCTGAGGGCTGGGGGAAGGTGTGTGTGTGATGGTGTGTGTTTCCAGTTTGAAGCAGGTACTGTATCCACAACAAACCCAAAGGCAGAAGTCTGACAGGACAAAAGCAGCCTCCTTCAGCAACCAGTCAGGCGATACACAAGAACCGTCATAGGACCATGGTTGCTCCCTTTGAAAGGCACAAAAAGTTTACATGTTTTTCAGGCAGACCTGGCACAATGTGAAACTGGGGTGTCAACAGGAACGGCAAAATCTGCATATTCTATTCTTTGAGTTCAGAGGAGTCGTCATTTGCCCATTAAGGTCAGCATATTGTGCGCTCCTGGGAGGAAATTCACACTGCAGTTACACTTCATTCAGGGCAGAGCACTGGCTGTTAGCAGCTGAAGAACTAATGCAAATTAGCCTCCTGAAAGCTCAGTCAGGTAAAGGGTAACCTTCCAAAAGTTACTTTTCCTTAATATTTATTTAAATCAGACTCCACTATTGAATTTGATTTTTAAAACCTTTTAAAAATAGTGGTTTTTTATTTTTTTAACTGGTCTCTTTCCCAAGTTAGCAGTGTTCATATATTAATCTGCACTAAGGTTTTCTAAATAGGACAGGCAGGCTTGCCACAGTAAAAATAGTTCTTTGGCTTGTGCCACTGTAGGGACCTGTTAACATTCATTTTCTACATATTCCACTTTTAAATACCATTCCCCTTTGTGGGCTGCAAGGCATACATATGGGGTGACTTACTAATATTTAAAAGAGGTTTACTTTAACAGGTCACATTGCAGGTTTAAACTGCAGCAGTCAGGCTAGAATGGTAGACTTGAAGCATATGATTTCCTTTTCACACTAGTAGATGGCACAGTAAGAGTTGAAGTCCACAACTTTCCATGCCAAGGGTGCAGTTTCTACACCATATAATATATGATACGATAGGTAAATACGCCAATCAGGGAGTAGCCAATTTCTACAAGCTTTAAGGGTCTGAGAACATACAATGGGCACTGGACAGCAGTGCCCCAATGTGCAGAACTAAAAAACAGCAATAAAATTCAGCAAATAAATGGGGGTGGCTATGCAAAAAGGGCATTCTCTCACAAGGTGCTTTCTGGAAGACCCCAAAATTACTCTTCGTTTGAAATACCAAGTATTTATACATTCAAGTTATACATTTTTGAAGAGAGGCAAGTACTGCATTAAGATAAGTAGAAGTAAAAATCATCTTTTTTTTAACCACATCTTTTAAGTAAGAATGTGTGCAATGAAAACTAATTGTTTTCTGTGTTTTACTAACTGCCCATTTGCGAAAGCGCGTTGGCAATACACAGGCACTTTTGATATCTAATTTCGAATTGTGGTGTGTAAATTTGCTCCTAAATGTAGTGTGTCTAATTGGTGTCTCATAAAGCATAACCCTGTTGTTCGAACAACAGGTTTTATTGAAAGATGTGTGACTTTGGATCTCGGTCTGTGATTATAAAATGAGGCACTCTAAGAAACCATTTACTTTTTCTAATACTTTTCATGTAAAGGTGTGAGGGTGCTAAATGTGTTTCTTAATGTAAACAGCTGTAATCTTTGAGCTTGCTCATAAAAGCATAATAATGAAACGTGGCACCAGTCCTGTGTTTCAATCATATTATGTACACATTATGAATTATCACTCAACTAATTTCTAATTAAAATTAGTCCCGCCCTCAGGTGAAGCATGAAAACAGAACAAGTGTTATTAAAGCCAGACAGCTTGTATTAAGATTCTGTACACTTTAAGTATGCTTAGGAGCTTTACCTGTTTATTATCACGTTTGTTCTCTTTTTCTTTTACACCACATACAAGTACACAAAGTCTACCACAACTTGGTGATAGGTAGCTTTGAGAGGAAGGAAATAGGGCCTCAATATGTTTAGAAAAACATATTTTTGTTTTGAAAGTACACATTTATTAAATAGGGTGACTGGCACCATTGAGAGGGCAATGGTTGGGAGAGATCCTGGATGCATGTTGTTACTTTCATCCCATATGTGATTGTCATTGGGACGCACTCACTGGAACTTCGTGCTGTTGAAGCCCATCATCTGGACCGCAAGACCCAGAATCCTCTGGGTAACAGAGAAACGCTATCATGAGTCACCTGTAGCGTTTAAGAGCATATGAAATCCCCCGCAGCGGGGGACGCGCTCACTGGAACTTTGTGCTGTTTTAGCTCATCATCTGGAACGTAAGACCCAGAATCCTCTGGGCAAAGGAGGCGCGGAGAGTGCTAATGAGTGTCACCCTTAGCGGTTAAAAGCGCCTGCAATCACCTGTGGCATGGGGCACACCCAGGCCAAGGGAGGGCCCATCCGCACCCATGGTGGTTCTTTGGTTCGACCTTTTTAGAGATATTTGTGGACTGCATTTAATGAGGTTGATGTTGTATCTCCTCTTTTGTGATGTTCTGTGTATTTATCTGTTATTATGGGCAAATGAAAGGCCATAGCCCCTCTTCTGGCCGGAGGAAGCAAGAACAGAGTGGGCACACAGACCGCAGCCATTAACTGTACAGTGCAGGATATCGATGTTTTAATTGAAGAAGTAATTTGTTGTTATCTGATGTGAACACTTCACTAAGATTTGACCCAGTGAGGCAGCAAAATAATGAGATATTTAAGAAGGCACAGACAAATCAAATACAAATACATCAGCTGTTATCAGTCATCAGCTAAGCCACATATCCACGTCGGCAATAATTCATCCCATTATTGTTTTGAATCTTGCCCCCTTGGTAGTTTTTGATTGGCCTACACAGCAATCCAAGTTTCGTAAATGGTATTTCACCAACATGCCCACGAATGATCGGCAGTTCCGAGGCTATCTTCGGAAAGCATTTACAGAATATTTTCAGATGAATGAGCCCGGAGATACCTCATACTCTACGGTCTGGGATACGTTCAAAGCGGTTATACGTGACAAATGCACCTCACTAATATCCACACTAACAACAACAAAAACAAAGAGAGACCTAGGCATTAAAAGGGGAACTCCTTATAGCAGAGAAGGCCATAAGTCTACACCCACCCTTAGTGAGCAAAGGAAAGTAATACCTTTGAAGGGAAAGATTAGAGCAATTTATGCTAATAGAGCTGAGACCACCCTCTTACGCTTGAAGGACACCGCCTATGAATAAAGTAATAAAAAGGGCCCCTATTGGTGAGACAATTAAGAATAAAGCAGGAAAGAGAATACATTGGTCAGATTAAGTAGGAACAATTCAACGATTTGAAGACGGGAAGGCACAAACATTTCGGGCCTGAGAAACTATATACCTCTTCTCTGATCCTTTGGAAACAGCAGAACAATGAACTTTCCTTAACTCCATTGACTTGCCACAGGTGTCCCCGGGACTTAATGAAAGTTTGAATCACCCAATCACAAGGGAGGAAGTACGGTCTGCCACTGATTCCCTCACACTACATGAAGCCCCTGGTCCTGATGGATTAAACGCACAATTTTACAAAACGTTTAGTTCAGACCTCACCTCTCACTACTGACCTTTTCAATTACATAGCAGATTCCCAATTGGTGTCCCCATCAATGGGAGAAGCCTTAATTACAGTCATCTCTCAGCCGGGAAAAAGCCCTCAACTGTGTGCCTCCTATAGGCCAATAGCCTTACTAAATTTAGACGCCAAACTTAACTCTAAAATCCTGGTCAATAGATTGGAGGAGATCATGCTCGAATTGATCCATCCTGACCATTTTGAACTCCTCAAAGGCTGCCAAACCCATGACAATTTAAGAAGGGGAATTCACTTGATAGAAAAGGCAAATAAGAAACAAATCCCTGCGGTCTTGTTGACGCTCAATGCCTAGAAGGCCTTTGACCGAGTGGACTGGTTGTTTCTTGCTAACGCTTTGGGTTTGGAAAGCAGTTTATTACAATGATAAAGGGCAACTATTCATGCCCTTGATTCTGTGTATTGATAAACGGTACATCTTCTGAATTCTTTGAACTAACAAAGGGGACGAGGCAGGGATGCCCCCTTTCTCCCTTACACTTTGCTCTTAGCATTGACCACCTAGCAGCAAAAACAAGAACCAACCCCGAAATCCGAGGGATTCACATCGGCCCAGAAGAAAGTAATATCTTGTTATTTGCAGACGACCTTCTATTGTACGTTGCCTCACCCTGATCCTCACTACAGGCTGTACAGGTAGAACTCTGACATTAAGAGACAGTATCAGGCTTCCGAGAGAACCTTCAAAAATCCTTTCTACTTAATCTGTTGAAGATGGAGGATACTGCTTTGGCCTCCACCTTTCAGTGGGCCAAAAAAGAGATCACTTACTTAGCGATTAAAGTTACACACAGAGTGACAGACTTATACAAGGCGAATTTGCCCTCCTCTGTTAAGGCGATTAAAATTAGATTTTAAGCGCTGGGATCTGATGCACCTTACTTGGATAGGTGGCATAAATGTGATCAAAATGACAGCGCTTCCACACATATCATGTTTGTTTCAAGGACTCCCAATTGAGGCTTCTAGGCAATTTTTTTCCACGGCGCATTCGATGATAACTAGCTTCATCTGGCAGGGACATAGGGCTAGACTATCCCACAACCTGTTGTCTCTCCCGTTGGAATCTAGAGATCCAGCATTGCCAGACTTACTAACCTATTACAGGGCTACACAACTTCGAGTTATATCTGAGTGGTCCCGTAGGGCTTAAGAAAAGCACTGGCTACACATGGATAGGGCGATGATGGGACAGACAATTTGGAATGTCCTATGGAATGAATTTTGAGGATCTACAGTCGGCCTTGTCTGTACCTTGTATGCGTTCGGCGCACTGCCTGTTACTGGGCGACTTAAACTTGCATATGGACTGCCTTACGGATCCGGAGGCTATTAAACTCCGCGAGATTACAGAGATGTTAGGGCTAGCCCCTTTTATCCATAGCCCCACTCACGAGAAAGGCCACACATTAGATGTGATCTTTGCTTCCAAACCTATTGAGGTGTCCCCTCCACTCCCGGTCCTTTGGTCAGATCATTATCTGATAAATTTTGACTTGGTGCTTGAATCCAAGCGTAGTCAAAGGGCTCGAGAGGAAGGTCCCCGGCATTTCAGAGCCTACCATCTTGTGTCAGCAGATATGCTATCCGAGGCTCTCGGCAAATATCCGTGTCCAGTGACAGGGGTTCTGGAAACTGATCTCATCCTGGTCCAGAACTGGATGCAGGCAAGATTTGAGGAGTTGGCCCCTCTGAAGCTTGCTAGAACAGCTCATCTCAATTCTGCTCCATGGTTCTCGTCCGCTCTACGTACAATGCGACAAGACTGCAAAAAGTTGGAAAGGCAGTGGCGGCGCAAGTACGATCTTGTGGAGCGAATGAATTACCGTGGTGCGATAAAATCCTATTATAAACAGATTGTCGCAGCCAAAAAGAACTATTTGGAGCAGAGAATTGATAAAGCGGATAATATGAGCCGGGAACTCTTTAGGGTTGTGAAGGAGTTTGTCAACCCGGCAGTAGGGACCCCGGTCCATTCTCACTCGGAGGAATGGATCAAACAGCTCGCTGACTTTTTTGTGACTAAGATCACAAAGATTCAGGCCACTTTTCCAACGGCGGATTTTCTATCAGTGGACGTGGTGTCAGGGGACAAGTTGACTTATTCAGCGCCCTTGCAGGCTGAAACTATGCCCTTATTGTCTGCTTTTCCCCAGCTGTCCTGTGAGACATCGCTTGAGCTGCTATCCAGGCTACAATCTGGTTCGCCGTTGGATGTCTGTCCGGCGAAATGCTTCGGCAAGGTGGCTCCGGCGGTGAACGGTCTGCTGAACCCCCTGCTTAATCTTTCATTGAGCTCAGGGGTGGTTCCACGCCAATGGAAACACGCACTTATTCTGCCGCTGATCAAGAAGCCTCTGCTCGACCCCCTGCAATGCGCTAACTACAGACCAATCTCCCTCCTCCCTGCTCTGGCGAAGGTGTTGGAGAAACATGTTCAGCATACTCTGACCACCTTTATTGAGAACAACAAACTGCTGCATGACCCCCAGTCCGGCTTTCGTGCGAATTACAGCACGGAGACGGCTCTGGTTGAGGTCACCGACGCCATCAGGGAGACGCTCGATCATGGGGGAAAGGCTATGTTGGTTATGTTGGACCTATCGGCGGCATTCGACACCGTCCCACACGCAGGCCTTCTCTCAAGACTTAGGGAGAACGGTCTGCGAGGGACGGTGTTGGATTGGTTTCAATCCTTTCTTGCCGACCGTCGACAGGTGATCTGGGCCCCACCGTTCTCGGCCGAAATGCTTCCGCTGGAGGTGGGGGTGCCTCAGGGCTCTATCCTGAGCCCCACCATCTTTAACATATACATGGCCCCTCTTGCGGAGGTAGCGGAGGCGTTCGGGGCCCGGGTCATCTCATATGCTGATGACACCCAGCTCTTGTTCAATTGCAGGAAGGGAGAGGCCTTTAGCGGCGGCAGAATTAAGGACTGCCTGAGTGCAGTCTTTGCGTGGTTCCAGCGGCACAGCCTGAAATGCAACTCAGACAAATCTGAGCTGCTCTTTTTCGGCTGTGCCCCTGATCCGGGCTGGAAGTCATGGTGGCCCCAGGACATGTCCCCCCCAGAGAAACCATCTTCCCAGGTAAAAAATCTCGGAGTGGTGTTTGACGATGTTCTATCTTTTCGTCCACACATCCTGGGATTAGCAGGGAAATGTTTCAGCACCCTTAAGATGCTTAAGAAATTTCTTCCCCTACTTTCACTGCAGTATCGTAGGAAGGTAGTCCAGGCGCTTGTGGGCTCCCGCCTGGATTATGCAAATGCTCTTTTTGCAGGCCTACCTAAGTATTTGTTATCCAAACTGCAGATTGTCCAGAACTCGGCGGCCAGAGCTATTTATGGGTTGTCTAGGAGAGCTAGTGCCTCTGCGCTTTTGGCTAGGCTGCACTGGCTCCCAATTTTGGGGAGAATTAGATTCAAGCTCCTCTCTCTGGCATTCAAGGCCCTTCATGCGATTGGCCCTCACTACCTGAGGAAGCGTATCGTCTTCTATGTGCCGCGGAGGCTGCTGAGGTCAGCGGACCTGGCTAAAACGGAGGTGCCGGTGGTCAAACGTGTTCGGATGGGAGGCCGCTCCTTCCAGTTTGTGACAGCCTGCCTGTGGAACGAGCTCCCACTTTCCCTTCGGAAAGCGAATAATCTTCTGGCTTTCAGGAAGGAGTTGAAAACTCTGCTTTTTACTAAGTAACCTAGTGTGACGGTAGTAGGTCTTTCCCTTTGGTTTCGTGTTTCTCTGGGTCACTTTGCCAAAGCGCCGGGACACCCTTCTGGGGTAGCCGTGCGCTCAAAAAGTGCGGAGTAACATAACATAACAAGCCCAGACAGGATTGTCAGAGGAACGCCTATTTTAGCAATCCCACGGCCACCATGCTTAAAATATGGGATATCGTAAGTAAGTCACATGAACTGACGACTTTCCCCTCTCCGTATATGCCTTTCCGCTATAATACGGCCTTTCCCCCAAGCACTACTTCTAGGCTCTTTTGATAGAACGCAGGAAGGAGAATGTTTAACATTCTCAGATTTATTTCATGGGTGGGACATTTTGATTTAAGAAAACTGCTGCTGTAATTTTAATCTACCAGCTTCGGAACTTTTTATTACGCCAATCTGAAGCATTGGGTATGACATCCACATGTACGACTCGCTGCTACCAGAGAACTGCTCCCCATCAAAGGGTTTGCACGATTTGTGAGAGGGACCCACGGCTGTATCTTCTTTCTATATGCGTCACTGAACGTCACTGAGTACAGCCCTACTCCACGTCATGTATCTTTCTGGGAACACTGAGGATCACTATAGAGGATAAGCAATGGCGTACAATTTACTGTGATAAGCTTATTAGCTCCATGGGATTAAGGAAAGCAGATTACAAGCTCCTCTACGAATAGTACCTTTATCCTGAGAAACTTCAATAAATATTCCCAAATACGTCAGGTACGTGCAGAAGATGGTGTTCGATGCTGAGAGACTTTCAGCATATTTGGTGGGATTGCCTGACTATTCAGCCCTACTGGAATGAAATACTCTCACAGATAAAAGAGATTTTTGGTGACCTGATTCCTGGCAACCCAGAGTACGTACTTTTAGGTCTTCTGGACCCATCTCTAAACACCAGACTCTGGGAGATTACGCTATTCTATGGCTTTGTTTAGGGGCATACAAACCACAATATCCACGGGTCTGTTCATACAAATGCACTACATTTCTGTGTGCATGAGCCACATATGACCTAAAGAAACTGCAATCTATATACCTCTTTACAGACTACCAAGAAATATCTTTAAAAAGGACGGATTCCCATCACTCTCCATTGGTGACATGTTTCATCATCTGGGTTTCCTCCTAGTAACACACTAGTGTCACTAAGGGCAGCAACCCTTTCAGAAGGAAAAGGGAGCTCACGGATGTTTTTATGCTGTTCAGATTGCAGCGATATAACACGCTATATTTGATCCTACAGATGTGAGCAATCGATTCGTGTAGGAGTGATGGGTGCAGTGAAAAGTAGTGAGTTAAAATTGAACCGTGAGAGAGGGAAAAACTTTAATTGGTATCTCTCACAGCACAAACTTAAAAACAGTGCAATGACAGTTTTCAACAAATAACTGTCTATGAGTTGAAAATAGGAGTCAACATGTTTCGACCAGAGGGGATCTATTAATCCTAGGCCTTCTTCAGGACCACATAATTATTGCTACTGCATTAGTGAAAAACAAATGTAAATATAAGTAAGAGAAAAGTTGGAACAGATACAACCTAGTCACCTGTATTCAGGGATATGCAAGTCCTCTGCAAGTGACGAAATGCTGTTAGCATCTGCAAAAGAGTAAATGGACGGTCCACATGTAAGGGTTTTCACATATTCAATGGGGCTCATGAGCTCAAAACACCAAATCGATACATAGTGACCCATTTAATCGTCATCTATTATCTTTGATACTTCATAATCACATGTTTTCATGCTTACCCCTAATGCACGGGGAAAAGACCTCACCTCACCTGGCAACGGCTCAGGAAAAGGAGGCACCGCTCTGTGAGAGAACATAGGAAAGACCATGAGATGTTCATGGTAACCTTGTTATCTCTTTACCCTTGTTTTACTACTGTTAAAAAGGAGCACCACGCACACACACAACAACTGGATCTATGACTAATAAAATGCTAACTCATATAATAGGTGTGTTCATTCAGACAATGTTGTAAACCTCGGAGAGACATCATCTCCAAACGTAAATCTGCACGAGTAATCTCCAATGCTCATCTACACTGCTAGGCACTTTGTTTAAAAAGGAGACCAAATTCAAATTCTCTTCTTGCCTCTCTATTTGTTTAATTCTTCCGTAAATGGTCGTGATACTGAAAGCCTCCTTGTGCTTATTCACGAACCCGATTACACAACAGTTTTCAACTACTGTGTTTGACACGTGCATACTAGCATGATATAGCACAATGGTTAATGGTGGCTCGGCAGGAAGACCAATAAGCTTGAGCACTCTCCCGTGTGTTGTCCACAACAGAATATTACCGCACACATCCAATCTGGCAGTACTTGTACTAGACACTCCAAAGCTGCGAAACTTAATAGGCGGACACATTCCTGTATGTCGGGTTAACGGACATAACAGCGAATGGAGCCCGGGTCCCGGACCAAGCTGCAATTATGTAACATCAGCTGGCGAAGAAACATATAGCTTTGACCCATCAGAACAGACTGTACTGTTGTGGGAATTTACGAGAAGATTAAGGGATACAAACACTCAAAACAGAATTAACCATACTGCTACGGGAATATGTGAAAAAGATTACAGCATACAAACGCTAAGAACGTAGCGCACGTAAACCATGCCACTCACCTGTTCGTCGGTACCTCTGACAGTTCATCAAGCCGTGTGGGTAGGTACCAGACGTAGGGTGACACCATTTTTAAAAAGCAATCCAGGAACGTCACTCTCAGTGTATTGGGAAAGCTCGGGTCATGTGGCTTCCCCGGAACTGTGGCGCTAAGGTTCATGGGATTGGTAGTTTGTAAATCAAGCATCCCATGTGATTTGTGAAGCAGGAAGAGAGTGCAGGTTATGTGAGTTCCAGGAGGCAACTGGGCACATACCTGTTTGGAGGGGGGGGGTCTGACAGGGCTGTGTCTTGGCCCCCGCATTGTTCACACTAAATATATATATATATATATATATATATATATTCACTGAAAAAACCATAGGTTTCACACACGTTATAGTTAGGAATTAGCATTTAAAAAACCTTGCAAATTCCCTTAAAAAACCATAGGTTTCACACATGTTATAGTTAGCTGGGCATTTCCCTCGTAAAAAAACAATGAAATTCCCCGTTATAGTTAGTGCAGGCAACTATAACTCACGCGACCGCAATCCGCTGCTGATGACGTCAGATATTACATCACTGTATTTAGACACTTATTTACCCATGTCTTCTTCCATTCATCTTTAGCTATACATATATTTCATTTTTTTTTTTTCAGAAAGACACATATGTCATCATATAACGGGGAATTTCATTGGTTTTTTACGAGGGAAATGCCCAGCTAACTATAACATGTGTGAAACCTATGGTTTTTTAAGTGAATTTGCAAGGTTTTTTAAATGCTAATTCCTAACTATAACGTGTGTGAAACCAATGGTTTTTTCAGTGAATTTGTACGGTTTTTTAAATGCTAAGTTATGTATTTATTAATATATTTTTTTAAACAAAACTTTTTCTCGGCGCGCGTACAGATATATATATTGATTTAAATGCTATTTTCTCTGGAAATACTGAGCAGATTTACACTTCATGGACCTTATGGCTACCTTTCACGTAATTCTGTTCAGCCGTTCGGGCTGTAGCTGCGACTAAAGTCCCTATGGAAAAATCCATGGGGAAAACGCGTTTTGGGACCCCCCCTTTTTCTCGGCCCCCGCTTGACGAATCACCCCGAGACTTTCAGGGTAGGAGCGGAGCGGAGCGCCCCATTAGTTTCGAAAATTTCGCGAGGATTCGTCAATCGGCGCCAAAGTTATTCAAAATAGAATTTTGAGATTTCCTATGGAAACTCGGTCCTAACTATAACTATCTACTGGCGACCGCCAGTAGATAATATATACATATATATATATATATACTTATTATACACACAGATATCCTCAATCCCATCTTGCGTACTAAATTAGGAAAGTCACCATAGATCACATATAAGAAGAGTCCATCCCTTAACGATATGCTTGTCAGAAGTCATCTAGCACCACGCAAAACCAATTGGTTAACTAAAGGCGGTGGTTTCCACAAATGTGGGAAGTGCAAAGCGTGCAGCCACATTAAAAATGTCAAAGCAGTGACATTGATGAAGAATAACAGAAAATGGAAAAATTTGAAAAACATCAACTGTGGAACTGATTTTGTGGTGTATGTCATTCTCTGCCCTTGTGGCAAATGGTACTCTGCGTCCACCACCTTCCCAGTTAAAAAACACATACTAGAACAGTGGAGGGTCATTACCAACAAGGACTACAGCTATAGTACATCGAAGCACTTCAAGGAGGTACACGATGGGGATTGGACTATGGCCCAATTCTTTGGTCTTGATACAGTCCCAAGGAATCTGAGGGGTGGTAATCGCACCCAAGAATTACGGAGACTAGAATCTAGATGTATATTGCAAGCTGGCAGAGTTTTCCCTGTAGATGTGAACAACGACGAGGAACTACATGTGCATTTATGAATTGCCACTAACCTCCCCAAACCCTTCTCCTTCAATGGAGTTTCTGGAGTTTTCTGTTCAAAGCAGAAACTTTTTTATTCTTTTAAAACTTTTGAAATCATTTTCCCCTGCACTCACCCCTTATGACTAGCCGAGCTGCAAACAATTCAGTGTACTAATAACAATAAGAAATAAAGTATAGAAATAATAAAAAATGAATAAAGATACATTAAAGGTTTTCAGCATTTCCAGGTTGAATCCACATAGGTAGAGTCCTCTTGTAGGGTGAATGCTGTGTCTAGATGATGGATGAAATAGTAGCAAATAAAAGCAATGACTAACATATTCTCTTTTCTCTCTCTGAAACAGAATGGCTCTCAATAAACATATCCATATGAAGAAAAATCACTTTATTGGAAGTTAAAAGCACAGAGTACTGGTTCTGTTCTACGAAACAGTTACCTCTCCCTTACAGAAGCCACGACGAGAGAGCCATAAGTAGAATTTAGTTTTGGTTTGGGCTGTTTGAATTATGTTGAGTACTAATTACTGATGTGAACTTATATCGATGCATGAGCATATGTCCATTTTTATTGACTCATTATTTGCAGAAATGTTTTTTCATGGGTTTTTTCAATAAGTTAAGGGTACTATACTCGAAATTGAATTGTGAAACGGTAAAACTCCAAGCACAGACTGTGATTAACCTGAATGAATTGGTCAAATGTATTTGGTAAAATGCGGATACTATACCTGATACGGACAGGGTGCTAGAATTGAGTAAATCACATCATGTAAACATGTATCAGGTCAGCGATTACGTGACCCAATCTAATGAACTAGTCAACAATCGGTGACACAGTTATGATCAAGCCCTGGCACAGTGGCCTCAACACTAATGAATGTAGAACCGTTTGACAATGTATCGAATGAATCTAGTTCTAATTTGAATTTTATTTTTGTATTCTAATATTACATAACGCTATATAAATTGTAATAGAATGTCACTAATGATACACGGCTGGCTTTAGTATTTACACTATTAATAGTCTGTTGTTTATGTCTATCCCACATGACGTGGGACGTGATGATTATTTATGTTGTGGAACTCCACGTACAGTCATGTGACCAAGACTCTGAGAGGAGTCGAAACGCGTCTTTGTGCCCAATAAATCAGAACTATTTGCATCTACTACTGGAGTGGCTCGTTATTCCTCACAAGAAGCTGGTTGAGGATTTCGGTCCCTTCCGTTCACAGATGACACTTTATTAATATCAAAGTCTCCAATGGGCATTAAAGCGCTTTTGGATCGCTTTGGAGGCCTGGAGATCAATATAATAAAAAACACATTTATGGTTTTTACCCCATGTAAAACTACTAGATCTCACCCCCTACTTAAGGATGTGCCATTGGAAACGGTTTGCACATTTGAATACATAGGCATTACATTGTCTGAGCTGTTTGATTGACAACCACATCCACTTAAGTGTAGGCTAAGAATGGAACAGCAATCTGTGGGGTATAGCAAAATTGCATCGTTCTACCTCAGCTTGACCCATTTGTCCAGTGTTTCAAATATATAATCCACAAGTTTTGGGGTCAGCCCTGTATGGGACCAAGCTCTTGGTTTTAGAGAAAACGATGGTTTTGGAGGCTGTAGAAAACTGCTTTATAAGGATGTTGACTAGCTCATTCCCCTAAGATTAGAGCTAGGCCTCAAATCCATTACAGAGAAAGGTGGGGTTAGGCCACTCCTATACCGGTGAGGAGTCTGGCAAACCCCAGCGCTGACCTCCTCTAGGGAGGGTCTGGTTGATATCCTTTTGGTAACTGGGTTGCAGAATCTGCCTTAGTTGAAATATGTAAAAACGACATTGCTGAATATAGGGTTAGGGTGCTTATGGTCCAACCCAGAAGAGGCGAGAGCTGTAACTAAAAACTTGATGAAGTCTAGGTATGGGGCACTGGAAGCAGCAGCTACTGATTGGGCAGGCGGCCCATGGACACCTAACCACCTCCTTCCTAACCCTTAAGGACAAATATATTAGGGAAGGTTTCCTTGAAGAGCTTGAACCCCACAGAGAAAAGCAATTATACCTGGAAGTTTAGACTCGGGATCTTACCAATCCATACATTTACTTCTAAATGAACCCGGGCTCAATCAATAATTGATACCCGTGTCCATCCTGTATGCTGGATGACGAAACAGTAGAGCATCAGCTCTATTTTTGTTCGGAACATAAAGGAGCACAGAAGAAATGGATAATTCCTTTCTGTCATACTTTAGGCCATAGGGATTATAGAGAGGTTTCTAGAATCTTGAAGAGCAATAACCGGTGTTTAATTATTTTTGCCAAATTTTTATTGGCGGTCTGGATAGTGAGGAAAAAAGACTTAAGGAAATTTTTTTTTTTTTACATCGTAGTCAAGCCCAATCCGACACATAGACACCTGCAATAGGTTTAGTACTGAGGGAAGTCGGTCACCATACAAGAGTTTATGGTAAACTTGGTGGACTAGATGTAGGAAGCTGGCTCTGTATATGGTATACTACTAGGTGGTTATACCGTGCACAGAGTCCAGAGAGTCCCCCAGAAGAGTATAGGGCTCAATGCAAACCCAAAGTACTCAATTTATGGTAGTTTGGGCGAGAAGCCTTAGGCCTAATACAAAGGAGTGTAAGACATTTGTTGTTCACACAATGACCAATAAATGACACACGACTCAAAAAGGTGATCCACACCAAATTTATAAAAATAGGCTTAGTTTGAGTTTTATTTTAAAAAAGGTATGTATGTTTTTCAGGAAAAATACTTTCGTCTTTGAAAAGGCGACACGGTGCAATTTTCAAACAGTTCAATGTTAACCTATGGAGGAAAACAACAATGGTGTTTCACGGGTAAGTACCCAACTTATAGGTCCAGTCTTCGAGTTTTAAGGTCAGCAGAGGGCTAGGTTCAGCAAAGCACAAAGTCTGCTCCACCAGCCGCACAGGGGCTGCCAATGCAGAGGTCAAATTCGAAGATAGGCCCAGCGCGGTTCAATGGAGACTGAGGGGGCTTGAAACCACTCTGCTTGCAGGTAAGTAAATCGGTTGCAGGGGCCAAGATTCGGAGGTTAGAGCAAGTACGGGGGCACAAGGCAGTACCACACACACACACCACCAGCAGCACAGGGGCAGCCGCGTGCAGGGTGCAAAGAAAGCGTCGGGCATCCAATGTTTTCCAATGGAGAAATTTGGTTGGACAAACAAGCTGCAGTAGTCGAACCGGAGGCTGCATGAAGGGAACCAATGGCAGAAGAGGTAAGTTGAGAAGCTGTAGGTCATAGGGACACCGTTGGTCGAACTCACCAAGGTCCAGGGTTTTTGGGTGCTGGGGTGTCCTTTGACGCCAGATTTGTTTACTGGGGCTGGTCGTGGTAGGGGAGCCTCTGGATTCAGACTGCAGGTGTCTAAGTGGAGTCCGGGAGGGGATCAGCCAATGCTGGACTTGAGGTCAGAATCACTGGGGAACCTGTTCTAGATCGGTGGGCCACCTGGACAAGGGCCGGAGGTGTCAGGATGCAGACTGGACAGGACTTGCTGCTCCAGAGGGCACCAAAGTCCTTTGCGTAGATTTCTTTGGGACAGGTCTGCAGTTCTCAGGAGTTCTGGTCTTTATCAAAGGTCAAGCAGTCTCTCTCATGTTCTGGAGGTCGCTGGCTGCAGGACAGGTGTTGTCTTCTTTGCAGGGTCTTTGAAGCTGGAGACAGGCCGGTAGGGCTGAGACCAAGTTTTTAGGTGTGTTCAGCCTAAGCTCTAGGGCGTCGTCTTCGTCTTACTTCTTAAGTCGGCAGGAACTACTTTTGGGGTCTGGGGGAGCAAACTAAATACTAAATTTAGGGGCATTTTAAGGGACAGACAGGTAGGGCCAATGGGCACCGTACCTGGGGTGTCTACACCCTCAAATATGCTACCCTGCAGTGGGAGATGGCATAGTCCTAGCCCTGATTGGAAGACTCCCCCATCTTCAAGATGGAAGGACTGAAAGATTTTCTTCACCTCGCCTCCTACACCTTAGGGGTGGAGCTGGCAGAGGTCCTAGTTTTTCTCGCCCTAAATGGGGGTCTAAACCGAGGACTGTCATCTGCTGTTAGCAACAGAGGCTGGGGGTCACATTATAAAGGTGGCAGGCCTTTAAAGCTTCCCTCTAGAGCACTGTGCCTATCCTGGGGGAGGGGGTGTGACACCTCTGCCCAGGATGCACTATGTGTCTGGTCCCAGAGAGTGGAAGCTCTCCACCCAGGGTTCCAGAAACATACCTGGTGATGACAGGCTGTCAAAAGCCAGTCAGTGACCACACCAGGGTTGGTAGGTTTTCAGGGGGCACCTTTGAGGTGCCCTCTGAATACATGGTTTAATAAATCCAACACTGGCATCAGTGGGGTTTATTATGAGGAGTTGTTTGGTACCAAACACTCCTGGGTTTAGGGAAGTCATCACGGTGATGGGGAACTCGATTTGTCGGGTTTTCAGCCCATGTACTCTCCGCGGCTGCCCTGGCACGTGCAATATCTAAGAACAGACTTAAATATTGTAGGGGCATATCTGCTCATTCAGATATGCCCACACCTGTGGTATAGTGCACCCTGCCTTAGGGCTGTAAGGCCTGCTAGAGGGGTGACTTACTTATACCTTAGGCAGTGCTAGTTGGCATGGCACACATGCAGTATGCCATTTCGACTTAGTTGTTTTGTTTGCACCAGGGCATGCATATGGCAGTGGCAGTCTGCCTGGCATAGGTGAGGAGTGCCTAGGGCACCGGCTTCAGTCCCAATACCCTAGGTACCCTGGTACAATTTACTAGCGACTTACAGGGGGCCAGAAGGGCCAATTGTGGAACAGTTTGTGGGAAACTTTCAGTCGAAGGTACACCAGATTCCCATTTTCTCATACTCTATTAGAGATTTTAATTTTCCTATTTGGTCTATTTCTTTTATCTATTAGAGATCCTTGGTCTGTTATCTATTAGAGATCCTTGATGTTTTGTGTTATAAATGTTGGGATAACACCATGTTTCTTCATTGCCATGTGCCAGCGAGGAATCTGTATCCATTCTTGAGTAGAGTTGCGCTTAGGAGAGTTTTCGTATATTAACAAGGCCACTCAGTATTGTTACTGATGCTTGCATTTTATTTACAAATATTTAGTATTAACTGATTTTTAGATTTTAATAAAGTGTTTAGTGGCTTTATAGAATGTATATTTCTTTCTTTTAATATAAATAGTTTTTGTAAGTAGAATATAAATGTGATGGATATGGTAAGTATTTTGAATTTTACTTTCCCTTACACGAAAGATCTATGACTCCTCCCTGGATGCCAGATTTAGAAAACAAATTCTTCAAAATGCAAGATGGAAGACGAGAAAGCAAAAGAATGGAGGATGTGTTCAGTGCGTACTGAAACTAATTATATTTCACAGTACGTGGGCCAAATTATTGTTTATGCTTTTCACAGTGTATTGTTTAAAACAATAAATATACTGTGTATTACAAATAATTAGCAAATCGAACCTTACCAATGGAAAACTCTGACAAAGGCAGCTGAAAAGGAGGATAATAAAAGGAGTTATTTTCAAAGACTGTGAAATGACTGAATAGAATTTAATATTTACTACTATGGATATCAATCAATAACTTATACAGGAAAAAAACGGATCTTTAGGGGTAAATTTAAAGATTGTCCCGTCGTACAGCGCTATTCTCCTACCAAACATGTAAGCATAAATTGTTTTGAATAATCGTATTTGTAGGTTTGTTCGTATTTGACATACTATAGGGGTAGTGTTTGGGAGGGAAAGTTGAAAGAATTTTAGACAAAATGTCAAGCGTTCATAGATCTCCTATCTTGGAACCAGCATTAAGAGGGTTCCAGCGCTGGCACAGAATGAGTATACATTTGTGCATGAAAATTCAGTGCCTGGCTGAGCAGAAATGCCAAGGGGAATTAAAGGCCTGTAAAGAAGTACAAAAATGCCGAAGTAATGTAAGACGCACAATCTAGGTGTACTTGAAGGAAATACATTATTCACATCTACAATAAAAAACATACATTATCCTCCAGCAGTAGAGCACTGCACCCATCCAAGTGCCAAGGTTTCAGATTGCTTATGTGTGACATTTCCATAATTGCAGTATAATTATGAGTGACAATCAACGCCTATGAGTGACACTTTCTCGCAAGCAACTTCAAGCAATGAAGACGAGGGAAACATATATAAAGAACAGAAAGTACACCAATTTGAGCAACAAGAAACTCTAAGAAGATCTTAAAACTGCTGCAAAGCACCAGAAATATAAGGGTGGCACTAACCTAGTGCCCTTATACAGGGGTGCTGCCTGGAGTCTCAGCGTCGCTGCAGCCAGGCCTCAGATTCAGCGGTTTTGAGGGAAGCAGAGGGGTGCGAGAAAGCTTCATACACAGAGGTGCCAAGTTTTAAGATTGTGTGAATTGTCCATGGTTTCAGTGCACTCATGAGTAACACTCAATTGCCAAATGTGTGGCACTTAGTGTGACATTTTCTCGCAAGTAAAACCAAGCAATAAAGTGCATGGAAAGAGATAGATATTATAAATGACACCCTTTTGATCAATGATAAGCCCTAAAATATCTTGAAACTACATCAAAACCCTTGAAATAGAAGGTTAAGATACTGATACGAAACAACTATGTGCTCAGAAGATATAAAAGTGAATAAATCATCAAAAAACGTCCCACACGCCCATGCCATTGCACTTTATTGTGCCCCAACACGTAAACACATGCAACAGAGATCAAACTAACACAGGGCAGATATTGTTCAAGTGGACACAACAATGAGCAAAATCCCCTCAAGCTGGTAAATATTTTTCCCTTTATCTGTACATACTTCAAATAACAAATATAACAAGAACGCGTTTTTAAATGTGTTCTAGAGCTGGTCCATGACTACTACTTAAAGTAAACAAATACAGAAATGGCATGGTACAAATGAATAAATACCATTTTATTTTCAGTTCTATTTGGTATCACATCCAATGATCCAGGCATTTGAAGACTCCTGAAACAACAAGCAAACTGCTTCGAAAGTTCACGTGTCAACACTGGGTAGAGTGTTTGACTCTTCTAACTGCTGCTCTTCGGGCACCTGGGAGTGTGCCTCAAAACTGAGCACTTCGCCAGTTAGCTTTACTTACATAGAGCTGCGACGTGCCCCCCTCCCCAAGCTAATGCCCGAGACGGGTAAACTGCTACCAGTCACCCACACCACCCATCACTAAACTTTATAATGAATAAAATGCTATCCCTGGGAGGAAGTAAAGGGGGGGAAGAGAGTGGGGGGAAATGGCCCGAAAAAATGATGAGCCAGCTGAGGGAAGGTCAGTAAAAACACTGCATATTCTACAGTGCCTGATGTTCAGTTTAATCCAAAAAACGTACTTCCTTGGTACAGCTATGGGGCTCTGCTCTAAGTTTGGCAGGCCACGTATGTGGCTCTCCACTGGTGACTGACACTGTTCCTGCAGTGCTTCATATCATGGATGCTGGCCACTTGTGCTCATATTAAACCACCAGCTCAGGTACCAGCTCCACTGCCTGAATGGAGAGAGCTTGACCCGCTGCCACGTGCATTGCGTCTAGGCTTCCCAGGGCACCCCGAGATGGAAACATCATGTGCCCCGCCTCGCTGAGCCCACGGCACTCAAGTAACATCTGTGAATGGTGCATGGCGCCACTCTGTCGACTTATTGGAACTGCGCTGGGTAATGAAAGAGGTCTGAAGGCAGATGACTGAATGGTGGGCTGAGCCCAGAAAACAATGCTTTTGTTTTGTGTGGAGCAAGTCAGGGATGGGCCTGGAGGTAGCGTAATTAAAAAGTTTAGGTTAAGTAAACAAATTGCTGGGCACAGGCCGTCGATCACAATGGCAACCAAATCCAATCTCTGAGACTTGGGCCCAGACTGCAACCTTTTTATCCGCCTGAAATTAAAAAAAGTAAGAAAAGCTTGCTTTTGGGTTTAGTGTAAACTAAGTGGAAGGGTGGCCTAGTGGGGTTAAATTACTTGCTGCAGAGATCAGATCAGTGCACTTCATGGGCTGCAGCTTGGAAGTGTTTTACTCTGGCAGGCAGCAGCGGCGTTTCAACATCTACATGGGCCCCCTCGCCGCCATCATCCGACAGCACGGCCTCAGCATAGTATCCTACACCGACGACACCCAGCTCATCCTCTCCCTCACCAAGGACCCCACCACCATCACCAGACTCAACTTCCAGGAAGGAATGCAGGGCGTCTCAGCCTGGATGAGCAACAGCTGCCTTAAGCTCAACTCTGAGAAGACAGAAGTCCCCAACCTCGGAACCACCCCATCGGCATGGAACAACACCTGGTGGTCCACAGCCCTCGGGAGCCCACCAACCCCCACCGACTACGCCAGGAACCTCGGCATCGTACTGGACTCCTCACTCTCCATGAACCAATAGGTCAACGCCGTCGCCTCCAGCTGCTTCAACATCCTCCACATTCTCCTTAAGACTTTCAAATGGATCCCCCGAGTCAAGGAAGGCAGTCACCCATGCACTCATTACCAGCAGGCTGGACTACCGAAACGCCCTCTACACCGGCATAAACAAGTCTCTACTTCGCAAGCTCCAGACGATATAGAACACCGCCGCCAGGCTCATCCTCGGTATCCCTCGACACAAGCACATCAGCCAACACCTACGTAAGCTCCACTGGCTCCCCGTCGAGATGAGAGTCACTTTCAAAATACTCACCCACGCCTACAGATGCCTACACAACACCGGACCCCAATACCTCATCGATAGAATCACCCTCCATGTACCCAAGAGAAACCTCCGATCCGCCAACTTCGTCCTCGCCGAAACCCCACACATCCGCAGAGCCAAAGCATGGGGAAGATCCTTCTCCTATATTGTGTCCAAAGACCTGGAACGAGCTCCCAATCGACATCAGACGCACCCCCTCCCTGAACACTTCAGGGAGGCTCTCGAAACCTGGCTCTTCGGCTGAACAGAACTGCCAACCCCTTCCCCCCCCCCTCTCCCCCCAGCGCCTTGAGAGCCTCACGGATGAGTAGCGCGCGTACAATTCCCTGATTGATTGAATTTGATGTGAAAAACACACATAGCATTACTTTTTTCACATTCGGAGGCCATCTGCTCCAGCCAGAGACCAGAGGAAACACAGCCCTACTCAGTGACTTTTAATTTAGCAGCCTACCAAGATCCAGCAACGACACATGGGTCTCGGAAAGGTCGGGCGGGGCTGACAGAGGGAGCACCATCTTTGTTCCTGGCACAGGAAAAAACAATGCATTCCATTGCTAGGTCCAGGCCCGGCATCGGCTGCATGAATTCCTTCGCAGGCAGAGCGGCAGTGCAGACATTAAGTTCTGTGTACGAGGAGTGCTGCATGAGCCCCAGAGTATGTCTGGGAGCTATGAATGCGTGATTGATGAATTTTAATGTGGTGATGCAGGCACCAGCATTACAATCTGTTAATCTAACGCCTGATACGTGATACTTGACAGGGAAGTGTCCCCAGACTGCAGAGTGTGCAGCTTTTAACAACCTGTTCAGTAGAATCTGAGTTTAGGTTTGGCCTTCTGTCAGGGTAAAAAGTGGGGCTGGTTCTGCCAGGTCTCAAAATCGAAATATTTCAAACCTGACTTTAAAACAGCATGGGTGACCCTACTGGGTCTTATGTTCATGTTGTTAACTTTACAGGCCAAAACACTGATAATTTCCCAACAATGACTAAAAAAACCTTTAAGACAATTTATGCACTGCATTCCCTGTTTTCATTTCACGTTTTACCCCCTCTTGTATTCCCTCAGAGTATTTGCTTTTTCCAGATGTTGTGTTTCTATAGTTTTTTTTGTATAGAATAGTCAGGGCCAGATCAACCAATTAACACATTGGAAATTTCCCGTTGCCGGCTGGACCATTGGAGGAAGATTTTAGAAGGCCTGTGGCCTCTCCATCTCTGGAAGCAGAACGAGGGAGTGAGAGAGAGAAGAAAAAATAAATCCATGCAGGTGTGAGGCTGGTTTGAACTTTCTGCCAGGGTTGCTTTTGCTCTTACTCTGGCCCTGTGTATACTGTGAACTAAGTCACCTCCAGGTGTCTGAGTGAGTTCTCGTTGTGGGCGAGTGTTTGTGATGGGGCTTGATTGAGGGCTCTGGAGTTGAGGTTGAAGTCAGCATGAGTTCCTGCAAGTGGGTGATAAAGGTTTTCAGACTACGTGCTCATTCAATCCTTGGCCTCTCTCCAAAGCACTCTGTGATGATCACATATGTGTTAATTGTAATTACCATTTTATGTGAAAATGTGCGAAGGAAGTATACACAGCTATTGAAATATTACTCCTGCCAAAGGGCGCGAGAGAGAGCGCGGGTGTGCGAGACAGGATATGGTGAAGGGCAGTTAGCTTAACGAATTACATTCAGACAGAAAAGACAGTGATGAAGTGGAAGAAGAAAATCTGTGAGATATGCATGTGATTTTGGAAAGATGTCGAGACAAATGGGTGCAAGTGTCTTACAGAGAAAATGCTGAGAAGGAGAGAATAATAGTGATGGAGACATTCTGAAGACCACCTCCACTTCCACAGACGTTAGTGATGTTTAGTTCATAGTCTCAGATTTTCAGAATTTCAGGGCCACAGACCCTGGTCAGTCTGACCACCCCTGCTACAGCCCCGCCGACCTGCTAGCACTCAACACCGAACGCCACCGCCACCACCTCTGCCCCCACACGGCATGGTAGGTCAATTCTCTTGTGCTCACTGCCACTTCTCCTGCAACATCCCCTGCCCCACCTTCCGCACTTACCTCACCCCATACTGCCTACATGCTTCTCAACACCAGATCCCTCTGCAAGCACGCCACCCAGATCTGGGACCTCATCGACACCCACTTCCTGGACATCCTCTTCTTCACTGAGACCTCTCTCAGTCCGTCTTCAACCCCCGCCATCCCTATAGACATACCCCCGGGATACAAGGTTATCCGCTGCGACATGTCCCACAAGCCAGGAGAAGGCCTTGCAATAATCCACAAGGACACCATCACTTGGATGATCACTCCTTCAGGATAAACCTACCGTGCTCATGGAACAATTACACTTCAAACTACAGATCAGCCACTCCGCGACCATCACAGGCACTCTGGCTACAAACCACCAGAATTCTGTACATCCTTCAGTAGCCTCCAAACTGACGTCATCACTTCAGCAACACATCCCTGCTCACATGTACAGACCAATCCATCCCACCACAACATACACAAACTGACCAGCGTAACTGGAGCAACTTAAAAGAATCAGACTCGACCCAAGCCCTCAGATCCAGCCATCCAACCATCACTGGCAACCTACAGAAAGGCCTACACACATTCAACAACTGGATCTCAGACTGTGCCTATAACCTGGCCCGCTTGAAAAGAATCAAACACACTAAAACTCCCACAAAAGCATGATGTAACACCGAGGACCTGAGTCTCCAAACACCAATGCACACAGTTGCAAAAAAGATGGAAGACCATCCGAGACAACATCTCTAGAGACACCTAAAAATCCATCTTCAGGAGATACCACGCACAGACCACAGAAGCCAGGAAAGTGGCCCTCATGAGAAAACTTGAATCTTGCTCCAACAAAGACAAATAACTCTTCAACATCGTCAAGATGTTCACCACGACAGCCGCCACCAACACCATCATTCCTTCACAGATCCTCTGTGGCAACCTCTCCAACTTTTTTCACAACAAAATCCTCAACATCTACTCAAACTTGGCATCCCATACCACCATTAAAGGCATCACTACGCAACCATTCCCCGCCACCTAGAGCACCCACCTCTTAACAACCTGGATCCCACTCACCACAAACGAGAACACCAAAATCATGCAGACCATCCACTCAGGTGTGAGGCTGGTTTGAACTTTCTGCCAGGGTTGCTTTTGCTCTTACTCTGGCCCTGTGTATACTGTGAACTAAGTCACCTCCAGGTGTCTGGGTGAGTTCTCGTTGTGGGCGAGTGTTCGTGATGGGGCTTGATTGAGGGCTCTGGAGTTGAGGTTGAAGTCAGCATGAGTTCCTGCAAGTGGGTGATAAAGGTTTTCAGACTACGTGCTCATTCAATCCTTGGCCTCTCTCCAAAGCACTCTGTGATGATCACATATGTGTTAATTGTAATTACCATTTTATGTGAAAATGTGCGAAGGAAGTATACACAGCTATTGAAATATTACTCCTGCCAAAGGGAGCGAGAGAGAGCGCGGGTGCGCGAGACAGGATATGGTGAAGGGCAGTTAGCTTAACGAATTACATTCAGACAGAAAAGACAGTGATGAAGTGGAAAAAGAAAATCTGTGAGATATGCATGTGATTTTGGAAAGATGTCGAGACAAAAGGGTGCAAGTGTCTTACAGAGAAAATGCTGAGAAGGAGAGAATAATAGTGATGGAGACATTCTGAAGACCACCTCCCCTTCCACAGACGTTAGTGATGTTTAGTTCATAGTCTCAGATTTTCAGAATTTCAGCGCCACAGACCCTGGTCAGTCTGACCACCCCTGCTACAGCCCCGCCGACCTGCTAGCACTCAACACCGAACGCCGCCGCCACCACCTCTGCCCCCACACGGCATGGTAGGTCAATTCTCTTGTGCTCACTGCCACTTCTCCTGCAACATCCCCTGCCCCACCTTCCGCACATACCTCACCCCATACTGCCTGCATGCTTCTCAACACCAGATCCCTCTGCAAGCACGCCACCCAGATCTGGGACCTCATCGACACCCACTTCCTGGACATCCTCTTCTTCACTGAGACCTCGCTCAGTCCGTCTTCAACCCCGCCATCCCTATAGACATACCCCCGGGATACAAGGTTATCCGCTGCAACATGTCCCACAAGCCAGGAGAAGGCCTTGCAATCATCCACAAGGACACCATCACTTGGATGATCACTCTCAGGATAAACCTACCGTGCTCATGGAACAATTACACTTCAAACTACAGATCAGCCACTCCGCGGCCATCACAGGCACTCTGGCTACAAACCACCAGAATTCTGTACATCCTTCAGTAGCCTCCAAACTGACGTCATCACTTCAGCAACACCTCCCTGCTCACATGTACAGACCAATCCATCCCACCACAACATACACAAACTGACCAGCGCAACTGGAGCAACTTAAAAGAATCAGACTCGACCCAAGTCCTCAGATCCAGCTATCCAACCATCACTGGCAACCTACAGAAAGGCCTACCCACATTCAAAAACTGGATCTCAGACTGTGCCTATAACCTGGCCCGCTTGAAAAGAATCAAACACACTAAAACTCCCACAAAAGCATGATGCAACACCGAGGACCTGAGTCTCCAAACACCAATGCACACAGTTGAAAGGAAGATGGAGGACCATCCGAGACAACATCTCTAGAGACCAAAGAAGCCAGGAAAGTGGCCCTCATGAGAAAACTTGAATCTTGCTCCAACACAGACAAATAACTCTTCAACATCGTCAAGATGTTCACCACGACAGCCGCCACCAACACCATCATTCAGTCACAGATCCTCTGTGGCAACCTCTCCAGCTTTTTCCACAACAAAATCCTCAAGATCTACTCAAACTTCGCATCCCAACCCACCACTAAAGGCATCACTACGCAACCATTCCCCGCCACCTAGAGCACCCACCTCTTAACAACCTGGATCCCACTCACCACAAACGAGAACACCAAAATCATGCAGACCATCCACTCAGGATAATCTCGGACTCCTGCCCTCACCGCATGTATAACCTGAAAAGTACACTGATCAACACCAACCTCACCACTATCATCAACTCCTTCATCCTCAGCGGAAACGTCCTGGACAGATGGAAACACGCAAAGGTGACTGCTCTGCTGAAGAAACCCTTGGCATATCCTTAAGATGTTAGCAATTACAGGCCCATCTTACTCCTACCTTTCTCAGCCATAGTCCTGGAGAAAGAGATCAACAAGCTGCTCTCCACAGATCGTGAAGAGCACCACCTCCTGGACTCCACCTAATCAGGGCTACGCAGCAACTACAGCACCGAGACCGCCCTCCTTTCAGTAACAGATGATATCCGCCTAATAATGGACAGAGGAGAAAACCCTGCACTCATCCTGATTGACCTCTCAGCAGCATTCATCACCATGACATCCTCATCACCAGACTTGAGGAATCAAAAGTGCAAGGACTCACACTCTGTTGGAGCTCCTCCTTCCTCTCAAACAGGACACAAGGGGCCAGACTCTATACGTTTGCTTCTGAACCCACTAACCTCATCTGCAGAGTCCCCCAGGGCTCCTTCCTCAGCCCAACACTGTTCAACGTTTACATGGCACCTTTCGCTTGCAGCATAAGAACCCACGGCATCAACATCATGCCGATGACACTCAGCTCATGTTCTCCCTCGCGACAAGAACAACACCATCAGGAACAATCTCACCACCTGCATATCTGACGTAGCAAACTGGATGCGAGAGAACTGCCTCAAACTCAACATAGATAAAAGAGGTCCTGATCTATGGGAACAAGAACTGCCCCTAGGACTCTTCCTGGTGGCCACCCAAATTGGGTCCTCAGTCTACACCCACAGACCATACCAGAAACCTCAGCATCATCCTTGATGACAAGCTCTCCATGAATAAACAAGTCAACACCGCGATATCATCCTGCTAACACATCCTTAGAATGAAATGCAAAATCCACAAATGGTTCGCCAAGCACCCCAGATGCACGGTCACCCAAATACTCATCACCAGCAGACTTGACCACAACAATGCACTATGGGGCATGTTGGACTTGGCCCTTCTTGGCAGGTTCACCCCTGAACTTTTTGCCTTAAGCTCTGACATGGTGGTAGTGATTTTAGGCCTCTGGGCACTTTAGCACTGTGGCCCAGTGTAAAGTGCGTGTGGTGAGATTGGCCCTCCCTCCCATAGGAATACATGGGGGATATGTGAGTCCATGGTAATTCCTGGTATGAGAGGAGTGCAGGATCGACTTTAGTATGTGCGGACTCGTGAGAATAAATGCTGCGCAATGGTGTGCGCAGATTTATGGTGACTGGTGGAGAAGTGCCACTTTTAGAAGTTGGCATTTCTGTGTGTTATGTGTCTGTCTGCCTGATGTGGAGTGCATGTCTGGCTTGTGATTGACTGGAGCTGAGAGGGCTGGGGAATTCCAGGAGCCAGGGTGAGTCTGTCCAGTGGTGAATAGAGTGTGCTGTGTGATGGCCCCTGGGCCCAGCTCTGCCCCTGAACCCCTTCCTTGGACTTTGCCTTCTCTGTTCCTGACCTCCAGGACTTTTGGGACCCTTGTGCTTTTCTGCCTAGAAGCCAGGACCATGTCCCTGCTTCTTGCGCCTTGGGAGTGCCACATTTGAATTATTGCCCCAGAATAGAGCGTGGAGCTGACGGCGTGCAGCGCGCTGCTGCCGTGAACCGAGGGAATCCCGACGTAGGGCATCCACTGAAATTACTGGGATTGCGGGTGCCCACCCCGCTGATTGATTTTTTTCCTTAGAGGGAGCCTACCCCTCATTGCCTCCATGCATTGGTTACAGGCGGGTGCCCACCCCGCGTTATATTTCAGGATATGAGGGAGCCTACCCCTCATTGCAGTAGAATCACTGCCGCGGCCTCGATCAACCGAAAACCGGAAGTCAGGCAACAATGTGCCTGGCGACAGGCGGGACTTCCGGTTTTGCGGAGGAAGTCCCGCGCACGCCCCGGCAGCCTGAGGAGACGTCTGGAGCCCCGCAGGCTCGGTGCTGAAGTCCCCGTCCCAGGAGAGGGACCGGGCGAAGAGCGGAGTGCCGGCCCTGGGGCCCGCGAGGAGACCCAGAGGAGGTCGGCGCCGGGCATGAAGAGACCGGGGCGCCCCTGTGTAAGGGAGAGCCCCGCGTGCTCGCGCCTTTGATGATTACTGCGGAGGGGGCCCGAGGCACATTGCCGGCGCCTGCCCCCACCGCCTGTGAGAAGTCCCGGCCCCCAGGAGCGGGACCGGGTGAAAAGGAGACCGGAGCCACACAGAAGTCCTGGTTCCCACTTAGTGCCAGCTGCACCGTTTAGGTTTGCGCAATGACGCAATTGGATTTTGCTGCATAGGCAGCCGCCCTGACATTCTGGACACAGGGCGTTTGAGCCCCTTTGAGATGGCCAGTTGGCCAGGGGGACTGGAAGGTTTGTAGGGCGCCAAGCCCTAATGTGATTATGTGGTGCTAGGAAATGTAATTCATGTAGTATGATTTACCCACCTTGTTTATACCTCTAAATGTGGTTCTTGTGATTAGGAGGTTGTTTTGCATATTATGGGTTATGCTAGTGAGATTGTTTCACTGTGTGATTTATGCCCCTAATGTGAGTTATACTTAGGAAGTTAGGGTCTAATGCGTTTCAGACTTATGAGAGAATTGCATAATGTGTTTATGCTGGTGAAGTTGACGCAGATTGTAATTCGCACCTTATGTGATACTGTGCATAATGTAGTTTATGTTACAGGCTGATGCTAAGCACAGTGATTACCAGTGGTTACTGGTTGTACGTTTATGATCTGTTTTACTTTTACTAAGTTCACTTTGTGATGATTCTGACAGTGGTCCAGTGGGCCCTGTCAGGTGTATATAATCCCTTGTAGATATGACCCAGTGCCAGGTGGCACCATGTATAATATGTGTTTACTATTCCAATGTGTTATGATAATACAAAGGCTATTTTTGATATAACCTTGTGTGGAGTTCCTTTTGTAGTGTGCCTGGGATGTTGTTGCTGTTTGCGTGCGCAAAGGCTTTACACTTGGCCTCCGGGATAAGCCTGACTGCTCGTGCCAAGCTACCAAGGGGGTGAGCAGAGGTTATCTTTGGCGTGTAACTCCCTTGCCCTGACTGGAGTGGTGGTCTCTGCCTGGCTTTGGCGCAAGCCTTAACCAACCAGAGATCCCATTTCTAACGGGGCACATGCAGCAAACCATTTTGTGATCGCAAACAGTGCGAATCGCAAATATCAGCCGTTTTAAATTGCAAAATAGCCTTTTCAGATGCATATACTTTTTTTGCAATTCGCAATTAAGGAAATCGCAATTTTTTGCGATTCCCTAAATGCGATGCATCACGCATTCGCAAATTGCATTTTCGCCATTTGGAATCGCAAATTACCATCAACTTCAAGTTGATGGTAATTTGCAATTCCTTTGAAAAAAGGGAAAAAATGCATTTTTCAAAGTGCATTGTGGTGCATACACATGCCCTTAGGGCATGTGTTTTCACCACATGTCCATACTTACATGTTTTTGGGGGTGCATCAGGGTGGCCTTTGGCCCCTTGCCCCCTTGAAATTGCATGCTCAATTTGTGAGTACCTATTTCGTACTAGCAAATTGCGAATGCAATCCCATTCATTCCTATGGGCCTCTAGGCCCATTGGAATGAATGGTAAGGCATTCCTTAATAGCAAATCGCAATTTGCGTTTCGCTATTAAGTAATATGTAGGAATCACAATTTTCATTGCAAAACCTACATGCATAGGTAATTGCGACTCCTTATTAGCGATTCCTTAATAATCGCTATTATGGACTCGCAATTCCTAACTTTGATACATGTCTCCCTTTATGTCTGCATCTCCAGCCTCCTCACTCAAAGACTCCAAACCATCCAGAACACTGCCGCCAGACTCATCCTAGAAATCCCTAGAAGGACAAGCATCATGCCCTACCTCACGGGACTGCACTGACTACCCATCCAGAAATTCTGCAAATTTAAGGTCCTCACCCATGCCTACAAAGCTCTCCACAGCACAGGACCAGCCTACCTCAATGACCGACTTCAACTCTACCAACCCTCCAGACACCTATGCTCCACTTCTCTCTGCTTTGCACGAATCCCTGCATCCGCAGAAGCAAGATGGAAGGTTGCGCATTCTTCATTGTGGTCAAAAGCTGAAACAAATTCCTTCTACATATCCAGACCACAACTCAACTCCTTAACTTCCGCAAAGAAGCTGAAGACCTGGATGTTCAACTAGGAGCACCCCAAGACCTATGCCGCTGCTCTGGTGCCTGGATACCCTCATGGGTGATGAGCAGTGGCCTACAAATCTCCATAACATAACATAAAGTAACATGACAATTAGTGTCCGCCCGCTCCTCACGCTGCGATTCAGGTATAATTTCTTGCAGCACTGCTGCCCCGCACTGTCCGGCAGTGGATGGAAAGTTGAATCTTCCTTTACGGGTATCAAATTTACAACCTGCCTGAAACTGCGTACTTCAGTACCAGTGAACAGCTCACTGAGTCATCTTGCTGTGTGTGGTGATCAGCTCACTGAGCCTTCCTGCTGCATGTAGTGGTTGTTTACCTCCATTATACTTGAGGCTGGGTTGCTGTGTTCTATTCTAAGCAGGCAGTGGTGAGGCCATATATACTCTATTCATTCTGACCTTTCACAGCAAGGACCAGGATTCGACTATTAGTACATTCAAAAACAATAGATTACCATTTTAGTACACACATTATGATGTTAACAGTACTATGCATTCACATCTTTTCTGTGTATTCAGTAAGCAAGATGTATGTGCAAGGCATACAGCCTGTGAGCAGCTCAGAAACAGACCCTGCCTGAGGTCCTGGATGTTGAGGAGGCTGATATTTGTAAGTCCTGCTAAATGGGTGGCTGGCTGCTGCGCCAGAAACAGTAAATGGTGGCAGTCTCGTGTACACGGTCACACAGCCATAGTACAGTTACCTTCTCCTGCTGTATAGTGAGCCCTGATGCTGTGGTGGCTTTTTCAGCTTTGCTACCGAGTGGGATTTTTGGCACCGGCCTTGGTGCCAGTAACAGTGGAATGTCCGTTGTATTTGATACAACAGTGGGGGCAGCTGCATGGTATTGTGGGATGCCCAAGGTGCTGATAATAGAATAAGTCCCTATTTTCCCCCCCATCCGCCCATCCCTGTTTCTTCTCCCACACCTGACCCATACCTGTTTCTCCTCCCCCCACCAGCCCGTCCCTGTTTCAGTGGCACCACTTGCCCATCACTGTTTCTTCTCCTCCCCTACCTGCTCCCGTCCTTTTCTCCACCTCCCCACCCAACAGACAAAAGGAAAACAAATCACTATGACATGGGCAGCACTGGCTGCTTCATATTACATTTTTTATATCATCCTGCTCTCCACCGTCACCCGCCCACCTGTTCACCACCCCCACACAACTGACCTAGATAACAGCTCGACCATAGACCTACTGACTTTGTCAATGCTTGTTTTCTCAAAGGGGGCTCATGGACAACAGAATGTAAGTTGAACAAAATGTTTCCGCCAGTAATATTTCTGGTTCAACTTAAAATTAAAACTCCGTTGCCAATACAGTGATTAAAACATGGTGTTATGGGTATTTCCAAAACTCCTGGAAGACTTCACACTAAATCAAAGCCAGCAGACCACAGCCAGTACCTTCCCTGCGTGGCAAGTTTGGTACAAATATGTCCAGCATTTTCTGAGTGAATTTTTGACAAAATATCCTTCAGAGAATGTCAAATAAAAAAGATATTTTGGTAACAATTGTGATCTCTCCCCCAAGATGCCCATGAGAAAGAGCTTGCTGGATGTGGCCAAATGCCAAGCTATATGTATATTTGGATGTATGTTTTGGTATTTCTAAAGTACATACCTAACAAAGGAGCACTGTACAGATGGAGAGCACCAGTGAGGATAAACGGGGCGGACAGAGGGGGCAGTGGGAAGCGGGAGGAGGTTGAACGAGTGGAACAGGTGAGAAGTCAGTCTAGCCAAGGTAGCATTCCTTAAATAGGTGAGTTTTGCTTTTGCTTCTTCCTGAAATGTTGGAGGGTTGATGGCATTCTAATATGGGAGGAGATAATGTTCCAGATCGTAGAGGCATAAGATAAGGCTTGTTTTTTTGTTTTCTCGTTTCTGCAGTATTTAGTCTCTAATCTGCCAAAGTCTGAGCTCCTCGTCCAGCACTGACATCCACTTAGGGGCCGATTACGATGCGGTCGGAAAAGGCTCCAACCATTGTAATATGCCGGTCAGATTCCTTTCCGACAGCCTCATTACAATGGAGGCGGTCAGAAAGGAATCCGAACGGTCATTCCGACTGGCTTCCAAGCCCGTCCGTCCGCCAGTCGGAATGCGGTCAGTAATCCCAAGGGCGGCTCTTTCTGCCCTAGGGATTACGATATTGGGTTTCGGCAGCCTTTCTGTGCCGGCCATTCTGACACAGAAAGGCTGTCGGAACTCGAATTTGGGTTCCCCGAGCAGGGTCCCCTTGGCTGCATGGCCTAGGCTGAGGGGCACCTATGGTGCCCCCCTGTTGATCCCTGCACCCCGTGGCAGGCACCTTGAGGTGCTTGCCACGGGGTGCACGGATGAACTGCACCCCCTATTTTACAATAGGAGCATGCATTCCAGCCGTAATACATGCTCCCATTGTAGAGTATAGGAATGCGACCAAACAGCGTTCAGTTGCACCCTAATTAGTCGGTTGAGACCGCCGACAGGGTGTCGGTTGGTCCCATGACCGAGACGATGTCGGGCGGAGGAAACTCCACCTGACATCATAATAGGGCCCTTAGCGTTAATCTCTAGTTTGGTAATTAGGTCTTGCATCCTAATCAGTCGGTCGGAACCGCCGACCGGGTGTCAGTTGGTCCCATGACTGAGGCAATGTCGGGTGGAGGAAACTCCGCCCAACATCGTAATAGGACCATTAGTGTTAATCTCTAGCTTCGTAATTAGGTCTTGGTGTAAAAGTCCTTGTAAGTGGAGCAGCTGATCATGTAAATATTCAAGGCTGGCATGAGAAGTCCAGTGTAGATCCTTTACAGCGGGGGGTCTTCAAA